>NC_141697.1:1008756746-1009356746 GCF_964263255.1 Lissotriton vulgaris | reverse complement strand
ACACTAGGGTCCTGAATTCCTACACAGCATGATGACTTATTCTAATCATTCTTTTTAATGAGATTTCTGTACGCTCATTTGATTTATGGACTAATCAAACTATTAACGACCCAAAAAAACTTTACTAATCTCCTAATGAGAATAACTGAGATCAATTGACTAATTTGACAATCTGGACGTCAACCAGATATCCAACGTAGGGGTATCCTATATGTTGATCCAGTGGGAGTAGTGATTAAAGAGGTATTTGGCAACATAAAACCCCCTGTAATCCCTAATTTAAACTTTGTTGGTTCCATTGTTAAGGAGAACATGAGTGATTCTGGAACCTGCTCTGATATCATAAATGCAGCCACTGAGAACAATTGTGAGGATGAGGGGCCGGTCCAGATACCCATGGTTAGCCCATTTGCTTCAATTGTTATACCTCCAGATACTGGCCAGGGTCATCCTACACCCTCTGTTAAACTAATCTTCTGGAACATTGCAGGCATCTGCTCTAAATTAATGAATGAGGTTTGGCTGGAATATATTGGTGGATTTGATGTTATTTGTTTGCAGGAAACATGGGCTAAAGAGATCATAGTAATGGATGGGTATTACGCTTTTAACGTGCCAGCCACACCATCTCCAGCTGGGAGGGCAAAAGGAGGGCTGGTAACCTTAATTACAGTTAAATTCGGTTCTTTAAAAGCTCACTGTTAGGATCATCACAGTGGTTCCAAATGATTATGATTGTTAATATGATGAAGGATAGAGTTTTACTTGTACATTGGTACTATAATATATTTGACCCAAAGAACTGTCATGTCATAGAGGCCCTGCAAATGGAAATCGCTAATATTTCTGGGTAGTGTCAGCCTTTGTGTGTTCTGTGGGAAGGGAACTTTAGTTGCATGTCTTTTGAGCACAGCAATGAAAGAGATTGTGGACTCTTGGATACAGATGGGCAGCCTTTGAGGCATTTTACCCACACAGACAGGGTGAGGCACTTAATATCATCATCATTGAGAATGATCTGGATAGTTTGACCAATAGTTTTCAGTCCAGTGCCCCACTTTTGTTGGCGTGGTAGGGAAAGTTTTATGGATTTTATGTTTATTTCTAGGGAGTGTTTGTCATTTGTCTGTGATTTTACTGTAGAAACAAATTCTTTGAGTGACCACAACCCACTCATTGTCTCACTTAAAGTAATAGCTAGGACAATGGGGGCAATGGTCACCGGATCCACTATAACCGCAACAAAGATGTAAGAATAAACTGGGGTGAGATAAATCCACCACTACTTGAGGGGGAAATAGTTAAAGCAAACCATGACCTGATTATGGAGTGCCTCTAACAGGATTCTCCCTCAGCAACGATTGTACAAAATTTCGAAAGAATTTATTACAATGTAGTTTATAGACTAACACGCCCGGACAGGCCCAAGCAGCACCTAGAGACACAATGGTTTAATGCAAAATGCTCTAGAGCCCACAGGAACCTAAAAATGACCCTCCAATCTATCCTCTGTAATAGAGAACAAATTAAATGTGCTAGACGATTATATAAAAGTACCATCAATAAAAGAAAAGAGGAGTTGAGGTGTCTGGCATTGGGAGGATTTGGAGAGAGCAAGTGCTCTCAAAGACAGTAAAAGATTTTGGGCCATTATTAATCAACCTCAAGTCACTGACGAAGTGAAAAAGATGGTCTCAATGATTCTGGGAGACATTTGGGAATCTCATTTCACAACCATTTTTAACCTAAATGATAGGGAGCTGACAATGTTCAATGAGGAGCTCACCGTAGATCTAGCACAAGCCGCTGAACTTAGTGCTTCATTCACAGTGGCAGAGGTTGAAGAAGCTCTAGCGAAAGGAATTTATAAGAAGGACTACGGTCCATATGGAGTTCCATTAGACTTATTTAAATTAAATGGTAATCTTTGGGCAATCCTGCTGACTAATGTTTTTAAATCAGTTGTGATTGGTCCAATCCCAGCATCCTAGAAAGAGGCAATAGTTGTACCTGTGTTTAAAAATGGAATAGAAATGATCCTGCCTGTTGCAGGCCGATTTCCCTCATCGACAACACCGTCAAGGTGCTGGGTAGGGTAATTCTTGCTCGACTAGAGACCTGGGCAACTAATAAGGGGATTATCTCGAAAACCCAATATGGTTTCCGAAGGGGATTGGGCACTACAGAGCAATGCCTAAATGTATCCCTGATTATGGGCAAGTACATGAAGGCAAAAGGGGTTCTATCCACCTTGCCTTCATGGACTTTCCCAGTGCATTTGATACCATCAACAGGGAAAAATTGTGGGCCTTAATCGGAGAAATGGGCTTTGAAAAGGCACTGATCCTGCTTTTAAGAAGACTTCATGCTAATACCTCTGTCTCCATAAGATTTGGCCCACAAGGGTAAACGACTAAGCCCATTGTCTACACTGAAGAAGTTCGGCAGGGGTGCATTTTAGCTCCTTTTCTTTTCCTAATGTATACTAATGGTTTGGAAGCATTTTTATTGGGTAAGAAATTGATTTCCCCTGCATCAGAGGCTACCCAGTCCTGCTACTCTTGTATGCGGATGCTACCATGCTTATGGCCCTGACAGCCAACAGCTTACAAACGTCAATGGATGCCTTTAAGGATTTTATGTCGGCCCTTGATCTGAAGGTCAATTTTTAAAAATCTTATATAATAGCATGTGTTCCAAAAAAGTCTAAAACCTGACGTTTTACTGTAAGGGGCAAGATTATTGAAAAGGTGGAAACCTTGACATATTTGGGGAATATGTTTAATAAAGAGATGAAATGGGATCACTTGGTCACGGCAAGAGCTCAGCAAACAAGTAGAGTTGTGGAGGGGCTGTTCAGGTTTCCCTGTAATTTAGGCCATAAGCCGGTGCCTGAGCTTGTTACTTTATACAAAGCAAAATGTTTATCCGTTGGGTCTTACAATGTGTGGGGGTGTGTGCCTACCAAAAAAAATCACCTGCTACAAGTGTTTGAAAATAAGTTTATAAAACGCTTATTGATGATTCCAAATAGCTCTGCCACTTCTTTTGCCCACCAAGAACTGGAGATGGAATATGTAGACGACCACATTATCACCGCCCCCCCCTGCTTTTATGGACCAAAATATATATGTCTGAAGAGTTGCTGTTTTCCAGGGAGGTTATTGAAGATTGTATTAACTTTGATAAGTCTTTGAAGATCCCCTGACTTCGTTTTATGAGGGAGAGGTTATTTGAGATTGATTTGGGAGAATACTTTGAAACCCCAATGAGTATTCCTACAAATGCTAAGGTTATTATAAAAGAGGCGCACCACACCTGGGCAACCTTGCGTCATACTCAATTGGATTTAGAAAAGGGGGTGGTGATGAACAGAGTGTCTGAGTTAAGCAGACCACTCTTACCCAGTCCAAAGATCAGGGCTTGATCTATCACCGTTATTTATCTCACTGCCCCATCCCAGCTCAGAACCTGGCTATATGCAAATCAGTCTGTCCCTGGCCCAGTGCATCATGGGAACAGGGCAGACTAAACTACCAAGCCAATTCTTCACCAGAAAGGAGACAAGCTACCGGGGACCGGTTTCTGGCATTTCAGACTTCTTCGGCCCGGCTTGCTTGAATCCTGATGGAGCAGTGAGAAAGGTACTCATGTCTGAGTATACCCTGCCACACCTATAGTGGCCAAAAACGATTTAGAAAAAGGGGGTGGTGATGAACAGAGTGTCTGAGTTAAGCAGACCACTCTTACCCAGTCCAAAGATCAGGGCTTGATCCATCACCGTTATTTATCTCACTGCCCCATCCCAGCTCAGAACCTGGCTATATGCAAATCAGTCTGTCCCTGGCCCAGTGCATCATGGGAACAGGGCAGACTAAACCACCAAGCCAATTCTTCACCAGAAAGGAGACAAGCTACCGGGGACCGGTTTCTGGCATTTCAGCCTTCTTCGGCCCGGCTTGCTTGAATCCTGATGGAGCAGTGAGAAAGGGACTCATGTCTGAGTATACCCTGCCACACCTATAGTGGCCAAAAACGATTTAGAAAAGGGGGTGGTGATGAACAGAGTGTCTGAGTTAAGCAGACCACTCTTACCCAGTCCAAAGATCAGGGCTTGATCCATCACCATTATTTATCTCACTGCCCCATCCCAGCTCAGAACCTGGCTATATGCAAATCAGTCTGTCCCTGGCCCAGTGCATCATGGGAACAGGGCAGAATAAACTACCAAGCCAATTCTTCACCAGAAAGGAGACAAGTTACCGGGAACCGGTTTCTGGCATTTCAGCCTTCTTCGGCCCGGCTTGCTTGAATCCTGATGGAGCAGTGAGAAAGGGACTCATGTCTGAGTATAGCCTGCCACACCTATAGTGGCCAAAAACGATTTAGAAAAGGGGGTGGTGATGAACAGAGTGTCTGAGTTAAGCAGACCACTCTTACCCAGTCCAAAGATCAGGGCTTGATCCATCACCGTTATTTATCTCACTGCCCCATCCCAGCTCAGAACCTGGCTATATGCAAATCAGTCTGTCCCTGGCCCAGTGCATCATGGGAACAGGGCAGACTAAACTACCAAGCCAATTCTTCACCAGAAAGGAGACAAGCTACCGGGGACCGGTTTCTGGCATTTCAGCCTTCTTCGGCCCGGCTTGCTTGAATCCTGATGGAGCAGTGAGAAAGGGACTCATGTCTGAGTATACCCTGCCACACCTATAGTGGCCAAAAACGATTTAGAAAAGGGGGTGGTGATGAACAGAGTGTCTGAGTTAAGCAGACCACTCTTACCCAGTCCAAAGATCAGGGCTTGATCCATCACCGTTATTTATCTCACTGCCCATTCCCAGCTCAGAACCTGGCTATATACAAATTAGTCTGTCCCTGGCCCAGTGCATCATGGGAACAGGGCAGACTTGTTTCCTTCCCAGTGTAAGAATTGGCTTTTGTAGTTTGGTTTGCCCTGTTCCCATCATGCACTGGGACAGGAACAGACTAATTTGCATACAGCCAGGTTCTGAAACTGGGATGGTGCAGTGAGCTAAAAAACGGTGTTGGATCTAGCCCTGATCTCTTGACTGGGTGAGAGCTTTCTGCTTAATTCAGAGACTCTGTCCCTCACCACCCCTTGTTGTAAATATTTTTGTCCACCCTAAGCGTGGAAGGGTATTCTCAGATGTGAGACCCTTGCTCATTGCACCATCAGGATTCAAGCAAACCGGGCCGAAGACGGCTGTAATGCCAGAAACCGGTCCCCGGGAGCTTGTTTCCTTCCCAGTGTAAGAATTTGCTTTTGTAGTTTGGTTTGCCCTGTTCCCATCATGCACTGGGACAGGAACAGACTAATTTGCGTACAGCCAGGTTCTGAAACTGGGATGGTGCAGTGAGCTAAAAAACGGTGTTGGATCTAGCCCTGATCTCTTGACTGGGTGAGAGCTTTCTGCTTAATTCAGAGACTCTGTCCCTCACCACCCCTTGTTGTAAATTTTTTTGTCCACCCTAAGCGTGGAAGAGTATTCTCATATGTGAGACCCTTGCTCATTGCACCATCAGGATTCAAGCAAACTGGGCCGAAGACGGCTGTAATGCCAGAAACCGGTCCCCGGGAGCTTGTTTCCTTCCCAGTGTAAGAATTGGCTTTTGTAGTTTGGTTTGCCCTGTTCCCATCATGCACTGGGACAGGAACCGACTAATTTGCATACAGCCAGGTTCTGAAACTGGGATGGTGCAGTGAGCTAAAAAACGGTGTTGGATCTAGCCCTGATCTCTTGACTGGGTGAGAGCTTTCTGCTTAATTCAGAGACTCTGTCCCTCACCACCCCTTGTTGTAAATATACTCAATTGGAGGCGTCAGGTCTGAGCTGCTTTTTTACGCCTAAACAGCAATTTTACCTATCCTTCACTACCAACATTCAGACACGTTTCTTTTTAAAAAGATTCCGCTTAGGCACTTTGCACTTTCTAGTGGCATTTCCAAGAAAATCTGGGTGGATGGACAATCTCACTCCCTGTCCTTGTGACAATATGGCAACCCAGAGGACTCTGCACTTTGGGGCAAATTTACAAGCCCCTTGCGACACTTTTACGCCACCGTTGCGTCACGTTTGTGATGCAGCCGCGGCATAAACAATGCGCCACATTGAGACATCTCGCTGGAAAGCCCCGTAAAACTGACGCAGTGAAATCTACAAGATTTCACTGAGTCAGTTTTACGACGCTGCTGCGTCAAATCCTTACGCCTGCTTGAAGCAGGCGTAGGGAGTGACGCACCACGTTGAGATGGGTGGCCCCTGTGCATTGCAGGAGTTGCATCACGCTTGTGATGCGATTCCAGAAATGCGCCACCCATACGCCACAAGATGCGTCACGCATCTTCCCTTCCTTGCACCATGGTGTGCCGCATTGTAAATGCGGCGCATCTGTGGTGGCGGAAGGAGGGGATTGCATGACGCATCTGTTCTGGCGCATCCCTGCTGATTTGCAGAGATGCGCCAGAACATGTAAATATGCCCCTTAATCTTTTTTTTCTGCACTTTACAAGGAACCAAGGAGAAGATTTTTGGCAACCCTACTAAAGAATGTTTGTTCATGTACGTATGTTGAGGGGTTCAGATATCTGCAATCGCTGACTAGTTCTGTTATTTGTAGTGCAGTGTCAAACTTTATCAAAACTGCAATAGCTATTTGGAAATGTTAGGAATCACAGTAATAGGATGGGGAGAAGAAATATTTTGTATAGTTTAATTTTAACCAATATGAGATTTTATGGTTGATGCATTTAGTTTTAATTGTGATTTTATCTTACTAATAAGGATTTTTAACATTTTAAAGTGTACTGTCTGGTTGTTAAACTTTTGTGGTCTTGGTGCCGAATAAAGTTATTTTGACTCGACTTGAGAATATGGGTTTTAAAAAAATGCATCCCAACTCTCAACATTGACTGAACTTAAAAATATTGATGAAATTTAAGTTTATGATCCCTAATTTTCTCCTTGACTCAAAAAACGATATTTAAAGCTCCATCAAAGGTTGGAGAGAAAGTTCCAGCATGGAAACATGGTCTAACCCTGCAAGTAATGGTAAATTGGTGATTAAACTGTATGGCATTATTGTCATTTAAGATTAATTTTAGGACCCAGCCTGTGCTATCAGGGCCAACTTATAAAAACCATGACAACAAACTAGTGCTTTTGTTGATATGGCCATCTTGACTGCTTTCGTATAGCAAAAAGGGAAAAGAGAGGAAAAGTAAAGAGGAAAAAAACAATTAAAGTCCCAGTTACCCTCCCCCACATGAGTCAAAAGATTTTGCACATCTAGGAACACACATAAATACACTTAATTTCCATCTCTCAACTGAGCTTACTAGTTATTCCTTGAATCCACTCCCCTCTTTCTAGCAAACAATTCTAAGGGTTATCAGTCGAGGGTAGGGGGCATATCACTGCTCTTAACTCTGCTAATATAACTTAGAACTGATTACCAGGTTGCCAGAAAGTTGTCCCTCTTCTTGGTTATGTGTGCAGACAGTCTTTCTATCAACATTGTTTCCCTGATTCTCCAACACTGTGAATGTCAGGTGGAACTAGAACGTTGTTTCCATAATAAGTGATGAATCTCTATGCTGAAATCATAGAATATATATATATATATATATATATATATATATATATGTATTCAATAAAAAAAACAAAGGTTACAGGGATGGTATAGTTAGGCTCACATTTCACTGGTACAAAACCATCTCACATATTACATCGTTAGAGAGACAAAATATCGAAATTAAAATATCGATATACAATAATATCGATGTTTATATTTCGATAGTATAGAATATCGATGTGCAATAATATCGATAGAAAGAATATCGATATTAAGGTATGTATGTTACTAATATCGAAATTTTGTTAAGTGTTATGTATTTTATCATGTTGTTTATATGTTTGTTAAACATGTTTTTTAATGTATGTTTAGAAATTAGTAATTTTGTTTACATTTTACGTTTTAGTATAAGAGCGGGTTGTGGGTTTATAGGGGAATAGGGTGGGAAGTAATTTAATTATAATTAGTTAATTAATATTTTTATTTTAGTATTTTTGATTAATAAATAATTATGAATTAATAATTAATGGGTAATTAATTGTTATTAATTAGTTAATTAAACTAGAGTTAATGTAGTAATATTTATTATTTTTTGTTATTGTTAATTAATAATTAATTGGTAATTAATTATTATTAAGTGATTAAATGATAATTACATTTTTTATGTGATTTATTTATGTGTAGTGGGTTGTGTGTTTATAGGGGAATAGGGTGTGACATAATTACATTAAATTAATTAAAGAGATTGTATTTATTTATTGCTATTTATTGTTAATTAATTGTTAATTAATTAATTAGTAGTTCTTTTTTTAATTATTTCATAATAATAATTATAAATTTTGTATTAATAAATATTGTTTATTCTTGTAAATATCTTGTTAATTATTTATTATTGGTAATTAATTCTTAAATGGTAATGAATATGTGTTAATTAGTTAATTTATAATTACATCAATGTAATAATAATAATTGTTATTAATTGATTGATTGATATTTATATTAATTGTGTTTTTTTGTATGTGTAGTGTGTTGTGTGTTAAAGGGGGAGTAGTGTGGGAAGTAATTTTTACCCTCATGCTATCCAACGCTTTCCCTACTGTTGCACCCTCTGGAGTGGGAATAGTAATTTTTACCCCTACGCTATCCAACGCTTTCCCTACTGTTGCCCCCTTTGGAGTGGGAATAGTAATTTTTACCCCTACGCTCTCCAACACTTTCCCTACTGTTGCACCCTCTGGAGTGGGAATAGTAATTTTTACCCCTACGCTATCCAACGCTTTCCCTACTGTTGCACCCTTTGGAGTGGGAATAGTAATTTTTACCCCTACGCTATCCAACGCTTTTCCTACTGTTGCACCCTCTGGAGTGGGAATAGTAATTTTTACCCCTACGCTATCCAACGCTTTCCCTACTGTTGCACTCTCTGGATTGGGAATAGTAATTTTTACCCCTACGCTATCTAGCACTTTCCCTACTGTTGCACTCTCTGGAGTGGGAATAGTAATTTTTACCCCCTACGCTATCCAAAGCTTTCCCTACTGTTGCACCCTCTGGAGTGGGAATAGTAATTTTCACCCCTACGCTATCCAACGCTTTCCCTACTGTTGCACCCTCTGGAGTGGGAATAGTAATCTTTACCCCTACGCTATCCAACGCTTTTCCTACTGTTACAATATGTGGAGTAAGTATATATATTAATATATATGTAGAGTTTTGAATTTATTTTAAATGTTTATGTAGTAGTTATTATTTTTATAAATATGTTTTAATGTTTATATTTATAATTTGTTAAATTATTTGTATTTTTAAATTATTTTTACATTATTAATAATACATTTAAAAAAACGATATTTTTAACTTCTATATTTTTGTACTACGATACTTTTTTCTCGAAATTTTTGTACTTACCTTTATGTAGATAGAACTCCGATATTTTTGATGTCGATATTTTTGTGTCGATATTTTGTATGTCTATATTCTATCTGTCGATATTATGTGATAGATTCATTACATCATTCATTACATGGTCAGTGATATCACTGATAACATCACTGATGACATCTGAAATTAAATCACTGATGACATCATCCAGTGAGTGTAAGTGTTCTGTAAATGTTTCTGAGGCTCAAATTATATATACTAAGGCATCAGTTAAATTAGTGTTCTTTGCGCTCTGCGACTTCCTCTATTTGTAACATATATCATGTGAGTTGGTGTGTCAGTGTCTGAATTTGTGTGTGAATAGTAGTCTGAGTGGCTGTATAGATAAGTGAGCAGATGTGTGAGTGCCTGTATATCTGAATAAGTATGTTTGTGAGTTGATGTATAGGTAAGGAAGTTGCTGTGTGGGTCAGTGAGTGGGCATATTAGTGGGTGTATAGGTGGGTGATTGGGTGTGTTATTGGAAGTATGGGTGGGGGAATGTCTTTGTTAGTGACTGAATCAGTGATTGAGAGGTTGTGTGTCTCTCTATGAGTAGGTGAGTGGGAGTGTGAGTACCTGCATTGGCGAGTGAGTGGTTGTATAATTGCCAGTGTGGGCGAGTTTTTGACTTTGTGACTAACTGTATGCGTGGATCAGTGTGTGTTACAGTGGGGAATGAATCAGTGACACTGTTTGTTAGAGACTGTATAGTTGAGAGAGTGGGTGTGAGATTAGCTGTATGAATGAGTAACTGAGAGCATGAGTGGCATTGGGTTGAGTGACTGGGTGTGTGGTGAGTATATAGGTGAGTAAGTGGCTGTGTGAGTGGGTTATTAGTAAGCATGTGCTTATGACAGTGACAATATCAGTGACTAAGTTCATGTGTTATTATCTATATAACTGAGTATCTGTGTGAGTATATTTATAGGTGAGTGACTCAGAGTCTGAGACTGAGTGAGTCGGTGTATGAGTGAGTGCATAGTTGAGTGAGGGGCTATGTCTGTGGCTGTATAAAAGAATCAGTGAGAGTTTTAGTAGCTATATGGGTGAGTATATAAATATATGACTGGCTCCATTGATATATCTTTTGGTGAGCTGTGGGTACCTGAGTACTTGCACAGGTGAATCAGTGATTGTGTTAGTGTTTGTATCCGTTAGTTAACAGGTGTAGGAGAGTGTCTATGGATGATTTAGTGAGTTTGTGAATAACTGAAAGGGTCTGTGAAAGGGTTGTGTGGGTGTGTTAGGGGTTGTATAAGAGGTTGTATGGAAAGTTAGTGGATGTGTGAGTAGTTCTGTGGATGATGTCATCAGTGATGTCATTTGAGATGTCATGAGGGATGTCACTGACCATGTCATGAGTGATGTAATATGTGAGGTTAAAAGCAGAGCATTACAGGGGCATAAGTTAAAGTTAGCTCAGGTAGCGATAACTGTCAAATTTCAATGGTTTTGTCCAAGTGAAATATGAGCCTAATTATAAAGGCCCTGTAACCTTTGTTTTTTCAGTGAATTTCTAAGGTTTTTTAAATTCTATTTCCTAACTATAACGTACCCTGAACCTTTGGTTTGTTCAAAGAATTTCAAAGGTTTTTTAATGTTATTTCCAAAACTATAACGTCCCTATAGCCTTTGTTTTTTCTGTGAATTTCTAAGGTTTTTGTAATTCAATGTCCTAACAGTAACTTCAAAACTTTGAAAGTGGGTGTGCTAGTAGTTGCGCAAGTTGCTGACATTCTTTTTGAGTGAATCTTTGAGTCTCTGAGTTGGTGCATGACTAGTTTTATGAGTGGGTATTTAAGTGTGTGAGTGGTTGTGTGGGTGTGTGAGTGAATGCATCAGTAGTCACATACTTGTTTTAGTGGCATAGCTTTCATGGTTTCAAATTACTTATGTGGTATATATTCCAGGTTTCAGTGTATTTATAAGTGGCAGTCAAGACCAACTGTGTGACAGTTAAAGTAACTGTTTCTTGTCAGCAAAATAAATAAATGAAATCAATGTAAATAGATACATGTCAAACATTACACCTATTTGAGCATGAATAAACTGTAAGAACATCTTGAAACTGTCACCAAGCAGCTGAAATGAAAGGACAATAAACTACTATCCTGTGATAAAAGCAGTAACCTACTGATTTATCCACATTAAATACAATTCTGTGATATACTGGTACACTTTCTTTCTTGCAGACTAGATGCATCAAGCACCCATTCTGCGAATCCCAAATAGCAAAAAATAACCAATCGCTATTTAGAAATCGCTGAATGGGATGCATCATCCAAATCGCTAAATATCTGCGATTCGCAACCACCCGCAATCGACAAATGCGAATCTGCAAAAATACCTACAAAAGCAGAGTCGGCTGTTCCGGACCCCCTAATTGCGATTCCGCAATTACCGAAATCGCAATTAGCGATCTCGCAGATTGCGAGATCGCAAAAACATGTAGTCGCATCTTGAGCACAATGATGCCATCACTACCAGGAAGTAGTCTGCTCCATGCATCATTTGGATCACAGAGCTGGATACAGGAGGAGACAGAGCACTGAGGTCCAAGAGACACACTCTGCAGTGCCAATACAGGATTGAAAAAAATACCACAATGTCCCAGGAAGCTGCAGGACAAAGTGAAAAACCCAGGCAGCGCAAAATAAAATGTAGCGAAAAAGAACTGGAGCACCTGATAGAAGGAGTCAGCAGGGACCACGACCAACTGCTTGGGAAGCTGTCCCGGAAGGTGCCCGAGGCTACCAAGAGGCGCATCTGGGTGCGCATCAAGGCTAAGGTGAATGCGGTGGGAGTCACGCACCGGTCCATCGATGACCTAAAAAAGAGTGTACAGGAACTGACCACAGCGGTGAAGGAGAGCAACCAGCTGATGGTAGCACAGCAGGACATCACCCGCAGACGCCACAGGCAGCTGCTCACACGGCTAACAGCCTACACACATTCCAATCACCTGATTAGGAACGCCACTTCCCAGCTCTCGCGCAGATCATTGGCCATGCAAATCAAGATGGTCCAATGCTGTGCTGACGTTGCAAGGTCCCTGGAGCAGGTCAACAACGCTGTGGAGCAAAAACAGGCGGCAGACCATGGCAATGCAAGGGGCGCGGATGATGCCAGCGAAGGGACATCTAGCCTCAGCAGCCTGTCTGTGCGGGTGCAAACTGAAAGGCGGCGCAGTTCCCGGCACAACACAGCATCACGACAAAACCAGCCTAATGTGGAGGGTGAGAGGCGACAGGGTGCGTCCGGCAGGAGGCGCTAGTTACTTGACATTTCCGGCAGTGCTCTGGTCAGGTAACCATGCACGCCAGCTCAGGTTAAATGATCTTGGATGCCTGAATACAGTACCACAGTTTTTTGCTGATGAAAGCAGATCGAGCTTGTGAATTAAACAAAAGCTTTATTTTGAAGACAAATCTTCCTCATGTCAATCATTGATGTGGCTTGCAGGAGTGCAGTGTTGTGTGAGGGGTATGGGTGCACTAGAAATAGTTCTGTGTGATGTTGGCGCGGCGCCTGTGACCTTCAGCAGGATTCTCCCCGTGTGCATGATGGACATGTGCAGGTCATCCCTCTCCGACTCACTACCAGACACCTCAACAGGTATCCGCCGCTTGGTGGCAATATTGTGCAGCATGGCGCACACGGCAATGATGCGGCAGCAGATCTCGGGCCGGTATTTGAGGGCCTCGCCAGTCTTGTGGAGGATGCAGAACCGACTCTTTAACATGCCAAATGTTCGCTCTATCACATTTCTGGTGTGTATATGCACAGCATTGTACCTCTGTTCCTGTGGTGCTGCTCGGTTGAGGTATGGGGTGAGGAGGTATTCACGGACGGTGTAGGCGCTGTCACCTGAAGGGAGTAGCAGAGGGTCAGTACCTGTTATGCGCGGCAACATGGTCTTAACATACTGTATGTGGGCATGTGTACTTACCTAGGAGATGTCCCTCGCCAAATTCACCCCTGACCAAGCGGGTATGCCGCTGTGCCAGAAGATAAAGGAATCATGTGTACTCCCTGGGTATTGTGCCACTATGTCTGTAATGATGGTCTCCGCATTGCAGACCATCTGAATGTTGAGGGAGTGGTATGATTTGTGGTTCCGGTACATGTATTTGGTCTCTGCGGGTGGACAGATGTGAATGTGGGTGCAGTCGATGCAGCCAATTACATGGGGGAAATGGGCGGTGTGTTAGAAGTCCAGTTTTGTTTGCATTAAGTCCTGTTGGGTTGTTGGGAAGGTGATGTAGTGATGTATCCGGCTCAGCATGGCGTCCAGGAAACTCTGTAGGCAGCGTGACAGTGTACTCTGGGATATAACCCCTGCATATGCCACTATCCCCTGGAAGCTGCCGGAGGCCAGGAGGTGCAGGCAGCACAGGACCTGGACATGGGTGGGCACGGCATTAGTCCTCCGTGTTGGGTGCTGCATCAGGGGGTCAAGGTCTCTGATGAGCTTCTTAATCATTGCCCCATTGAGCCTGTATTTGGAGTAGATCTCCTCTTCAGTCTGTCCCAGGAGTGTAATCCGCAGCCAGAAGATCCGCTCCTGGATCCTGTGTCGGTTTTGGGCTGCAGCCTGGAGCCTCAGCCGCCTTGCCATGACGTAGAGACCTGCCATTGTGAATTTCCTCATGCTCCTACTGAGTCTCCTTAAGTGTGTTTGATTTACCCAACACCTGTTTGTTGTTTGCAAATATATATATTTTTTCCAATTTGACTTCATGGTTACCACCTGGTTTTGCTTCTCCTTAAATTGCGACTCGTATTTAGCGATTTATGGTATTTTTGCTATGTGCGATTGTTGAAGAATGGGAATAGCGATTTATTTGCGAATTCGCTATTTGATTGCGAATTCGCTATTGCTTTTGCTAAATATGTGGGTAATCACTTTTAAGGAATCGCAATGGAGGTTTCCAAATGGTTTAGCGATTCTTTGTTTTGCGAATTCGCAATTTGCTGCTTTTGTACTTGATGCATAGCGGAAGTGGGAATTGCACTCGCAATCGCTGTTTTGGAGGGATTGCGACCTCAATTTTGCTTGATGCATCTGTGCCATAATGAGTTCTTGTGAAGCCGACCAGCTCGCCGCATCCCTGAGCCAGCACCCACCCACCAGCTCAGCGAACCCTAGCCAGGCAGCCAACAACCTCACGAAGTGGATCAGCAACTGCGCAGGCGACCTCGCCCCACTGAGGACCCCTCCCAGCAGACCCGGCAGCAAGAAAGCATCCTGGTTCACCGACGAACTCAAGAGCTCCAAGAAGAACTGCTGAGCCCTCGAGAAAGCATGGCGCAAAGACCCGACACCAGACAACATGACCACCCTCAAGCTTGCCACCCGAATACACCACCAATTGATCCACGCCACCAAGAAAACTGCATTCAAGGCACGACTGGACAACAACACACACAACAGCAAGGAGCTCTTCAACATCGTCAAAGAGCTCTCCAACCCCAACGCCGGAATCAACGACATCACCCCATCTCAAGACCTCTGCAACTCCCTCGCCTCCTACTTCCACAACAAGATCGCAGACATACACAACAGCTTTAACACACAACCGACGCACCCCATGACCGCACCAACGCCCCCCCACCACCACCGTCCGCGCCTGGACCCCGACCACCACCGAAGACACCATCCGTACGATGAACTCCATCCACTCCTGATCTCCAACCGACCCCTGCCCTCACCACGTCTTCAACAAAGCCGACGCTGTCATCGCACCCCATCTGCGGGACATCATCAACACCTCCTTTGACACCGCCACCTTCCCGGAGAGCTGGAAGCACGCCGAACTCAGCGATCTACTGAAGAAACCATCAGCGGACCCCACCGAACTCAAAAACTACCGTCCCATCTCGCTCCTCCCGTTCCTGGCCAAAGTCATTGAGAAGACCGTCAACAAGCAGCTGGCTGCCTTCCTCGAGACGAACGGATCCCTCGACCTCTCGCAGTCTGGCTTCCGGGTTAACCACAGCACCGAGACCGCCCTCATCGCAGCCACGGACAACATCCGAGCCCTGCTGGACAACGGGGAAACAGCGGCCCTCATCCTCCTAGACCTCTCCGCAGCGTTCGACACTGTCTGCCACCGCACCCTAGTGCAGCGCCTGAGCAACGTCGGAATCCAGGAGAAGGCACTAGAATGGATCATCTCCTTCCTCGCCGAAAGGACACCTACCCCCGCTCAGATCAGAAGCCACCGAAGTCATCTGCGGCGTTCCTCAAGGCTCCTTGCTCAGCCCCACCCTCTTCAATGTCTACATGAGCCCCCTTGCGGCCATCGCACGCCAACGCAACCTCAACATCATCTCCTACGCCGAAGACACCCAGCTGATCCTCTCCCTCACCAACGACCCCGCCACCGCCAGAACCAACCTACACAAAGGGATGAAGGACGTAGCCGAGTGGATGAGGAACAGCCGCCTGAAACTGAACTCAGACAAGATGGAAGTTCTCATCCTGGGCTCCTCGCCCTCCGCCTGGGAAGACTCCTGGTGGCCCCCCGCCCTGGGCAGCGCACCCAAACCAACAGACCACGCACGCAACCTGGGCTTCATCCTGGACTCCTCCCTCTCCATGACCAGACAAGTCAACGCCGTCTCCTCGTCCTGCTTCAACATCCTACGCATGCTACGTAAGATCTTCCGGTGGATCCCCACCGAGACCAGGAAGACGGTCACCCAGGCCCTCGTCACCAGCCGACTGGACTACGGCAACGCCCTCTACGCCGGAACCACCGCCAAGCTCCAGAAGAGACTCCAGCGGATCCAGAACGCCTCAGCAAGACTCATCCTCGACATCCCCCGATACAACCACATCTCCAAACACCTGAGAGACCTGCACTGGCTCCCGGTCAACAAGAGAATCACCTTCCGTCTCCTCAACCACGCACACAAAGTCCTACACAACCAAGGCCCAAGATACCTCAACAGCCGCCTCAACTTCTACACTCCCACTCGCCAGGTTCGATCAACCAGCCACGCCCTCGCCGCCATCCCCCACATCCGAAGAGCCACCACAGGAGGAAGATCCTTCTCCTACCTGGCCGCCAAGACCTGGAACTCCCTCCAGACCCACCTCTGCCTGACCCAAGACCACCTCACCTTCAGGAAGCAGCTCAAGACCTGGCTGTTCGAGCAGTAGCGGACCCCCCTCCCACAAGCGCCTTGAGACCCTCCGGGTGAGTAGTGCGCTATATGAATGTCTTTGATTGATTGATTGATTGATTGAGCGAATCAAACCTGTCAGTGCGCAAAACTCCGATCTCTCTACAGCAGTAACCTACTGAGCTATGCACATATTATGGATGGTGTGCAAAACTCAGATCTCTCTACAGCAGTAACCTACTGAGCTACACATATTATGGATGGTGTATGTTCTGTGCAGCAGGCGCATTAGCCTTCTGTGCTACATTATTGTGACTGCCACTAGATAAAAGTTGGAACCTTAATAATGGTAATTTTAATACACTTACTAACTGACTTGGTCTGAGGTAAAGCTTGGAAAAAATAGGGAGTGCCCCAGACTAATGGTATCACTGCAGCATTCAGTGGACTCGTATTCAAGCAAAGGGGCTCGGGTCATTTGCTAATGAAGATAGTAGAGGTGCTTATGCTCCTTAGCTGCTGCAGTACCGTATAAGTTGTGATGAGAGGTGACTAATTGTATTTTTATTTTCGAAAATGCCAACATAGAGGGACACATCTCTATGGTTTTTGTTCCGATTACGTGATCAGAAAGGGTGTGCAGTTCAGATCCTCGGTTTCGTCTAGTTTAAAAAATCAATTGGGTATATAGGAGTCACAAGGCTGACCATATTTGCACGCTAAAAGTACCTCCTGTATATTTAGTTTTCAACAAATAAGTAGTTTTATGATTTACATAGACTCGCAAATCTGCAGGTTCAGGCCCACAGATCCACTCATGTGAACACAAAGGAGAGTCTCTCATTTGATTAGTTAATATTGGACCACGCCTATTTTGAGTTGGACCACTCCCTAAAACAGTTACTCTTCTTCTAGCTGTTGTGGGAGAAACATCGCTTTGGATATCTTTCACAAACAGTGCTATTGACAATGGCTGAATGGAGAACTGCACCTCCACCTGCAAAACCTGTGCTAAGTCCGGGAGAAGAAGAACAACATGGCAGATTTTCATTATACCAAATGGTGAAAAGAAAGTCTCGGGGAATTGTTTTGTGACACCGCAAAAAAATATAGCCACGGAAATTCAAGCATGTAGAAATATATCCTCACAATTCATGAGCGGGCAAATGTGCAGATCATCAGGGAGAGGGAAGGAAAAAGCTTGGATGCCACTGCTTGATAATCATCAACTGCCCATGCCACTCCTGCAGAGATCACAATACTAGGTACATGCACCGTACTGGGAGGCAATGCACCACCTGCCACAAGCTTGTGGTTGCAAAGGTGAAGAATGTCACCGATTTTTTCGCACAGGTGAAAATGCATCGCTCTTAGGTTTTTTTCATTTTATTTTCATATAACTGTTCTACAACACCGTTGTGCTTTTGAAATGCAAAGTTTCTGCATTTAGTTTTTCATTAAAGTTCATTTCAAACATTTTGAAGGACAGAAAAAAATAACAAAAAATAAAAAAACAGTTAAACATATACTTTAAAAAATGTTCCTTTAGATCCACCATTGAAATCAAACACATGGCTGTGTCTGACTGAATTTGTATGTGTATGCATCAATAACTGTGACTTTGTGTGTTAGTGTATGTTTCAGTGAGTGCCAAGGTGTCTCAATGCGTATATGAGTGATTGCACTAGTGTGTCAGTGAATGCATCAGTGTGTCCAAGGGTGTGCCAGTGTATGATGCATCAGTGAATCACACATTGCTTCATTGTATGTATGAGTAAGTGTGTGAGTATGGTAGTGAATGGATTGGTGTTTGCATGGATGTGTCAGTGTGTGTATCAGTGAGACCCATGGTGTCTCAGTGCATACTTGAGTGAGTGTATACGTGTGTCAGTGAATGCATCAGTGTGCCCAGGGGTGTGCAAGTGTATGTATCAGTGAGTCCCAGAGTGTTTCTGTGTGTGTATGAGTTAGTGTGTTAGTGAATGGTTTGGTGTGTGCATGGGTGTGTCAGTTTATGTATGAGTGTGTCCTAGGTGTCTTAGTGTATCTATGAGGGAGTGTTTGAGCGATTCAGTGAATGCATCAGTGTATTTGGTCCGTTGTATCAGTGTATGCATTAGTGTGTCCTGGGGTGTCTGCGTCTGTGTATGTGTGAGCGTTGGAGTATGTCAGTGAATGTATCAGTGTGTTTTTGGTTGTATCAGTATATGTATGAGTTGTCCTGTGGTGTCTGAGAGTATATACGAGTGAGTGTCTGAGTTAGACAGTGAATGCATCAGTGTGTGCTTGAGTGTCCCAGTATGTATATGAGTGGGTCCTAGTGTGTTTCAGTGTATGTACGAGTGAGTGTCTGAGCGACTTAGTGAATGCATCAGTGTGTGCTTGGCTGTCCCAGTATATGTATGAGTGTGTCCTGCAGTGCTTAAGTGTATGTATGAGTGAGTGTCTGATTGAGTAAGTGATTGCATCAATGTGTGCTTGAGGTTCTTGGTATTAGTACGAGGGTGTCCGGGGGTTTCTGAGTGTATGTATGTGTAAGTGTCTGAGTGATTCAGTGAATGCATTAGTGTATTTGCTTGGCTGTGTTAGTATATGTATGAGTGTGTCCAGGGCTGTTTCAATGTATGTATCACTGAGTGCCTGAGCATGTAAGTTCATGTATCAACGTGTATATGGGTGTCTCAGTATATGTATGATTGTAACCCAGGGTTTCTGAGTGTATGCATCAGTGAATATATGAGAATGTCAGTAAATATGTTTGTGTGTCTTTCGGTTAGTCTGCATATGTATTATTATATTCCAGGCTGCTTCCGTGTATGTATCAGTGAGTGTAAGACTGTATAAATCAGGGTGCGCTTGAAAGTGTTACTCTAGGCATTAGTGTGTGCCAGTGTGTCTTAGTGTATAAATTAGTGTGTACCTAGGTGTGTAAGTGTATGCATAAGTCTGCAAGTCTATCTTTCACTCTGTGTGGGTTTGTCAGTGTATACATAAAAGTGCGAGGTTGGGTATATCAATGTATACCATCAGTTTGTGAATGGATGTGTCAGTATCTATATCATTGTCTCCTTGAGATTGTCACTGTATGCAGCAATGTATAACTTTCTGTCTTATTGGATGTATTGTAAAGGTAAAGATGTAATTATTCACCTTGTCAAATTGCTCCAGCACTTGAAATTTACGACATCAAGGTCCTAGGTGGGGCACTATGGTGCAGAGTTATAGAGTACGGGCAATTGATCCTGCCTCACTGTCATTGAAAATCGCTTCCTAAGATCATTGGTAGATCTTCAATCCAGCTTCCCCCAGATACTCCTGTACATGGATCTTGCCCACAGACAGCTGGCACATAAATTGAACTACAAACTTTTAATGTTTTAGTATAGGCTATGGACAGTGGAAGAACTTGAAACCTATTGAGAGGCCTCGTCTGATCTTTTGAAATTTCCCAGGGCCACATCGATTAAGTGGTATGTCTCTTTAAGGGAACTGCTAGGGAGGTTGGGGATGGAGGCATTCAGGTCCAACCCGGAAAGTATGGCATGAGTACCGAGGGTAAAGCTCAAAGAAACGTATTGGGATTTGATACGTGTAAAGGACTTGGGAAAACCTGTGAGCAGTCTGACTAGTTTCTTTCTTAACTTTAAATCTGTCCCTTGTTTTGAGACTAGTATTGATGAAAACGTCCCCCCTCTGGCACATAAACTGTTCTTACAGTTCCGCTATAAGACTTTACCCCCCAAACTGTTTTGCTCTAAGTGGTCCCGTAATGTTCCCATTGATGATCTGTACCTTGCGTGTAAAGCGTGCCAGGAAACTATTGTCCATTTACTCTTCTTTTGCCCACACTATTTATCCTTGAGGAAAAAATGGATACTCCCGTTGTGTAGATTGGCAGGCCCGGGCGATTATTTTGAAGTGCTGAGAATCTTGCGTACTGACACACTTGGAGTAATGGTTTACGGCCTCTCAAGATTTTGGTATGCACTGTGAATCAGGCATGGGAAATCATTTGCATGAAGCTTTTTTTTCTTTTTTAACTCATTGTATCCTGCATTTGTAATACTATTTTATGATAATGGTCTTTTTTAGCATATTTATCTTACAATGCTTTTATATCTCTGTTTTACTTATGTGTGCTGCGTACTTTTTATGATCTACGTGATCGAAATAAAGTTGATGATGATGATGGTAACTAGTCACCTACATTACTGCAATAAACGATTACATTGATCTGTGGTAAAAGAGAGAAAACATAAATATAAGTTATTGTTACATGTTATAAATTTGGATAACAAAGTTTAAGTTTCTATTTTCTGCAAAAGAAATGTTCATGTTAATAATAAAACATCACAGGGGTACAAGATTGTAAAGCAATTATACATTTAATTAAAACATCTCGGGCCAGATGTAGGTAATCTCAATTGACCTATTCTTAAATACCGAATTTTACCAATTTGGTATTTAAGAATAGGTAAATGGGATGTAGGTAATTTTTCGTTAAAAATTACCGAATCGGTAAGATTCGGTAATTACCGAATCGGTATTTACCGATTCGGTAATTGCCATTCATTCCTATGGGCCTGGAGGCCCATTGGAATGAATGGTAATTACTGAATCGGTAAATACTGATTCGGTAAAAGGGGGAAAACATTGAAGGGTGGCAGGGTGTCACTCTGACACCCTGTTGCACCCCTCAATTGTGTATGTGTGCACATGTGGCACACATACATGCCCAAAGGGCATGTATGTGTGCCACATGGCACCTTTGAAAATGCACAGATTTGCGTTTTCAAAGGTATTTGTTAATTATTTGTAAATAACGAATCCTAAAATGGGAAAAGCACTCAATTCAATTCAATTCAATTCAAAAACTTTATTCGATCATTTTAAAAAACAATCATAAAAGCACAAGAATACACATCAATACACATTAAAAAATACAGTGATAATAAAAACTGGTACATGGGGAGGAGGCGGGTGGGCATACGCAGCATATTACGGAAAGCACTAGACCCAATTTAGCTACTGAATTCCATACTTTTCCTTGCCGAAATACATTTAAGAATAAATGTCGCTGTAAAAAAGCACACCCCTGGATCCTCAAGAACAAATAAAAACTTCATAGCGGCTTCAACAGTTCTCACGGAATGCTCTTTAAAAAGGGGTTTAAGGTATACAGTACGGAGATGCAGATATAGTGGGCAAATAAGCAAAAAGTGTACAGTGCTCTGCTTGAAGATCCCATTACAGGGACAGGGCGTAGTCGTAGACTTTTTTATCTTGGGAAAAGCCACCAGCTTATGAACCATACCTAGACGCAATCTAGTAAGCACATACTGGTGGGAATGCCAGGTAACAATTTTAAGATATTTACTAAAGCCATATGTTAGAATGTTATTAAAATAGAATTGGTGAGTAACAAAATGGCTACTGGCTTCACTACGCTCTTTAGTCTTGGCTCCCAAATAGATACGTTTGAGTTCCTGCTTCGAGAGCTCAGTGGCACATTCAGGGTCTAGGGAAACATCCTTACAGAACACATCTCTATATGAGGTAATGACATAGTTGAGCCTTGAGATCTTATCACGTTTCTCTAAAAGAAGGCAGTCATTGATAATTCTTTTGGTAAAGCCAGTTTCCTCCTTGGCCCAGATAGATCTCCAGGACATTAAGGGCCTTAATCCTATCAAATCAGTCAGAAAAGCGAGCCCCACTTCATGATGAACTTGCTCATTGGATGCTGAAGTGGGTAGACTGAGAAGCCTTTTTAGAAAGTCGTTTTCCGCTACTTGTAGTTCTCCATGGCGACAATGACCCCAGACCCCCGAACCGTAAAGTGCCATTGGTACGCATCTATGTCGGTAAATATAGAGCATATCATAGATACAACGACTACCTAGTTTTGGGCAAATTTAAATACTCCGTGTGCACCCTTAGCCATTTTGGCCTTAGTGTTCGATATCTCCTGTGCCCATGCCCCATTACTGCTAAAGGTAATTCCTAGGTGGCAGAACTTATCTACAACCTCAATTTTTTGATCAGTAAGATAAAACGGCCTTAGCTTCCTCACCTTCTTGCCACATGCCATAATGAAAGTCTTTGAATTGTTAATTTTGAGTTTCCTCCCCTTTATAAAATCACAGAACCTATTCATTAATTTCTGCAAACCCACCGGTGTCCGGGACAATAAAACTGTATCATCTGCATAAAGCAGAACGGGGGTCGCCTGGCCCTCAACAACTGGAGCATCGGCCTTAACTGTTTTTAGGTCAGAGTCCATAGCGTTTATAAAAAGGGAGAAAAGGAGGGGGGCAAGGACACATCCTTGTCTAATACCAGATTTAACTTTAATGTTGCTAGTACATTCCCCTGCCTGTCTGAATCATATCCGGGCAGACAGTTTACTGTACAATCTGGCTAAGAAATAAATAATAGGCGCGGGGCCCCCCATGTCCAATAAAGTGGACCATAGCAAGGCATGGTCCACCAGATCAAACGCACTAGATAGATCAGCGAAACAAAGGAACAGTGACCCCTGCTTGGCAGCAGTATATTTACCAATTAATAAATCCAAGTTGATACACTGTTCAATAGTGCCAAGTCCCTTGCGGAACCCATATTGTGAATCCGCAAGGATACCAGTGGCCTCTGCCCTCTCCTCTAACCGCAACAGGAGGACCCTACTCATGATTTTCTGGCATGAGTCAAGGAGGGAGATGGGGCGGTAGTTTTTGGCCTCGCCCCGATCGCCCTTCTTGTAAATAGGTATAATTATAGACTCTCCCCACGTGGATGGGGTGTTTTCCACAACTGCTGCATTAAAGACCTGTGTCAAAAGGGGGCTCCATAACACCAGATCTGATTTGTAAAGGTCAACCGGTACCCCGTCGGGTCCGGGGGCCTTCCCTCCCTTGCTTTTCCGAATAGCATCGTCTACCTCCAATGTTGTAATATTAAGTGCGATTTTGTACTCCGGGTCTGGGCCCCTAAGACATCCAGTTTCATCCCCACCAGGGTTAAAGATACCAGAAAAATCCTGGACCCAACTCTCCTCGCTGACCTGAGCAGACAGTACAGGGAATTCCTCTTTTTGGAGAAAAGGGCTATTTACAATACTCCAAAATAGCTTGCTATCCTGAAGATCTACCGCTTTGGACAAGTGGTCCCAAGCTTCCTCCTTTAATTCTTGCTTCCTACAATTTAGATTAAATTTATAGGCTGCCCTGAGTGTTTTGACTGCTTCCTTATCCCGAGGGCGGCTCGAGAGGGCTTTCTTTAATTCCTGTAGGGATTTAGTGCTGCCCCATTGAACCAACCCAAATGCTTATTCGTGTTTCTGGTCCTGGTATTCGTTAGGACCCTAAGAATTATAGAATTTAGTTTCTCAAAGTCTGCTAGTATACCGATTTCGTTGGCATTGGTATCTAGACAGCTCTGCAGCACCTCAATTCTAGCGGCCACAATTTTAGTCTGCAGCTGTTCAGAGTTATCTCTGCAACATTTAATCCTGGTGCCATTCGGTCTACAGGGTATTAAGTCTACCACTGCCCTATGAGCAAAATCAACCTTCCTCCCCCAGACTAACGTGGTCATAGAAATACCATTATGGTCACTTAAACCCAGCTCAACAACCTCCGGGATAGAACAGAGGGGACCAATGTGGGTCGACACCAACAAATGATCAATAGTGCTGCCTGAATTACTCCCCACAAAGTGTCGGGACCGTGTTACCCTCCTGGTCACGTCCCGGCTGGAAAATTGTTACATCTAATTTCAGCATAAGGGAGTTAAGAGCCTCTCCGTAAGGGTTATGTATAAAATGAGCTTGATCCCTTCCAGCATCCCTATCAAAGCCACAAACACTCATAAAGGAGAAGGGGCATGTTACAAGGTTGAAATCCCCTCCCCAAATGATATCAAAGGGAACTGGATTGGCCCTGTAAATTTGGTCGACTATAGACTCCAGCTCATTAACAAATGTAGGACGCGAAGAGTCAAACAAATTGTTATAAAAATTAATTAGAAGAATGTTACGGCCCCACTATGCTGTAGCCAGAGTACCTGTGAGTGGAAACCGACAGTCTTATGGAATTTGACCCGGACAGGAAAGTTCATGGCCAGAAGGACCACCAGACCTCCCTTAGCCCTGCCCATGGCAGAGTTCTGCGCCGGGCAGCTATAGGACACAAATCCATCAAAGGAGATCTCTTCAGTGGACCATGTCTCCTGGAGACAAAGTAAATCGTAATTAGAGACATACTCCCTCCAGCCCAGTGACTCTTCCTTGTTCCGCCAGCCGGCAATATTCCAACTCAATAGTTTATACCCTTGGACATTCTGAATAACCTTTGCTCCCTCAAGAAAGTCATCTTCCACTCCTTTTAAAGGTGAGTCTGGGCTAGAACAGTAGGTAGACAATACAGCTTGGTGCCCATGGTTGGAAAACTCAGAGACAGTACGGTCCAAGTGAATGTTTGCTATTGAGAGCAGTAACCATAGGCAGGGGAACAACAGGGTTTTGCTCCGGAAAGTCTATAATAATAGACAATTGTTTTTTGGCCGAGTCCAGGATATCTACCCCTGAGGGTGTGGGGGTAACAGAGGGTAGTCAGTCCACAGCATCCAGGCAGGTAAAGCGATTATAGTCGCAAAAAGGTGCCCGGGATTGCATAGGGGCAGGTCTCATATCAAATCTTCTATTTCTACCCCCACGCTCTACCCTTGTCCATTCATCCACCCCTCTTCCTTGTGCAACATAGTTGGGGGGGAAGAAAAAAGTCAGGGGCAATGTCTGGATGGTGGAATCAAAAGACCTATTGAACCCGGCACAGATATGGGAGACAGTCCTAGGATCTCTAAAATTGACTATTATACAGTCTCTTTCAATGGTCTTACGTGTCTTCCCCACCTAGGGCACCCTCCTTACAGCAATAATTTCATTACAGAGGTAGACAGGCAAAGGTCTATTCCAATTCAGCCATTTGACAACCTTGGATTTTAGGGAGCTATAGATTTCCCCCTCCCCCTCTTCTAGAGCTGGGGCACCTGCCATAATCACAGTATATTGATTAGCTTCAGGTGGAAAATCTGGGATTCGGGATCTGATATTTCTATTTCCTTTATCTATTGTCGTTGGGGCTGCATTGGGTACGTCAGCATTCCCCGGGTATTACTATGACTGGGCAGAAGGGCTGGAATCTGTTTGGGAGGTTGTGTGTTGGATAGACTACATGCTGGTTAATCCCCGGACCTGGGTGCACGGGAGGTATACTATTAAGATTAGACATTCTCCCATCCCCTAGGGGTAAACTCCCCCCGGCCTGGCATACAGGTGTTGGTACAAAAGCTGCAACAGACTTACTAATCGCACTAAGGTCAGCTGATTGAGCAGAAATAGTTTTTTCAATGGCTGCCAACCTTAGATCGATTTGTTCCATTTTGGCTTGCAGGGGTGATATAATAGATCTAAGAAGTACTGCAATGCTTTCCAAGGTAGGGACGTTGACGGGCAGGGAACAAGGATAAGGGGCAGGGGGAGGCATAAATAAGGCACCCGTCCCATGAACAGACTCAGGGGGTCCCCCTATAGGTGAAACTAATTCGGGCCCATTATTTTGTCTCTTAGCTATTTTCGCCTTATTCCCTTCTTTTTTATTATATGCCCATTTCCTTTTAGGGATAGCTCCGTACTTTACCCCATGGGACGGCGGACTGTTGTCTATGATTGCAGGCTCGGATTGTATGGGCACAGGATTACCAAGAACTAAATTGATTTCAGGTAGAATTTCATTAATTAAAACATCTAAGTCCTGGGAGTCATTTGTCTCCACACCGGGTGGAATATTAGGTTCACTTGTACGGGGTTCAGATGTGTTGGCTTGGCCAGACCGTTTAGGAGTTTTAGCTAAGGCCATTGCTCCAAGGGAAGATCTCCTATTAGCCGGCATTTCCAGAGACATTCGCTTTTCCAAAACGGAGATTTCTGTATTAATTATGGAATTGGCTCTAGTTAAAAATTTCTCCATTCCTCCCACAATGGAGCCCCCAGCAGATGATACTTTGCTTCTTAATTCCCGGCCAGACATAATTCACAGTCAATGGTATATAATTATATACTGTCAGGAGAGAAATAAAAGCCAAAAGGGGTGGCCCGGCCCAGATCAGTCAGAATGGTCAAAACGGTCCCGCCCTTGTCCCGGGTTTCTCCCGGGACGCTCCCACGCAGCGGAAGTACTGGCGTGTAGAAATAGAATGGGTGGGGGGCGGCGCTTGCAGGGAGAGCGGCCCAGGTGTTCTCAATCGGGCTATCAGGGACTCCTGGGAGATGGAGTCCATGAACACACTACTCGCAGCCCTGCAGCGCCGACCACGCGCCCCACAGCAGAGTTTTATTTCCCAATCCTTTCTCCTCTGGCGCAGGCTCAACCCGGGACCACGATGCGGGACCCGCCGAGCGGGTCCGGCGAGAAGTTGGGCAAAACAGCAGCAACCCAAGCGCCCACGAACAGGTATGCAGTGATAAAGTCCCAGGGAGGGAATGCAGGCGATGCTATTTAGATCCATAGGTGGGGGACGGGGCTTGCAGGGAGAGCGGCCCAGGTGTTCTCAATCGGGCTATCAGTGACTCCTGGGAGATGGAGTACCTGAACACACTACTCACTGCCCTGCAGCGCCGACCACGCGCCCCACAGCAGAGTTTTATTTCCCAATCCTTTCTCCTCTGGCGCAGGCTCAACCCGCGACCACGATGCGGGACCCGCGGAGCGGGTCCGGTGAGAAGTTGGGCAAAACAGCAGCAACCCAAGCGCCCACGAACAGGTATGCAGTGGTAAAGTCCCTGGGAGGGAATGCAGGCAATGCTATTTAGGTACGTAGGTGGGGGGGGCTTGCATGGAGAGCGGCCCAGGTGTTCTCAATCGGGCTATCAGGGACTCCTGGGAGATGGAGTCCCTGAACACACTACTCGCAGCCCTGCAGCGCCGACCACGCGCCCTACAGCAGAGTTTTATTTCCCAATCCTTTCTCCTCTGGCGCAGGCTCAACCCGGGACCACGATGCGGGACTCGCGGAGCGGGTCCGGCGAGAAGTTGGGCAAAACAGCAGCAACTCAAGCACCCACAAACAGGTATGCAGTGATAAAGTCCCAGGGAGGGAATGCAGGCGATGCTATTTAGATCCGTCGGTGGGGGGCGGGACTTGCAGGGAGAGCGGCCCAGGTGTTCTCAATCGGGATATCAGGGACTCCTGGGAGATGGAGTCCCTGAACACACTACTTGCAGCCCTGCAGCACCAACCACGCGCCCCACAGCAGAGTTTTATTTCCCAATCCTTTCTCCTCTGGCGCAGGCTCAACCCGCGACCACGATGCGGGACCCGCGGAGCGGGTCCGGCGAGAAGTTGGGCAAAACAGCAGCAACCCAAGCGCCCACGAACAGGTATGCAGTGATAAAGTCCCACGGAGGGAATGCAGGCAATGCTATTTGGGTCCGTAGGTGGGGGGGGCTTGCAGGGAGAGCGGCCCAGGTGTTCTCAATCGGGCAATCAGGGACTCCTGGGAGATGGAGTCCCTGAACACACTACTCGCAGCCCTGCAGCGCGACCACGCGCCCCACAGCAGAGTTTTATTTCCCAATCCTTTCTCCTCTGGTGTAGGCTCAACCCAGGACCACGATGCCGGACCCGCAGAGCGGGTCCGGCGAGAAGTTGGGCAAAACAGCAGAAACCCAAGCGCCCACGAACAGGTATGCAGTGATGAAGTCCCAGGGAGGTAATGCAGGCGATGCTATTTAAGTCCGTAGGTGGGGGGCGGGGCTTGCAGGGAGAGCGGCCCAGGTGTTCTCAATCGGGCTATCAGGGACTCCTGGGAGATGGAGTCCCTGAACACACTTCTCGCAGCCCTGCAGCGCTGACCACGCGCCCCACAGCAGAGTTTTATTTCCCAATCCTTTCTCCTCTAGTGCAGGCTCAACCTGGGACCACGATGCGGGACCCGCGGAGCGGGTCCGGCGAGAAGTTGGGCAAAACAGCAGCAACCTAAGCGCCCACGAATAGGTATGCAGTGATTCATTTGAGTGCTCCCTGCATTTCAGATTCGGTAATTTACTGAATCGGTATTTTTAAGAATCAGTAATTTACCGAATTCTTAAATACCAATTCAGTAAACTACCGAATCTGAAATTTAGCCACCTACATATGAAAAGCCTAATTCCGGTCGGTAACGACCGAACTTTGGTAAATTCGGCTGTTACCGACCTGAATTAGACTTCCTACATCTGGCCCCTCATGTTTCCTTTTTTGCTGTTATCAGCTTTCATACTTGTAAATTGTAAACAATGTATTGCTTGAAGCTTCATCCTGGAACAGCAAGGAAAAACAATCATTCAGATTGTAGAACAAAACCCCAGAAATGCACAGTATGGCACTATAAAGAAGGGACACTATGCATTCCACTAACTACAACTAATCAATGAATTATTTTAGGTACAGCTACCTAACTAATCTAAAATAAACATCTGAAAAAAATAAAATGTTCTCATCTTGCAAGTAGTCCATTACAAAAAAAAGATATAAATCATATTTGAATTCTGGAGACCATTTTCAAGACATCACCCCTGGTAGGCCAAACAATGCTACAGTGATTGACGAAGAACAAACACTGCATAACACTTTTTAAATAGTAATCCTCCTTAGAACTTTGGTTGAAAAAAAAGAGGTATGAATTGGGAAGTGTGAAAGGCAGGTTTTGTTTCAATATAAGCTTGCTGTCATTTCGTTCCGTCCATCCACTTACACTTCTTAAATTCACAGTGTAGCATCCTGAATTTTACGAAGTCCTTAGTAAAAAATGATAGGCACTGTAGTATACGATCTTCCAGAAATTGAAATTTGTCCTGCTTCGAAGCTTGTAATTTCAGTTTCTATTTAAGATCAGTTGTTGCATTAATATAATGTACTTTGTACTTCTCTGTAAGTGCAATATAGACATACAATCTGATCTACAATTTAGGCAGGTCATATTTTGGCTAGCCTTTTTCACTAGGCTAGACTTTTGTCAAAAGGCACAATTTTGGAATCAGGTCATGTTAAGTAGAGAATTTGTTCAGATTAGATTTGAGTTGTAGATGTAAAAGAGCAATCTTCACACTCATGACTTCATGTGTAACTCAGTCCAAATAAGTCATCAATATTTACTTCTTATTGTTCCGTAAGTCCAAGCATGCGCAGCATAAGAGGGCACTGCTTCTTTCTGCCGTTCGAGTAGATTTTCTACTTGACCTGCAGCTTCCTCAATGCGAAGGGAAGGTTTCTCAATGTGAACAGTGGCGGCCATCCGTTACCGCCCTCTTTGATAAATCTCACCGGGAGGTGGTCTGGAGTAAGATTGTCTGTCTGTATATGTACATACTTTACTGTTTCAGTCGGTCTATTATTGTGTGTCTCACTGTATATCTGGGCCTCTACATACCACTATTACTCTTTAGGTGGCTATCTTTCTAGAAATGTTTGTAACTTCTTCGTAGTGTTTCTCCCTACATTAGTTTGTCTGGTTTGGGTCTGTCAATACTTACCTGTATGTACATAGCTGTACTAGTGCCCCATTATTATGTGCCTGTGTGTATAAGTGTGTTACTCCATACATAATAGTGTACTTTAATGTCTCACTTTATGTTTCAGTATCTCTTAATGTCTTACTATATCCATCAGTGTATGTCTGAGTACATCAGCATACACTTTATTTTTTACCTAGATATATCCCTGTATACATCAGTGTCCCTCTGATTGTCATAGTGTGCACATCAGTTTCTACCTGAGTGTGTAAATATATGCATGAATGTATCCTTGGTGTCTTTAGAATCACTGTTAAATCAAACAAAGGGCTGTGTCTGATTCTATATTATTATTGTGTAGTTTTGTCTGTATGTTGATAGGTGCATAAATAACTGTCTTTGGGTGTGTTAGTGTATGTATCAGTGAGTCCCAGGGTGTCTGATTGTATCTATGAGTGAGTGAGTGAGTCAATGAGGGCATCAGTGTGTCCATGGGTGTCTCAATGTATCTAGCAGTGTGTCCCATGGAATCCGAGTGTGTTTAAGTGAGTGTGTGTATATGTATCAATGAATGCATCTGTGTGTGCATGGGTGAGTCAGTGTATGTATCTGTGCATCCCAAGCTGTCTCAGTGTGTCTATGAGTGAGTGTGTCAGTGAATACATCAGTGTGTCAATGGGTGTGTCAGTGTATGCATCAGTGAGTCGTTCCAGGGTGTATCATTGTGGGTATGAGTGAGTATATCAGTGATTGTATTGGTGTGTGCATTGGTTTGTCAGTGTAGGCAGGTAACAACAAGCTTTATTTGATGTAAAAGATAAATCATAAAAGCACATAATACCAATTTCCATCATAAAAGCATGCTAAAAAAACATTCAAAAAAGGAAGGGAAAAATTAGCACTGTGAAAACATAAGAAACAAGCATTTACAATGCAATGGTTTCGCCTTTGGAAAAGTTAGAGCTATTGGCATGGTAAATGACAAAATTTGTATTTATGTGTTGGTTTTGAAAACAGATAAATAAATGGCATTGTCATTAGCTTAATCTCTGCAGTCACTCTGCACTCCCTAGTCACTCTGCACTCCCTAGTCACTCTGAAGTCACTAGCACTCCCTGGCCACTCTGCACTCCCTAGTCACTCTGCAGTCACTAGCACTCCCTGGCCACTCTGCACTCCCTAGTCACTCTGCAGTCACTAGCACTCCCTGCCCACTCTGCACTCCCTGCCCACTCTGCACTCCCTGCCCACTCTGCACTCCCTGGCCATAAAATAAAAATATTGGATCTACATGGTAGACACTGGTCTTTACAGAAAGGCACATTAATACCTCTACCCTAGTTTAGGAGTTATAACTGTGGCTTAAACTACAGAGGTATCCGGAAAGTGTATTAACCACCAAAGTACCATTAAGGGTATTTCTATTTCGTGAAATCTTTCTGGGCACACAAAGCTCTCAACAGCAGGGCCCTTACCCAGGTAAGCTATTTCAAAATGCAGAAGGTATGTGACCAATTAAGTAAGCCATAACAGAGTTCCTTCAATCCATATCTGACTAAACAATAGTTCTTAAAGTTAAATACCAGAGAATGCCTATACCACAAATTCCGTTGAATTAAATAAATGCCCTCTGTCTGAATGGATCAAAAGCAGTATTCAACAATCATGCTTCTTTAATGGCTGAAAATATTGGGATCCCAACCTCCACATCCAACAAAATAAAAAGAAAGAAAGAAGTCTGTGAATCATTGCTGCAACACATTTTGCTTGCTCCGTAAATTAAATGTAATCAGTGGCAGATACCCACAATTCTCAATGCTAAAGTTACATCTCTCAGTCATGCAAACCAATGGCCATGGTTGGACTATTGTATTCTGGTTTACCCAAGGGTCCCCCCCCCAAAAAAAAGAAGCTCACAGAATGATTTCAAAGATTCAAATGTCACTAAGACAAGCTGTCTCAACCTTCAGAAAGATAATTATGGGAAAGTGGCTTTAAAAAAAATATAAAACTATCTTGCTCCCAATGGCAATGGTTAGGTGACATATCCGTGCTTTAGAAACGTCCTAAAAAAACAAATGAATTCAGTTCACTGTATTTAGCTCAGGCCTTTTTACATTTCATTCACTTCTGCTGCATGTACTCACTTTTCTGTAATAAAATATATATTTTCTGTAATACAATATAAATATATATAAAATGCCACCAAAGTCTCAACCATGACCCATAGCTGTCAGCTCTTATTGCATACAATGAAAATCCAGAAACTGTTGTTTCCTCGTCTGAATTTGAAGGTCTCTCTATCCTACCCCCACAACACACAGACTTTTCTCTGGTGCAGAGAAGGTAAGATTCTTAGGCCTCCCAATGGAATTATAGGTTGAATAATGCATTGTTCTGGTCGCCAGTCTCTCACCTGTATCCCATTTGTATTTAACCTCGTGGGATCACGGTGCACTAAATGGGGCGTGGTTTGTTAAACACACAGATAGTATTGAGTAGCATGCATTGTGGAATAAGAGTGGCGGGGAGGGTCAACGTATATGTTTACTGCCAGCTCTAGCCTTCAATGCCAGCTTTTCCCTTTAAGTATGTGATCTTGAGCTAATAATCAATTATAAGTAAAAGGATGATGCACTTTGAGCTCTTAGCGAGACCCTCCTGGGGAGTCAGCCCTCTGGAAGAAGGAACACTTTACACACGGTGTTCAAGCTGGTGCAGCGAAAACTACCTTCAGTAAACTGAGACACAACCAAATGCTTATTTGCTTCTACGTAGGGCTTTTGGGAAGTACTCAATACAAACACAATATATACAAAATGAGTAAGGTGGCGGAATGTGTAGATCTGGGAAACGTTAGCAGCAGATAAGCTAGCTCAAAGGATTAGTGGATCTGTTGCAAACGTCTGTGTGTAACATGAAGTCATGTATTCTAAAAGCAATGCAGCAAGTCAGATCAGTGAATTAATGCAGTTGGTATCGTGATCTATGTCGCGTATACGGGTGGCGTGCACGCAACCTTTCATCCTTTCGCAAGTAATTCATTTTGCGCACAATCCATAAAATCGGTCAGCTGGTTAACAGCACTAAAATGTAACTGCAGATCAACGAAATGAAAATATTCAACAGCAAGCACTATATGCAACTATTAGCAGTGGCGGTGTGAGTCTACCCTTTGAAAAGCAGAACATATGCAAATCCCTTCAGCTTTGTTAAAACGCCTTGGCCGCCTAGGATCGCCTTGAAATAACTAATTATTAGTCCCTAAAGTGAAGAGACTGTGCTTCACGCCCCAAAGCATCTTTAGGGCGCATTGGGCCTCAGTGCAGCGTATATCAAGTGATAGTTAGCTCAGAAGTTGATGCACGCCCCCTACAGGAGAGTGAACATAAGCATGAGGTCAATGGCAATGTAAGACAAATGAGCTAGTAAATGCCACAGAGTTGAATCATATTAACACCTGCTATTTAAAGAGCGTTTACACTTCTAGGAGCTTGCCTTATTTAATCATACATTATTGGTATACCCATCAGTTCAGTGGCGTAACGAAACTTGAGGGGGCCCCCCTGTAAAGAATATGGAGGGGGCCCCCCATACTCCGGATTCAGTCAGGAGCCCTCAGGTCAAGGGCCTGCTGCGCGTGCACCAGTGGCGGCTGGTGGATCCCAAAAGTGGTGGAACGAAAAGCAGAGATCCAAGCCGAAGGAGCAAGTGAGTACAGCAAGTATACCAAAGTGAAAGAGGAGTTCCCAGGGCTGTCCTTCCCAAGTCGGCCCCCCAACCACTCAAATCTCAGCTCCAAACAAATTCAGTCATTTGTCTCCAAAACATCAGCCCGTCAGCCCATGAACGCAGACACGCCCTGCCACCAAACACTAGCTTTGCATTTTGAAAAACAACCCAGATTCCCTAAATCAAGAAGTCATCTGCTCTGTGAAAAAGTTCAACCACTGGCATGAACCACTGCAACACATGGATAGACTCTGCCCTGAACATCTATGTGTCAAAGTCGCATGTCATATGCGTCAATCCCAAGCCAAGAACCGCCACCATCAAGCCGAAGCTAGCACGAGGGCTGTGCACCACCACGCAATCAGACAGGAACCACCACTATTATGCCAGGGCCCGCGTTCCACCCAGCCGGGGCACCACCATACCATGGGTGAGCACATTGGGCCGACATGTACCACCACCATGGCAGGGCCAACACTATGTCATGTCATTCCATCTATCAAGTACACAATCATGGAACATTGCTGGTGTCGAAATGGGGCAGCTCTGCAGAATCTCACTAGCGGCCGCGACAAGCTCCCCTCTCTAGCCAGTGATAGCCCTTTCCACACAAAGGCATGTCGCAGGTACTATGGAAAAGAGAGAACAAGACATGAATGGCTTCCTAGCCTGTCTCTAACAGTCTACCCACTCCCATCACAGCCCCCCCACAGTACACAAGGTCACCCACATGTCGCCTGTACCCCTCCACAGGTCAAATGCATATCAACCATCCTGGAATGGCTACCCACCTGAAAAGTAAGGAAGACATCACAGAGAACAAAAACAGCTTGACCCATATGCGAGATGCAGGGTCTGCAATAGGCTATGGGGCACTGGCGCACAGCTCCCTGCAGGACGACTTCAGAGCCCACCGCGTTTACTCCCTGCCCCATGCCAAATCATGGTCTATGTAGTCCAAGCCCATCTACGCCCTGTAGTATTTCATTGTCTTCCATTCAACACTGTCCACCCACTGTATTTACACCCTGTATTTCATTTTCTCGTACACCGCTGCCCATCCACTGTATCCACACCCCGCAGCACCTCACTGACTCTCATCCACCACTGTCCACCCACTGTACCTACACTTCACTGTCTCATACACCGCCGTCCACCCACTGTATTTACACCCTGCACTTCATTGTCTCTCACACACTGCTGTCCACCCACTGCACCCACACCCTGCAGCACTCAATTGTCTCTCATACAATACTGTCCACCCACTGCACCCACACCCTGCATTTCATTGTCTCTCATACACAACTGTCCACTCGCTGCCTCCACACCCTGCAGTGCCTCAATGTCTCTCATTCACCACTGTCCACCCACTGCATTTACATCCCTTCGTATTTCAATGATTTCTTCAGGTCTCTCTTTTCTCAGCCTCCACTAGCCATCTTGGAACAACAAAGTCACAATAAACTACAGCAAAAGAAACATACTTTGGCACAGTCAATAGCTCTGCAACCAACGTCAGACCCATTGGCTTTGCCAATGCTTATTAGATATGACATCCCACATGGATCCTCCCCTTCCGACCCACAATGTCCTTCCCTTCCCATGTGTGTCCCACTCTCTCCCATATGACTCCGGCGACAATTTGCTACACTCCAGGCCCATCCACTTCCCCGAATATATCTCTATCATTCTTGGCACACTGTTGCTGCTCTGTGGGCTCACTCCACGCCCCACTAGACTTTAACCACCAATCCATAACAGGCTCTCTATTGGATTCCTCAATAAAAAATCATTAACAATTTGAACACCAAGAAATAGAATTCATAGGAAAACAAACAAAACAAAAACTGCACAGCATGGGCGGACCCAAGTACCCAAAATGCATTAAAAAAAAGAGAAAATGTGCTGTGGAACCAGGGAACGACCCTCCCCAACTCCATAGCACTCCGGAGGCCCCCAAAATGTGAGCCTCTCAGACAAGCTGGAGTCAGTGGCGAAGCACGAGCCCCACGCGCCCAGTCTTCATGATTCAACAAGCGTCCTGCTGGCGAAAGTTACAGATCTGTGCGTCTTTCAATCCATGCTGCTGCTGCTGCTGCGCCCTGACTGCTGAGCGTTAGAGAGGTCGAAACTTACTTAGCCACACATCATCCACAGCCAAAGCATTACCTGTGAAGCGGAAGCAATTCCAGGGGCCTCCCAGGTCCGCTTTTATTTCATTTCAACTGTTGAATTCATCATCTTGGCCCTCGGCGCGCGCAGCAAGAAGTGAAAGTCCCTGGTGGCCCCGCCCGCCCGGGGCCGGGCATGCGCGTGTGCACCACCACTCCACCATTACTAACCAATTGGAGGCACGTCGGGACCAATGCATAATAAAGATGCTGTGCGGCTGGCCGTGGCATGCGCTGTGAGCACCATTTAATTTATGATTGAACTTCAATCATGAATTAAATGATGCGTGTGGCGTGCGCACACAGAGTCAGAGTCAGACTCGAGGCTTGTTGGGCTGAGTGAGGGGCCCCTGTCTGGAGCGTGGGGGCCCGAGGCCCCCCGCACTGCGGGGTCTGCGGGGGCCTGTGTTACGCCCCGAGGCCTCAGCTTTGTTCTACGGAGGGACAACAATGCTGGGCAAGTACATACAACGTGCTCCAAGGATTCGTCTGATTTGCCACAGCCTCTGCGCTCAAGGTCGACTGAGGGGTGCCACCATAAAGGTAGGTGTTTCAAGAATAGTCACAAGGATGAACTGCACCTCTACTCTTTGCAATGAGAGCATGCATTTGATTTGGAATGCATACTCCCATTGTAAAGAATAGGATTGCAACCGATCCTTACTTGCTGGGCTGCAACCGAAGACAGGATGTTGTTCAGTTCCAGTTTCCAGCCGATGTCAGACAGACTGTGGTCCGTCCGACATCAGGATCATCCCCTAAGTTGGGGCCAGTCAGCTTTCTGGAGAGCTTAGAGGGGCTAACTTGGAGGGCCATTGCTTTCAAAGCAATTTTGTGGTGATGTTTTGTTAGTGCGCCCGTGAGTCAATATGGAATCCTAGGTACCTGTAAGTTTTGCCAACTGGAATTTGGACGTCGTCATATGACCAGCCACCACCTCTGTACAGCTTCCTGCCAAATATTGCCACTTGAGTTTTCTTGCGGTTCACTGGGAATTTGTTCTTGATGAAATACACATGTAGGGTGTTTAACAGCCATTGCAGTCCGACTCTTTTGCGACTAAAGAGAGCAAGGTCATCAGCATCTGAAAGATCGCAGATCTGTGCACTGCCAATGCTCGGGTGACTATTTATTGTGTCCAGGTCTGCTGAGAGATCAGCTAGAAAAAGTTTAAAAAGCAGTGGGGCTACCACACATCCCTGTTTCACTTCCCTTGTCGTCAGGATTATTTCAAGATAGTTGGGATCCAGTGCCAATCTTAACTGGAATCCAGGTGTTGATATGAAGTTGGATAATTGGTTTCAATATAATGGGCGGTTTTCCCCAGTTAGAGAGCTTGGCCCAGAGAGACTCCCAGGGTACGTGGTCAAAAGTGGCTTTAAAGTCCACAGAGCAACAGAAGAGAGCCGTGGAAGATGGAATCATTTTATCAATAAGAATGGATAATGCTATGTGGTTGGTCAGTGTTTCTGAGTTAGCCACAAACCCTGTTTAGTTCTTAGGTAACAGTCTTTTTTATTCAGCCCAAGTCTTCAGGTCTTCCAGCAGCAGGCTGTCGAAAAGCTTTGCCTCTTTATACAGAAGTGCTATCAGCCTGTAGTTGCTTGCTGATGATTTTGAGCCGGATTTGTGGATTGGCTGAATGATCGCACCACTCCAAGAGTCTGGCATGATTGAACTCCGTAATCAGAAATCGAAGAGGCTGGCTAGCTGCTTGGACCAAAAGGATATGTGCTTTTTAAACGAAGCATGTGGAGCTCCATCCGATCTGGCTTTAGATAGAGTTTTGGGCAGTTTACTAGGAGAGAAGGAGACTTCTTCAGTTGAGGTTTCCTGCGCACCTTGCAGGATATCCTGCCATTCAATGGAGGACAGGATCGCTGGTAAGGCCTTCTGCTCTTCCACCTGGAAGTGGTGGGCATGGAAGGTTATCCAGCTGTTCTCAGTGATATTTGCACTTCGCAGACTAAGGTTTCCGTTGGATTGATTGTTCGGTTTGGCATGCCCTTCTAGAATAATTTTGAGCAGATTTGTAGCACCTCATTAAGGGATCCGATTCTGGGCGTTGCCTGGCAGCCCTAAGAGAGGCATCTCTGATGTTCTTTAGTGCTCTTGTGTGAAGGGAAAGAGGAGCCTGCTTGTGGCTAAATCCGGCAAAGTATTGTGGTGGCTGTTTAAATTCCTTCAAAAGATGATCGCAGAAAATTATCCAGTCATTTACTGGGGAGACTGACCAATGGTTAAGCTTTGGTATTAATTGCTCACATTCTCCCATGATTTTTGTACTAATGGCGTCTGACCATCTTAAGCATTTTAAGTTCTCGGAGTGTATTCTCGTATTTGTCAGGGTCATGATACTCTAACTTCAATGCAATGGTGGTGATCTGAGGTCGATGGTCATTTTCTGAGCATGATATAATACTGTAAAGTTCGATGTATGGGAGTAGCTCCGAGTTGCAGATAGAGTAATCAACATAGGTACACTTGTGACCATTTGTCCATGTTCAATTTTGGGGGAGTATCATGTGGAAATCTCCCGTTCAGGGCGATGAAGCCCGCACTGTAGAATTGTAGGACCCAGTGTTCCCCTAGGCTACAGTGTTTTTGGTTTGAAGGTTTTACCTGTGTCTTTAATTCTATCAGAATAAGCAGAAGCAGGCTGTTAAGATCCTCCGGGGTTCCTTGTAAAAGGTTGGTGTTAAAATCCCCTGTAAGGAAGTAGTCTGTGTGTGGAATGTCCCCTGCCAGTTCTCACAGAACAGTGAATAAGCAGTTGAGCTGAGCCCTTTTTGTTCTAGAGTTTGGGTAAATGTAGGTGTTGAGAAGAAGCAAGGTGTGATTCAGTCTCCACAAGGTGAATTTAATACCTAAGATCCAGTTCACCGGAAAATCTAGTGTTTCAATAGGGCCTTTTAAGCTGTTGGAGGTGTATATTGACAAGCCCCCTTTGGGCCTGACAAATTTCAGTGTTCCAGGTAACCATTTAATGGGTGATTTTGTGTTTCCCAAGTTTCCTGGAATACAAGAAAGTTGTGTCAAGAGATGAATTTGCAAGTCTTTAGGGAGTTTATTTTATAGTGGAGGCCGCTAATGTTCCAAGAACATAAGGTTAATGTGTTTTGCTAGGGCATGATAATAACGGATTCTGAGTATAGTTGAAGTCTGCTGTTCATGATTTTGTTGCCTGATGTGGAGGCTGTGCGTTCTGTCAAGCCTATCTTGTAGTTGACAATGCAGATGACATCCAACCCCAGTCTTGCTCTGGACTTGTTGTAAAGGAGGTGCCCCAAGAGGTTGCTTTAGTATCCATCTGACCTTGGGCATGTTTTAAAATTGAGTATGGCTTAGAACTCTTGTTGGCCAGAGGCCAGCGGGCATTTTGTGGCAAGAGTATTGGGCGTGCCCGCGTGGAGGGATACCTCGTTTCATGATAGGGACGGATTTTGGTGCCCCATTGGCGGAAGAGTTCGGAGCCGGCTAGGAGGGCATGGGTCCAGCTCTTAGAGTTGAATGTTACCAGGGTAGCTTTGGACTGTTGTGAACCTCTTGGAGGGAGGAATTCAATGTACCTGATGTCACTGGAAACTAGAGCATCAAAGGCTGTAGTTGCCTTAAGTAATTTGATGATATTACACTTATTGGGAATATCGTGCTGACCTTTTGATTGAAATTCAAGAATAAGTAGGATCTTGGAAAAATCACTAACAGGATCCTGTTTCCGGGTGTGTCACTCTATGTATCAGTGTGTCCCAGGGTGCCTGATTGTATGTATGAGTGTGTGTGTGAGTGAGTCAGTGAATGCATCAGTGTGTAATTGAGTGTCTCAGTGCATATATGTTTGTGTCCCAGGTGACTGCGTGTGTGTATCAGTGAGTGTCTGAGTGAGTCAGTGAGTGTACCAATGTGTCCATGGGTGTGTCAGTGTATTTATCAATGTGTCCCAGAGTGTCTGAGTGTATGTATAAATGAGTGTGTTAGTGTGTGAGTGAATGCATCAGTGTGTCCATGGGTTCTCTGTGGTTGTACTCCATGGTTTCTAAATAGTTATACAAGAGATACTTTCCTTTTATTATTTGCTCTGCTTTGCACAGTAGGCATATGCAACTCTCTATCCATCTACCTCTCTTTGACATAGTTATTAGAGATACACTGAGATTACTGCTATAGATATTCATGCAGATATGTGTATAATTACATATAGAGATGACTGTTTTAGCTGCCAACGAACCTGAAATCGTCAACAGAGTGGGGGAGAGAGCCATACCTATCATCAAACCACACAGCTGGAGACTACAGTTCCCACCATCCTCCTGGTTCCTCCATGTGCCTAAAAGCACGATGCAACCCTGTGGTGCGGATAAGTGCCTCCTTTGGGCCACACCCGTCAGAGCCCAAAGGAGGCTAGGCTGGGCCCCACCTCTGAGCCGTGCAACCTGGGGGGGTCTCGATCCTGCCCAGCCCTGAAGACGATCGCCCAGAATGGGTAAGCCTAAGCCAATGAACTAACAGCCAGGGGGAGTGACAGTTGATTCCCCTGATGCTTTTTTGTTAAGGGCTGCAAACGTTCTTTTCCAAGAGATAGAGCTTACAGAGTGCCGCCTTTCTCTAGAAGATGGCAGGTGAAGCTTGGGCACGATACTACACATTCCTGAGACCCTCCTGTAATGATTGTAATGACTGGGAGCGAGGATCATACTGTCCCAACTAGAAGTCCCTCTGTGAGTTTGCTCGAAGTCGGACTCCCCATATTATCTGAAACAACCAATCAAGAGGAAAATGGGCGGAGGGAAATCAAAGCCAAAACCCAAGAAAGTCACAAGAGTGCCTAAAATTACAGAAGGGGCAAAGAGCACGGATCCGATCTTGTTTAAGTCTCCCTGTGGATGAAAAATGAGGACTTATGTTTAAGGTTAGAAAATATGATCACCCTGTTGCTCCAGCCGGTATTACACAGATTAATGAGGATCGAGGAAACCCTAGATACCCTTGTTAAAGGTGGACACACATGGGTAGGGGGTTTACATTTTCCACCAACCTTTTCTCCAGGGAGAGCATCGCACGCACAAGGGAATGCAACAGGTCGGGAAATTGTCCCCAATTCACTAAACTCATTAAATGCATCTAACCTACTGGCCCACACTAAGGTGCTGTCTCTTTCATACAAACCCCTAGTTCCTCAACCCCCATATATTTGATAAATCTGTTAAAGGGGAAAAAATGGAACTAACAAGACCACATATTAGTTTGAGTGGAAATGGAAATAGGGAGGAAAGAAAGAAGGGCGCGGTTTTGAGGACACTTGGAGGAGTGGCAAGGCAAAATAGGAAACTGTACCAAATATTAGACCTCCCCCCCACTGCTTCTCTGCCTGCCCTGGTTTTGGTAAATGTTCCGGTCCTGAGAGAGGGTCAAAGGGAAACGATGGAACAGTTTATGGATAAAACACTCCACTGGATGGCTACCCATGCAAGAAATTATGTAAGACAGGACGATGGTTTGGTCAGATATATCATCATGGCAAAGAGAGTGGGGTGGGTGGGTTCCTCAAAAAAGAGTTAATGGGGGACTGTGTAGTAATGAATTTTAATGATCAACACGCTCTTTTCAATCAGGAGAACTTACAGATGAATGGAAACAAGCTATAGTTCGCCCTCTAAGAAAAAACCCTCAAATAGACCATTCGGTTTTAGAGAACCTACGCCCTATCTCACTACTACCTTTCTTTGCAAAAATAGCAGAAAAATAGTAAATATACAGCTGAACAAGCATATTGACAGAAATAACCTAATGCACCCCTCACAATCTGACTTCCGAGCTGCACACTCTACGGAGACAGCCCCTCTCCAGGCTATGGAAACCTTAAGACAGCGTGTGACTAAGGCCAAACTGCTGCTCTGATCCTATCGGACCTCAGTGCAGCTTTTGACACTGTATCACATGGCCTCCTTCTCCAAAGTTTAGAGTCATGTGGAGTCAGGGACATGGCTCTACGATGGTTTATGTCCTTCCTGTCAACTAGAGGCTTCCAGATTAAACAAGACACTCATAAGTCCAAGAGTTTTCCCTTACCACAGGGAGTTCCACAGGGCTCAATCCTCAGCCCCACGTTGTTTAATCTATACATGGGACCACTTGCTACTATAGTCGAGGGGCACAAGGTGTCTTATTATCACACTGTCCCAAAACACCCGGCCTGGATGCCTATAATTTCTCACAATGCATGCAACGAGGTGACTACTTGGATGTCTAATCAATGTCTGAAACTTAATGGCAGTAAAACGGAGGTGATGATTGTAGGAAAAATGTCATCCATTCACTCCCATGTCAGAAGTGAAGATCGAGAGCCTCATGAACAGACGCTGACTCATGCAGCTTCCAGCCTCATTCACTGAAGGCCTTACTAAGAGGAATTGTTTCCCTGAGAGTTGCACACATCTGTGAATTCCACGATCAGCTCCTTCAAGATGACCATTGTATCTACCCATCCGCTGTGAATCCTTTTCCACACAGACCTACATAATTGGGGTCATCTACAGCACTAAGATTTCTCCTATATTGTCTTGATGAAGACTCGCACGGCCCAGGTCTAACTTACCCACAAGGCCTTAAGACGAGTCGATAGGAGCAAAGAAAGGACAACTATATCGTCAGACCCTGATGACAACTCACATACCCAACAGAAACCTAAGATCTAAAGATAAAGCACTAGTAACAATCCCCAGAATCTGAAAGGCTAGGATGGGTGGCGAATCATTTAGATTTGTAGCAGCAAAACAATGGAACACTCTACCAGGGGAAATAAGAACAGAACCAGTTGAAATGTCGTTTCGCAGAAGACTACTAACCTGGCTCTTTCCACTTGCCAGTCTCAAGACCTTTCCACAACCTTCTGTCTACAGGTGAGAGGCAGAGCTCTGTCTCTCCTTGTCTCTATCCCTCACGGTTTCGGATCTCTGTTTGGGTACTAGCGCGGGGACACACCGGTGGTGTAACCCGGCACTCTACAAATGGCAAAATATGAATAATAATAAAATCAATACGGAGTCAGGAATTTGCTACGGGAACTTTCTAACGTTTTTTTACCTAGTACCCAGATCTCTGTGCTCCCATTGGAGCATTTTTATAGACCCATTTCACCACCATTAAATGAGCCCAGAAGAGATTCTATTGGCAAGGCTGGACCTGCCCGTATTGTTAATGTAGGCCCTGGCAGTACATGTGGAATTGGGCTAAGGGTAGAGAACCGATTCGCCCCTCTGCCAGACTTGGAGTCTTGCGGCTGACTATCTATCACCAGGCGAGCAAAATCAAAACGTGGATGAGGACAACAAGGTGACTACCCCAAGAGGCGTAATACCCCCAGAACTGCCTATAGGGCAATATAAATTAAGGGTAAAAATAGCACCCTGGAATGTGGCAGGCATCGTTTCAAAGGTATGCAATGCACACTGGTTGTCATTTTGGCAGATACAGGACATATTATGCCAACAGGAGACTTGAGCCATAGGCCATATATTTGTAGATGGGTACCGTTCATTTCAAACGGAAGCAACTCCATCCCCGTTAGGCAGAGGTAGATGTGATTTAAGTACCTTAATATGGAACACCTTGTCCACAAGAATTAAGAATTTTGAGAGCCTGTGCCCTTACTTCCATGTTTTGTTATTTGAAGGGGAAAATGATCAGCAGTGGCTCTTAATAAATTTTTATAACAACAACTTTGATTGGTATATGCAGTGGGTGGTGGCCTTATTGTATAAAGAAATGAACAAAATTGTGGAGTCTAAGCGAACAAATGCCTTAACATTGTATGGGTAGGCGATTTCAACGTTCAGCCATGTAAACAAGCAATGAACCCTGTCTGTGGCCTAGTGGATACGAATGCAGCAAGAGTCTAAACAGGATTCTATCTGCCAGAAATCTGGAAATAATTAACAGGGTAGACCCCCACACAAGAGATTTCACAAAGACTTTCACTCACAACGAGTACGAGTCCAAAATTGATTTTGTATCAACATCTAAATCCCTCCGTGGAAAGATCATTCAAGCAAAAACTCAATTCTCCAGCTTCAGTGACCATGCAATTCTCTTTTTATAGATGGCTGTGGAGGCAGGTAATGCTTTGACAAAAGTAAAAGTACAGAAACCAATTCTGGCCAGATAGAATGGCTCCTACCAATAATATGGAAACAAATGGATCAGTCGAAAGTATTCCCACAAATTTTATTTAACAAATTAGAAAATGTATTATAGTGTATGGACCCTGAACTTTGCCCTGAATTACTGACTTTTCTATTCTCGGAAATACCTGAGGAAATTAAACTTGCTTTGACCTGCTCTAAATCTCCAAAAGAGGCCCCCTGTAAATTGTTAGTTTGACCAAGCATGTTCAAAAACATTAATCATTAAATCAGTGGTGGCCTTATTGTATGAAGAAATTAACAAAATTTGTCGAGTCTTAGCAAACAAATGCCTTAGCATTGTGTGGGTATGCGATGTTAACGTTCAGTCATGTAAACAAGCAATTAACCCTGTCTGTGGCCTAGTGGATATGGTGGGTGATGCAATCTATCATTTCACACACCACGAATACAGCAAGAGTCTAAACAGGATTCTATCTGCCAGAAATCTGGAAATAATTAACAGGGTAGACCCACACACAGGAGATTTCACAAAGACTTTCACTCACAACGAGTACGAGTCCACAATTGATTTTGTATCAACATCTAAATCCCTCCGCGGAAAGATCATTCAAGAGAAATCTCAATTCTCCAGCTCGAGTGACCATGCAATTCTCTTTTTACAGATGACTGTGCGTTCACTGATTTTTTCCAGGCGCAGGATGTCATAGTTTTGCAGGCTTTGAACTTCTCTTTCAAGAGGTTTAGGGCCTCTGCCAACTGGGCCTGCCATGTAGAGCCAGCCACTTCAAAACATTTTTTTATTTGGGCTTTCAATTAAAGTGCTGGGGCACGCAAGGTGCTGATGTAGTATTTTATTATGTCCCCTAAACATGTGACGTCCGGGCAGGCGAGTCCCAGCTGCAGTCTGACTCTGGGTCTTCGAGCCTGTCAAGGGAGTGTTCAAACCTTTTTATAAGCTAAAATTGTAAAATGCATGAGAAACCCGTTGAATGCGCTGGGGAATGCAAGATGACCGTAGTTGATAGAGGAAACGAGTTAGGCACTCAGGACTTTCAGAATGGGTCTGCGGAGGGGCTGTGTAGCAGATGATTTAGGCGCTTTAAGCTATAAATGATGCTGGCCCCCTTACTTCTTAGAAGTTTTAAGTAGGCCATTGGTGTTGCCCCGTCTGATAGCCTGACGCAAAGGTAGTTGTAGCTTGTGCATGATTTTATTTGCTGATCGCCAAGGCTTCATTGAGCAGTTTTCTTTTGAGGGTACTTCCCAAATATAACTATCTTGGTCTTCTCCTGGTTCACGGTAAGGCTATTCTTTTGATTGTAGCTCTGGAGTGCGTGGCGTTTTCTGTAGGCCGGTCTGCGTGCGGTCCATTATTGCGATGTCATCTGCATACTGGAGGATTTGGAGCTGCACTTTCCCCACCTTTGGAGTTAATAGACACACACCATCCAGTGCTTTCCCCAGGTCTATGAAGATTAAATAATAGAGGGGCAAGGGCACATCCTTGTTGCGGTCTGTTGTTTTTTAGCACCTTTTCTGTTGCAGTGAATTGGCTGATCTTTATGCGGACCCAGATTTCCTGGTGTAGTGCTATTATTGTTTTTAATAGCTGCCAGGGGATTCCTCAGGAGTCTAGTTTTCCCCACAGTTTCCCCAGTCTACACGGTTGAATGCTGCACTGTGATCCACAAAGCAGCAAACGAGGGGCAGTTGTGTCAGCTGTGTAGCGTGATGTGCAAGGTAACTGTGATGTCAGGATGCCAGTTGGGGTAACTTGACTAAAGTTGCAGGAGATTCTGTATTTTAACTTGCTTGAAGTCCTTGTGCAGGTGACAGATGTAGGTTATTTTAAAGATCATCGCCAAATTGTAATGATCAAGTCCACAAGTGATCAAGTAGTTTAAAGATGGTTTATTTCAGGATAGTTACAAGATGATAAATAGTTAGGAACAAGACCACAGGGAGACCCCACCAGGAGCAGCCAGCATGCTGTTCAGCCCAGCCAACTGTGGCTATTTGACTCCCAACATTCTGTGAAGTGACATCACATGAGGATTCCACAGAGAGGAAAGGCATAACATGGGAGTCAAGATACAAAAGTAACCCAATGCTTGGATGTTATCCGTGGTGGAACTTTCAGGCCTGAAGCCTGATTGAAAGAGAAGAAGGATGCTGTTACTGTTTATCCAAGCTTCTAAATCTTTCAGTAATATTCTTGCTTACACTTTGGTACTAGATTCAATAAAACGATAAGGCGATAGTTACCTGATATCATGCGGTCCCCTTAATTGTGAATTGGAAAGAGGATAGAACTTTTCCAAGACGTTGGGATTATTGAGGTGGCATAGGCATACTGTCTCTGATACGACGGATCAGGAGCCCCTGGCTATCTTACCTGAACTGTCGGTTGAGACCTTCGACAGACTCAGCCTCAGGGTCAAGTCAGGCTCCCCTGCGGACCCGTTAAAGCCAGCCTTCATTAATACACTTTCCCTGCTGTGTCGTAACCCCATATTGGATCTCATCAATATGTCTTTGTCCTGTGGAACAGTACCCGCGGCTTGGAAACAGGCAGTGGTTACTCCCATATTAAAAAAAGCTAACTCTGACCCCCGACTGCCAGAAAATTACCGACCTACTTCCCTGTTGCCTTGGATCGCTAAAGTAACAGAAGCTCATGTCAACTCGGTTCTGTCTGAGCATCTGGTTCGTAACCAGATTTTGGACCCCAGTCAGAACGGCTTCCAGTCAGGACACAGTACCGAGACGGCACTACTCTACATCTTGGAACATCTTCGCCAGGTACTTGACTCAGGTCATACTGCAGCGCTTATATTATTAGATCTAAGCGCTGCCTTCGATACTGTGTCCCACCAAATACTTATCCAACGCTTACAGGAGGCGGGAGTGACGGATGTCGCTCTCCAGTGGTTTCGGTCCTTTCTGGCGGATCGTACTTTTAAAGTGGCTATACCACCGGGCCAATCCGCCACCTATCCCCTTAAGATGGGGGTACCACAGGGATCTTCGTTGAGCCCAACAATGTTCAACCTCTATGTGAAACCGTTGGCTGGTGTCGTCAAACAGTGGGGTCTTACGATGGCCTCATATGCGGACGACACACAGCTAGCGGTGACACTTAGTGGAGACCCCGAAGTGGCGGCTCCGAGATTCCGGGCGGGTCTCTTGGCAGTAGCTAGCTGGCTTCGCACCAACTGCCTCCAGTTGAATGCCACCAAAACGGAGGTGTTGGTTCTAGGGAAGCACGCTGAGCTATGGGGTAACCAGTGGTGGCCGTCAGAGCTTGGTGTCACTCCTACTCCAGTGGCTGGAGTGAGAAATCTAGGAGTCTGGGTGGACTCTGCGCTCACCTTCAGGGACCACACCAAGAAGGGGGCTGCCACGTGCTATGGAATATTGCGTGGTATCAGGCCGGTCTTAAAGTACTTTGATCCCCCTACCAGACAGCTTGTAGTTCAGGCCTCAATACTATCTCGGCTGGACTACGGCAGCTCACTGTTGCTAGGGGTGAATCAAGCGGAGGCCTCTAGGCTCCAAAGAGTACAAAATGCCGCGGCACGAGCCATTGTGGGCCTTCCCAGACACTGCTCAGTGTCTGGTACCATCACGGCCTTGCATTGGCTCCCGGTCAGACAGCGAATCATGTTCAAGGCGCTATGTCTGGCCTTCAAAATTCTGAAATCTTCTTCGCCACCGGCACTTGCCAATCTACTCACGCCCTATGTGCCTTCGAGATCCTTAAGATCTGAGGGGCTTCATCTGGCTGTCTGTCCACGCTTTAAGTTGAGCAGGATGGGTGGCCGTTCTTTTAGGGTGCTAGCGGCAGGCCTATGGAACTCGCTCCCGGTACACATCCGAGCTCTTGAGGATGTGTTCGCCTTCAGGCAGGCGATTAAAACTTTCCTGTTCCCAGTGTCTAGCTAAATTTCTTCTTTTATTGTGTGTTATGTTACAGCGTCTGTCAAAGCGCCAGGACGCCCCTTTGCTGGGGCAGCTGCGCGCTATAGAAATATAAATAACATAACATAACATAACAACATAACATAACATACTTAGAGTGGTGTGAGCTGACGTGACCAGTATTCTTGTTAGGATTTGAACACTGAGGCCGGAACCCCAATAGGATCTGGGGCTCTGTCTGCCCTCATTTTATTTATTAGATCTGTTACCTCGGCCCCAGTGAAGTTGGGTGTTCTAATGGCCTGGCGTGTTACTAAAGAAAGTTGATGTAAGTTAGTGTATGTGTGGTCTGATGGTTAAGGTATAGCTGTTTTGCGTATTTGACCCATTCATCGGCTGCCATCCCATTTTCTTTTGACTTACCGGTATTGCTTAGGTGATTAATGTGTCCCTTTTCTTTGAGAAGGGTGAACATTTTCTGCCATTCCACCTCAATCTTCTTTGTCTTTATCTGCCAGACTTTCTTTCTATGCTCTGCTTGGACGGCTGTGATTGTGTGAGATTGGTGTTTTTTATCCCTTTTTTCCTTGCCTTCAGGGCTTGTGAAAGGCTTTGTTTGGTTGAATGTAATTCCCTCTATTGGATGTATGGGTTAGGCGGATGGCCATATGTTACCTGAGTGAGGGTAATTCCCAGTCCCCAACAAAGGCTTGTTTTAGATACGCTATGAGTGCTTCTCAGTGTGTAGGGGGAGGGACTGTTCTTTTTTCAGTTGGATTCAGCTCTTTGGATATAATCCAGTCCGCAAGTTTTAGGCCGAGCTTTGCAGACCATTTTATTCTGCTCAGTACCTTGTGGCGCTCTTCCCCAGTTGGAACCCCTATTGTTCGCAGATGTGGAGCATATGTCCCTTCTAATTGGAGGGTTGCCCTCAGCAGTAGATGTCACTCTCATCCCTGTTGTCCACTTCAAAATGATTGAGATATGATGCCAAGTGGTCTGGTATGAAGATGTAATCAATTGTGGACTTACCCCAGAAAGAGGGGAGTGTGAGCCAAAAGGGATCTTTGGCTGCTTTGATAGGATGCACAGAGACTAGACTGTGGCTTTGGAGGTGACGCTGCAGGAGGGCGGTCTCAGTTGAGAGCGAGAATGTGGTTGCGGGTTCCCCAACACCCGAGTGTTCAGATCACCGGAAATGCCTGGAAAATGTGAAGAATATTTGTTTAGTAAATAGTCGATTTTTGTTACCAATTTTTTTAGTATTTCCTTTTTTTTATCGCTGGCAGGATTAACATAGCAATTGATTAACAAAAGACGGATTGAGTTGTTGTTGCTTTTTAGCCCGCTGATAAGTGCTCCTTGCAGGTCTGTGGTGTTGGTTATAACTGGAATAGTCTCTATTCTATGAGTTTGGTTTATGTATACCAAAAGGCCACCAGATGCTTACCCAAAGACATTGCGTTTTATGGCTGCAGTATGGAGTTCATAGAAGCCTGGAAGAATTAGAGGTTCGGTGGCCCAGGTCTCTTGTAGAAAAAGAATGTTGTTTTTTAAAGATAATTGAGTGCTGAGTTGGTACTAAGAAGTTGTTTTAGGCCGGCTACATTCCAGGATATGATTGTTAATTGAGAGTTGGTTCTAAAGGATCTGGTGGAAATCCAGTTGCAGTCCGCCTTTATGAGTTTAATGTTGCCATCGTGGGAGAAGGCCTTCTGGTCGGGTCCAAATTCGCTGTCCAGAGGTTTGCAGTGGCTCACTGGGGAAAACTGTCCTTTGATCAACTGTACTGGTTATCGGGAGTGTGTTGTAGGATGATTGCTTTGCTGTCAAATTGTTCACTGGGTGGCTTATGTCTGTTCCCCTTGAAACTGAGTAGACTGCATTCACTGGCAGAGGATATTTCTCTGGTGCGGAAAGTTCAGTGTATATGCCCCAATCTGCCATGAGAGATGTCTCTTCTGGTGTCAGCCCCTCCAGGGTGTTGTGGCTCTGGTAAATCGAAGTTGATTCCCCATGGTTGTCACCGGGTAAGCTCAGAAACTTGACCCATGCTAGGTCCTCTGATTGTATTTAACCCTGGGCGTTGTACTACACTGCGCTCGCGGGGCAGGCATAGTTTGACCTACTACACACTACGTGAATTGCACGTAGCACAGTCCAACAACGCTTCGGCAGTGGGCATTTTTTGCTTGCTCGCGGTCCTCAACATCAAGTTGGCGACCGCGAGCATGGAAAATAAACCTCCCAGAGAGATTCTCAATGCGAGGAGGTCAGGTTTCTCATTGCGAGTGGTCTCTTATGTTAGCGGCCGCTCGCAATGAGAACCTACAAGTCCGCGTTGAGAAAGCTGCTGCTCGAGTACAAATCTACTCGAGCTGCTAAAAAGGACCACTTGCACTGTGAAAGATGCCATTTGCAATGATTGCACAGTGTGGACAAGCATCCGGCATTGGGCAATTAGTGTGAACAGCATTTTCCCTACCGCACTACGCAGTTCGCGTAGCTACGGGGGACGTGCGTAGTGCGAAGTGCACTTTGCATAGCTACGTGTAGGGCTACTACGCAAACTATGTCCAGGGTTAATTTGTATTAGGGCCAGTGTGGGGATGTGCTTAAATAGGCGTAGTATGTTGCCCCTGTTTAAAATGTCATAATGCCCCTCAATACGATATCTGGGGGTAAAAATTACCCCATGAGTAGGTTTGCTAACTTGGAACACCTTGGGAGTGGCTCTGGGTCTAGTCTGAGCAAAACGTAGGTTGGGGCTCAGGTCAGCATCACGGTGACTGAGTTCTAGGCAGAGTGTGGGGCTTTGGGATGGAAGGCCAGTTAGGCCCCTAGGCGGCTGAAGAGCAGAAGATGACTGACCCTGCGTGGTGCAAGGCATGCTGGTTGGGCCTTGTTTCCTGGGCGGGGGGGATTAGATGGCTCAGGAATCATGTTAGTTGGTACAGGAGCAGGTTTGATTTCAGTTGTCTGGCCTTTAGGACTTTGCGGTTCCCCCGTTCGGGGTATTGGGTGTGTTAAGATGTGCTTTACATCTTTTACATCAGTTGTAGTTGGTACTGTGAATGCTAATTTGCTTGAGACAAGTTTCTTGGAAAAGATTGGGTAGGTCCAAGATTTATCATCATTAACTTGTGATTTGTGGTTCTGGGTCAATGGTAGAAAAGCGGCACTTGTAAGAGTTTTGGCCTTTTTCTGCTGTTTCTTTCGTTTTTTCTTGGCCGTCCTTGAGAGGGACTCTTCCTGCTTGATCGGATTAAGGGGGTTGACCTTGATGTCCTCGCTTAGATGTGATGTGCAAGGGCTAGGCCTTTGTCTCATTGAGCCAGTAGAAGGATTAGTGACCAGGGATAGAGCATGAGTTCTGGACTTCGTTGTGGGGTTCCCGGAGTGGGTTATTTTAAAGTTGGTTTGGGAGCGGGCTTGCGGGGTTATTGAGTTGGGGCTGCCATTAGTCAGCGTGTTAATAGTGTTCCTCATTTGTCCTTTGAGTAAGGCTGCCATGTCCATTAATATTTCAGAGAGACTTGCCCATTTGTCTATAAGTGAAGTGCATGAACAAGTGCAGGTCCAGGAATTCTTCATTATACTATAATTATTCTTAATCAGGTCCAGCTTGGTGCTCAAGTCCGCTAGGCGTTGTGCGGTATTTGTTAGAAGACCAATTTGCAGTTCCATTTTGGTAGATTGCTAAAGTAGTGCCCTTGCCATTGAGAGAATTTATTTCACTGATCGAGATTGGTCCCAGGTCATCAAAAGAGTTAATGTTTTCGAAACTTTGTGGACTTTGACTGAGCAAGGGAAACATGGATGAACGCCTCTTCCGCCCCAGACATCACCATTGCCATCCCAGAAGACTATAAGATCATACGCAAGGACCGTACCGGCCACACAGGAGGAGGAATCGCTATCGTCCACAAGAAATCCATCCACATCTCTACTAGCTCTGACGTCAATCTCGCCAACTCTGAACACCTTCACTTCCAGATCCACACCGACCCCAAAACCACACTCAGAGGCACCCTCCTTTACAGACCTCCAGGACCCCGCGCACAATTCAGTGAGGACATCACGGATTTCATCACTCCACACGCCCTCCCATCCAAAGATTACATCCTTCTGGGAGACCTCAATTTTCACCTTGAAAAGAGCAACGACCATAACTCCACCACCCTTATGGACAACCTCGGACTTAAACAACTGGTCACTTCCCCCACCCACATCGCAGGTCACACACTCGACCCTATCTTCACTTCCAGCAACCATGTATCCTTCAGCCACACTACGGCTCTCCTCTGGACTGACCACAGCTGCGTCCACTTTACCTACAACAAGCCCAAATCCAACAACCACCCCCAACCAACTCTACAAAGAAACTGGAACAAAATCACCATCGACCAGATCTCCTCATCGCTTCTTCTAAACCCCCCAGCCCACTCCTCTAACCCCGACCAAGCCGCCACCAACCTCACCCTATGGTTATCCAACAGCGCCGACATCCTAGCACCACTGAAAAAACGACAAATCAAACTTGGCAGCAAGAAAGCCTCCTGGTTCAACGATGATCTCAAGAAATCCAAGAAACTCTGCCGCTCCCTGGAGAAAGCCTGGAAAAAAGACCCAACCACCAGCACCAAGGAAGCCTTCAAAAACGCCACTCGCACACACCACCAACTGATCCGAAAAGCCAAGAAAACCGCCTTCAAGGACCGACTAGATAGCAACGCCCACAACAGCAAGGAACTTTTCAACATCGTCAAGGAATTCACCAACCCCTCGGCCATCTCCAACGACATCACCCCCTCTCAAGCCATCTGCGACTCCCTAGCCTCATTCTTCCACAACAAAATTGCAGACATCCACAACAGCTTCGACAACCAACCCGGAGACCAACCCACCCAACCATCTGCTGGACCTTCACCACCCTCGAACATCCTTAATGATTGGAATCCAATCTCCACTGAGGACACTATCCGCCTGATGAACTCCATCCACTCAGGATCCCCAACTGACCCATGCCCTCACCACATCTTCAACAAAGCAGACTCCATCATAGCACCGCACCTCAGAGACGTCATCAACTGCTCCCTCAACTCCGCCACCTTCCCGGAAAGCTGGAAACACGCAGAACTCAGCGCACTTCTGAAAAAACCCACAGCGGACCCCACCGAACTAAAAAACTACCGTCCCATTTCGCTCCTTCCATTCCCGGCCAAAGTCATCGAGAAAGCTGTCAACAACCAGCTCGCCGCCTTCCTCGAAGCCAACAACTCCCTCGACTCCTCACAGTCCGGCTTCCGAGCCAAACACAGCACTGAAACCGCCCTCATCGCAGCAACAGACGACATTCGAACCCTACTGGACAATGGAGACACAGTCGCCCTCATCCTCCTCGACCTCTCTGCAGCCTTCGACACAGTCTGCCATAACACCCTCCTACAGCGCCTCAGAAACATTGGAATCCAAGGAAAAGCACGAGAATGGATCACCTCGTTCCTCACCGGAAGAACCCAAAGAGTCCGCCTTCCACCATTCAAGTCAGAGGCCACTGAAGTCATCTGCGGCGTTCCACAAGGATCTTCACTCAGCCCCACCCTTTTCAACGTATACATGAGCCCCCTCGCAACCATCGCACGCCAACACAACCTCAACATCATCTCCTATGCGGACGACACTCAACTGATCCTATCACTCACCAATGACCCTCACACCGCCAAAACTAACCTACACGAAGGAATGAAAGAAGTTGCCGAATGGATGAAACATAGCCGTCTGAAACTTAACTCTGATAAAACAGAAGTCCTTATCTTAGGTACCTCCCCCTCCGCATGGGACGATTCTTGGTGGCCAGAAGCCCTTGGAAAAGCACCCATCCCGACAGACCATGCACGGAACCTGGGCGTCATCCTGGATTCCTCACTTTCAATGTACAAACAAGTCAACGCCGTCTCTTCATCCTGCTTCAACATTCTTCGCATGCTCAAAAAAACATTTCGTTGGATCCCCACTGAAACTAGGAAAACGGTCACCCACGCCCTGGTCACGAGCCGACTGGACTACGGAAACACCCTCTACGCCGGTACTACCGCTAAACTCCAGAAAAAACTCCAACGAATTCAAAACGCCTCAGCCAGGCTCATATTAGACATCCCGCGTAAAGAACATATCTCTGGTCACCTGAAAAGCCTCCACTAGCTTCCCGTCAACAAGAGGATCACCTTCCGGCTACTAACCCACGCACACAAAGCACTCTACGAAATCGGACCAGAATGCCTCAACACACGACTGTCCTTCTACTCCCCCTCCCGCCAGCTACGATCATCCAACCAAGCCCTTGCCACTGTACCTCGCATCAACAAAACCACCATGGGAGGTAATTCCTTCTCCTACCTGGCAGCTAAAACCTGGAACTCCCTTCCCACTCACCTTCGCCTTACCCAGAATCACCTAGCATTCAGAAAGCAACTTAAAACGTGGATATTTGACAAGTAATTCCCCTCCCCTCCTCAAGCGCCTTGAGACCCTCTGGGTATGTAGAGCGCTATATAAATTCTTTGACTTGACTTGACTTGACTTGTTTTTCCCAAACAGTTCTGCATTGCTTTGGGGTAAGCTCCAGGGTCTTTTCAATCTTGGTCTCCACGTTTTGTATAAAAAAAAAGTGGTGATGAATACCCCAGCTCTTGAGTGCGCTCAGAAAAAGGGGTGGTGATGAACAGAGTGTCTGAATTAAGCAGACCACTCTTACCCAGTCCAAAGATCAGGGCTTGATCCATCACCGTTTTTTAGCTCACTGCACCATCCCAGCTCAAAACTTGGCTATATGCAAATTAGTCTGACCCTGGCCCAGTGCATCATGGGAACAGGGCAGACCAAACTACCAAGCCAATTCTTATACTGGGAAGGAAACAAGCTACCGGGGACCGGTTTCTGGCATTTCAGCCGTCTTCGGCCCGGCTTGCTTGAATCCTGATGGTGCAATGAGCTAGGGACTCACATCTGAGTATACCCTTCCACGTTTATGGTGGACAAAAATGATTCAGAAAAGGGGGTGGTGATGAACAGAGTGTCTGAATTAAGCAGACCACTCTTACCCAGTCCAAAGATCAGGGCTTGATCCATCACCGTTTTTTAGCTCACTGCACCATCCCAGCTCAGAACTTGGCTATATGCAAATTAGTCTGACCCTGGCCCAGTGCATCATGGGAACAGGGCAGACCAAACTACCAAGCCAATTCTTATACTGGGAAGGAAACAAGCTACCGGGGACCGTTTTCTGGCATTTCAGCCGTCTTCGGCCCGGCTTGCTTGAATCCTGATGGTGCAATGAGCTAGGGACTCACATCTGAGTATACCCTTCCACGTTTATGGTGGACAAAAATGATTCAGAAAAGGGGGTGGTGATGAACAGAGTGTCTGAATTAAGCAGACCACTCTTACCCAGTCCAAAGATCAGGGCTTGATCCATCACCGTTTTTTAGCTCACTGCACCATCCCAGCTCAGAACTTGGCTATATGTAAATTAGTCTGACCCTGGCCCAGTGCATCATGGGAACAGGGCAGAGCAAACTACCAAGCCAATTCTTATACTGGGAAGGAAACAAGCTACCGGGGACCGGTTTCTGGCATTTCAGCCGTCTTCGGCCCGGCTTGCTTGAATCCTGATGGTGCAATGAGCTAGGGACTCACATCTGAGTATACCCTTCCACGCTCAGGCACATCGGTCTTTCCTGAGCCAGAGCATGAGGGGTCAGAAAGACTGGACTGGATGGGAGACTGCATATTGGATTGTTGATGTAGATGTATTTGGGCTGTAACCACCTGCTCACGACCTCCGGGTGAGGGCGTTGATATTGACAGATAGGGTCATTATGAGTGTAAATACATTACTGGAGGCTGCTCTACCTAGGGCAGGATTGAGACCAGCATTTCCCTGTTTGAGTTTGGGGATCTTGTATTTCGAGAGTTTTGCAATTGGGGAAGCTCCCTAAGGGGGGCTCCTTCATGTTGCAAGTCTTGGCACATACTGATGGTTCTGTAGGGATGTGGGGAGAGGGTGTTTGAGAAGAAATTAAGTAATAAGGCCTGCTCTGGGGATCCTTTGAGGAGTCTTCTGGGCATGGGAGCCCTGGACTGCGTTTTGGGTGATTCTTAAATTTCGAGGTGGCCCTTGGATCGGAGGGGTTTTGCCCTTGGAACAGGTTTGGGACATTGGGAAGGCTTGAGTAGTTAACGGCTAGGGGGGCCGCAGCAGGCATTTCCCTTCCTCCTTGGGTTTACTCTGTACTAGTTTGTGATCCTAAACTCTGTATTGGCCACTGGGTACCAATGAGTCTACAGGGTGGCAAAGGGAGGGCTTAGGTTACCAGCTTTACCTCAACGGCCTTGGGGCTTATCCTCACTTTTCTGTTGTATGGGGAACCTTTGGACCCTGGGACCCTGGATTCCACCTGCCGTGCCCCAGTCTTCTTAAATCCAGGCTACCTCTGTTGGTCTTATCTTGTTGCAGAGGGGTCACTTAGCTTTCTGGAATCATCCTCTAGCCACCAACAGCCTGGGGGGCTTTTCAGGCCTTGGGGTCCCTCTTACCCCTACACGGCAGGCCGCATTTGACACTGACAGTGTCTCTCCAGCAGAGGGGGACACCCTCAGGGAGAGCTCTGGGCTTGTTTTAGTCCCTTGATAAGCTTGTAGCAAAACTGGCTGCAGGGCTGATACTCGTAAGCGCCTGGGGAGGGAGGGGGGCTCCTGGAAGTATGAGGGACTCAGGGGGTGGCAACAGGCTTCTACGGGCTCCCCTCCCCCAGGGCCAGGTGGCTGCAGCAGAGAGCAGAAAGGAAATCGGGCACTGGTGAGGGGGAGCTGCAGGGACATACACTGCACTCCTCCCCTCCAAGTACCTCTGCCCTCCTCGCTGACTCTTCTCGCCAGACACTCCCTCTGTGGGCCGATGCAGGAGTTTGTGGTCTTTGTGCACCCGGTCTCCTGTCCCACGGTTCAATGGGTGGGGCAGCGGCTCCGGCAGAGGCTCCTATGGCACGGCAAATCTGGAGCGGTTCAGAGCTCAGTGTTCAACGCTCTACCTCATGCTCTCTCTTGCTCTCTCTCTCTTTCTCACTCTCTCTCTGCAGCCCCATGTCATGCCCCACGATGGTTACTGGATGGTTACTAGATCTTCGCCTTGTTCCCGGTAAATCAAATGTACATTGCCTGTGTGTATAAGTTTGTTACTGTATACATAATAGTGTATTTTAATGTCTCACTTTATGTTTCAGTATCTCCGGAAGACTATATGCATTAGTTTCTGTCTTGGTGCATAAGCATACACTTTACTATCTACCTAGTTATCTCTCTGTATATATCAGTGTCTCTCTGGGTGAGTTAGTGCACACATCAGTTTCTACCTGACAATGAAATGTATGCGTGCAGTGGCGTAGCTAGCCCTATCAGTCATGTCATCAGTGGTCACTGACCGTGTTATAAGTGATGTAATATGTGAGGTCATAAGCAGTGCATTATGGGGGAGTAAGTTATAGTTAACTCACGTAACTATAACTGCTGAATTTCTATAGTTATGAACAAGTGATATCTAAGCCTAACTATAACGTCCCTGTAACCTTTGTCTTTTTCAGTGAATTTTAATGGTCTTTTTAATTCAATTTCCTAACAATAATGTCCCTGAAACCTTTGTTTTATCAGTGTATTCCTAAGGTTTTTAAATGTTTTTCCCAACCATACCATCCCTATAACCTTTGTTTTTTTCAGTGAATGTCTTAACTTTTTATTGTATTTCCTTACTATAGTGTCTCTGTAACCTTTGGTTGTTTCAGTGTATTTTAAGGTTTTTTATTGATTTTATTTTTGTAACTATAGCCTGTAACCTTAGAGGATAGGTGTGTTAGCGGTTCTATGTATTGATGAGTGCGGGCAAGTTGCTATAAGAGTGTGTGAGTGGGTGTATGATTGCCTGTCTGGGTGACTAAGTGGGCATGTGAGTGGTTGTATGGGTGAGTGAGTGGCAGTGTGAATGGCTATATGGGTGAATGAGTGGCTGTGTGAGTGGTTGTTTGCTAATGTTCATCAAGTTGACTGCTTGCACTCGTCGGCCTGCTCCTGTGACAGTGCACCTGCTGCATTGTATGAGTGCAGACTGGAGCTCTACTGCTGGACTTGGGGCATACGAATTGAGGGGCCACCTGCATACTTTTTGTATGATGCCTGGTGGAGCTACCTCGCCAGCTATGGGGGAGATTGACTTTGGGCTCCCTCCTTTGACTATCACCTACCCAGCCGAACTTCGAGCAAAAGCGCCCGCGTCTCTCCTGACCTTACCTTCCCACAACCCTCCCCCCCTCTCTGCTCCTACTCTTTCCAGCTTCTGTCCTCTGCCCTCACATGCCCTTGCCCTTTGTCCCCACCCTGTTTTTCTGTGAACCTCTTCCTTCGCCACTTGAGACTGATCTATTTTGTCTGATGCCCGATGGAGCTACCTGGTTTAGCTATAGAGATGGGCCGTGGATTCCCTCCTTGGTCGTCACCCACCCAGTCTGTCTTTAGACAGACTTCCTTTTGTCTCTACGGTTGTCTCTTCCCTTATCCTCACTTTCCCTCCTCCCCTACGCCCCACTACTTTCTCTCTCCTTTCTCTCCTCCCCTAATTGTATTGCTGATTGTTTGATATAATGTTTACTTACTGATCTTTTTCTGGTATATTTTTGAACCACATTGTTGCACTTCCTTTCGTCTCTCCTGTAGTGTCCTACCGCATCCTCCCTCTATTTATGTCTCTCCCTCACTCCTCTCTCAATGTATTGAGACTCTGAACTATTTTGTCTGATGCTGAATGCAGCTACTTGGTTTAGCTATAGGGAAGATGGGCCGTGGATTCCCTCCTAGGTCGTCACCTACCCAGTCTGTCTTTAGGCAGACTTCTTTTTGACTCTCCTTATTGTCTCTTCCCGAGCTCCTATCCTCTCTCCCCTGAATCTCTCCCCTTGCCTGCTACTCTGCCTACCCCCTGTTCCTTTGTGCCCTTTGTCTAAGCACTCCTTCTCCCCTTGTTGGGGAAAGAGCCAATATTTCTACTCTGGAGTCTCAGCGAACCCGCTGAGTGAGTCCACTGCGCCAAGGGAGACACTCACACTTGAGGTATGGTATGGCACCCCTTGCCAAAGAACTCCCTCTCCCCTTTTTGGGGAAGGATCCAGTATGTAGGCCTTGGAGTCTCAGAGACCCCTCTGAGAGAGTCCACTGCGTAAAGGGAGCCTCTCGCAATAGAGATAGGGAAGGGATACCACTACCCCTGGGATCACAGCTTACTAGACTTTGGACGTTGCCTTGACTCGTCTACCGGTTTGTGTTCCCGTCACCCTTCCCCTCCTCTCTCCTTTCCCGACATTATCTGTCTACTTTCCCTGCTCCAAACCCCCCTCCCCTGAATCTCTTACCTTGCCTGCTTTTTCCCTTACATATTTGTGCTTATTGTTTATCTCGACCTTACAAGTAACTATGTTGCAATGCTCTAAGAACTGTGTAACCTTTGTAACGATGTAACCTATAACTATGATCTGATGCTCATGTAAAGCGCTCTGATACCTCCGGGTCTAGCCAGCGCTATATAAAACTTTTTAAAATAAAAAAAATAAAAATATGCACCTAAATTTCTTGCAGGTGTTCCTTGATATTTTCAGACTGAACGCTAATTCCCATAAACGTAGGTGTTCACACTCTTCGATCTGCTCATGTGTAGGGATGGGCGGTAAACTCTGCTCCGCAGGCAGTGTTTGCAAAGTTTTTGCCACTCTGCGCTCTGCTCAGCAGAGTAGAGTTTCCATGCGCATGGGCAAGTATCTGCAAAAACATTTTTTTACAGCATCAGTAGTGAAGGCCCAACGTTAAACTACTCCAAGAGGCTGTATGATACGTTTTCTGCTAGTTTGATTTTATTTATATCAGGGGAATTGTGTGCGTCCCTATGTCACATCTGAGTGAGCACCTTTATTTTTTGGAGGGGAAATGACGTGCTAACTGACACATTTGGTTTCACTGAGGGTATGTGTGCTGCTGGGGCTTAAACAGCTCGCCTTTGCTTCAAAGACTTGAGCATCCATTTCACAATCCCTGGGCTTTGCTCATTCATGGGTTCCTGAAGCTATGAGAGCAGGACTATTCTCTCGCGTCGGAAGAACCAGCTGTACCTTCCAGCATGGACTTCACCCCTGAAAGCCCGTCCAGGGTAGAGATAGAGAGCACCATGGTACAAGCTGTTGCTTGCAAAAACACCGAAGGGGCAGTGGCCTGCGCATGCATGCCATCTGTTCCCATCAGATGATCAGGAGCATCAAACAGTGGCAAGAAGCCTATAAAGAAGCCATTGATCAATCCCTAGAGCCTGAGGCAGAGCAGAAAGTGACAGCGGGAGAGAGAGGGATGCTTGTGGCTGAGGAGCTGCTGCTTAAGGTGCCTGGAGTCTCGATGTCCAGAGGAACGATGTGCAGGAGAGCAAGGCGCATATGCCACTCGAGACCATCAGACAAGGTGAGGTGGCTGGCTGTGTTTAAACTAAAGTGTGTTACATATGAAGGAGGTGCACAGGCTCTGCACAAAGTACACGGTGCCCTTGAGTGAGACCCATAGACTTCCTGGTTTTTGTCAACACAGCAGCAGCTTCACAAAGCTGGCTTCCCTTGGTGCTAGTTGGTGGTAGAAAACAGTTGTCAGACATGTCTTACTCTTTTGTCAATAATATTTGCACAAATTCCTCAAAAGCATGTTTGCGCCTCCATTGCTGGTGCAGCCGATTGCCCTGATTCAGGTGAGCAGTTGTTAACTAAAGCTGGGATCTCTCTCCGAGCACAAATGTGTACTGTAAAACAAAAGCAATAACTCTGCATGCTTGTGGAACTCCATGGAATTTTGAAAAGCTTTTTGGTAACTCTGTGGGATTCCGTGGATGAAACTCAGTGAGCTCCACCCAGGCCTACTCTGGTGTGACTTCAGCTGGGGCACCATATCCACGTATCTGTTTCTGTTGGTGCAGCTGCTTAATATTTGCAGGATTTTCTGACTTTTTTTATATACATTTTTTGATATATGCGCATATTCCCTCTCGAACTGTGCACACACTCATTTTCTGGTACCCCAGGACATTAATGAAACCAGTGTAATTTAAAAAAAACACTTAAAATTATTTGTATATTTGAGTTAGGTGATTTAATAATATTATATACTAGCTTACCCGTCACGCGTTGCTGCGATCTCAGAAGAAAGGAAATTCAAGGAAACTCGTTATGATAACATTCAATTTACATTGTGTACATTTTATTGAAACGTATTCATTTTAATATGGAAAACATTTCAAAGTGTGGCTTGAGCAGTGCGTACTTGATCGGCTTCCAATCTTGATTCTCGTTGCTCTCCTGTTTCATTCGAGTGGGCTTGAGCAGTGCGTAATTGATCTGTTTCCAATCTTGATTCTTGTTGCTCTCCTGTTTCATTCGAGCGGCTTGATCAGTGCGTAATCGATCTGTTTCCAAACTTGATTTTCGTTGCTTGTTCGTTTGAGGAGAACGGGCTTGAGCAGTGCATACTCGATCGGCTTCCAATCTTGATTCCCGTTGCTTGTTCCTTTGAGAAGAACGGGCTTGATCAGTTTGAATTCAAACAGCTTCTAATCTTGCTTCCAGTTGCTCGTCTGTTTCTGAAGCTCGTAATGCTTTTTTCTTTGGTGCTTCAGATGTAGATCGACCAATCGATTTTCGTTTGGGGGGCATGAGTGTCGACGATGCTTGCAAATTCGCTGACAATTTCAGTATTCGAAAGCTTATGAGGACCATGGGGGCCGATATTTAAAAAAAAATTATCCCAGAAACCCTCGCGGGAGTGTACTCAACAACTTCCCAAAGTTTCATGGCGATCGGATGAATGGTGTAGTAATGCATAAAGGACAAACAGATAGACAGACATACATTCGTTTTTATATATATAGATTAACTTATGTAGTCATAAGTGATTTAGGGCCCGATGTAGGAAGCCTAATTCCGGTCGGTAAAGGCCGAAATTACTGAAATTCGGCCGTTACCGACCGGAATTAGGCTTTTCATATGTAGGTGGCATCATTTCAGATTCGGTAATTTACCGAATCGGTATTTAAGAATTCGGTAAATTACCGATTCTTAACAATACCGAATCAGTAAATTACCGAATCTGAAATGTAGGGAACAGTCAAATGAGTGTTTTTCCCATTTTAGGATTCGTTATTTACCACCAACTAGAAGTTGGTGTTAAATAATGAAAACCTTTGAAAAAGCATATTTTTTGCTTTTCCAACAATGACATGTTGCAGATATACATGCCCTTAGGGCATGTATGTCTGCAACATGTGCACCCATACACAATTGAGGGGTGCAACAGGGTGTCAAAGTGACACCCTGTCACCCTTCAATGTTTCCCCCTTTTCCGAATCGGTATTTACCGATTCGGTATTTGACATTCATTCCTATGGGCTTCCAGGCCCATAGGAATTAATGTCAATTACTGAATCGGTAAATACCGTGACACTCTCTTCAACTCCGACGCAATGCTTGCTTCATGGCTGAAGAATAGACACAGCCCCTACTCACCGCTGTCACATTGACGCAGCGTGTCTGAGTTTTCAAGGCATCGTCCCCAGGTGTCAATTCTTTATTGACACTGCAGTAAGAAACCAAGGCTACGTGTCCGGAAACTGAAGCATCACCTCCTCTGCTAGTAAGGAACCGACGAATCACATCACCTACCAGTAAGGAACTGATGCATCCCTTTCCCTACCTAGCAGTAAGGAACCAATGCATCACCTCTGCCGCGTAGTAAGAAACTGGCGCATCGCTTTGCTTTTCTGGTGCCTCACCTTCCCTGTGTCTTGCACCGTCTTTGATGTACGTTGTTCTAAAACAAACACATCTATTGACTAAACTTGCTTAATCTTTTAAAAGTGATATTTTGACTTGTGTATGTTGGATTTTGTCATTTTGGTCTTGTTTTATTCAGATAAATACTGGCTATTTTTCTAAACTGGTGTGGACTCCTTTTGTAGATTTTTCAGTGGGTTACTGTGTTTTTGTATGTGTGTACAAATAATTTACACATTGCTTCTGAGATAAGCCTGTCAGCTCGTGCGAAGCTACCAAGGGTGAGCAGAGCTAATCTTACCTGAGTGAATCCCTTACCCTGACTAGAGTGAGGGTCTCTACATGGACAGGGTACAAATCACTGCCAACTAGAGACCCCATTTCTAACAAGAGGTACCTTGCAGACCCCTCCATCAGTACCATTGGTTCAGGGTACCTCTAGCCTGACCTCTTCTATCACATTTAAAAGTTATTTTCCCCCTGGGAACTGAGTCCCGACGTAGAAAATGCCAGCTGCAACTTTCCTCTCAGTTTTCAGCAAGTCAACCATAGCATTGCTGTTGACACATGGCTCTGCTGATCTTTGTCCAGTGGATCTGTATCTCCAGATATACATAAATCTTTTTTCTTTAAAAGCTACAAAACTACGAAACAGACTTACACTAAATTACAAAAAGCACTCTTTCTGGACCAAGATCTAGGTTTCTGCCAAATTTGGTGAAATTCCATTGAGCAGTTTGGGCTGTAGTCATATATAAAATTCCTATAGGAAAATCCATGGGGAAAACGCATTTTGGGATTCCTCTGTTTCTCGCCCCCGCTTGATGGACCACCCCAAAAGTTTCCGAACAGCAGCTGAAGTTACTGGCAGACTAGTTTTGAAGATTTAGAGAACATTCGTCAAAAGGCACCAAAGTTGTTAGCAAAACAAAAAAACGCTCTTCCTATGGAAACCAAGTCCTAACTCTGTATTCCATCTTTCAACAGATCTTCTTGTATAGCATTTCGTTATTTAGTCATATATTTCTATGTGAGGGGGATTGAGATATTTGAAGAGTGCCAAACTCCATCTCTTAATGCCTTGATATTGAGTAAGTAGCTCCACCTCATGTGTCAGTGGACTTATAGCTGCTTTTTCTACTTCTGGTTGGAGAGCCCAATGTATAATCTGTTGGTATTAAACGCTTTCCATCTTTGATACCCTTCAAGATTTCTTACAGTACTCAAATGACTGAATCTGTCTATTCTGGAACATTTCTGAAATCATAAGACAGTTATCTGCCCTTGAACTGCACCAACGTGTCATCGGGCCCACTCATCAAAAGGGTCATCTCCTGGACCCCGTCTTCAGCAACTGTAATAACCTCCACATTGGAAATTCCTCTCCCCTCCCCTGGTCAGACCACTTCCTTATCCCGTTCACCTGGACCCTGCCCGATCACTCCCCCCACCAACCCCCGTTGGCGCAACGCTCACGTAACTGGTCTAAACTCCACCTATCTGAGTGGGAGGAACTCCTACAAGATACTAAACCTACTAATACATCTATCCCCACTCAAGACAATGACAACTTCAACCTGTGGATCACCAGTTCCCTGGATACAGTTTTACCACTAAAAACTCCCACCCTAAACGGGGCAATCCTACAGCCCCGTGGTACTCAAACGAGCTACGAGAAGCAAAACATGTATGTAAACGACTGGAGAGGAAATGGCGCCTCAGCTACCTCCCTTCAGATAAATCATGCTATAGAACAGCAATCAAAAACTACAAATCGGAAATTCGTCTGGCCCAGGCTAAAAACTTCGAACTCAAGATTGAAAACACAGCGTCCAAACCCAAAGAAATCTATCGAATAGCCAAAACCCTTCTACAACTTCCGGAACCACCGAAGCACCACAACAATACTCAGGCCCATTGCGAGGAATTAGCTGAGTTTTTTTACCAGAAAATTGAAACCATCAACTCCTCTTTCCCCCTCCTCGTCACTCCACCCACAGATTTCGTCAACACAGGTAGCCCGCCAGTCCCTCTTCATGATCTGAACAGCTTTCCTCCTTTAGAACTTACTAATTTGGAGAGACTTATGGGACAGGTCATATCTGGATCACCCACCGACTCTGCTCCCCCCAGTATCCTCACACAGATCACACCTTTGATCTCGCCTATTATTCTAGACATGCTCAATTCCTCACTCCGTACTGGGATCGTCCCTTCCCTATGGAAAAGAGCAATGGTCAAAGCCCTTTAAAAAAAAAAACTATCTCGACCAATCTAACCCCGCCAACTACCGTCCCATCTCCCTCCTACCATGGCTCAGTAAACTCCTCGAAAAGCATGTCAACTCCGTTCTCACCAACTTCTTAGAAGTCAATAACATCCTCGACTCCTCTCAGACCGGCTTTAGGCCCTGTCACGGAACGGAGACGGCATTGATTGCAGTGACGGAGGAGGTACGAAGGATCCTGGACGATGGCGGTTCTACGGCCATCGTCCTACTTGACCTAAGTGCCGCCTTCGACACTGTCAATCATAACATCCTACTCCATCGTCTTGGAGGAATAGGAGTGACCGGGACCGCTCTCAGTTGGATGAGTTCCTTTCTGACTGACAGATCCTTCAAGGTTTTTGAGAGAGACTTCACCTCTGCCAGTAGACCACTTAGTTGTGGAGTGCCTCAGGGCTCATCCCTGAGTCCCACCCTTTTTAATGTCTACCTGCGCCCCCTAGCTGATTTCGTCTGCCCATTTGGTGTGAAGATCGTATCCTATGCGGACGACACACAGCTAGTGGTATCTCTGGACCCCCCCCCTAAACTCTCAACACAGCCTACACAAATGTCTGGAAGCAGTCGCCACCTGGATGTCCAGCTCTTGTCTTAGGCTTAACAGGGAAAAAACAGAGATAATGCTCCTTGGTAATAACATCGCCAAAACCATCGACCCCATCTGGCCTCCTTGCTTAGGCAACCCAAGGAGCAAATCAAGAGCCTGGGCATCTGGCTTGACCACACTCTGTCCTTCAAATATCAGGCCACTAAGCTAGCTGCGACCTGTTTTGGCCTGATGAGACTGCTCCGCAAAATTCTCCCTTTGCTTCCATTCCACTCGAGACGAATCGTGGTTCAAGGACTGATCCTCTCTCGCCTCGACTGTGGAAATGCCTTATATCTTGGAGCACCCCAATCCACAATCAACAGACTCCAGGTTATTCAAAACTGCGCAGCAAGAATTCTTCTGGATATCCCCCGCCGAACGTCAGTAAGAGCCAGACTGAGAGATCTTCACTGGCTCCCGGTGAGATCTAGAATCGAGTTTAAGAGCATGTGCATTGCACACCGCTCTTACTGGGGAACAGGCCCCCCCATTAACTCTTCCCTTGTGAAAACCTACCAGCCCACTCGTTCTCTCAGATCTGCGACCTCCCACCTCGCCTCAGTACCACGCATCAGGAAGGCCAGATGTGGTGGTCGTTCGCTCTCCTACAACCTGGCCAGGATCTGGAACTCCCTTCCTCTCAATCTCAGATCCGAACCCAACCTCCTTACCTTCCGAAAAATTCTCAAAACCTGGCTATTCAGCAAAACCTCTGTTTAAAACCAAAACCTAGCCTCCCTCTTCCCACCTCTCCGGATTAGCTCAAGCTCCCTAGAGCGCTGGGAGGCCCCTGGGTAGCCAACGCGCTTTACAAATCCTCATTCCATTCCATTCCATTCCATTCCTCCACTTTTGAAAGTTTGAATGTCTGAGCCCTGGAGTGAACTTGGGGTGCCCAAATAGGGGTGTTAGCAGTGATGGTAAGGTTGTAACGTTGTGCACAGACTATGTTATCCAATATCTGTTGTAGAGTGCTGGTGATGTGACTACAGTATACATTCTGCAGTCCATTTGGGCACAACTACCTTATAGGATTCCATAGTGTCGTGCTCAACACTGCTGTAGCTATATGGACTTACTGCTTTCTGCCATTTTTTGGCTACTTTCCAACTATGCACAGCTGGGCTGCCCTATAATAGTTGTGCATGCATGGAAAGCCCACCCACTATTTCTTTTGCAGCCTTCAGTATTTTCTTTAAAAATCTGGGCTTCTTCGCCTGCCAGACCAATTGTATTCATCTTTCTGTAGGCCTTCTATTGTGTCTTTCTCTATTTTAATTGGCAGCACGTGGAAAGCATACCACGGTCTTGAGAGTAAGTTCATTTTGATTGCTGTTCTGCAGCACCAAAATGATATGTATTGGTCTTTCCATTTTTTTAAACCTCTTCCAGTTTCTTTCCAGGGCTTAGGTATATTTGCATGATTCCATACTTTGAGTGAGGGTGTCAATTATACCCTCAAATATTGAAACACCCACTTTGTGATTTTAAAGGGCACCTTGTGACTCAGGTCCTGTATATTGCTAGCTGTCACGCCATGCAGGAGGAATTCAGACTTGTGATCATTAAGCTTACATTCTAAGACGCAATTAAATTGCGCGTGCCTCAACGCCAAATAGGTTGCAGCACGCGCAATTTAATTTGTTTTATCTCATTATTTCTTTAACTCCGATCGGCTGTATGCCGGAGTTTACTACCCCCCACACTGCCCCTCCCCCGCCCCACAGAACTCCCTACAGGAGCCGCTACTGTGGCCTACACTACTCAAAATTTTTTAATCTTAAGGTAAAATGTATATTTTCATAGGAGCCACATTAAAATTACGGAAGAAAGTTAAATGTAGGGTATTTCGCTCTCAAAAAAATCTCATGGGAATGGAGGACGGTGCATATAGTTGTAGTGGCCTTCCTGGAAGGCATCAAGGTGGTGAATAGTACCCGACGTTCGTCACGATGATAAAAACCTATAGTGTACATTCATGGTCATATAAAGATATGGCTGCTGTATCCCTGGTTCAGTTATTACTTAGAAGTGTATGGGCACCCATGGTCAGCCTACTAAGATCCATGCATTTCCTCTCATCAGATCTTGTCCTAAGAATCCTCGAGAGACGGTCCCTTTCATTAGAGGATGTGGCTAACGGCTAGAGCGGTGGACGTCAAAACGGGGGGTTCAATGCTCAGGAGGGACAGCTCAACATCCTGTGATTCTGGGCAACTTGCTTAATCTCCCCGTGCCCAACAAAATGAATGTGTTCATCTGTAATGCAACTGGTGCTCACATAAAATGCTCTGTTATCATCTGGGGGGAGTTCGCTATGTAAAACTCTCAAAAAGATTATAATAATAATTTATGCCCCTCTTTGATTCGGTTTTCACAGAGAGGTATGCAAATGTATGCTGTCACACAGCGAGTTAATATAATTCAACCAAAGAATGTTCCTCGCTTCAGCCAAAGCCATACAATCGGTGATAATCCTCCTATTCATGAAGCTTCCTCTTCAGTCCTAACAGCTCTCTATAATAAGAGCGGAGCTGCATGGATTTTATCTTCTATGAGTGGAATGCCAAGTTCTACTTGACAAATATAATTGAACAACTGTGCAGAACTGAAAACATCCTTTTCAGACACTTACTCTATTTTTTTTTAACAATATCTGTGTTGGATTATCCCTAAATGCCTGCCCCATATATTGCTTCTACCACACATTTACTTTTATATAAAGTGATCATCTCCTTTAAAGATTTGGAACCCAATCTAGGGGCATATTTACTAAGAAGTGACAGTGCACCACATTTACAACAATATGGTGCAGCTCTGCGTTTTCCCCTGTGCTGGTCATACAGTTAGCAGCCTAGCGCCAACGCAGACACCCTTGCACCATAGTGCAAGGGTAGGGTATCTGCATTGAGGGGAAGATTGTGGATGTGCAGAAAGGTCTCCCTTCCTGCACATAAACAATCTTTAAATGGCGTTGTGTAAGTTCTATGCGTGCTGCTTAATGCAGCGCACATAGAAGTTGCAAAACACCATTTTTTTTAAATGATTGTTTATATGCAGGAAGCAACACCTTTCTGCAAATAAACAATCAATGGCGTATTACTGTTTCTATGTGTGCTGCACAACGCAGAACACATGCAACAGCAAAAGCAAGGAGAAATTAAATATTTCTCCTCGGTTTGCCAGATTAAGGCCTGGTTTTCCGTGGCCTATTTATGCCACCATTGTAATTAGGGGGCAGCGTCAAAATCATTGGGTGTTGTGGTGAAACGCCCACTGCAACACCCATTGCCCCCCCTTTTCATGATAACTATAGCGTGAAAGGGGGCCTTTTTTACAAGGCAGCGTTAAGCCAAGTTAAGTGGATTCACTGTTGTTGCGTGTTTATCTAGGTTCCTGATTGATACTGTGACCTTATGCCCCTATTCGGCTATAAATCCATTTATTCCCTATATTGGCATAACCGTTCAAGTGCGATTTTCTGAAAAGTCATCTCTGGCCTCACACGAACAGAGCCACATTCCAGCATAGTTCCCTCTGCCACTTCCTTTGCGACCAATTAGTGCAATGACAGAGCAGTAGTCACTATCTGATATTCCTAGATAACACTCCGAGTTCTTCAACAAGATAAAAACTTAGCAAACCTGGAAATCCCCGCTTGCTATGTTTTGATTAGTAATGGAACTCTAATGAGCAACTGATAACTATCACTTCCTAGTGACATCTTTAATTGACGTCTTATGTCCAGCAAACTTGCGTCAAACCCGGCACCTGTCAGGTATAAATATTACCAACGTTGCCTTAAGCAATGCCTGTTGTACGAGCTACTGAAGCCAGCTGCCTGCACGACCCCGTGTTGGTAAATCTAGCACTCTGTCGCTGCAGCCTGCTATCCTGTGGTGGTGAAGCTGCTGATACCATTATCGCCGCTAAAGCGCGAACTATGGTGCAGTACGCTTAAGGAGCTGAACAGCCGTCCCTCTGCGAAGACATCCAGCAGATTCCAGCTGCTCGCGGACGCTGTCCCCCCTCCTTCCTCGACGCGCTGAAGAGAAGCCGCTGCCTTTCTCGTGCAGAGAAATCCAGTCCCGGCGCTTCCGGTCTACCCTCTCGGGTGACTGGGATATCGAGAGAGACCCTGAAGGAGATACCAATCCTCCATCATTCTATTCAGAGGTATGGTGTTGACTAAACCCTTAGATGAGAATTCTTGAAACAAACCTTGGCAAAACCAACTTAACTTAAAGCTACTTACTTACTCCCCTTTCATGTGTTAGGCTTAGGTCAGGCACACTGGGGTAGGCTTAGTTAGATGCACCAGTTGAGTATGTTAGCCTAATGTATATATGACTGTATATATGTTTTATTACTTTTAAACCATTGTATGGCTAAGAAACCATATCAATGCTTTTACAGTTCTATTTCGCAATACTTATCTTACTGTACGTACTTTTTATAATAACAATTATTGCAATTGTGGCAATACATTTCTCTTGTACGAGAAGAAAGACTGTTCAATAAATGTTAACCCTTTATTGACAAACGCCCGTCTCTCTATTCTCTACATCTCGTGAAAGTAAACTGCACTAGACTGACTGAGTGAAATACATGTCTATTGTTTCACACGACCCTAGAGATTGACTCTTGATCTGAGGAGCAAAGTTGTCATGTTGCACGGTTGTTGGAAAGCTGAATCCCTTCTTGTCTGTGCCAAGGAAGCTGATCACTTCCTATGCAGAGAAGAAAGTTTCCAGTGACCTCTGAGCTAGTTGGTAACACAACCCAATTAAGTTTAGCATAGTCAGTGGAGGCCTGGAATATCCGCAGTTCCACGTCGATACTACTGTTTATGTTATTCCAATGCGCAGGGCCTAGTGGGAAACTAGGAACTACACTACACTGTGCCTTGTAAATAAGGTGAAGCCCCTATCACCACTACAATGTCCTGAAAAGTGACGATGTGGTGGCGATAGGGGCTCGTAATTATGCCCCCTAGAGGCAAATCTAAACACGGCTGATATGGTTTTGTCAAAATACCTGCTTCTATTCTCAAGCACAGGTTTCCATGTATTTTGATTGTTAATTATACACAAACTGGCGGTGAGGATGGAAAGCTAAGTGCGCACAGGTGTCTGTTCTGGGTTACTTATTCTATCTTGGTTGTATACACAGAGACTAGACAATATATGAGCGCACTGCTTGGAACACAATCATTATTTGAATGAATCACACACTCTTTTTGCATAGATTGTAGTTATTGTTGGTGGCTCAGTGGTGGTGAGACCACATAAAGTAGAGCGTGATCAGAACTTTGAGCTGAATAAATTGGCATAATGTACCTTTGAGTTGAAAAATTGGATTGAATAATATATTCGGAATTGGCTGTCCAATTAAACAAGACTCCCTTGGGATTTTCTTGGTTGTATACACAAAGAATCGAAGATATATAAGCGCACTGCTTGGAACGCTATCATTATTTGGATGAATCACACGATCCTTTTGTATAGAATGTATTTTGATTGTTGAGTAACGTGCCTAGGTAAGAAAATTTGGGACATATTTACAAGCCCTATCGCTACCACAACATCACTCGTCAGGACGTTGCAGTGGCGACAGGGGCTTCGCTTTATTTACAAGGCAGCGATAAGCCACATAACTAAATAAGGCACACTTCCACGCTATACTTAATGTGAAAGGGGAGGGCAATGGCTTTTGTGGTGGGCGTTCCACCACAATACCCATTAATGTTGATGCTGCCCCCTATTTACAAGGGTGGCGTAAATAGGAGGCAGTGCCAAAATTAAGACCAGGGAAAACCTAGTCTTAAACAGGCCAAATGAGGAGAAATGTTTACTTACTCCTCGGTTTTGCTGTTTCCTTGTGTGCAACGTTGTGCAGCTCACATGGAAACTGCAAAAAGTTATTGATTGTTTAAGTGCAGGAAGGTGTCCCTTACTGCACATAAACAAAAAAAATTTTTAATGCCGTTTTGTGCATTAAGCAGCACACATGTAAGTTTCAAAATGCCATTTAAAGATTGTTTATGTGCAGGAAGGGAGACCTTCCTGCACATAAACAATCTTCCCCTCATGCAGACACCCTTGCACTATGGTGCAAGGGCGTCTGCGTTGGCGCTAGGCTGCTAAATTTAGTGCCTGCACATAGGGAAATGCAGGGCTGCACCGTATTGTTGTAAATATGGTGCAGCCATGCGTTTCAGAAGTGGCAGAGTACAGATACGAGAAAATATGAAGGTATGCGAAAACCAGGGTGAAAATTGGAACGAGGGCATTGAATCATAAAGGATTGATTTGGTTTAGAATGTTGGGGGTTTTAACAACTGCACGATAGTATAGAAAGCGCAATGTCAAGTACTTGAATTATGGGATTTTCAGAACATTTATTGGGTAACAGAATGTTACGGTTGTAGAGGGAACACGTCGCCTTAATGTTTGTTATTAAATGAGATATGACATTTAAATACCTAAAAAGTGCAGATTCCTTGTTGTTAAGGCTTGGTAATTGCAATGTATTGACTGATGTTCTTCTTATTTTTAGAGTAACCCCTGAAGAAGAGTTCATTTACAGCTTGAAATGCATTGGGTATTTTAAAATCCACTTCTGAAGATGTTTTATGTGTTGTGTCATGCCCAGAGAAAGGCTCGGATGGGCATATCTAAGGCATTAGAAGCGTTTCAAGACATAATGTCTCACGTGTGATTTAACATCTCAAAATGAAAGAAGTTATGAAGAATTTGTGGAGGATATGAACTATTTTTTCGAAAAACTGAAAACAACTACCAATCTAAAGGACAACGCTGTGCGTCCGTGCAAGGAACGCAAATAGGCTCCTATTTTTCAAGTTAGAGTACGGCATTAAGCCAGGAAGACTAACGCCGCACTCCGTCACTTCTTAGTAAATATGCCCCTGTGTTTGTTGACGGCATCTTGTTGCCGGTCAAAAAAGTAAAGACCTGTCCTCTTGTTTCCCGGCTCAGGCTTTTTGTGAACGATTTCCTGTCATTTACTGTCATGCCCACATTATCCATAAAACTAGAAAAAGCATTAATTAACAGCTGCAGTGCATTTCTAGTCCACGCCATTAAGCGGCATTTTCTGCATATAGCAGAACCAGTATTATTTGCATTTTTATAGCGATTACTACACCTGCTGAGGAGTCGAAGAGTATGAGACCCTATCTGAGCCATGTCCTGAGCTGTGCCTAATAAAAAGCGTTCCAAATTCTTGGTACACAGGGTGAACAGGAATGGGGAAAGAATGCACACTTGCCTAACCTCAAACAAATCCGTGCATCCTCCCTGTCTCCCAAAACGTACCCCAGCTGTGGTATCACATCAAAATTGTCGTAGAAAATCAATAAGCTGCTTGTCTATCGCCATGTCCATCATGGGCTCCCACAATTTCGCACACATGACACTATCACAAGGGGAGGAAAGGTCCATAAGGGCCAGATAGAAGGGCCCTTTTTTACGACGGCATAATCATTCATTCACCACCAAGTACAAATTCAGACATTGCTCTAACGTTCCAAAATATTTGTGACAAATGTACTGTATGTTCTGTTATGTTAGTTAGGTATTTATTTAAGCACACGGCTACTCACAAGAGTGTCCCGGCTCTAAGCAAAGAACCACATAACAATCGTAGGGCCTCATTTATGAGAAATGACGCATCGCTGCGTAAAAGCAGCGATGCGTCACTTCTCAGTGCGCACTCCTTGCGACATTCCTGATGCGTCACATTTATAATATGACGCATCATGTCGCAAGGAGTTACAGATACGTCAGTATTTCTGACGTACCTGTAGGCGCAAAAGTGACGCATTGCAGGAGTGTGTCACAAAAATGACGCAACTCCAGCAATGTGTACTTTTACATGGGGCAAGCCCCAGGTGAAAGGGCCTGCGTCAGTCTTACGCCTGCTGTGGAGCAGGCGCAAGATTTTGACGCAACGGTGTCCTAAAAGTGACACAGTGAAATATCATAGATTTCACTGCGTCACTTCTACGACCCTTCCTTGCGCCAATACGCCCCCCTTGCATACATTATACCTGGCGCAGGTATAATGTGGCGCAGGGGTTTACAAAGTGACGCATCTACCTAGATGTGTCACTTTGTAAATATGGCGCAACAAGGCGCATTTTTACGCCACTGGTGCGTCACAAAAAGTGACGCACGGCCTCATAAATGAGGCCCGTAGTGTGAGGAATGAGTAGACAGCAAACAGAAAAAAAACGGATTAGAGTTGGAAAAGCCATGTCTTGAGCCTTTTTAGGTTTTGCCTAGCCAATGTGCTAGGAAAAATCCTAATGAGTGGAAGTGACGTCACCCAACGACAATGGTAAGGAGGTTGCCCTACCACTGCTGGGCGAGGGCGCGATGCCCTCCAAGGGGGAGTGCCTAGCGCAACATGTGTCACAAAGTGTGAAAGAGATGATTTGGGCTGACAAATACGTTAATATCTTTCCATTACTGATAGACAACAGGGAATGGGAATATGCAAAATCACAGAAAGATATGATGTTGCCTAGTGAATGGAGAGCAAAATTGTACAAATTTAGGGTTGAAGAAACCATCCTCAATTGGGTGAGGACCTTTGCTGTGTACAGTGCAGTAATTGGGGAACGTTTTCCAGGAATGCAATCAGTTAATAGCTGCTATCAGAGTAGGATCACAATGTACCATGATAATCATGCGGGGGATGTTTGGAAGGAATACGATATAGCCTTCAGAAAGTCTAGGGAATTCAATAAGTCTTTGACATGGGATAAGGTGGATTCTATTTCTTGGCACTCTCAATTTGAGAAGGGTCAGGGTGCAAGCACTAGCACTGCCTGGAGCAAAAGTTATCCCCCCAGGCCACAACAGCCATTCCAGCAGCCCTTTCGACCAGCGCAGGGGGGGGGGAGACAAGCCAAAAGACTAGAGGCAGTGGAAGTGTAAAAGGGGTGTGCTGGGACTTCAACAAACGGACATGCAACAGGGCACCGGGCACTTGTAAATTCAGGCACGCGTGCAACCTATGCGGCCACCCTTCCCACCCAGAGGCGACATGCAGGAACAAAGGCAATGGGTCTGGTAATAGGGGAAGGAAGAAACCAGAATAGCAAGATCCATCCCATTATAGCACATTCGCCTATTCTTTTGTCGGCTTTGATCCCTTGGCTTAACAGGTACCCTAACCACACTTCTGCGAGATTGTTGCAAGAGGGTTTCACCCATGGTTTCCGAATTCCAGCTGGGGGTTATGTCGGGACACCACAGTGCAAGAATCAGCTGTCAGTTCTTTCCATTCCCACGCTGGTGGCTAGCAAAATAGAAAAAGAGTTGCGTTTAGGTAGGGTAGCGGGTCCTTTTCATGTCATTCCTACTAAGAATTTTGTATGCTCTCCTTTGGGGGTGGTACCAAAGAAGGAGAAGGGCGAGTATAGGCTTATCCACAACTTGTCTGCACCTAAGGGCTTATCCTTGAATGATGCTATTGATGAATCAATTTGCAGCGTTAAATATGCATCCTTTGATCAGGCGGCGGACATGCTGAGGGCCTTAGGCGCGGGGGCACTGTGGCTGTGTGTGGGGGGCTCTGTGTGGGTGTGTGTGTGGAGGGGCTCTGTGTGTGTGTCATTTGCGAGAGATAAAGCTAGTGGCATTGTAAATGACAATGCCATTTATTTATGTTAAAAAAAACATAAATAAAAATAATGTCAAGAGCAATGCCAATAGCTCTAACTTTAACAAAGGCAAAACCATTGCATTGTAAATGCTTGTTACTGAAGGTGAGGAGATCCTGAACCAGTTTGAGGTCCAAGGGAAGGCCGCTCCACAGACGGGAGGCAATTGCCTGGAAGGAACGACAGCCGATCCTGGCAAATGAGACCTTCGGAAAAGGGCTCAGAAGTTGAGTGGAGGATCTCGGAGTACGTTGGGGGATGTAGCGGGGAAATCTTAGACTAAAGTAAGGCGCTTCAATCTGATTAAAAGCCTTAAAATCTGTGTATACCACTTAAAATCTTATTTTCATCTGCATAATTTCATACTCTTTTGAGGAGTGGTACTAGTTTAGCTGGGCAGATTTCGTAAAATTCTCCACTGAAACAATCAGGTCCTGATGTTTGGTTAAACTTCAAAGTTTTAATTGCTACGCTGATCCTTCTCAACGGGACAGGAGGCCGCTCCTTTGTTGATGGTCTTTTAAGAGCCCGGGAGCTCTTGTATAACTGGTTGATGGAAGGTGGACGCCTATTGTGTAAAAAGATGTTCGCCCGAGCCCTGTATGCCTGCAGGGAGATGTTCACCCAGGCCCTGCTGCATTCAGGGGCATTGCTCCACTCCTCCTCTTTTTGTTGTATGCTCTTTTCTGTTTTAAGCTTGGTGACGACTTGGCTCCGTGAGTCACGTTGGCCAACAGAGGTAGTTTCATAGCCAGTAAGCTTCTTGCCATTTTGCAGGTCATTCAGCAGGTTTTTAGCAGGATGCAAGTTGGCAAGGGCAGAACATTAGAAAAGGGGGGCCAATCGGCCCCCACGCATGCATGGCGGGGCCCGGCCCCTCCCATATCCCGGTCCCTTCGTGGTGGCTTGCCCCCGCCCCCTCGCCCCGGAAGTAGTTGTGCACTTCCGGGCCGAGGGGGCGGGGCCGCGACAGCGAAGGGGTTAAGGGCCTGGGGAGCGCAGGAAGCGGCCTCTTTGTGCCCGCGCTCCCCAGGCTCGCTCCTCGCCCCACCGTGGGGCTGTTTAATTTTCTTGTTTCTTTCTTACAGGTAGACTGCAAGGACTGCGGGAACTCGTGACCAGGCGGCGTGCTGATACGGAAAACGGCGGAGGATTGATCCCGGCGGAGGACTGATTCAGGGGCGCATGGTCTCCTTCCACGCGATCTCGAGGATCCCAGGACGACGCGTCACTGAGGCCGAGCAGGGGGACTTCGCCGTGACCAACTCCGGGACTCCAGCGCATCGCCGACCGGCAGTTTCCGCGCTCGACTGGGGGGCTCTCCGGCATTGAAAGCCTAACGGAGCGTCGGAGCATGAGGTATTTTGCGGGGGGGCTAGAGAACGGCAGCAGATGGGCAGGGGAGAAGCCGGTGGGTGAATTCATCAAAGTGAGACGCGTTTGTCGTTTGCGTGCGCTACCGATTCCTGAACTGCTGCTTTTTTGTATTGTCTAGCTTGACTATCAAAGCGCCTGGTTACACGCGAAGCTAAGCAGGGACAGCTAGGGCAGAGGGTGGATGAGAGACCAAAGAAGGTTTCTTTCAGGGTAAACGTTTTTTGAATAAACAAAGGGCTAGAGTGTAATCTAGACAGTGAATGTTCTCCATATTATACAACTGTTGATATTTAAAGTGCTTTTGATACAATTTAAGTATTTATTTTCAATTTACTGATTACGATTTAAAGAGGTATATGCCCTGATGTGTGTATATTACAAAAGTGGTGAATGTTCTTCATGTTAGTCAACAGGTGATATGTAAAGTGCTCGGATACAGTTAAATACTTAATTGCAACTTAATTATTTACAACTTAAATAGGTATATGATCTGAGGTCGGTATTTTAAAAAAGGGATGATTTCGTTTCAAGGCACCCAGGGCAATTTTAATTTTGCTTTTTGCCCCTCTCACCTTTCGGCCTGGTACCACTGCACCAGCCGCACTACTTCCCTACTGACGTTCTCCACTTCAGCCCCGTCTAAATTACAATTCATGCTTGTGACCCTTTTGCCTGCTTGTGCTTGTTTTCATGACCCTGTTGCCTGCTTGTGCCTCCGTGTGCCCATGTTGCCTGCTTGTGCCTCCGTGTGCCCTTGTTGCCTGCTTGTGCCTCCGTGTGCCCCTGTTGCTTGCTTGTGCCTCCGTGTGCCCCTGTTGCCTGCTTGTGCCTCCGTGTGCCCCTGTTGCCTGCTTGTGCCTCCGTGTGCCCCTGTTGCCTGCTTGTGCCTCCGTTTTCGTGCCCCTGTTGCGTGTGCCCCTGTTGCCTGCTTGTGCCTCTGTGTGCTCCTGTTGTCTGCTTGTGCCTCTGTGTGCCCCTGTTGTCTGCTTGTGCCTCCGTGTGCCCCTGTTGCCTGCTTGTGCTGTGAGGGTGTGTGTGGAGGGCTCTGTGTGGCTGTGTGTGTAGGAAGCTTTGTGTGGCTGTGTGTGTGGGGGGCTCTGTGTGGCTGTGTGTGTGGGGGGCTCTGTGTGGCTGTGTGTGGGGGGGGCTCTGTGTGGCTGTGTGTGGGGGGCTCTGTGTGGCTGTGTGTGTGGGGGGCTCTGTGTGGCTGTGTGTGTGTAGGGCTCTGTGTGTCTGTGTGTGTGGGTGGCTGTGTGTGGGGGGCTCTGTGTGGGGGTGTGTGTGGGGGGGCTCTGTGTGTGTGTCATTTGCGAGAGATAAAGCTAGTGGCATTGTAAATGACAATGCCATTCATTTATGTTAAAAAAACATAAATAAAAATAATGTCAAGAGCAATGCCAATAGCTCTAACTTTAACAAAGGCAAAACCATTGCATTGTAAATGCTTGTTACTGAAGGTGAGGAGATCCTGAACCAGTTTGAGGTCCAAGGGAAGGCCGCTCCACAGACGGGAGGCAATTGCCTGGAAGGAACGACAGCCGATCCTGGCAAATGAGACCTTTGGAACAGTGCTCAGAAGTTGAGTGGAGGATCTCAGAGTACGTTGGGGGATGTAGCGGGGAAATCTTAGACTAAAGTAAGGCGCTTCAATCTGATTAAAAGCCTTACAATCTGTGTCTACCACTTAAAATCTTATTTTCATCTGCATAATTTCATACTCTTTTGAGGAGTGGTACTAGTTTAGCTGGGCAGATTTCGTAAAATTCTCCACTGAAACAATCAGGTCCTGATGTTTGGTTAAACTTCAAAGTTTTAATTGCTACTCGGATCCTTCTCAACGGGACAGGAGGCATCTGCTTTGTTGGTGGTCTTTTAAGAGCCCGGGAGCTCTTGTATAACTGGTTGATGGAAGGTGGACGCCTATTGTGTAAAAAGATGTTCGCCCGAGCCCTGTATGCCTGCAGGGAGATGTTCACCCAGGCCCTGCTGCATTCAGGGGCATTGCTCCACTCCTCCTCTTTTTGTTTTATGCTCTTTTCTGTTTTAAGCCTGGTGACGACTTGGCTCCGTGAGTCACGTTGGCCAACAGAGGTAGTTTCACAGCCAGTATGCTTCTTGCCATTTTGCAGGTGATTCAGCAGGTTTTTAGCAGGATGCAAGTTGGCAAGGGCAGAAAATTCAAGTTTTTGAAGGTAGTCACCCTACCAAAACATCTCACTCGTGACCTGAAGCGTCCACTGCTAATCCTGTTATAAAACCCACATATAGACGGACCTCTCAGTGCATCTCTGCCCTGACCAAATCACCCTTTGCTGTTCCAGTAATAAGAACAAAACAAATCTTCGCCACAAATGTTCCTCCTCAGTCCCGACAGTGCTTAATTAAGTGAGCCTGCAAGGTTTCTATGCTCAGCAGCGGAACTTAATTGTCAACACCGGCACGTATGACATTCTGCCACATGATGGCGCAGTTTGTCTAACGTATGGATGAGAACAACAACAGTTGTATAGTAATTCAATGTATATGTACATTAAAAATAACTAATACCTGCCACCAAGCCATTTGTATAGCTCCGGGAGAATTGTCTGAATTGTCACATGTGTAGCAGTCTGTTGATTAGTAGTTGCGTTGGTGCTGCTGTCTTTGACAGTGGTGTAGGCCAGGGCCAATGGGCGGTGCAAGATGCAGCCGCCCCCTGATGAGGTCCCTGGCATTTATGTTTTTGTTTTACAAATTAAGCACTGCTTAGCACCACCTGCTGTTCCAGTAATGAAACAATCCTAAGCTCTGCCACGGAGCATCAATCAGTGGAAGCATCCCCTGTATTCTGACCAATGGTCACTGCGGTGGAAGAGAGATACTTTAGCAATTGAAAGTGGATCCTGCTGCTGTGTGTCTGCTGACCAGGCCGCCCTCCCTATGCTGTCGGCGCGTCTTTATCTATCTGCGCGTGGACATCTTTCTGCGCGTGCCTGCCCTCGCGCTCATCTCCTCTCGACCCCGCCTCCCCTCGAGCGCCTACTCACGTTTGCTCTCCCGCCCACCACACTCCGTCTACCTCTTTACGTGATTAAATATATCCGTATTGCCTCACAGCATATTGCTTTCATGTAAATGTGGATCTCCCAGTAATCTGCGCGCCCGTCGCTGCTGCATTAATTACGAGGAAGACGGCGGGTACTTGAGGATGGCAGGACGAGGAGCCGTCTCCCCTGCCTGCCCCCACATTCACTCTGCTTCGGCTTATGTAGCGTGTGTTCCCTTCTTCATAGGTTGTTGTCCTCCCTCCACCTCATCAAGCTCATTCCCTAAATCCACTCCCCCCGTGTCTTCTCCGCCCTCCTCTAACATCCCTCGTAAATCTACCCCTCCTCTAGTTTTTAAATCCTTTCTCTCCATTCTCTTCAAACCCTTCTCTCTTTTCGTTTCTTTTCGTTTCCACCCCTCTCCTCTTCTTCCATCTTCTCTTTTGCTCTCCCCTGTACCATTCTCTCGCCTTTCTCCCTCTCCCTCCTTTGTGTTTCTCCCCTCAAGTTTTTTGCTCGTTCTATTCTCTCTCACTCCTCATTCGCACTCTCAGCCTGCACTTACTCTCTTCTCCATAGACCCCCCTCCCTTCGTATTTCCCTATTTCATCTCCTTTTATCGTTCCCTCAATTTCCTTCCCCCCCCCACCCTCCACTTTTCATTCACAACCCTTCCTCTCCATAGGCTGTATGTATTCTACTCCACTTTATACTGCACTGCTGGCCCACTATCCATTTCTAGCACTTTTCCCTTCTATTTACCCTCGCCTTTCACTAATTCTCTTTCATACTCCCTCATTTTCCTCTCCACTCCCATTTAGCACTTTTTATCCTACTTTCCAATTCCTTCTTTTCCCTTCTTTTCTCTTTTGCCTCCTTTCTACCAATCTCCCTACCCATGTAATCTTCCCTATCGTGTATTCAATCTAAAAGCAACTCTACATTGTTTATGTCTTTTACTTGGTTTCTTCCCTTCTTCCCTTCTGTGTGTTATGGGATCCCTTTTTTTCATTCACAATATTTCTTCTCTTTTTTCTTTTCCCTCTCCGGTCCCCTCTTTCCTCTTCTCCTCCATGTCCTCCTTGTTCCGATTTTCTTCCCCACTTTCTCTTTAGTCTTATTTAGTGCTTTAAGTATGAAGAAGGTCGAGTGACTCTAAAATGCACATGATCAAAGATTAAGAAGCGTAACTAGGAATCCTTTCCAAGAAGCATAGCCTATGTAAATAAGGGTGTGGCTGATACATTTGGACTAGAACTCTGTGCTCCAGGCTGAGTTCGACCTGACCAGTGCCTGGGTGCCTCTTTGTGAGTTTTCTGCAGGCAGACAGACACAACGAACTACACACATACACTTAAAGCAGGCCTATTGGCTTTGACAATGCTTGCTAACATTATCAAATACATGAGTGACAATGGTAATGTGAATAATAAGAACTGAACATGTTTTGCTGCAGAAAGTGTGAAACTGAATTAAAGATTACCATTGTGCGTGGAAGGGGTTCTGTTTTTTTCAGTGGCTCAATTACTTCAGTTCCTCTGCAATCTTTTACTCTGTTAGACATTTACAGCTTTTTCCTCCCCCAGATCTTTATGAACTCCTCTATCGCATCTCTCTCCATCTCTGTCTCTCTGTGTCTCTGTCTCTCTCTCACTCACACACACACACGCACACACACGCACGCACACACACCAAACTCCCTCTCGCTCATCCACACACATCCACAAATACACACCCACCCTCCCTCTATATGTCTCTATTTGTCACTCTCCTCACCTATGAACACCACATGTTATTTTCATTTGGCACTGCCAATATTCTATTAGCTGTTAGAGCAGGCAGACCTTGATGCAGAGCTCCGGCCAATACCAGGGTTCGATTCCCGCCTTGGCGGGTCTTGGGCTCATAAATTCCTCTGACCGGATATTCTCGCCTCAGTGCCTATTCTAATCATGGGTCCCACGCTGCAACTCTGGGCAATAGCTAGCTTAGTCTCCACAACGGCCCCCACAGCGCCGGGGATGCCTGGTTTCACCATGGGGGTGCCCAGGAGTAGACACTTCACACGGAAAACCAGGAAGGGTTCCCTTGCGGTATTCGTACAAGCGCCGGGAGACCCACTGCGGGTAGCTGTGCGCTATACAAGTACAAAGACATTTACATTTACACTTACACAAATCCTTAACACACTTTCACATAAAGTAGTTATTACAATTAGCACACATGCAAACATAACTCTACGCTCTCTGCAGAGAGGCCAAGGATTGGATGAGCATGGAGTCTTTATGATCCACTTGCAAGGACAAGAATTTCACACTGCCTTCAGCCTCAAACCAAGAGCTCTCAACCATGCCCCTTCATGACCACCACCTCTTCACACTATGAAATAACACACATTTGGTTACCAGATCTCAGTAGCTTATCCCAATTCCAGTCTGGCAGCAACAACACACACACCTGGCACCTATGGGTGCACACTAATGCCCGGCACCACTGAACATTCCAGGAGGCGGTCTACAGGTGTTCAGAAACTGGCTCCTCCGCCACAGAAGTAGACCACCTAAGTTTCCCAAGTCACGCAGTGAGTCGTAACTTGGATCTCAACAAATTAGGGCATCCGTAAACAAAGTCTTTTGCTTGTAGATGACTCAACAGGGGTCCCATCGTCTCCTCAAACCTATGCACCATATCCAGGAGCCCGAGACGTTTTTCCCATTGCTAACCATGTCCAAAGCCTCCCCACCCATTTCGACATGGTGGGGACCTGGCTGAATATCCATTAGAGTGCAAGCAGTTGTTTGGCTGCAAGAGACATGTTTGTGATTAGTCGCTAATCCCTCATTGATAAGCACTTGATCTCTGGCGGTCTTAAATTCAGAATTAATTTTTCCAGGTCTGGTCTCAGTGAAAATCCGATCACCCCTCCTGATGGGGCTAAGGATCTTGTTAGAAATTGAGGTCTCTCGTTGGAAGTGGTTTTCACCCTGTCCAAGTTGGGACCCTCACTCTAGTCAGGGTAAGGGGATTACACACCCAAGATAACACCTACTCACCCCCTTTGTATCTTGTCATGAGCAGTCAGGCTTATCTCAAAGACAGTGTGTAAAGCATTTGTACATACTCACACAGTAACACAGTGAAAACGCTACAAAAGGACACAACATCAGTTTAGAAAGAAAAAAACAATATTTTGCAGAATAAGAAAAGACCAAACTGACAAAAATCCAACATACACAAGTAAAGATATCACTTTTCAAAGGTAAAATAAGTTCAGTCTATAGAGATCTATAGATGCATTTCTTTTAGCACAAGGTACCTCGGATGCATCGAAATCAAAGTAAAAAACAGGTGCAGGGGCGGTGAGGCATCGCAGAAGCACAGCAAGCTGTTGGTTCCTTACTCCCAGGAGAGGTGATGCACCGGTTCTTTACTGTCAGGGGAGGTGATGTGTCAGTTTCTTACTGTGAGGGAAATTGATGCGTCGATCTCCAGACACATGACCTTGGTTCCTTACTGCTGGGCCACTCTGATGAGGAACTTGGCGACCAGGGCGAAACGTCAAAAATCCAGAAGCTCTGAATCGATGGAGCAGGTACTGCGTCGAATCACAGCCACGAAGCAGGTGATGTAGTGATTCTCAGCCACACTGCAAGGCCTGTGTCGGAGCATGTTCCATGGACATCAGTGACACAGTGCTCATGCTGCGGTGATCTTTTAGCCGCATGTCAGGCGCGGAGAGTCAATGCTTAGATTTTCTTCTCTGATTACCAGATTCTACTTCCAAGGGCCCAGGAGCTGGGTTTGGCACCGCTTGGCAAGTCAGGGCTCACAGCAGAAGGGCCCAGGAACTTGTAGGTGAAGTCTTTGATGGCCCTGAGACTTCTTAACAGGAGACAAGAATGCACAAGCCCTTGAAGAACCTTGGAAGCAGGTTGCAGCAACAAAGTCCAGTCCTTTCACTCCCAGGACAGAAGCAGCAAGCAGCAGGCCAGCATAACAAAACAACAAGCAGAGTGTCAGTTCCTCCTACAGCATCCAGCTCTTCTTCCTGTAAGAATTTTCTCTTAGTCCAGAAGTATTCCGAAGTTATGGTGTCACAGCTCCAGTACTTATAGCAGGTTCTGACTTTGCAGTAGGCAAACTTCAAAGGAAAGACTTCGTAGTGCACAAGACTGTGCCTTTCCCTTATCTGGCTCCAGACGCACTACATGGGGGTGGGGGCAGCTTTGTGTAAGGACAGGCAAGGCCCTATCCAGGGGTCAGTGACAACTCCCTCACCACTCTAGCTCAGGGAGACCCATCAGCCTGGTGATGGGCTATCAGGATATGCAGGGCACACCTCAGCTCCCTTTGTGTGACCGTCTAGAGTGAATGCACAACAGCCCAACTGTCACCCTCCCTTAGACATGGATCACACAGGCAGGCAGAGGCACAGAATGGCAAAGCAAGAAAATGCCCACTTTCTAAGAGAGGCATTTTCAAACATGCAATTTATAAATCATCTTCACTAAAAGTTTTTTTTCAATAGTGAGTTCAGAGATTCCAAACTCCAAATCTCTAGCTTTTCACAATCGGAAGTCAACATGTAAGAGGGAACAATGCAGCTCCAATATTAACTCATGGGAGAGATAGTCCTTGCAATAGTGAAAAATGAAAGTGGCAGTATTTCACTATTAAGACATGTAAAACTCCACAGTACATGTTCTACCATTTACATACATTGCACCCTGCCCATGAGGCTACTTTGGGCCTACCTTAGGGGTGCCTTACATCACTCAATCAGGAGGGTCTCAAGACACTGGGGGGGGGGGGGGTGCAGCTGCTGATCCGTCTGGGTATGGAGGTTCAGTCAAAGAGCCAGGTCTTGAGATCCTTCCTGAATTGGGTCAGCAACGGGGATTGCCTGAGGTGGAGAGGCATGGTGTTCCAGGTCTTGGTGGCGAGGTAGGAGAAGAATCTTCCTCCGTTTCTGGTCTTGTGAATCCATGGGGGTGTGGCCAGGGATGGAATGAGAGGTGATGGTTCAGATATGATGGTCCTGCATTGTGAAGAGCTTTGTAGGAATGTGTGAGGAGCTTAAAGTTGATTCTTTTGTTGGCTGGGAGCCAGTGGAGTTGTCGGAGGTGTTGTGTTATGTGGCTGCCATGGGGGATGTCGAGGACCAGTCTGGATGTGGCATTTTGTAAGTTCTGAAGTTTTCTGAGCTGTTTCTGGGTGACCCCACCATAGAGTGCATTGCCATAGTCAAGTCTACTACTGATGAGTGCATGGATAATTGTGTTTCTGGATTCCGGGGGGATCCATCTGAAAGTCTTTTGAAGCAGACGGAGCGTGTGTACGCAGGATGAGGAAAATTCTTTGATATGGCGGTTCATTATGAGCAAGGAGTCCAGCATGATGCCACGGCTACCTGCTTGGTCCGTGGGGGTGGGAGAGATTCCCAGCGTGGCGGGACATCAGGAGTCATCCCAGTCTGAGGGGGCGGGTCCCAGGATGAGTACTTCGGTCTTGTCCAAGTTGAGCTTGAGACAGCTGTCTTTCATCCAGGAGGCAACTGCCTTCATCCTGCTGTGAAAGTTAATTCTGGCGGCTGTGGGTTTGTTGGTGAGGTAGAGGATCAGCTGGGTGTCGTCAGCGGAGGAGACAATGTTGAAACCATGGTGTCTGCCGATGGCTGCAGGGGGGCCATGTAGGAGTTGTAGAGGGTGGGGCTCAAGAAGGAGCCATGGGGCACTCCGCAGCTGATCTCTGTAGGTTCCGAGAGGAATGGAGGCAGTCTGACTCGCTCTGTTCAGCCAGTAAGGAAGGAGTGGATCCAGTCCCGGGCCTTGTGGATGCCAGCGTTCTGGGGTCTCGTGATTAGTGTGCAATGGGAAACGGTATCGAAGGTGGCCAAGAGGTCCAGTAGGATGAGGGCTGTGGTTTTACCCTGGCCGAGGAGGGAGCGGATGTTGCCAGTAGCAGCAAGGAGTGCGGTTTGGTACTATGGTTACTTCGGAAGCCATATTGAGAGATGTCCAGGACGTGGTTCTCTTAGATTAACTCGGAGTGTTGGGCGTTGATGGCATTCTAGATGGCCTTGGCTGTTAAAGGGAGGAGGGAGATGGGCTTGAAGTTCTTGAGGTCTGTCGGGTCGGCGGATGTACACTTGACATGTAGTGAAAGAGAAGGTTTGGGTCTGGCAAGTGGTTGCATTTGCCAGGTTGACATGGCAGTTCATAAACTCCACTCAGGCAATGCAGGGTAGGCCTGAGACATGTTTGGAGGGATACTCATGCGGATGACCCAATCAGTGCTGAAGGCCCATTAGTAGCTTTTAATTTATAGGGCCTGGGTACACACAGTGCACTTTACTAGGGACTTACCAGTAAATCGAATATGCTAATCATGAATAACCAATTACAGATACAATTTATATAGGGAGCACTTGCACTTTAGCAGTGGTAAAGTGCCCAGTGTCTTAAAATCAGCAAAAACAAAATGTAGCACGCAGTCAAAAACAGGAGGACAGAAGCAAATCTTAAGTCTCCTGATTTCTCTCCACACATGCAACATATCACCCACCTGACTGCAACCCCTCCAGCATAACCTATCTTCGTGCAACACACGTTTTGCAATTGCTCTGGTGTCACATACCAACCCATCATTATTTTGTACATGGTTTCTCAGTTCTGGAAACTTTAACACAAAGATGTGATATCACCCCACAACTTCCCCCACTGGGAGATTAGGATCTTGTTCCCCAGGGCCATTTGAAAGGTGTTTTATGTACAGCCAATCCATGGAGTGCCAACCCCACTTAGTATGGGGTAAATGTTAGAGGCAAGGAGCCTCGGGCCGCTATATGTAGCACAATATGTTTGTCCACTCTGTCAGGTGTCTAAGGGCTGCTACTTTATTAGTGGAGTGGATAACCCAATGTTGCAGCTGGAAGTAGAGCATCCATTTGGTTTCCTGAGGCGGAACTCCTGTCTGCACTGGGAGAAGGGCTTAATGTCCCCTCCTTAAAACAGGTCCCTGAGCATCCTACAGCCCTTTTCTACCAGTGAACAAAATCTCTATTACTCAGACAAAACGTGTAAAGTCCCTATTGCCCAGCAATGGTGTGCACGGGAAGGGGAAGGAAGTCAGTATTGATGTTCTTGTGAGTGAGTCCCACACTTTCATTGTCAGCTTCAGGAGCGAAGAGTGAGAACAGACTAGTGGTCTGGCATATTTGGGTAGCCAGGACACGACCCATGGTGCGCTATTCATTAACCATCAATTCCATATGCCTCCTATGATGCTCTGTCTGGTATAGGGACCATTTGAAGAAAAGCTGCAATTGGGCCATCTGGTAGTAGTTTTCAATGTCTGGCAGTTTCATTCCCCCTAATGGTGGCAGACCTGTAAGACCCTCCTCGACACCCTGGCCCTTTCCCTACCCCCTTATAAAGACGTCTATCTCTTTTTGGCGGGCCCTCATGGTGTCATCTGGGAACACAACCAGCAAGGCCTGGAAAACATACAGTAATCGTGGCAGAATGTTCTGTTTGACTGCCACCAACCTGTCCAGCCATAACAGGACTAGCTTCTTCCATTAATGTAAATTGTTGGCGATCGCATGTTAGAGTCGAGGGTAATTCGTCGCATAGAGTTGGCGTTGCGACTGTCTGATGTAAATTTTCAGGTATTTAACTTTTTCCTCTGCCCAGCGCTGGATGATAGCATCCAGGATTGCTATTTTGGAAACTGCCAGTACAACTACACTAAGCATTTCAGGGGAGATTTACAAGCCCCTTGCCTCGTTTTTGTGCCGCAGTTGTGTCACTTTTTGTGTCGCAGCAGCAGCGTAAAAATGCGGCCCATTTACAACGTGATGCATCTAGGTAGATGCGTCACGATGTAAGGTGCTGCGTCACATTAAACCTGGTATAATGTATGCAGGGTGGGTGTTCTAACGCAAAAAAGCCTCATAGAAGTGACGCAGCGAAATCTACACAATTTCACTGCGCCACTTCTAGGACGCCACTGCGTCAAATTCTTACGCCTGCTTGGAGCAGGCGTAAGGAGTGACGCAGCACAATAGGCCTTCCCCTGCATTGCTGGAGTTGTGTCGTGCGTGCGACATGACTCCAGCAATGCGTGACTTTTGCGTCAACAAATACGTCAGTATTTCTGACGCATCTGTCAATCCTTGCGCCGTGGTGTACATTGCTGTCAATCATGGAGCCATCTCCGATGCAAAGAATTTATAGAAGTGATTAGTAAGCCCACCCAGCCCCGGGGCTTGTCAGGATGCAAGTTCTTTTATTGCCCTCAGGACCTTGTCTACTGTAATCTCTTTTTCCAAGTCTTCTAAGTAAGCCTGCGGATAGAGGCCTCTTGCAGGTATGCCTCCACTTCTGCCAAGAACACAGCCTCCTCAACATTGAGGGTCTCATAATATTCTCTAAAGGCTTCACATGTCCCAGTCCTGTCGTTCTCAAGTTGGCCCTGTGGACCTGATACTCATCATGTAGCATTTCCCTAAATGTTTTTGCTTTTTCCACTTGGGTTGTGCTGATTCTCCTGTGAGGCCTCCGGGCTCTGGGCATTTTCTCACAATAAATGAATTGTGAAAGTGCGTGCGCCCTTCCCAACTGTGCTGAAAAGCGACGCTGACTCGATGTTCTGAAACATGGTACAGTCCTGGTGAGGGCGCACTGACATCTATCATGATTAAACTAAGGAGCAGCCTACCACTGCAGGCCACTGTATGTGGGCACCTGCACCTAAGGTGCACGTGATTGCATGTGCCACCTGCCATTGCAGGCTTGTGGGTGCGCACTGACATATGTATTAGTTAAACCTGTGTCCTGTCTGCTGTTGCAGACTCGGGTGTGTGCACTTGCACCCCTGGTACTGTTCGCTATGTGTTCAAACGGCCATCACCTGTCTGTGTTTACTAGCACATATGCCCCCAGGTAGTGAGCAACTTATGAGACTTGCTCTTCCTATAGATCAACATGGGGAAGTGGTTGACATTACTTCGGGCTGCAATAGTGGATTGCAGTGGAGCAACCTCATGATGTTTCCTATCAATAGATTCACCATGTCAAACCCTTTCCATTGGAAAAGTAAGTCTTGGCATAACTCGCTTAGAAATGACACTTATAGAATTTGGACATTTCTATGCTCTAGGAGTCTTTTGTTCTGTTGTGCTTGGCTACTCCGGACACCAGGGGTCAGGGAGCACCTCTGTTCATTCCCCAAGTGACAGCCATAAACCATGGGCATCCCATGAGAATGGCAGACCTCTGCCATTTGAGGGCTGAATGGGATAGATTGGAGAGAGAGGTTTTGACACAGCCTCAGGGCATCGGATCATGGCCCCACTAAAGATTAAGATCTGCATTCCACGGCCCCAGGACAGACAGGCCTACTATTTAGAGGAGACATCTTTGGTTTAAAGGGAAAACACTTGACCATGACCACCCCTAATTTCAAAGACACAGGACACTATAACTATTGGTGCCATCCTTCAGCAAAGAGTGAGATATGCTTGTGAGGATGTGGGACCAGATATCCTGGACTGCATGGTGCACATTACCTGAGGACTTTTTTGTGCACATGGAAGATAACTGCCTGTGAAGGCAACGCGTGCCCTTTCTGGATAGTGGCTGGCCTAGAGCGAAGACCTGCTGAAGTGTGGCACTTCAAGGGCCACAGCGCCGGTCTCCTGTTCTCCTGGAGATCTCAAGAACTTCAAAGCTCTCCCAGGAGGCACCTACACCATATAACTCTGATATCTGGAGAGCGGTGCCCTCTCAAGTGCCCACATTGGGTACTGAAACCCGACTAGTAGCCTGGTGTGAGCATTGAACTAAGACTTGTGTCTTGAGACCGGATCGTCTAGTGCAGAGCCCCAAAAATCTAGCCAGCATCTAAGGCATTTGGTTCCTGTACCGCAGGGACCTGAGCACTGATAAGCATTTAGTTGGTGGTGAGTGAATTCAAGGGTTGTGGGACCCGGTATGGCCCATTTTGTCGATCGTGACGTATCTCACTTGTGTCAGCGGGAGGACCTGGCCTGGCAGATCGGTCTGGAATGCTCCCATGGGGCACAGGGTCAAGAGTGATTTGTATATGGCTGGGTCCAAACTGGGGTGGCGTAGTGGGCAAAATAACAATGGATTTAACTGAGATCTTTTGACTGGGGGAGAATGTTTGCATTGCCAGCATTCCATCCATCATTTGTTTGCTGTAACGCTTTTCGCCCTAAGTGGGAATGGTATGCCCAAACGTGGGTCCCTTGCTCACTATGCAACTGGGTTCAAGCTAGCCTGGCTGAAGAAGGGTGACATACCCTGAAACCGGTCCCAGAATGCTTGTTTCTGGTCCAGGGTGGACCTGGCCAGGCCGTTCAGTCTGGACTATTCCCATGGGGCACAGGGTCAAGACTGATTTGCATATGGCTGGGCCCAAACTGGGGTGGCGTAGTGGGAAAAAGAACAATGGATTTAACCCAGATCTTTTGACTGGAGGAGAATGCTTGCATTGTCAGCAGTCCGTCCATCATTTGTTTGCTGTAACACTTTTTGCCCTAAGTGAGATGGGTATGCCCAGACGTGGGCCCTTTGCTCACTGTGCCACTTTATTCAAGCTAGCCTGGCTGAAGAAGGGTGGCATACCCTGAAACTGGTTTCAGGATGCTTGCTTCCGGTCCAGGGAGGACCTGGCCTGGCAGTTCAGTCTGAGCTGTTCACATGGGGCATAGGGTCAAGACTGATTTCCATATGGCTGGGTCCAAACTGGGGTGGCGTAGTGGGCAAAAGAAAGATGGATTTAACCCAGATCGTTTGACTGGGGGAGAATGTTTGCATTGTCAGCATTCCGTCCATCATTTGTTTGCCGTAACACATATCTCTCTTGTGCGATACGCCAACGGTTTGCTCATTGATGTGACCCTCGGCGGTGGGGATGTACCCGTAATAGTGCCTCATTTAACCTAATGTGGCTCTACTGAACTTGCGCCTGTGTGTGACCGAACTGTTTCATTGTGCACCGGATGTTGTGCCTAATGTCCAGAGAGGTACTGATTTGCAACTTTTGTGTGACCAGAATTGCCTAATTCAATCCAGGTCAATGTGCACCGGTTATTGTGCCTCATTTCCAGGGAGGTATGGAATGTGCAACTTTGTGTTTGAAATCTGAAGTCTATGGTGTGTCCTTTACCAAAGCGCACCAGACACTGTGTGCGGAATGCCTGGGCATGACCCTGATTAACGGGGGCCCGTCTGGCGCCTCCTCCTAAGGAGAGGTTCTCCTGAGTTACTCCCCATTCCTCGGTCGTTTCCTTTTGATCCTCATTGAGACAGGCAATCTGTCCTCTCCACACCTGGCCCCACCCGAAGACATCTAGGCGCCAGGTAGTAGTGAGAGAGATTGACTGGGTTAAAGGAGCACTTCCGAGACCGTTTGGAAGCTGGTCAAGAGACTTTGTGACTCCTTTGTGTTTTGAGACCCACAGGTGAACTTCCAGAGTGGCTGCTAAACTCCCCTTGTTTATGTCTTCCTCCTAATTAAAACGTACTGCATAAACCCACCTGCTTCCTGAGGACCCATACTAAGTGTGAGTTTAGCCTCATGCGTCCTAGTAACCGGGAGGAGGAGCTGGTTTTCTTCCACCTGGAAGTAGAGGACAATGGGGGTGAACTAGAGGGTGGAGGGAAGCTGGGGCAACAGAGTCTGCAGGGTGTAATCCATTGACCTGCTGGGTTCCAGTGGCACTGCATTAGGGTGCTGAGTGTATGTGTCTGTAAGAGCATTCTGTACAGACTGGCAGATACCTGTCACACCATGTAGCGGTGCGGACTGAGTGTGGGTCAGTGGGTGTGATCGTCTGTGTCCTGTCTGTGATTCACGACACAGGTCAGTGGTGCCGCTGTATACATTGATTTTATGCTAAAAGCACAATACATTCAACATTGGGTTTACCCGCTTAGCTCTGGTCCGTGGTGGTACTAAATCGTGTTCTATTTTCGTTTATGTACAGATCTTTGATATCGCTGTGACCCAGTGTATACCCTATAACTGTGTGGGACTGTATTATCAGGATTGATAGCCTGGGCCGGAGGTGGACAGCATGTGGCACCGCATAATGGTGCTCTCTCTATTGGGGGTAGATTAGGGATTGACTCAAAGTGATAGTGATCCCTAGAGTGATGGGGAACACACAGTGTTGTTTAAATGCCCCTCACACACCAACAGGCCCCTTGGTGTCATGCTTCATCATCGGGGCCTTCGCACCCCTCTACGGGATGCGGCGTGCTACGACTCGCGGATACGCAGGAGCACTTGAAGTGAACTATGTGTGGGGGTGTGTGTTTTTTACAAAGGTGTGAGTGAGGTGAGGTGAAAAAAGTGAGTGGTTAAAAAATACCTGGCACGTGGGAAAAAAATACTTTATTAAATCCCCGGCTGGTATTATTAAAACGAAAGTGCAGGGCGTGGTTTAAATAGATACATATTAGGGTATCCAGACCACTGTATCAAAAGGTCAACATGTTTCGGAGGTCAAAGCCCCCTTCTTCAGGACAAGGGTTGATGCACTTACCCTCCCCTTACTCACATGTAAAATGTAAAAGTGTCAATAAAAATTACCACAATGTGTAATGTTCCTAACAATGTTAAATGTTAGTGAGTGTCGTTGCGCCCAATTGGCGTAAGAACCTGTGGAGACAAAATCATAGATAAACCTATAATTCACAGGTTAAAGGAGAAGAATCAAGCTTCTCTGAAAAAACATCAGGTTGAACCAAAAATAATGGGACCCTGGAAAGGAAAAAGAAAAAGGACACTACAAACACATAGACACACACAACACCAAAATTACTCTCTGCTCAGATGGAAGGAGAGCAAACATAAAGGAATAAAAGTCTTACTTAAAGTTCCCAAATACAGGACTTCATGAGCCTTAGCGTATATTGGGGAATCCTTCCTTTCTAATCAGAAAACCTAAGAAATCAATATCAGGGGTTCAGTAGGAGAACTTTGTAATCAATGCGCCAATAGTAAAGAGAATAACTGCTTCTCTCAATGGTCTATAACTCACGGTTACTGCAACAGCTAATCGCCTGCCTTCCCTCAACGCGGCTCCGGTGAAGTGAGCTACGAAGGATTCAAGGCCCTTATATATATTGTGCCTGTGGGTAATTAGTGCCGGTAAATTGAATAATGCAGCCCGGGGGAATGCCCAAATACGGAGATAACAACCTCCGAGCGTCCGGTGTTGCGCTAGCGCCTTTCACTGCTCTATCGCGCATGCGCATTACCGCTCCCGAGGTGCGCATGCGCGGCGAGCGAGGCTGCCGCGCATGCGTCGGCGGAGACACTACGTTTACACTCGGAGCAATCGGTTTAACAGGTAATGAATGGCGCTTCAATAGTAAATGCACAATAACAAGCATTTAGGTGATAAAATGAAGTGTGCGCATATGAGGCAGTGCATATGGCAAATTTACCGCTAGAGGCTGAACAAAATATAAAAAGCAATAAGCACAACAGTGGTGAATTAAACTACCTTTAAAAAGTTTTTTGGATCACAGTGAATTCAACTACCTTAAAGGGGAACAGTATTCTGGTTGGACTCAACAGATGGTGATTGTTTAACAGGACTTGTTGTAAAAAGGGGAACTCATGAAACATGGTCCCTGCCAAAGAGTGATAAATCCTCAATCACAACTAAGTAGTATCACGTTGCAATGGTGTATTGACCCAAAGGAACCCCACAGTCATATTTGTTTGATGTAACCACACGTGTACATCAACAGTTTGTGATGGATAGTCAGGCAAGGTTTTATCTGAGAAGGTTCCATGGAATGGAATCGTTCAGCCCAGTGGTGTCGGTTCCCAACCGAAACACCCACCGTTGCTCTTTTTCCAGGAGACCTACCTCTGAGGGTAGTTGTTCTATTATCGTCCACTGTAACTCATTCACACAGTGTTGATGTTCAATATAGTGGGTTGACATCTTGGTCGTAAGTCTCTTACACCTGATGTTGCTTTTATGTTCATTCAACCTGACCCTCACAGGTCTGGTGGTCATCCCCACATATTCTTTTCCACAGGGGCAGGTAATCAAGTAAACAACATTTTTACTGTTGCAGTTCGTAAATGCACGTTGTTCCCATTTTGTCCCATTGGTAAAGGTTAGATTCTGGCTCTTTTTTGTGAGGTGGCAGTTATTACAGTTGCCACACGGGTAATGCCCATGTATGCCTTGCAACCTCGTCTGATCCTTAGTAAGAGGGGGTGGTCTTGTATGAACGAGTATATCTCTTAAGTTCCTACCCCTTCTATGTGCAAAGAGAGGTTTCTCCAGAGTCAAGCCACCACTCGTTAAAGTGCGCCAATGTTTGTGGACCAATTTTGTCACTTGATTGCTGACCGGACTGTATGTGGTGACACAAACCGTCCTGTTTTCGGCATCCTCCCTACGTGGATTGTCCTCCAGAAGGGCCTCACGGTTGTTATTTCGTGCTCTTGTGAAAGCTTTTTTAATCACAGTCTCCGGATATTTCCTCTGTTTCAGTTTAACACTGAGATCCTTGGCCTGAGTTTTGTATCTAGCAACGTCACTACAGTTCCGCCGGAGGCGTAGGAACTGTCCATAGGGAAGGTTCTCTCTCAGATGACGAGGATGAAAGCTGTCAAATCTGAGCAGACAGTTCCTCGCCGTTGGTTTAAAGTGTGTTTCTGTTTTTAAGATGCCGGCTTCATGGTAGATATTCAAATCTAAGAAGACCATGTTGGTATTAGATGCCTGATGAGTGAATTTCAAAAAGGCATTTTGATTGTTCAGCCAGTTGATGAATTCAGTTATCATGGTTGCATCTCCTTCCCAGATGACCAGGATATCATCAATGTACCTCCGCCAGGTGCGAATCCTCGCCCTGTAAGGATTGTCTGGATGCAGGATTTTCGTAGATTCCAAATGGTGGACATACAGTCCAGCCAGACTAGGGGCAAATGTGCTGCCCATACTGGTCCCATGCTTCTGCCAGAAGAGAGTGCCCTCATATTCGAAAAAGTTTTTCGTGAGTGCCAAAGAAATGCCCTCCATCACTACATTCCGTGGAGTGTGGTATTCCCAATTCGTGGAATGCAGTACCTCCTCAATGATTTGGATAGTCTCATCGTGGGGGAGACTCGTATAGAGGCTCTCCACATCCAGGCTAAGCAGCATCTGCGAAGTTGGATCAAAAGTTTGGTTATTCAACAGTTGTAGTACTGCTTTAGTGTCACGTAGATATGTGTCAGTAGCCTGTACAAGTGGCCTCAAGAAGGCATCCGCAAACTTAGATAATGGTTCCAGGATGGATGAGATTCCGGAGACTATGGGGCGACCTGGGGGGTTCTCCAGGTTCTTGTGCACCTTAGGTATGGTGTAGAAGTAAGGGATGCGAGGGTTCCTCTGTGTAAGGAACTCGGACTCCTTTTTAGTAATCCAGTCATGTGCAAGTGCCTCTTCCACCATACCACCTATCTGGACTCTTAAAGATTCAGTGGGGTCTTCTGTAAGTATTTGGTAGTTCCTGTTATCAGAAAGAAGCCGTCTGCATTCCTTGTCATAGGCTGTGGTTGTTTGGATAACCACTGCCCCACCCTTGTCTGCGGGTTTTATAACAAGGTTTTTGTTCATCCTCAATTCCTTAATGGCCTCATTTTCTGTTCTACTCATGTTCTGAAAGACCCTTTGTCTGGTTTCTAGACCTTTCAAATCCTGCATCATGGCTTTTTCAAAGGCCAGTACTTCAACCGGAAGCTGGTTGTCTAACGGTGTAAATGTTGACTTAGGTTTTAAGCCGGTGTCAGAAGTCTCTGTGGGTAGATCCTTGTCTTTAAAGAATGCCCGCAATTTTATAGTCCTTATAAACTCCTGCATCTCCTTATGTAATAGGAAAATGTCTCGTTTGTTGGTAGGGACATAACCCAGGCCTTTATTCAGTACCTCTTTTTGCAGATCAGTGAGGGGCCAGGGGGTTATATTGATAACTAGGTCCCCCAGTGGCTTGTTGACGCCTGATTGGCTGTCATGCTCCTCGTTACTACACGTGGGTCTGACTCCTCTGTGGGTTGCCAATTCACGTTGTTGCCCTTCTTGTTCCGCCCTCTGCGGGATCCCTGGCCCCAGGATAAAAAAGGTTGTTGATTCTGGGGTACATTGGTTTGGTCTGGAACCCACTGAGGGTACATTTGTCCCATTTGAGGTGGGACAAACTGGTATTGCGGGAATTGAAAAGGGGGCTGATAAGGGTTGAATTGAGGTCCTTGAAAACCACGCCAACCTCTTTGACGTGGAAATTGGGCTCTTTGTTGGCGAAAGCCGCCTCTTTGCTTTTTTTGCTGGAAACCTCCCGATTTATTACTTGAGTTGCTGCCATCTGAGTTAACACTATCTGTATCACTCATGTTATCTTTCATGACATAATCTGCTCGAGTGTAAGGGTAGGCTCTCTCAGGAGTAAAGCGGTCTTTGTCTTTTTTCAATTTGTTGAATTTGCTTTGTTTTAAGCCAGCCTCAAATTCTTTCATTTGTTGGTTTAGTTCCTCTAAGCCCTTTTTAAGATCCGCTGGTGAAATGAAAGCCTTTAGCTGTACTTCAAGTCTTTGGATCTCTACTTTCAGCTCCACTGACTTCCTAGCTGCAGTCTGGACTATAAGTACCAGCCAGTCCCTGGTACAGTGCCAAGAGATAAGTGACCATGCCTTTTTAAAAACAAGGTCATCCTGGAAGATAAACGGTTCGGTTTTGACCAATAAACCTTGCGGGGCCATCTTGTTTCTTAAATACTCCCTCATCAGTAAGCCATGGAGGGCTGTCCTGATTTGGATTTTGCGGGTGTTCATCAGCTCATCCCAGTCGGCTACTGCAGGCCCTGGGTCGCTATTGCTGAGGCCTTCAAAAGGTTTATCATCTGCTAAAATGCGGTCAATATCATCCTCGCTAAAGGTCAGTCCATGTTCATCCTCCATGTTGACAGATGAGGAGAGCAGGAAGGTTTTCGTAAAATAGAATGGTTGTGTGTGAATAGGTATGTGTGCAGGTCCAAAGGAAAGGGAAGGGGACTCCCACAGCTGCACGCTGTCTATAAACAGATTTTAACAGGAGGGGGGAGAGAGAGAGTCAGTGGATTCAGTCTCCCTGGTCATATGAATAAACAAAGTGGAATCCACTCAAAGTGATAGTGATCCCTAGAGTGATGGGGAACACACAGTGTTGTTTAAATGCCCCTCACACACCAACAGGCCCCTTGGTGTCATGCTTCATCATCGGGGCCTTCGCACCCCTCTACGGGATGCGGCGTGCTACGACTCGCGGATACGCAGGAGCACTTGAAGTGAATGGGTGGGGGTGTGTGTTTTTTACAAAGGTGTGAGTGAGGTGAGGTGAAAAAAGTGAGTGGTTAAAAAATACCTGGCACGTGGGAAAAAAATACTTTATTAAATCCCCGGCTGGTATTATTAAAACGAAAGTGCAGGGCGTGGTTTAAATAGATACATATTAGGGTATCCAGACCACTGTATCAAAAGGTCAACATGTTTCGGAGGTCAAAGCCCCCTTCTTCAGGACAAGGGTTGATGCACTTACCCTCCCCTTACTCACATGTAAAATGTAAAAGTGTCAATAAAAATTACCACAATGTGTAATGTTCCTAACAATGTTAAATGTTAGTGAGTGTCGTTGCGCCCAATTGGCGTAAGAACCTGTGGAGACAAAATCATAGATAAACATACAGATCTATAATTCACAGGTTAAAGGAGAAGAATCAAGCTTCTCTGAAAAAACATCAGGTTGAACCAAAAATAATGGGACCCTGGAAAGGAAAAAGAAAAAGGACACTACAAACACATAGACACACACAACACCAAAATTACTCTCTGCTCAGATGGAAGGAGAGCAAACATAAAGGAATAAAAGTCTTACTTAAAGTTCCCAAATACAGGACTTCATGAGCCTTAGCGTATAATGGGGAATCCTTCCTTTCTAATCAGAAAACCTAAGAAATCAATATCAGGGGTTCAGTAGGAGAACTTTGTAATCAATGCGCCAATAGTAAAGAGAACAACTGCTTCTCTCAATGGTCTATAACTCACGGTTACTGCAACAGCTAATCGCCTGCCTTCCCTCAACGCGGCTCCGGTGAAGTGAGCTACGAAGGATTCAATGCCCTTATATATATTGTGCCTGTGGGTAATTAGTGCCGGTAAATTGAATAATGCAGCCCGGGGGAATGCCCAAATACGGAGATAACAACCTCCGAGCGTCCGGTGTTGCGCTAGCGCCTTTCACTGCTCTATCGCGCATGCGCATTACCGCTCCCGAGGTGCGCATGCGCGGCGAGCGAGGCTGCCGCGCATGCGTCGGCGGAGACACTACGTTTACACTCGGAGCAATCGGTTTAACAGGTAATGAATGGCGCTTCAATAGTAAATGCACAATAACAAGCATTTAGGTGATAAAATGAAGTGTGCGCATATGAGGCAGTGCATATGGCAAATTTACCGCTAGAGGCTGAACAAAATATAAAAAGCAATAAGCACAACAGTGGTGAATTAAACTACCTTTAAAAAGTTTTTGGGATCACAGTGAATTCAACTACCTTAAAGGGGAACAGTATTCTGGTTGGACTCAACAGATGGTGATTGTTTAACAGGACTTGTTGTAAAAAGGGGAACTCATGAAACATGGTCCCTGCCAAAGAGTGATAAATCCTCAATCACAACTAAGTAGTATCACGTTGCAATGGTGTATTGACCCAAAGGAACCCCACAGTCATATTTGTTTGATGTAACCACACGTGTACATCAACAGTTTGTGATGGATAGTCAGGCAAGGTTTTATCTGAGAAGGTTCCATGGAATGGAATCGTTCAGCCCAGTGGTGTCGGTTCCCAACCGAAACACCCACCGTTGCTCTTTTTCCAGGAGACCTACCTCTGAGGGTAGTTGTTCTATTATCGTCCACTGTAACTCATTCACACAGTGTTGATGTTCAATATAGTGGGTTGACATTTTGGTCGTAAGTCTCTTACACCTGATGTTGCTTTTATGTTCATTCAACCTGACCCTCACAGGTCTGGTGGTCATCCCCACATATTCTTTTCCACAGGGGCAGGTAATCAAGTAAACAACATTTTTACTGTTGCAGTTCGTAAATGCACGTTGTTCCCATTTTGTCCCATTGGTAAAGGTTAGATTCTGGCTCTTTTTTGTGAGGTGGCAGTTATTACAGTTGCCACACGGGTAATGCCCATGTATGCCTTGCAACCTCGTCTGATCCTTAGTAAGAGGGGGTGGTCTTGTATGAACGAGTATATCTCTTAAGTTCCTACCCCTTCTATGTGCAAAGAGAGGTTTCTCCAGAGTCAAGCCACCACTCGTTAAAGTGCGCCAATGTTTGTGGACCAATTTTGTCACTTGATTGCTGACCGGACTGTATGTGGTGACACAAACCGTCCTGTTTTCGGCATCCTCCCTACGTGGATTGTCCTCCAGAAGGGCCTCACGGTTGTTATTTCGTGCTCTTGTGAAAGCTTTTTTAATCCCAGTCTCCGGATATTTCCACTGTTTCAGTTTAACACTGAGATCCTTGGCCTGAGTTTTGTATCTAGCAACGTCACTACAGTTCCGCCGGAGGCGTAGGAACTGTCCATAGGGAAGGTTCTCTCTCAGATGACGAGGATGAAAGCTGTCAAATCTGAGCAGACAGTTCCTCGCCGTTGGTTTAAAGTGTGTTTCTGTTTTTAAGATGCCGGCTTCATGGTAGATATTCAAATCTAAGAAGACCATGTTGGTATTAGATGCCTGATGAGTGAATTTCAAAAAGGCATTTTGATTGTTCAGCCAGTTGATGAATTCAGTTATCATGGTTGCATCTCCTTCCCAGATGACCAGGATATCATCAATGTACCTCCGCCAGGTGCGAATCCTCGCCCTGTAAGGATTGTCTGGATGCAGGATTTTCGTAGATTCCAAATGGTGGACATACAGTCCAGCCAGACTAGGGGCAAATGTGCTGCTTTTTCGAATATGAGGGCACTCTCTTCTGGCAGAAGCATGGGACCAGTAACTAAATAATAACCGTGAGGCCCTTCTGGAGGACAATCCACGTAGGGAGGATGCCGAAAACAGGACGGTTTGTGTCACCACATACAGTCCGGTCAGCAATCAAGTGACAAAATTGGTCCACAAACATTGGCGCACTTTAACGAGTGGTGGCTTGACTCTGGAGAAACCTCTCTTTGCACATAGAAGGGGTAGGAACTTAAGAGATATACTCGTTCATACAAGACCACCCCCTCTTACTAAGGATCAGACGAGGTTGCAAGGCATACATGGGCATTACCCGTGTGGCAACTGTAATAACTGCCACCTCACAAAAAAGAGCCAGAATCTAACCTTTACCAATGGGACAAAATGGGAACAACGTGCATTTACGAACTGCAACAGTAAAAATGTTGTTTACTTGATTACCTGCCCCTGTGGAAAAGAATATGTGGGGATGACCACCAGACCTGTGAGGGTCAGGTTGAATGAACATAAAAGCAACATCAGGTGTAAGAGACTTACGACCAAGATGTCAACCCACTATATTGAACATCAACACTCTGTGAATGAGTTACAGTGGACGATAATAGAACAACTACCCTCAGAGGTAGGTCTCCTGGAAAAAGAGCAACGGTGGGTGTTTCGGTTGGGAACCGACACCACTGGGCTGAACGATTCCATTCCATGGAACCTTCTCAGATAAAACCTTGCCTGACTATCCATCACAAACTGTTGATGTACACGTGTGGTTACATCAAACAAATATGACTGTGGGGTTCCTTTGGGTCAATACACCATTGCAACGTGATACTACTTAGTTGTGATTGAGGATTTATCACTCTTTGGCAGGGACCATGTTTCATGAGTTCCCCTTTTTACAACAAGTCCTGTTAAACAATCACCATCTGTTGAGTCCAACCAGAATACTGTTCCCCTTTAAGGTAGTTGAATTCACTGTGATCCCAAAAACTTTTTAAAGGTAGTTTAATTCACCACTGTTGTGCTTATTGCTTTTTATATTTTGTTCAGCCTCTAGCGGTAAATTTGCCATATGCACTGCCTCATATGCGCACACTTCATTTTATCACCTAAATGCTTGTTATTGTGCATTTACTATTGAAGCGCCATTCATTACCTGTTAAACCGATTGCTCCGAGTGTAAACGTAGTGTCTCCGCCGACGCATGCGCGGCAGCCTCGCTCGCCGCGCATGCGCACCTCGGGGGCGGTAATGCGCATGCGCGATAGAGCAGTGAAAGGCGCTAGCGCAACACCGGACGCTCGGAGGTTGTTATCTCCGTATTTGGGCATTCCCCCGGGCTGCATTATTCAATTTACCGGCACTAATTACCCACAGGCACAATATATATAAGGGCCTTGAATCCTTCGTAGCTCACTTCACCGGAGCCGCGTTGAGGGAAGGCAGGCGATTAGCTGTTGCAGTAACCGTGAGTTATAGACCATTGAGAGAAGCAGTTGTTCTCTTTACTATTGGCGCATTGATTACAAAGTTCTCCTACTGAACCCCTGATATTGATTTCTTAGGTTTTCTGATTAGAAAGGAAGGATTCCCCAATATACGCTAAGGCTCATGAAGTCCTGTATTTGGGAACTTTAAGTAAGACTTTTATTCCTTTATGTTTGCTCTCCTTCCATCTGAGCAGAGAGTAATTTTGGTGTTGTGTGTGTCTATGTGTTTGTAGTGTCCTTTTTCTTTTTCCTTTCCAGGGTCCCATTATTTTTGGTTCAACCTGATGTTTTTTCAGAGAAGCTTGATTCTTCTCCTTTAACCTGTGAATTATAGATCTGTATGTTTATCTATGATTTTGTCTCCACAGGTTCTTACGCCAATTGGGCGCAACGACACTCACTAACATTTAACATTGTTAGGAACATTACACATTGTGGTAATTTTTATTGACACTTTTACATTTTACATGTGAGTAAGGGGAGGGTAAGTGCATCAACCCTTGTCCTGAAGAAGGGGGCTTTGACCTCCGAAACATGTTGACCTTTTGATACAGTGGTCTGGATACCCTAATATGTATCTATTTAAACCACGCCCTGCACTTTCGTTTTAATAATACCAGCCGGGGATTTAATAAAGTATTTTTTTCCCACGTGCCAGGTATTTTTTAACCACTCACTTTTTTCACCTCACCTCACTCACACCTTTGTAAAAAACACACACCCCCACACATAGTTCACTTCAAGTGCTCCTGCGTATCCGCGAGTCGTAGCACGCCGCATCCCGTAGAGGGGTGCGAAGGCCCCGATGATGAAGCATGACACCAAGGGGCCTGTTGGTGTGTGAGGGGCATTTAAACAACACTGTGTGTTCCCCATCACTCTAGGGATCACTATCACTTTGAGTGGATTCCACTTTGTTTATTCATATGACCAGGGAGACTGAATCCACTGACTCTCTCTCTCCCCCCTCCTGTTAAAATCTAGATTAGGGATTGTCCACAGTGTGCATAGTATTGCTAACATTACAATACGAGTGGGTCTAGTACAGCTAGTAATGTTTCAAAATGTGTGTTATGCCCAAAAGTATATTATGTTAATGTTATAATGATTGAATATGTGTGTTGGATATAAACATTATTTATATACATCCTGTGTGAAGTCTTTTTTGTGATGCTCAGTGTATTTATCGCAAGTGACTGCCGTGCATTTGCTTTACACATTGCCTCTGAGATTAAGCCTCACTGCTCAGTGTCAAGCTACCCAAGGGTGAGCACAGGTTATACAGTGAGTGTAATTACGTGCCACTGATGGGAGCAGTAGGTTCTGTCTGGCTGGGGGCATCCCTTCATCCAGCCAAAATGTGCTGGTTCCAACAGGCCCCCTCTGCTCTCCAGCGGTGGGATGATTCCCACTGTGTTTTGGTGCCATAGGCACCAAGCCAGGAAGACTCTTATCTTATTGACATGTTCAGAGAACATCTGTCTCAGGTCAGGTAGCGCCTTTTCCACACTTTCCATGGCCGCCAGGCTAATTTACCTCTAGAGCGCCATGTTGTGCTGTATCCTCTTTGAGTTCTGCCTCTAGAGCTTTCCTACTAGCGAACCAGTTACATGGAGATGTGCCTTCTCCACTATGCAGTGGCATCTTAAGACCACCTTGAAGCCGTCCCAGACCACGGCAAGTGGTGTTTCACCCGCCTCATTTTCCTTGAAGTAATTCCCCACAGATATTCTCACATATGCATGGATGGTCCCTAAGTAAGGTCTTATTGAACCACCACAGTGACACTCCCGGCACCACTCTCTGAGGATCCTCACCCTCCCACAGCACCCACACATGGTCCGATAGTGCTATTGTGCCCTGTCATTGGTCGTTGTTGCCTCAAGGAAGAAACAGTACCCCCACATCAGGTCGATCCTGGAGTATGACCTGTGAACCTGGGTGGAAAAGGTAAAAGCCTTCTTCCCTGGGTGTTTTTGCCCTCTAGAGGTCTACCACCCCCAGGTCTACCAGTAGGCGCGTCATCTCTCAGGGTAAAGCACCCTGAGTATACCTGTCCTGAGGGTGCCTATCTAGCTATGCATCCGAAGCTAGGCTGAAATCCCCCACTCAGAGGTGGTTCTCTAGTGCCCACTTCTTGGCCTTATATGTCAACCTTTAAACATACTGTGCTTGGACCTGAGTTTGGACATATGTGTTGAAAATAGCCGGTGTGCGACCACGTACCCTCCCCTCTAAGTAAACGGCCTCTAGGGCAGCTCAGGAGGTGAGCTAGGTGTGCAACCCTCTAACTGTAGGCACCGCCGGCTGGTTCCAGCTGTCCCGTGCTGAAAGCTGGCCCTCCTTGAACATTCCCCATTTGGCAATTGGTCACATTTGCAAAGCAACAACCAGTGCTTTACCTTGGCCAGTACTGTATGGGACTGAGTTATGGCCCTTTTTTAATTTGAGAGGGGGAGTACCTGCACTTCTCAAGAGTGACGTAATACGTTTGATTGGAGAGTATCAGGACTGTTCAGAAACAAGCAAGTACTCTGGTACACAATACCTGCACTTCTATTTTTCCATTTCAAGCACTTGCAACAACGTCTGTATTCCAGCTGGGAACTGACAATTACCAGTTTTATTATTATTGTTATTACTGTCATTATTATGATGGGAATTGTATGGGCCTCACCTTGCTATGCACTCAGAGATGGGAGGCGAAGCTGTGAAGACGCCAGCCTGCGTCACCCTGCAGCAGTATTGACTGAGTACACAACAAGGTGGTGCCTGCCAAGGTCAAATTTACCACAGCATTTGACATGAGCGAAGATTAGCGGATGACCCATGTCCCTCTCGTGGAGACGAAAGCTGCCCCCTTATCTTGTTCCTCCCTGCTGCTTGTCTGCCTTAGCCACATCCATCAGCCCTTGGTTACCAGCAGCTCCTGTGCTCCCGTGTCAGTAGCCATGGCTGATGCTGATGGAAGGTGGAACCCAAAAGTGGTTTAATGCCTTGACCCTTCACCCACTGAGTGCAATCCAAGTAGGTTCTCATATTGTGACCCCCTTTTGTCTATTGATTTGATGTCTGTGGTGGTTAAGGCAAGTTAGTTTGACCTAAAGCATAATATAAATGCATTAGGCCTTATTTATGAGCCCTTTTGTTACATTTACGCCGCCGTTACATCACATTTTATGACGCTGCGTCGGAGTAAATAATGGGCCACATTGCACCATATTTACAAAGTGACACATCTAGGCAGATGCGTCACTTCAGAAACCCCTGCGCTACAGTATACCTGCGCCAGGTCTATGCAGATGCATCGGCTTCTTGTAAATCTGCCCCAGTGTGTTTTTTCCTGCTCAGGGGACTCATGGCTCGTACTTGACATCCCTTTTGTGTTTCTGCCACTGGGTAGCATGGGTCACCCCAAAGTGATATTATTTTTAACATGAGTGGCTGCAGTCCTAATGACCAGGCTTTGACATCACTAACGCTTGGTTGTAGCTGGCCTGTAGTTCAGATATAGACCTACATTCTTGCACATTAAAGTGAGTAGATGGTTTACAGCTGTTCCTGGTCTATGTAATCGGTCATGAGTGGACCATTTATGAGTGTGAGAGGAGTGTGTGAAGTACTTAAAAACATGGGTGAGGCACTGCAGCATTGGAGTTCCACTCAATGTAAGTCGCGCCAAGATTTGAGGGTGCTCTATACGGTTATTGGTAGTCAGACAATGTACTGGTTCCTCTTTCCAAATGCTGGGTTCTCTCTTTACACTCACTCCATGCAGTAGTCGCTTCACACCAGTTGTTTTGTTTCTCATTTATTTCAATATACAACAATTTAATCTAAGCAGCAGGGACATTTTTTATAGCCTTATCTTCCCTGGACCAGGACAGATTCATGGAGTCGGCTGTGGACTGACTAAGGGAATTCTTGAGTAAAGAAAAGTGTCCTGGGGCAAGGCCCTGAAGAACAGATTTGCAAAGGAGATCAGTACATCCAGCTATGCTTGCATTCTATTTCCAGCAATGCCAAGTGCAACTGAGGTGTGGAAATTGATTGGCTTCAGGCTGTCTGGGTCAGTTACACAAGTTAATTGGATGTTATGGAATAACTCCATTACCTAGGCAAACAGAGTGACAGTGACCATTTGGAACTCTAGTTTCCATGGAGCTGAACGTCACCTGCAGTAAGATGACGTTTATAGTCATTGGATCTCCCCTAAATGTCAAACGATATTTTTATATAGGTGTAATTTTGCTGGTCCCAGCTCCTGTTGTTTCTTCATATTAGCTGGGCTAAGCTAGGTGCATGAGAGCAGAGGAAAATGATAAATAAACGGCTAAAAACATGGGCGTCTCCCCTGGCACTGTTGGGAACATGTAACAGGACTGAGAAAAAGACTGCCTGTTGAAGAGGTGTGAAAGAGATGGAGGCAGACTGGCTGGCAGGATGAGGACTTGCCATATTCATGTACAAAACCACTGGCCCATCTGCTGAAGAATTGACCAAAATGGGAGACCAGCTGCCTGTCTAGACCGACTGCAACATCTTGATTGATTAGACTGATTAGAGCAGAGCTCTACCTAACCTGTCCACATCTGACCATGAGTTTACTGAAACACAGACCAACTCAGTGTTCAGAAACCCAGAGGACTGTTACCAATGACCCGGGGTGCCTGGGGTTCTCTTGCTCCTGCTGTGGCTGGCTACTACCTTTGTGTGTTCTCAGTGAGTGCAAAACATTCTGTGTTTAACTGTTACTGCAGGGTAAGACACTACTAGCCCAGCCTCAGCAATCACACCACCGTGTGCCTTCTTGCATCCCCTTGTGGGACATTTTCCAAGGCCTTTAGATCTAGGATGCTGCACCCTGAGGACAAATTGAAGTGGCCCTTCAACCCTCCATGCTTCCAACTTAGACCTCAGCCTGATGAATGACCCCAAGCCGTGATGAGGAACAAAATGAATTACTGAACCAGTGTGTGCTATAGAGATAAGGCAGGATGAAGAGAGGAACTTGATGCAATCTGATAATGCCTCCAGATATACATTTATTACAAAAAGGTGCACAACATTCAGTGGGCTGAAAGGGCTTCAGCCCCTCCCCTGTCAAGTGCAGCAGACTGGACTGTGGCTGCGTGCTGGAAACCAGGGTACTGCATTGGCCATCCTACATCCCCTGCATTCACAGTGCAGAAAACAAACCTCTGAATTTATGTGTCTTTTCTTTCTTAGAGCGGCTTCCCCTGCCGAGCCCTTTCATGGCCTAAACGCTGCTTTTCTGCATGAAAGCGGTGATGCAATGGGCAGGGGGTGTGAAGTTAAGGCAGAACTCACCGTCCAAGAATGAACAATACGGTATCCTGAAAAACACACCCAAAAAAGAGAAAGGGAATAAGCTCCATCCACAATGGGCATTATCAAGTGTTTGACAAGTCAAGTGTTTCAAGTGTAGCATAGTGGGATACTTTGTCTGAGTTTGTAAGAATGAGTCAGCAAGGATTAACACAATAATCAACAGTTTGCAGGGCCGTGGGTGTAGTAGCAAAGGGGATACAACTGTGAAGTAGTTGAAGTCTCTGACCACATGAAAGTAGAGGGAAGTGTTTGTTTTGTGAAAGTTGTTGAGTACAATCCTCTAAGCGGTGTGGTTGAATTGAGGGGCAGAGAAGTGTGTATGTGGGTAGACTATTGAGAGAATGGCAATTCTCGGATTAAACATAAAATAGAATCTGGATTTCATTAAAGACACGGAGGCTAACATTATGCATAACCTTTTATTTGCCACTTCCGCAGCAGCACCTTTAAAGAACTTTTCCCAATAAAAAGAAATCTAGAATTGGAACTCAAACATTCAATACATGTCACTGACACGTAGAACTTTTCTTCTCTTTTAAATGCAAAACTGTCAAGAAACCAAACTCCTTGTTCAAATCTGTAACTTCCATGATCTCCTATCCTTATGACTGAGAATCTGGAATAAAACATAAATGTGAAAACAACCTGTTCCCAAAAGAATGCATTGTAAAAAAAATCACATACCAATCCTATATAGTTTTTCAAAACATACTTGTCTTTAATAAAATGGTGATTCACTTTTCATGTAAATCAGAGAATTGCTATTTCATTACAAGACCGGAGGCTACCATTATGCATGTTGCAAGCCCTTCAACACCACCTCTGATGTGGTCAATTGCTCTAAAATAATGCTTTTCAAAAGTACCCACATTTGACCAATCAGCTGCTTATAAATGTTTTTGCAATTTCCCACTAGACCAAAAACCTTTACACGCCATACCACTTCTTACAGAATGGGCTTTATTCCTTTCCACATTCACTCCTGCTTGTTCTATTGCAATTTTGAAAGTGTACTTACCACCCCGAATGGTTTCAAATCGGAAATCAACAATTGATGTTCACAATCCCTTCTATTCTCTAATAGGCTAGACTCATACTCCCTCAAGCAATCCACCACACACAATGTTATACATTCTTCAAATTTTGGATAAAATACTGGAGTTGTCAAAGTCTTAGTTCTTTTCCATAATTCGAAAAACACTCCGTCTGGACTAAAAAAGTCCTGTTATTCACCTCTACACGTTTACCATCCAACACTCTTCTACAAGACACTAAACACAAATGTGTTGCAGCATAATGGAAAGATTCTTATAATCAAATGCCTGTTCAATGGCCAAGACAGTAACAAATTCAAGACCAAATTCACATCCCACAAAATGTCATACCTTGCTTTTGGAGTACTCTTAAGTCTCATGCTCCTCAAACGTCTACAAACCAGATTATTACTGCCAATGGGTTTACCCCCAACTACCACATGACCTGTAGAAACTGCTGATCTATAGCAATTAATTGTCCTTTTACTGAGTCCCTTTTCAAATCGTTCAATGAAAAAAGTGCAACCTCTACCACAGATGCCGCCTCTAGGTTCAGCCTTGTTTCCACGCACCAACAAACCAAATTATTCCATATTCCTCTGTATCGTCACCTAGTACCTGGAGCCCAAGAGTCCTCGAGCAATTCAGTAGCCCCTTGCGAAAGGTCCTCAAATGCTCCAGATCTCCCGACACCTTCCAAACAAGAAGGTTCAAGACTCTGCTCAATACCAAAGAATGTTCCTCTTATTCTTCGTTTGTCAACAAACCTTCCTGTGTCATAATCAACAAGGGAATCTCGCATGCCAATTCCAGAACTGCTGGAAACTATGCCTGCAACACCCAAAAAGGAGTAACCAGTACTACCTGACACCTCCATTTCCTCACCTTCAGAAGAACACTCTGATTCATTGCAAACGGTGGGAATGCATACCCTTTGATACCTATCCACCTCTGTTTGAATGCATCTTTCGCTGCCGCACCTGGATCTGGTAGCCAACTGAAATAGTTGTGAATCTGAATTGGTTGCAAAAAGATCCACCGCCAAAGGACTCAAAATCTTCCTGAAAAACACTTGTCCCAGACTCCAATTGCTGAAGTCTTCCACATGTCTCGAGTTCTAATCTGCCAACAAATTCCTTACCCTGAGAAGATATTCCACTCTTAAACTTATCTTGTGCTCCAGGCAAAAAAGCCATAATTCCTTCTTAATGTCTGATAGACTCCTGGATCTGCAACCTCCTATGTCGTTTATGTAAGACACCGCTGAAATATTATTCATTTTCATCATAACCGCCTGTCCCTGTAACACGTTCCTGAAATTCCTCAAAGGCATTCTAACCTGCTGTCATTTCCAGACAATTTATATCATGGCTCTTTGAGACTTGACCAAGCACCACCTGTCTACTGCTCTCCCAACAGAGCTCCCCAACCAATTAAACCTGCATCGGTCTCCAGTACAAACTCAGGTACACAATATAAATTGTTCTTCCATTCCATTCATCCAGATTGTGCATTCACAAATCCAACTCTCTTCTTCCTTCCTGATTCAAAACAACCTTGTCGCCATACCATAAACCTTCTCTCAAAGCCGCTGTTTTTACCCTCTGTAAAGCTTAATAATGCAAATGCTCTGGGAATGTAGATTGGATCAATGAAGGAAACAATCATAATATCCTTTCCAAATCTCTCAACATCAAACTGCCCTTTTTATAACATGTGAAACCTCCTCCTTTAACATCTTATTTTTCTTTTCTGGCAACAACAACACTTCCCCAATTGTGTCTCTCATGAAACGTAAGAATTCTATACTCTGAGATGGAATCATAACAGATTTCTGCTCAATTATGAGAAAACCTAAGCCTTTTAAGAGATGTTTCGTCTCCTATTATTGAGCTACCAGCACCTCCACATCCTGTGACATTAAAATAATGTCATCTAAATAAACAATCATGCGAAAACCTCTTTCTCCTAAATAAGCTACCACAGCACACATCACTTTTGTAAAGCACCATGGTGCCGAAGATAGACCAAACTAAAGGCATAGAAACTAATATAACTGAGTTCTCCATGTGAATTGTAGGAACCTCTGACTCGTCTCCTCCATGGGCACTGTGAAATATGCCCTCTTTCATGTCCAATTTTACCAGCCAGTCTTGTCCCTGAAGCACATCCCGTAACAGATAGATCCCTTCCATCTTGAAATGTCTGTAAACCAAAGACAGATTAAATATTCTTACATTTTTTACCAGTCTCCATCCTTTGTCCTTTTCTTCCACCAAAAATAATGTGCTGACAAAACCCTTCAAGTGACCTTCTACTAAACATATTACACCTTTCTTTAACATTGTATCTATTTCCAAATCTGCTAATCTTCTTTGTTCCTGAGATAGACTTAACTCTTTTGGTTGCTTTACCCGAGTCGGTGCCTCAGCAAATTCTATCTCAGATCCTTGGATTGTACTTAAGATCAATAGATCTTGTGTAATACATTTCCATTCATTTAAAAATATCTGCAATCGTCCACCTATTCTTTTTAAGAAAGAACCAAAAGAAATCTCTGTACTCACCATGGTACCCTGAGAGTTGATGTCCCTCTTCCCCAGTTACTTCTTGTTCTGCCAAACTGGCCTCTTTGTGGAAAGAAAACTGTGGAACCTTGGAGGTATTTTCCAGCCCCTCTGTAAATGTAGTTATATTGGGACCTTTGATATCCACGGCCAGGATATAGTCTTCACCTGCTGGCCCTTCTAAAAACACCACCAAAAATATTCCTCATATAATTCTGTGGCTTGCCTAGAGCTGTAAATGTGGCTACATGCCCCTCGCCAAACACTAACCCTTTCGCATTGCTACGATTCTCTTTGCTAGCCATTTCTCCTAATTTTAAACTAATCGTCATTAGTAAACATTTCCTACACTCTGCCAAAAGCCCTGAATTGGCATCCCCTAAAAACACCATAGCTCTCTGGCTCCAATCTAGTGATGACTCCAATCAATCTGCTCACTGTTTAAGTGCACCTCTTTTGCCATATTCATAATTTTACCCAGTGGACCAAGATCATCCAGTAGTCGATCCTGGAATTGTTTCAATGATCTTTCAAGACCCATGCATTGATCTCTTCCAATCTTAAAACAGTAGGTTAGCAAGTCGGATCTTGATTGCGAGGATAACATACTTTATCTTTAATCTGTGGCTTAGAACACTCTGCCTATAGGACATTCCTCACCTCTCTTGCTAAAGACCTTCTCATCCATTCTTTTATAAATCTGCTTATGTGGCCCAATGGCCGCCAATCAGCACTTCTAGGGTGACGTATATTGTCGGGACTAAACATCTTTTCCTTCAAAAGATCCTTAATCACATTTGATGAATTAACATCACCTTTAATGTCATCATCTAAATCATCATCTTGATTTCCATTGTAAGCTCATCATATGATAAATCCTGAGTGTTGTCAAGGACACCTTTGTCTTTCATGCCGCTTGGACACCCACCTTTGTCATGGAGTTCAATCCATCTTTGCTGGTTTTATTCATATGCTTACTTTCCCTAAGCATTTTATTCTGTTTACCTGCTATTGTATTTTATTCCTCTTCAGATAATGATCCAATTTCCTTACCTGACCCACAATCCTTTCTTTTGTTTCCAAAACCACCCATACTACTTCTCTCATCGAAGCCCTAACCTCACTCTGAATCAGCCTTTTTTAACTCTCCTTGCTAACCCTACCATCAACCACATTCTGTTCCACACTATCACCATCTGAGGATATATTTGCTAACATACGCTAGCAAGTGCCAGCTCTAAACAATCAAAACAATCAAAAAATACTTTTCCTAAACTGGATGTGTCGAAAATTGCAAATTTCCAATTTCTCTATTAATGTATTAATTGATCTTCTACTTCACTGAGTCAATGCAGTACTCAGCTGTTTGAGTGAGTCCTTTCATTCTGTACACAAAATGAATCAAGTCTTAGCTTTTGTAACATATTCATATATTTTTCATTCTTTTGAGTCCTATCCAAAATGGCCACTCTGATCTCGCAAGATCACGGCGAGCCTATCAATGGGCCTTCTACGATGTGCGGTGTGCATGGTGTTAATCTTCAGAAAACATCTCACCACTGTGCTTGCCTTTGAAAGACACCACGCACTTCAGAGCGCGCCAACCTCCACTCCCCTTGCAGGAGCCCTATGCTGCTTGCGCTGCCACCCACATGCTTGGTTGCTGCTCATATTAAAACAGTAAGCTTGGACCGTGCGCTCGCTACCCAGCGCTGTCTAGCTGCACTAATTCTCAAATTAGCTTTCCCCGACTCTAACACCTACATGGAGGTAGGCTAACTGCAGATCACTTAAGCAATGGAAACAAAAACATGACCTTGTTTAAAATTATTTCCTTATAATGTTTTTTTATCCCAAAATCCCCCCAAAAACAACACAATCAAATGCCCAAGTACACTCTTCACTTCTAAAAGTTAAAAACTCTTCATTCACAAATCTTCCTCTCAATCTTTCACACCTTCCACAATATAGCCCTTAGACAATAGATTAAAAGGTACTTATCTTAACAGAAGCAGCATTCATTAGAGGAGGAGAGTACTACATCAGTGGAATTTATTGATTGTTTGAGTTTCAATTCTGGATTGTTCTCGTTTGGTAAAGTTCTTTAAAGGTGTTGCTTCAGAGGTGGCAAATAAAAGGAAATGCATAATGTCAGCCTTTGGTCTTGTAATGAAATTCCTAAAGTAGCTTATTTCCTAGACAATACTTCAGGGTGGACATAGCTCATGCAATTCAGTGTAGCATAATCACATAGAATTACTGAAAAATGCCACATGATTACACGTAATTCTGAGAGAAGAGTAATTCAGCACTTAGTGCTATTTCTTAACGCAGAAATGTCCCCTTGCGTCCAAAATGGGCACGAGAATGCATTCAGCACAAAAAAATATCGCTAGATTCAACAGAACATGAATAGCAAGTGAGAGCATCGGCTCTCGATCACCAGATGTGCTCTTTGGTTAGGATCTTCACCCAACTGACACCCGCCAGTTTGCACTATTTTCTTATCACAAAATGCCCTACTTGTGTCTTAAATGTTTGAGAGAAGGCATTCTGTATCAAGAAATAGCTCTAAATTTGATGTAGGGGCAAAATGGACAAGAGAGTGCTTTTTGCATTAGGAAATAGCACTAGATGCAGCAGGAGACAAATAGTGAGTGCGAACGACTGCTCACAGTCACTAAATGTGCTCTTGCCATAGGATTGTAGGCATGAGCGGTGAACTCTGCTGGCGAGCGCAAGCAAGGCAAGTTCAACGCTAGACCACCTCCCAGCGAGATTTCTCAATGCGAGTGGTCGCAGATGGTCACGACTGCTCACGTTGAGACACCATCCCTTCTTGTTGATAAAGCTGCTGCTCGAGTGGAACATCTACCCAAGCAGCTGAAAGAAGCCAGTGCAATTCGTACTGATTTCCCAGTGCAGGACAAACACCCAGTGCTAAAAATCAGCACGAACGGCGTGACCTAATGCACTCTGCCGCTCTGAGGAGTTTTTTGGTCATTTCGCAGAGTTCCACGTAGCGGAGCTCCTCAAACTCCACCCAGGCCTATGGATTGTTTTTCCTCAAATTACTCTTAATTACATAAGCAGGTGTAATTGAGTTATTATCAATAATTTTGCACCAAAGAGTAATGCAGAATTACCAAAAGTACTCTAAATATGCCAGCATAATAAAAATGTAACTTGGGCCTAATGTAAGTGGAGTAGAAATGATTGAAACATGGTAGATTGCTGAGACTATGTCATGGATTTTGTTAGCTTGGGGTATTGAGGAGCTGTTTAGAACACTTTCTGTTATAGCACAGATCAGACTAAAACTCAGATTCAGGACCTTTAACACTCGGTATAGCCCACCGCAGTGGGCTATAATAAATGCCTGTCCTTTTTGTTCTGTGTTCAATGACACAATATCACAGTGAAGCAAGCATACCACAAGCAATTTTTCTTAGAAACGCTTTAAAGCAAAGGCCATGTTATCAATGTTCCTTATAGAAATAAAGTTAGCTCAGTAAGACAGATGTATGATAGAGGCATGCAGGGCTCAACCACGCTTGCCTTTACCACGCAGCTCGAACCACGAATGCGACTTAACCATGCATTCCTTTACCATTCATGCCTTTACCACACAATTTTGTGGTAAAGGCATGAATGGTAAAGGTGTATGCATGGCTGAGTTTGCCACTACTCCGACCCCCGACTCACGCCCTAAACCCTAAATTATAAACCCCCTACCTGCCCACCGCCCTAAGCCCTGAAATACAAATCCCCTACATGCCCCCTGCCCTAAGGCCTAAATTACAAACCCCCTACCTGCCCCACCGCATCAGCTCCTAAAAAGCCCTATTCCCTAAATACCCCCAAACTCAGCCCTTAAAGTTACCCCAACCTCCTTCTCCTGCCCTGAGCCCCTAAAATTTGCCAACTCCTTAAAAGTCACAAAAAACAAGCACTGTTGAAGGGCTAGAGGGATGTTTAAAGACCCTGCCTAAGTAATATCCCCCAATGGAACCAGAACTATAAACAAAAAACTTAGGGGTCTAAACTGGAAATCCACTAATGACTCCACAATATATTCCTTATGCCAAACCGGTGTGAGTAAGAAAATTACATAAAGTTAGCAGACCATGTCACCAAAATGCGAAACACCAGTGAACGTGAGTCACCCATGGTTTGAGGATTCCCATCAAAGTCTTGTATGGATCAATGTTCTCATCTGGTAATCCTTATCGGGTATTGTGTCTCTTGATCATTGAGACCACTAGCATACCCTGATAGACTGTTCGGGGTAGCCACCCACAATCACCTGGATGAACCACATGATGTTGACATGATGGAAAAGTGCAGTGCAAAAAACAATATATGTGGTGGTTAAAAAGGGATAGGGAACTTGACACAACCTATTTTAATAAACGTCAGCCCCTTCCATGTTAAAAACAAGAACAGTCTAGCACAATCATCGCAGTTCACACAAATAGCTGCGATCAGACCAACATGTTTCAGCCACACAGGGAGATGCCCAGGCTTTCGTCAGGGTCTCTGTTCTATATTGTTGCTACCGCTTGTAAGTGAACAAAAAGTGTGAAAAAACTATATGAAAAAACACACACGTGAAATACAACAGTAAAGGATATAGTGTTCCCTCATCTGTAAACTCCTCTTTTCGGCACCTGGTGTCTAAAGTTTATCCAGTGTGTCCGGGGAGTGGACCTCACCTCTTCCTGGACCTGGCTCAGGATGTGTGAGACCCCGCTCTGTCCGTCGTTATCTCAAGACGCTGACTGAGTCAGGGGGAGGCATGCAGGCCTCCCCCTGACTCAGTCAGCGTCTTGAGATAACGACGGACAGAGCGGGGTCTCACACATCCTGAGCCAGGTCCAGGAAGAGGTGAGGTCCACTCCCCGGACACACTGGATAAACTTTAGACACCAGGTGCCGAAAAGAGGAGTTTACAGATGAGGGAACACTATATCCTTTACTGTTGTATTTCACGTGTGTGTTTTTTCATATAGTTTTTTCACACTTTTTGTTCACTTACAAGCGGTAGCAACAATATAGAACAGAGACCCTGACGAAAGCCTGGGCATCTCCCTGTGTGCCTGAAACATGTTGGTCTGATCGCAGCTATTTGTGTGAACTGCGATGATTGTGCTAGACTGTTCTTGTTTTTAACATGGAAGGGGCTGACGTTTATTAAAATAGGTTGTGTCAAGTTCCCTATCCCTTTTTAACCACCACATATATTGTTTTTTGCACTGCACTTTTCCATCATGTCAACATCATGTGGTTCATCCAGGTGATTGTGGGTGGCTACCCCGAACAGTCTATCAGGGTATGCTAGTGGTCTCAATGATCAAGAGACACAATACCCGATAAGGATTACCAGATGAGAACATTGATCCATACAAGACTTTGATGGGAATCCTCAAACCATGGGTGACTCACGTTCACTGGTGTTTCGCATTTTGGTGACATGGTCTGCTAACTTTATGTAATTTTCTTACGCACACCGGTTTGGCATAAGGAATATATTGTGGAGTCATTAGTGGATTTCCAGTTTAGACCCCTAAGTTTTTTTGTTTATAACTCCTTAAAAGTACCATGACTCCCTACCCCTCCCTGAGCCCTTAAAACTTGCCACCAACACCCCTGAAAGCCACCCCCAGTCCCAAGCCCTAAAATCTTGCAACCAATCCCCCCCAAAAGTGACCTCCAGACCCGGCCCAAGCCCCACTTACCTGTCTGTGTCTGCTTCCCGTTCCAAAGCTACTGTTCCTGTTTTGAGTCCCTGCCCTTCCTGAACACTAGAGCGCATTTGTCTTAACCAAACATATCCATGCTTTAGGCAAATGTGTTGTTCGGGCAAGAGTTACACTTGCGGGCTTCCGAAAAGTGGCTCTGGTCACGTAGTTCCAGATGTTTCCCCAGTGGGACACAGTGTCAGAGTCTGATAGGAGGTCGGTCGCAGCTCAAATGAACATAGTGACCCCCTATCGCCCCAGGGCCATATTAATTACATTCAGCATGATATTCATCTTTGATACTGTAATGTGGTCCACCATTGTTGGTGCTGTAGTATTTAAACCATATGATCCTAATGATAAGACCACTTTTGTGACTAATTCTGCTGCATATGGATGGAGGGTAGTGATGTTGCAAAGAGCATTATTGTTTTTGAAAAAGGGGCTCTTGTTTGGAGTGAGAATTGCAACATTTTGCACATATATATAGGGCATTGTTTTTCAGAACAGTACTGATCATAGGCCGTCGGCTGAATTTTTTACGATGAAAGGTGCAAGCAAGGTAAGACTGCAAACTTAAAAATAGATTTATGATTTGCAGGAATTCTGTTTTATGGTCAAGTCCCTGCTTCAAAATGCAAATGTCAATGATTATTGGATATTTAGATGGCCTACAGAGGATGGTGCAAGATTTGAGTATGATTACTAGATGTTAGCAAGTGAGGAGTTGAGTTGATATTTCCCAGTAAATTAGGGAAATGGATTACAGCGGGTAATACTTAAAGTTGGTCAAAATCAAAAGATATATTTCCCAAGATATGAATATATCTCTAAGATAGAATTAGAAAAACAGGAACTCACAAATTGATGTGGGCAGAATTGTCAAATGTTGAGTTCATTGTGCAGAGGACTGATAAATTGATAGCGCTGAAGTCCTCAGAATGAGATTGGGAGAGCCACTGCAAGCAGGGCATGGAAAAATGTCAGAGATGAAAAGGCAATCAAGATCTGATTTCTGGTGGTCCAGGATGGGCAAGGAAAGAGGAAGATAGGCAAGGAATTGTATGTTTTTGTTAGTAGTGACTATTCAAAAGTCACAAAAGAACTTGAAGCATCCATTGTATCAACTGAGCATCCCTAAGGGACCAATCTCGTTCAGTAACGTCATTTCTACCTGTTGTCACTTTTAACCTTCGACCTGGCTTGCTGTGAACTCAACACTGCGTAAACGGGTGAGGCAGTGTTGTTGGACTTGCTAGTTTGATTTGAAGTATTTATTCAGGCTGAACTGGATCTAAAGTAACTTTGAACTGTTGGTACATTTACTAATGTTTAGAGGCATGCAATATTTTTAAAATGTTATTTTTTATCCATTTCCATCTAGTGGGTGAGTTTACTTTTTTAGTGGAACCTTTTTGGACTTTTAAGTTCTTTAGACCTTAACTGTATAGTTCTTGTAAGATAGCTGCTGGCTTACAAGATACGATTTGTCATGATATATACACACCGCTCTAGACACTATACTTCTTGTGCGTACAGTGGGCAGGTGGACACTGGCAAGGCGCGTACCATTGGGATGATGGACTGTTTTGACCTGGGGTAGTGTGGACCTGCCTATAGCACCTTCTTAGGAAGGCCAGACCAGACTAGACAAACCCTTAAGTCCTCCTAGAAATACCAACACTTGGGAGTGTGGCGTTCAGATGGGCCCTGGAATGCAGATAGTTATACCTGAGGTGGGAAGGTGAGCAGAACTGGCAACCAGGAAGGCATAGCAGATGTCCATGGGGTGGGCAGATGCAACTGGTCCTCGGGGAAGAGTTGTAACAGAGCAAATAGACACCCTTTCCTGTTACAGCTTGTCAATACTAGTGGACATGAGCCGTTGTAGATGGCAGGGTCCCTTATAAAGGGGCAGAACTGATACAGGAAGGGAGCATCTATGAGAGACAGCCTTCAGGTGGCAAGGAGTGGGTTGGTGTCTGCGCTGCATCAACCTACACAAAGCAGGATGGTTAACTCTTTCAGGGGTAGCAGCAAGATTCTTCATGAAAGCTGTACTTATTGGGGAAATAAAAAACAAAAAACGGAAGGTGCACGCAATTAGAGTCAGTGGAAATAGTGCATTAAGGTATCTTCTTCTTTATTCAACACTATTCATGGGACATAGGCACAGCCAACGCGTTTCGTTCCTTTTGCCTTTTAGGAACTTCATCAGGGCTGTAAAAATTACAAACATATATATACATAAATATACATTTAGAATAACACATGCAGACAAAATAATCACAATGGACTAAATACGACTGGCCCAAACACACACAGACTAACAGGACTTACTATCTACAAAAGACTAGTGACAAAATGTAAAATACAGCAGCTACACTAACTGCACAGGATTATTAAAAAGTGTTGTAGCACAATTGTGAAAAACTTTACACAAATTTATTTACAAAGATTTACAGCTAGAGAGGACTGAAGTAGGTTGTTCTAATAACAATAAAGTTCATGAAGAGAAAATTGTTAAACAATTTAAGGAAGGGGATGAGTTTTTGGGGAGAAGAGAAGACTTCATTGCCAGGATTATTTGTTCTGGGATTAATCTAAACGTGTAAGTGTAACTTACAAATTGTAAATCCACAATATAGTGGCTTTAAGCACAGAAACCCTAGGAATGGATGGCATAGTTGGGGCATAAATACCTCAGCAAATCACATATTCAGTAAGTAATATAAGCTTACAGAGTTAGTACAGTTTGAGCTGGCATCAAAGTGGTCAAATAGGTAAGGATCAGTGGTGGCGACAAATTAGTGGGTCAGAATAGCATAACCTAAAGTAGAACACAAACGTGATTCAAACTTTTGAAGTAAGAGAAAATATATAACAAGAGGATCACCTCACACAATAAGGAGAGATGTGCCGGCACCGATAATAATCAATGTATAGTTGGGTAAGTGTTGAAGGGTTTGTTACACCCAACAGTGACTAGGGGGTTTATAAGTGCATGCACTAGCATAATACAGTATAATGAAGAAATGAAAAAGATATTAGATGGATCCCATTTTCCATCCTAGTTTATATAACATACTGCATGTATAATTGTACCTGCAGACTTGTGGAGATGAGGCCCACAGGGGGTGACCTTAAGTTATTCCAATCGGTATTTTATAGTCGTATTCGAAGTTTGTAAAACTGTTAGAGAAGTAAGAAAATAAGGATCCACAATAAGTGATGAAGACGGCCATGATGTCTAAGATTACAAACACAGCCAAGCTGGTGAGAAGCTGAGTTTTTTACAGATTCAGGTAGCACCTCATATATTGTAATTTAACTTTGACAATAAAAATCCCCACATAGGGCAAACTTTCCACTTTATTTATTTGTTTAGTATGTTTCCTCAAAATATGCTAGTGATGCAGATCATAGGACATACTTGTGACTCCCACGTATATGTGGCATGATCCAAATGTCTCATCCTTACCTAGAGTCACGCTCACGATCAAGTAGTGTTAAGGATGTTAGGGTTGGATCCTTCTTCAACAGAATTTCTATAATATTAAAGAGAATAATATAAAAATGAGGAATGAAGCAGGACCATTTTAAGTCCGACTGACGGGTTTTAGATGAATAAATGGCCAGACATGATTGCATTTAAAACGGCCTAAAGTAAACCATATATAAATTTTTTTCAATTGTTGTTAAGGCAGCCTGAAGAAACGGAAGTTATTTTTGGAACCAACATATACCTAGTTTGTGGAAGAGGCCAGTTATTGTTTGTAAAGCAAGGGGTAGACCGTGTGCGACAAACCACAAGCGTTTTTGATACACGTTTCATTTAAATAATCAGATCAAAGAGTAAGCTTCTTGCAGCTTCCAGCATAATACATATTAAGTTCATTCTGAAACGAAAAAACCAGTAAATCTCTTTTTTTTTTGTTTATTGGGGAAATAAGACTGATGACTTATGAAGTAATAATTCCAGAAGAGACGGTCAGTTAATACAGTTAATACATAATTAAAGGAACAATACATGCCTGTCCTTTTGAGTTCTGTGTTCTATGACACAATATCACAGTGTATCACAAATGGCACATGCAATGTTTCTTAGAAAAATCACGAATTGTAGGCCACATATTTCTAAGGATGAGTCAAGAATTACTTATGGAAATCAAGCTAACTCCGGGGGTCAGGTTGCCTGAGTCGGATGGGAGGTCAGTCACTGCTCAAAGCAAAGCAAGAGAGTGGCCTCTCTCGCCCCTTCGCCTTACTCTCTTTTTAACTACACCCAGCATCATATTCATTTTTGATACTGTAATGCGGTCCTTGCTACTTCAGAATTTGGGAAGAAAGCCTGGCTGCCTGTTACGGAATATTTGCAGTCTATCATTTTCATTTAATAATTTAATGAGTTCTGGCAAAACAGTTTTCAAAGTCTGGAATTTCTATTCTATTATAAATCTTTGGAGTGGTTTTTTGGACTTAATTCATGGATGAAATATATTTCGAAGAGATAGGTTAAGTGAAGTCATGCACTGCGCCCTGAGATAGTGGAAAGATCGGTTGCCCTGAAACTTGCTGTGCACTTTGTTTACCTGCACTTTCTTTAACGCCTCCCCTGCTGATGACGGTACCGCTCCGTCATCAGCTGCGGTGGCGCTGTGCTGATGATGGAGCGGTTCCGTCATGGCCCGCCCGACGCTCCTGCGCGGCGTGAATTCCGCACCTGCGCTGAGCGTTCTATTGAGCGGGCGGGGCCATGACGGAACCGCTCCGTCATAAGCACAGTGCAACCGACGCTGGTGACGGAGCGGTTCCGTCACCAGCATGCGCCTGCCGCATTTCCGCCCCGCCCCCTTAGCACTGCGGCGGAATAACCGCCGCAGTGAAGGGGTTAACCCATAAAGATGAGCCTCAAGGCTAATTGTACCCAAGGCACAGGGGTTCCTCCTTCCCGTCTGCAATGCAGGAATGTAAGTTCTCTATTGCTGGGTCACCAATGGATATTGACTGAAATGTGATGAGGCGTATTTACTAATAAACAAAGCCTCTGCCAATACTGTTCTCCTTCTGACCTATTATTTTTCACAGCACAATGGAGTCAAACCAAAGTGGGTTCCCAGACTAATTGTTAAGTCAGATTGAATCATCATTTAGTTTTATTCACTTTAAATGCATATGTCAATTATTTTATACACTTTTTACAAATCTTTACATCCCTGCAATCAAAAACATTATATACAATCAATAATAAATACAATTCAAAAACAATACAACGCATACATTAATTCCCTACCAATCCAAACATCCAACATTCACCCAGTCACTTTCATACTCGTAGAAAAATTGTTCACCATTTCCATAAAACAATCATTACACCATAAACAATATTTTTTATATGTTTGAAAATGTAAACAAAACTTGCGAATATTTGAGATCATATGGCGGATAAACTAGCGGCCGCTTTGGTTTGACTCCATTGTGCTGTGAAAAATAATAGGTCAGAAGGAGAACAGTATTGGCAGTTGTTTTGTTTATTAGTAGGTCAGTGGCTTGTCCTTACTGTTGGGAGCCCATACCCAGTGGTGTTTTTTAAGGCGTATTTACAGCTCTCTAGACATTATTTAGTGAGCAATGGAAGAGAAGACATTGGTAGTCATTTTGATATTTATTTGCAAGACTGAGATTGGTGTTAAGTGGAAGGTCCCTAGCTGTGATTTCTCTCAAAGTTTTTGTTTTTTTGTCTAACCTGATTGATTGTCAGCTAAATGGAAGCTTTCTAATACACAACCTGTAATTTTCTACAATTACAGTTTGATGTGCATTCATCGAAGTTTCCTCTTACCTCTTCTGGCAATTAAATATATATCGCAGCCCACATTTACTGATGATTACCATCGGCACTTGCGTGCTGCTAAGTGGCAGAAATGGCAGCATTGACAAACTTTTGGGCGCAAATGAAATTTTTGCTCAGAAAGTTGATGTGAGCTCAGTGCGAAGTGACTTTGCATAATGTAGCAGCAACCCTAGTAATCCATGCAAATAGGGCGTGTAGGAGCAGGAACAGTGCAAACAACCAGTATACAAAGCCAGGTTGACTAAAGTAGTATGTTCTGTTTTTCTTGAAATCCTGGTTTTAAAAGAAACCAGAAACAAACGACGGACAAGCGAAATGTTGCCCGATATTTCCAAGTGTAATAGGTAATTTCGGAGGGATGACATAATTTTTGAGGTTTAACATTGGATGGTTGTCTGCACGTCAACATTTGTACCAGGCAGTTTACCTCAGGTGCAAGTTCCAACCAAGATAGTGCAGGCTCACGTTTGCGCCATAAGTCAATGTCTAGCAATGTGCTAGAAAGACATTTTATCAGGAGTGCAGCCAATTAAATATTCGGCATGCGGCAATTTCTAAATACTGTGCAGCACATTTTTTTTTTCATTTCATACAACTCGGTGTAAAACTGCATTCAATGCTGCGCTGCACGGTTTTTGTTAATCTGGGCCTCTGTTTCACGTCTAAATCTTGATTTCTTCCCTCCAGTTTGCTTTAGGTTGCTGCTATCTATTGTGCATGTTGTTTCTGATAGTTGTTTATTTAGTTATTTAGTGAAGCTGTTTCTACAGTGATAACCTGTATCCCAGCAGCCATTTCAGAGAAAATAAATCGTTTAAAGTGTTTTTGGGAAACAGAGGTTTTCGTTCCTGATCCAGGCATGGTTTCTATCCACACTACTGTGGGTCGAATGCATCTCTGGAGGGGAAGGGTTTCAGCAGTGTCCTTATTGCCTATCAATAGATCAGGGCCATTCTAGAGGTCTGGATCAGGGCACTTTGTGGTTCTTACTTCGTGTCTTTTTCTTTTTGATGTGGTTAGGACAAGGAGAGCTGATTTGAACGATCTTCGGTTTATTAGGAGAAGTTTACAATGGGCCAGATTCTGCAAATACTGTTAACCTCTTCTATGGATGTCTTTGTTCATGATGGATGCAATCTTGGATTTAATTCTTAATGTACCTGAGGTCAGTAGACACTTATCAAGGCAAGTGAGATGAATTCACAATTATTGAGCTTTAGGAATATGCCTACCGGTTTTTAATTATTTGCAATTTTAGCAACTTCAGAGGTCCAGCATATTGTCAATAGTCTACTCTGGAAAGGATCAGAGCTCTCAATACTTCAATAAGGTGAACAGGGTGGAAGGTAATATGATATTCCTTATCATAGGTAGATAAAGGTTTGAGTTCTTAATCACTGTATTCATCTGGGGACCAACGTACATTTTTGTGTGAAATATAATTTCAAGATTTTTTATTTAGTTGCTGAAGTAGGGACTTGCCCTGGAACCTTTGGCAATGTGAAAAGAAGACACTGTCAGTTATTAACACCTCAAGTTGGTCCCCAGTTAGACAAAGAAGGAGATATTTCTTCCAGGAAATATTATGTTCCACTCAACTGGTGATATTGCTTATATTAGTACATTGCCTGTCCATTTGGAGTAAGATCTGGGAGTTGTCAGCTTGTATTTGGAATGGAGATGGCTGATGTTGATAAGTTGGGCCAGGGGTGCATACAAAACGTTAAATAATAATAGTGACACTGATCAACCTTGAGGGATGCTGTACCAGACAAGCTTCCAAAGAGAATCTGATGAGGAGATCCTGAATCATTTGTTGTTTCATGTTTGGTAAGAATGAACATATGCAGTTAAGGCACAGCCAGATACTTTCAATACTCCTATCCATTCCTTCAACTAGATGAGGAGTATTTGAAGGTCCTTTGTATTGTACGCAGCAGATAAGTCAAGAATAATTGTTAGTGGTGTTTGGTTTGTGTCGAGGAGAGAAAGGATGCCATCACCAATATTTATCAATGATCATTCCATAGCTCTCTAAGACCTAAAGCAAGATTGCTGATCATGAAGCAGGTTATTGTTTTCCAAGTGGTCTTGGTGACCACCCTTTCCATCACGGATAGATATCATGGATTACATTACGATGAACAGAAGATTTGACAGTGGTCTGTAACTGGACAGCGTGGAGAGGTCTGCTGATTCCCTTTTTAGGAGGGGGTGATCACCACTAGATTGTTTTGATCTGGAGAGCTTCCCTGATGTAAGAAGGCACAGATCAGTTCCATAATGAATGGAGCCAGTGCGATAAAGAATTCCTTGACTTATCCTGCAGCGCACGGATACATCAGGTTTTTTGATGCTTTAATTTTTGCTGCTGGTTTGATATTTTGATCAAGTTGACAGCCGTGCATCTACATGACTTCATAGAGATACAGAGAGCTTTACCGGTAGATGTTTGCAGGGTTTGTGGGTTTTAGATAATTTATTCACAATTTTTTTATGTTATAGAATTAAAGAAGGAGATGAGGCAGTCACAATATTGGTGCAATGCCAAATTAGCATCAAGATATCTTCTATGCAGTATAGTTGAAAGGCTCCAATCTCACCTGTTGCCTTAGGTCAATTGAATTTGAAAGTTGCCTTGTAAATCAGAGCTCAGTCTAGCCTTTTAAGGAGAAACAGCAGGCGTTTGTGGTGTAGAAAGTGGGTCTGGCTAAAGAGAGCCATTCTGGAAATAGGGCAAAGTAGTCAGATCAGGCTCCCGTGCAATGCCTTACGATAGGCCTTTGTGTTTCAAAGACATGGAAGACCATACCCTGCTTACCTAAAATCTTTCCCAGCAGATTGTAGATACCAGTATTTATTGCAGCCCACACTTCCCAAAGAAGTGTTTGAAGACAACCTCCCCATCACCCACTAAGCACTGTATTCGGACGTGCCTGTGTTGACACAGTATTAGAGTGATATTCCTGGGGGCATATAACTACCAATAATGCAGCAGGTGCACTCCTGGCAACTCAATTATGGTTGTATTTTACTACCCCAACTGGTGTGCAGAGGTCCTATTTTTTGCTTGATATATGGCCCCTGGCACCCTTCCATTGCCATTGCATTATGCCACCTACCCTTAAGTTGTTCTGAAGCGTTGCCAGTACATTGTATTCCTAGGGTGAACTCTTGGGCAAACCACCTCCGCAGAGATTGATAAGATGATTCCTAGGGTCAACCATGCCAGTGCCAACCCCCTACTTAAGTAGGATAATGACTCTGTGCACAACCAGCGTGTTTTTCCTCTGTACGTACCTCTTTGTCATCCCACCTTAAGAATCCTGCTTGCGTTTTATTGGTCTTGGACCCTATACTCACTTGACCATTTCTGCTTTTGTGTTCACCTGAAATTGAGCCAAGTGATTAGTTCCACCCTCTTCTTGAGCTGGTGTCTCATTGTTTAGAGCTAGAGTGAAGTGCATCATTGGGGCATGGATGGATATTTATCCAGTGGGTGGAAGTTCACCCTGGAGCCCCTAAGCTTGTGTTTACAGATTTAAGGACTTCTGCTCCCCAGTGCCTCAAGACCACAGTTCATGAACAGGCACTAGTTGCCTTATCATGAGATGGAGGGGAGCTGGTAGCACTGCATGCTGAGAGCCCGCAACTGTTGTTGTCACTTGGTGTTTTTTTTACCCTTCTGGCCTGTATTTTAAGTCCAGGCTGATAAAAATATTGTGGAAAACAGTGAAATCCAGTATTTTTTCCCCTTCTGAAACATAAACCTACAACAGCAAGCACAAAATGAAATCAGTTAAAAAGTATTTGAGATCTGTCTAAACTGTTTCAGAATGGTTATTAGGGCATACAGATGGATGAGTGCCAAGTTACAAAATGATTTTGACAATCTTACACACATTTTTTTTAACATTCAGTTCTTGGCAATCGAAAATAGCAAAATTTTAAAAAAGACCTGTGTTTTTTCCCAAAAAGGTGGCATCCCTACCCAAAGCACCCTAGGCCCTCTGCATCACCAATAGACGGGAGAGCTGCAAGGCTCCACAATTGTAAGCCACCATTGGCCCATTTATTAATGGTGAATTCAGAACCATTGCAGAAATAAAAAAAACTGCAGTTTAGACAGAACTCTGAGGTTCTGGAACATGTAGACCCAAAGATGTGCCACCTGAACAGAACATCATGCAAATGTATTATTTGCATAGGTAAACATTTACTCTTTTGATTTTGTATAAAACAGTAGCCAACACCTTCGTTTATTTGGGTTTAGCTTTAAAAAAACAGACCGGTTTTATTTATTCCTGTTTTTTACCCCATAAACCTTAGTTCTAATATGATTGGCATCGATGACTTACAGCTGTTAATGAATCTATGTATCTGGATATCCTTAAATTGTTGGCTATTGTACTGCATTTTGTTATATGTATCAAATTCTGCATCATAGCTTCATGGAGAGCTCTGCCTTGATATTAGATCTAGTCGCCAAAGGGCAAAACATTTCGACTTAGAAACCCTCTTCCCTCGATAGAGAGAAGACCTGAAGTATGGTGCCTGAGTCCTGTGCTTCCTGGGAAAGGTACAGCAGATACTTACGTCAAGACCTCTGGGAATATAACTGTGCCCCTCACTGCAATCTGCTTACTTTTGACGCAGGCGCGGGGACTCCATTAGAAACAGACGAGCCTGCCTGACTCTAATCTTCATTAGCCAAGGACCACGAATAGCAAAGTACTACTGACAGGAATATCGTGCATGGAGCAGAGAAAAATAACATGGACAGCAGCGGCCCGTGCAGTAAGAGCGCCAGAGCCGGGTGGGGAGGGGGATTTCGACAGACGGCAACTAGGGAAAATTGATTATTTATTTATTTTCCCTCTCGGTTGTCTGTCAAATTCCCCCCCACCCCGTGACCTCTGACCCTGACTTCAGGTTAGGTCGCCCCCACACCGCTGCCGCCTGCCCTCCCTGGTCTCCTGCTGCCTTCTGCCGCTAGTTTTTTCCTGCTGCTGCTCCCTGCGGCCTGCCCCCGGACCCCCCTGTCTCCCCATTCGCCGCCCCACACCCACCACCCAGCTGTTCCTCCCTCCCGTCAGCGCTTTTAAGGAAGGCCACGCAGCAGCGCAGGGAGCGACCTCTGACCCTGACTTCAGGTTAGGTCGCGCCCACTCCGCTGCCGCCTGCTCTCCCGGGTCTCCTGCTGCCTCCTGCCACTAGTTTTTTCCCGCTGCTGCTTCCTGCGGCCCCGCCCCCTGGACCCCCCTGTCTCCCCACTCGCCGCCCCGCTCCCCCCACCCAGCTGCTCCTCCCACCCGTCAGCGCTTTTATGCAGACTGTGAGAAGTTGGCCCGATATGCAGCGTTCGCTATTCTAGCGACCGCTATGTATCGTTCCAACGACCCTTATGGTGTTTGGTTGTAAGTCAACCTATAGACCAGCTATCCTAGTAGCGTGGATACGAGCAGTCTAAGGCTAAAGACTCGAGAGGGCGTGTTAAGCCAGCTGTTATACCACATATACCCCTTGAACACCAAGTGAAAGGACACCACACAAGTGTTATGAAAATAAACAGTATATTTATTAAGAATCACAACAGCCCTGTACTCTTTATGAGGACAGGGTACTAAGCACAAACCAAATCTCTTAGGAAAATACTTCAAGTGCACAATTAAAACAAGTGTCCGAGGACACGGAAAGTTTAAGGTCTCGGGCGGACCCGATAAGGCAAGTCGGAAGCGAGGGACTCGGGACCCTAGAGTAAAGAGGCTATGCAGGCACCGAAATGCCGAGTTACCTAGCCACGAGGGCTGCGGCTGCACAAGTCTTACAGGCGTCGGGGTCTTCGCTGACGAGCCAGGAGCCGGAAGAAAAGGAGTTGCTGGCCGGCGACCAGTGATGAATAGTTCGTAGAGATCCAAGCCTGGATCAGAGATTGATGATACCTGAAAGCAGAGGGGACCAAGTTCGTACTACTAGCCAGTAGTCAGAGGGTACCAGGAAGGCACCGGTTGGCCGTCACCTCGACTAGGTGAGTGGGCGACGCTAGGCTCTGCAGTCTCACGGACCAGGAGGCGTTGTCGGCGACCACGGTGGAGGTGCGAGCTGTCCCACGAAGGGTGATACTGTCGGCGTCGCTGGGCCCAGGATGGGGCAACAAGCCTTGGCAGATCTCAGGGCCACGTGGTGGGCCTAAGATGGCGTCTTGAGTGGACCAGGAGGGCCCGGGGTGCTTCTCGCAAAGATGGAAGCAAGGGCCAGTCTGGAGCAACCAGACCAGCAGTGTTGATTGTCGGATGTCGTCACAGAAGGGCACAAGCCAGCGGCTAGTGACCAGACAACGTGCTGAGCAGCGAGCAGAAGGGCCCCACGCAGATCGTGGAGATGCTGGGAGACTGCACTTCGGTGCTGGAGCGGCTCAGGGTCGGGGCTTCTCGGACCCCAGAGCACTCACCAGAGAATTGCTTCGATGGTCGTGCTGGTTAAGAGCGTGCAGGTTCTGATGATGGCCGGTCCCTCGAGGTCTCGTCGCACCCACAGATCACAGCTGAGCTGATGACGTGGGTAGAGGTCAGAGGTGCCAGGGAAGCCGGTTCTCGTCGAGCTGGGCCGTCGGATTCCTTGAGGAAGGACTTACAGCAAACCGCAGAGTTCTTAGATGGTGCCCGCTGATGCAGGGTGACTACTCCTTAGTCACAAGGGAGAAATCTTGAGAAGAGTCTCGAAGTCCTTTCGTAGAAAGTATTCTTGATTCAAAGATGATCTAATTTGGAAGGGTCCCCGCTCCGGTCTTTATCCTAAAGAAAGGGGTGGGTACATGACTAGGTCCTGCCCTAAGGGTGGGACCAGGAAGGGGGGTAGTTACACCCCTCTCCCCTGCCGGACTTTCCCCAGGCCAGGGCTGGCGCCCCTGGAACTGGTTCTGACCGGCAGATGCGTAGTGAGCACCGGGGTGCCACTCCGCAGTCACCTTCTCGCAAAAGCCCTACCTACCCAGAATACACAAACCCTGTCTGGGACGGTGCGAACACCGCCCTCGACAGGAAACCCTTTGTCCAAGCTCTCCTCGCTGGAAGGACTCCCAGCAGCAGGAGGTCAGACTCGTGTCTGTGGTGGCAGCATCCATTTTGTGGAGCTGAGGCTTTGGTTAACTTTAACCGGGCTTCACAGTTACGTACATGTCATGTCCCTCTAGAAGGGCGGAATGCTAACCTCGTCGCCAGAATTGGTGAGAGGGCAGCATCCCGATTCGTATGACACCTTACTCGACATGCCTTGATAACGCGACACCGAAGTTACCGATGTGGTACGCGTTATCATGGAACAGCCATTGGGTCTTGATTCCGCAAGCTGCAACCGGGCTCGGCTCGGGCCAGAACCTAGTTCACACGAGCCCACGCACTCTGCCTTCAGGATTGTCAAGGCCTGCCATAGGAGTGACTGATAGGAACTCGGGTGTCCATTGTATGGTTAGATATAGAGCTACTCTACCTAAAGCAAAGGGTGATTACACGACTTTGCCCCAGCTGTCATGCAGCCAGTTGTGTCAAATTTAGGAGGCCAGCCAGGGGTGGCATAATACATGCTGCAGCTCCTGGCGGCCCTGGGTACACCTATGCCCTGAGTTACAGGGTCTGATAAGGTGGCCCAGTACCAATTGGAAATGTACCTAGGGTACATGGAATCCATTTTAAAGAGAGAGCAGTAGGCCTGGGGTCCTGATTGGCAGGGTCCCAGGTCGACTATGTCCAAAACCAGCTAAAACACAGGGCAAAAAGTTGGGGGCAACCATAGTCAGGAGGTACCTTCCTACACAACCCCCCCCCCCCAAACGAAAGGAGATAAGGCTATCCTTGTCCAGGTAAGCCTCTATTACCTAAGTGGCCATATAAGGAAGGACCAGCTCTGGCTTGGTTTCCCCCTGTGTCATGGTCCACTAGGCAACCCCTCACCCTAAGGGTATCTGAGGGTCTCCACCATAGGGAATCTCTGTCTCTGGTGTGTCTTGGGAAAGTAAAAGGCTGATGCTGGGATGGAGTACTGAAGTGAGGCTCCTTTACCTTTGGGCTCAACTTCCTCCAATCACCATCCATCATGTGTGCCTTTCTTTCTTTAGCTGAGATGCACTGAGCTCTCAGGGTCAGCCTCTGGCTACCTAAAGCTGGAGGCTGAGTCCCTCTGTTTGGCTTACTGGGGGGACAGGTCAGGTCTGGGGTTTTTAGGCCCCATGTTTGGCTGTGCCCAACAGTGTCCAGCTGTGGGAGTTCCCTAACTACTTTTAAGGGGGATCCCTCAGGAGTCTGTTCTATTTTCACTTGGCTAGGCTTACCAGCTTCAGTGATCCTAATCTGTTGATTAAGGGGTTCTTTTGGACAGGGTGCCCTTTGGGGTCCACCACTGGCCTCCCTGATCTCTACAGCCCTGGGCTGACTGAGACAGGGTAGAGAGGTGCAGGTTACCTGCTCCAGACTGGGTCCCACCTGGGAAGGGTCCACTGCCATCAGGGGCTCTGCCAAGCTAGGCCTGACTACCTCTGGGGCAGTTCCTTCAACAGGGGTAGAGTCAGTTCCCTGAGGAGGCTGGCTCTCACCTAGTGTCTGGGAGGGGGAAGACTCTTCTTCCTCCTCAATGCTCTCTGTTTGAGTGGAGTGATCCATTGTTTCAGGCTTCACAACCTCACTATCTGTTTGAGTAGAGGCTGAGACCATTTCAACCTTGCCAACCTTTTCAGGAGGGCACTCAGTCTGTGTTTGGGCTGTGACTGTCACAGCCCTCCTATCTTGTTCTGAAAAGTCTGTCTGAGCCTGGGCAGTGGCTACCACTGCCCTTCCAACCTTTTCCGGGAGGAATGATGCTTGGACTGGGGCTGTAGCTATTACTGCCCCACTAACCTGTCTGGATAGGCCTATCATCCTGGAGTGAGTTTCTTGCTCCACCTCAGCCCATGCTGAGAGTTCCAGGTCATTCCCCAGTAAGCAATCTACAGGTAGGTTATCTGTCACTGCCACTCTCATGGGCCCTGTGACATTACCCCAGCTGAGCTTGACTACTGCCATGGGATGCCTTCTCTTCACTCCATGAATGTATGTCACCTGATAAGTAAAACCAGGGGTCAGTTGAGCAGAGGGGACCAGATGGTCACTCACCATGGTGAGGCTGGCCCCTGTGTCTCTGAATGCCTCAACTTTCTAACCATTCACTAAAACTGCTTGTCTATACTTGTCCAGAATGTGGGGTCCAGTAGTGAAGTTGGCAAACCCCATGCCAGTCTCACAGACAAGAGTGTGGTCAGGGAACCTGGCTAAGCCATAGTCCTCCTGATTGCCCAAAGTAATGCCCACCACATTCTTGGGGGCACTCCCACCACCTGGGGGATTACCACTAGTGGTAACAGGAGGTCTGGGAGTGTTACTTGGGGGTATGTTTTCCTTATTGCTATTTTTAGGGCACTTGGCGTCACTTTTGTAATGGCCCACCTGTTTACAGGTATGGCAATAAGGTTTCTTTTGTTCAGAAGGAGTGTTCTGGGACCCACCACCCTTGTTGGAGTTTTGGGGCCCTTGGGAAGTCTTCTCTGTGGATTTATCCCCACCCTTCTCTTGAGGCTTGGTTGATTCCTTTTTCTGGTCACCACCCTGGTTTTTAGGCCTAACCCTGGTTCTGACCCATTTGTCTGCCCTCTTACCCAATTCTTGTGGAGAGGTCAGATCAGAGTCTACCAGGTGCTGATGTAATAACTGGTTCTGACAATTATTTAAGATTTGCTCCCTCATAATTAGATTATACAATCCTTTAAAATCAGTAACCTTACTACCCAGTAGCCAGCCTTCAAAAGCCTTAGTGGCACAATCAACAAAGTCAGACCAATCTTGAGACTGCGTTTTCTGGGTATCCCTGAACAGCACCCTGTACTGCTCAGTGGTTAGGCCAAACCCTTCAACCAGTGTACTCTTCAAGACGTGGTAATTATTAGCATCCTCTACCCTTGTGGTGAGGAGCTTGTCTCTACCTTTACCTTCAAAGGAGAGCCACAAGATAGCTGCCCACTGACTCTGGGGAACACCTTGCACAGTGCAGGCCCTCTCCAAAGCAGTAATCCATTTGTGGATGTCGTCCCCTTGTTTAAAGGGGGGCACTATCTTACCAAAGTGTTTCGTATCAAAACTCCTTTCCCTATTGCTAGGTACAATGCTGCCACCAGTGGGGACTGCCCCACTTAACTGTTGCTCTCTAGCAAAGGCAAGCCTTTCTTTGGCCAGGGCAAGTTCTTTCCTTTCAATCCTCAGATTAGCTGCCCTTTCTTTAGCTTCGTACACTCTCCTCTGAGGGGATGTCATCCCTCTTTGAGAAGAGTTGTGAGAGCCATTGGTTTGAAGGGATCTGCCAGAGTCTCTTGACAGAGATCGGGCTCGTCCATTCCCAATGTTAAGCTGACTTGATAGTAGCCCTGAGGGTCCCCCAGTACCACTATCATGTTTGCTTAAGTTGGACCTGCTTAGTCTGCCGACTTCTACCTGTCCCTTATCTGCCTCGTCTCCAGAGGGGTCCTCATTCTCATCATCCTCTACGTCTTCAGTCTCAGTCGAGAGGTGGATGAGGTCAGGATCGTCTCTGGTTCCCTCGAGGGGAGGCATGTCTCCTTCTGGATTAGAAGAGCTAAGACGGGTCTCGGCTTTTCTGGCATCATAAGTCTCCAAGAGACCAATCAGAAAGGACGTTGTGGGGTTAGACCCCTGCTTGATCTTCCTGGAGTGACACACCTGTCTTAACTCCTTGAAGCTCAGCACAGTATATCTTGAAGGGATGACCTGTGGAGGGTCAACTGACACAAGGGGAGACTCAGAGTTTCCTCCTTTGTCCGACATACTGTTTCTAGTGTGGTGTAAGTGATGCACCTACCTACACTATGTGTTTGCCTACTGATCCCTTGCTAAGAGTTGTAGCCAAGGTGTGCTAAGCCTTGAGGAGCTACAACAGCTGGTTCAGTAGAACTCAGAGTATTCTAAGCTTTAGTTATATGTACTAACAGTACTTATGTGATCTTTCAACAAGATATTCTTAGGATACGTGTGGTAAAACAACAGCAAGCTCAAATCCCAACCGCTGCTCACCAATGTGAGAAGTTGGCCCGATATGCAGCGTTCGCTATTCTAGCGACCGCTATGTATCGTTCCAACGACCCTTATGGTGTTTGGTTGTAAGTCAACCTATAGACCAGCTATCCTAGTAGCGTGGATACGAGCAGTCTAAGGCTAAAGACTCGAGAGGGCGTGTTAAGCCAGCTGTTATACCACATATACCCCTTGAACACCAAGTGAAAGGACACCACACAAGTGTTATGAAAATAAACAGTATATTTATTAAGAATCACAACAGCCCTGTACTCTTTATGAGGACAGGGTACTAAGCACAAACCAAATCTCTTAGGAAAATACTTCAAGTGCACAATTAAAACAAGTGTCCGAGGACACGGAAAGTTTAAGGTCTCGGGCGGACCCGATAAGGCAAGTCGGAAGCGAGGGACTCGGGACCCTAGAGTAAAGAGGCTATGCAGGCACCGAAATGCCGAGTTACCTAGCCACGAGGGCTGCGGCTGCACAAGTCTTACAGGCGTCGGGGTCTTCGCTGACGAGCCAGGAGCCGGAAGAAAAGGAGTTGCTGGCCGGCGACCAGTGATGAATAGTTCGTAGAGATCCAAGCCTGGATCAGAGATTGATGATACCTGAAAGCAGAGGGGACCAAGTTCGTACTACTAGCCAGTAGTCAGAGGGTACCAGGAAGGCACCGGTTGGCCGTCACCTCGACTAGGTGAGTGGGCGACGCTAGGCTCTGCAGTCTCACGGACCAGGAGGCGTTGTCGGCGACCACGGTGGAGGTGCGAGCTGTCCCACGAAGGGTGATGCTGTCGGCGTCGCTGGGCCCAGGATGGGGCAACAAGCCTTGGCAGATCTCAGGGCCACGTGGTGGGCCTAAGATGGCGTCTTGAGTGGACCAGGAGGGCCCGGGGTGCTTCTCGCAAAGATGGAAGCAAGGGCCAGTCTGGAGCAACCAGACCAGCAGTGTTGATTGTCGGATGTCGTCACAGAAGGGCACAAGCCAGCGGCTAGTGACCAGACAACGTGCTGAGCAGCGAGCAGAAGGGCCCCACGCAGATCGTGGAGATGCTGGGAGACTGCACTTCGGTGCTGGAGCGGCTCAGGGTCGGGGCTTCTCGGACCCCAGAGCACTCACCAGAGAATTGCTTCGATGGTCGTGCTGGTTAAGAGCGTGCAGGTTCTGATGATGGCCGGTCCCTCGAGGTCTCGTCGCACCCACAGATCACAGCTGAGCTGATGACGTGGGTAGAGGTCAGAGGTGCCAGGGAAGCCGGTTCTCGTCGAGCTGGGCCGTCGGATTCCTTGAGGAAGGACTTACAGCAAACCGCAGAGTTCTTAGATGGTGCCCGCTGATGCAGGGTTACTACTCCTTAGTCACAAGGGAGAAATCTTGAGAAGAGTCTCGAAGTCCTTTCGTAGAAAGTATTCTTGATTCAAAGATGATCTAATTTGGAAGGGTCCTCGCTCCGGTCTTTATCCTAAAGAAAGGGGTGGGTACATGACTAGGTCCTGCCCTAAGGGTGGGACCAGGAAGGGGGGTAGTTACACCCCTCTCCCCTGCCGGACTTTCCCCAGGCCAGGGCTGGCGCCCCTGGAACTGGTTCTGACCGGCAGATGCGTAGTGAGCACCGGGGTGCCACTCCGCAGTCACCTTCTCGCAAAAGCCCTACCTACCCAGAATACACAAACCCTGTCTGGGACGGTGCGAACACCGCCCTCGACAGGAAACCCTTTGTCCAAGCTCTCCTCGCTGGAAGGACTCCCAGCAGCAGGAGGTCAGACTCGTGTCTGTGGTGGCAGCATCCATTTTGTGGAGCTGAGGCTTTGGTTAACTTTAACCGGGGTTCACAGTTACGTACATGTCGTGTCCCTCTAGAAGGGCGGAATGCTAACCTCATCGCCAGAATTGGTGAGAGGGCAGCATCCCGATTCGTATGACACCTTACTCGACATGCCTTGATAACGCGACACCGAAGTTACCGATGTGGTACGCGTTATCATGGAACAGCCATTGGGTCTTGATTCCGCAAGCTGCAACCGGGCTCGGCTCGGGCCAGAACCTAGTTCACACGAGCCCACGCACTCTGCCTTCAGGATTGTCAAGGCCTGCCATAGGAGTGACTGATAGGAACTCGGGTGTCCATTGTATGGTTAGATATAGAGCTACTATACCTAAAGCAAAGGGTGATTACACGACTTTGCCCCAGCTGTCATGCAGCCAGTTGTGTCAAATTTAGGAGGCCAGCCAGGGGTGGCATAATACATGCTGCAGCCCCTGGCGGCCCTGGGTACACCTATGCCCTGAGTTACAGGGTCTGATAAGGTGGCCCAGTACCAATTGGAAATGTACCTAGGGTACATGGAATCCATTTTAAAGAGAGAGCAGTAGGCCTGGGGTCCTGATTGGCAGGGTCCCAGGTCGACTATGTCCAAAACCAGCTAAAACACAGGGCAAAAAGTTGGGGGCAACCATAGTCAGGAGGTACCTTCCTACACAGACCACAAAGCGACCGTGCAGCGGATGCGTGCAGCGGATGCGCGCAGCGGGTGCGGGTGCGGGTGCACCGCTGGCGCGCCAAAGTTGACAGCCATGCATCTACATGACTTCATAGAGATACAGAGAGCTTTACCGGTAGATGTTTGCAGGGTTTGTGGGTTTTAGATAATTTATTCACAATTTTTTTATGTTATAGAATTAAAGAAGGAGATGAGGCAGTCACAATATTGGTGCAATGCCAAATTAGCATTAAGATATCTTCTATGCAGTATAGTTGAAAGGCTCCAATCTCACCTGTTGCCTTAGGTCAATTGAATTTGAAAGTTGCCTTGTAAATCAGAGCTCAGTCTAGCCTTTTAAGGAAGGCCACGCAGCAGCGCAGGGAGCGACCTCTGACCCTGACTTCAGGTTAGGTCGCCCCCACTCCGCTGCCGCCTGCTCTACCGGGTCTCCTGCTGCCTCCTGCCACTAGTTTTTTCCCGCTGCTGCTTCCTGCGGCCCCGCCCCCTGGACCCCCCTGTCTCCCCACTCGCCGCCCCGCTCCCCCCACCCAGCTGCTCCTCCCACCCGTCAGCGCTTTTATGCAGACCACAAAGCGACCGTGCAGCGGATGCGTGCAGCGGATGCGCGCAGCGGGTGCACCGCTGGCGCGCCAAAGGCAAGCCCGTCTGCGCCCGTCCGCATGTGAACTGCACCCAGCGCCAGGACCCCTGACCCCCTACCAGCAGATGCAACGAACTTACGCCGCCGCCACCCTCAACGCACTCAACGACGGCCGGAACCCCGCCTGCCACCGAGCCAACCCGAAACGCACCCATGGACCCTTCACCTGCCGAGCCTGCAAATTCTCCTGCCTCCGAACCAGCACCGCTCCCGCCAAGCCAGGGACCAGCAGCACTCACCTCAAGTGTATCCTGATCAACACTCGCTCCGTCCACAGACACGCAGTGGAACTCTGGAACCTCCTCGACACAACCTCACCAGACGTCGCCTTCTTCACAGAAACCTGGATGAATACCTCATCAGCCCCCGACATCGCCATAGCCATCCCGGAGGGCTACAAGATCACCCGGAGGGACCGCGTCAACCAAACCGGAGGAGGCATCACCATCGTCCAAAAAAACACCATCCAAATCACGACCAACTCCGACGACACCCTCACCGCCGCCAAGCACCTCCACTTCCAGATACACACCGACCCCAAGACCACCCTCAGAGGCACCCTCATCTACAGACCCCCAGGACCACGCACTCAATTCAGCGAAGCAATCGCAGACTTCATCAGCCAGCTCGCCCTTACCTCCTCAGACTACATCCGCCTAGGAGACCTCAACTTCCACCTGGAGAACAACAATGACAGCAACACCACCGCCCTCCTAGACAACTTCGCCAACCTCGGACTCAAGCAACTGGTGAACAACCCCACCCACTACGCCGGTCACACGCTAGACCCCATCTTCTCCTCCAGCAGGCACATCTCCTTCAGCCACTCCACCGGACTACACTGGACAGATCACAGCTGCATCCATTTCAACTTCAGTAGAACCACGACTCACCACCACCCGCAACAGGTTCCCCGCAGAAGCTGGAGCAAGATCACCGCCGACCAACTCACCACCTCCCTCAGCCAGAACCCTACTACCAACACGAGGGACCCCAACAAAGCAGCCCTTAACCTCAAACAGTGGCTCACCAACTGCGCCGATGACCTTGCGCCACTGAAGAACCTTCCCAACGGACCTGGCAGCAAGAAAGCCTTGTGGTTCACCAACGACCTCAAAAACTCCAAGAAAACCTGCCGCACACTCGAGAAAGCCTGGCGCCACGACCAGACAACGGAGAACATGACAGCCCTCAAGAACTCCACCCGCAAACACCACCAGCTGATCTGCACCACCAAAAGGATAACATTCAAAGAACGTCTGGACAACAACACCCACAACAGCAAGGAACTCTTCAACATCGTTAAAGAGCTCTCCAACCCCAGCGCTTGCAACAACGACATCACACCCTCGCAAGACCTCTGCGACTCACTCGCCTCGTTCTTTCACAGCAAGATCGCCCACATACACAACAGCTTCAATGCACAGACTACACACCCAACCACCGAACCAGCGCCCCCCACCACCACCCTCTGCAACTGGACCCCGATCAGCACTGAAGACACCACCCGCACGATGAACAACATCCACTCCGGCTCCCCCACCGACCCCTGTCCACACCATATCTTTAACAAAGCCGACTCCATCATCGCACCCTAACTCTGGGACATCATTAACAGCTCCTTCGCATCAGCCACCTTTCCGGAGAGCTGAAAACATGCCGAGCTCAGCGCCCTCTTGAAGAAATCCACCGCAGACCCGACGTACCTCAAGAACTTTTGCCCCATCTCGCTCCTCCCTTTTCCTGCCAAAGTCATCGAGAAGACCTTCAACAAACAACTCTCCGCCTTTCTCAAGACTAATGGATCCCTCGACCCCTTGCAGTCCGGTTTCCGAGCAAACCACAGCACCGAGACCTCCCTCATCGCAGCTACCGTCATACGGTCCCTGCTCAACAACAGGGAAACAGCTGCACTCATCCTCCTGGACCTCTCAGCAGCCTTCGACACCGTATGTCACTGCACCCTGATACAACGCCTCAGCAACACCAGAACCCAAGGAACGGCCTTGGAGTGGATCGTCTTGTTCCTCGCCGAAAGAACTCAGAGTCCGCCTCCCCCCGTTCTGATCCGCGGCCACCGAAGTCATCTGCGGCGTTCCGCAAGGATCCTCGTGCAGCCCCACTCTCTTCAATGTCTACATGAGCCCCCTTGCAGCCATCACACACCAACACAATCTGAACATCATCTCCTATGCTGACGACACCCAGCTGATCCTCTCCCTCACCAACGACCCCGCCACCGCCAGAGCCAGCCTCCAGGAAGGAATGAGGGACGTCGCAGAATGGATGAAGCTCAGCCATCTGAAATTGAACTCAGACAAGATGGAAGTCCTCATCCTGGGAACATCTCCCTCTGCCTGGGACGACTCCTGGTGTCCCCCTGCCCTGGGCACCGCCCCCAAGCCAACGGACCATGCTCGCAACCTGGGCTTCATCCTGGACTCCTCCCTCACGATGTCCAAGCAAGTCAACGCCGTCTCATCATCCTGCTTTAACTCCCTGCGCATGCTCCAAAAGATCTTCCGGTGGATCCCCACCGAAACCAGGAAGACGGTCACCCAGGCCCTCGTCACCAGCCGACTAGACTACGGGAACACCCTCTACGCTGGAACCACAGACAAACTCCAGAAAAGACTCCAGCGCATACAGAACGCCTCTGCACGACTCATCCTGGACATCCCTCGTCACAGCCACATCTCTGCACAACTGAGAGACCTGCACTGGCTCCCCGTCAACAAGAGGATCACGTTCAGACTCCTCACACACGCACACAAGGCTCTCCACAACATGGGCCCCAAATACCTCAACAGCCGCCTCGCATTCTACACACCTACTCGCTAGCTTCGACCCGCCAGCCTCGCCCTCGCCACCATCCCACGAATTCGCAGATCCACCGCCGGAGGAAGATCCTTCTCCTACCTGGCGGCCAAGACATGGAACTCCCTCCCCACCCACCTACGGCTGATCCAGGATCATCTCTCCTTCAGGAAACAACTCAAGCCCTGGCTGTTCGAGCAGTAGCGACTCCCCCTCCCCCCAGCACCTTGAGACCCTAGCGTGTGAGTAGCGCGCTCTACAAATTTGCTGATTGATTGATTGACCCCCAACCGAGCCCACCTCTCCTACCCGCACGGGCCGCTGCTGTTTCATTGGTGGATAGGCTGGCAGCGGGAGCCATAAGGCAGTTCTCTCTTCACTTGCTTTGAGCTGCAATACGCGCTTGAACTCTTCTTTCCAGCTCTAAGTCTGACTTGCTCAGAACATAACTGCCATCAGCAGTGGTTTCTTCATTTGAGGAAAGGGCCATTGACCCCTCACCCCAATTGCCCCAACATGCATTGCCAATTGAATGTGACAAATCAAATTGCCATATTATTATTTAATGCGGCCGTGGCATTTTTAAATGTTTGTCTGCCTGTGTCTGGGTAGAGAAGGGCGTGGCCAATCCTGCTGAGATTAACAGTAAAGGGCTAAAGCCTGGTGCCCATGCCAGGTGGGACAGGTCTGTTACTGTGGTCAATCAGACATGCGTACTTTAGGCTTCTGAACTGCGCTGGTAAGGAGGCAGGGGGAAACGCAGCACGGCTGCCCCAGTCTCATTTGGAGCGTCTTAAGTCACTAGGCATCTGCGTTTGAACCCTGGATTGCATACAGTGGATCTCTCTTGTTGAGGCCTAACTTAAGGTTCTATAAGCGCAGGATGACATAACCATCAGGTCATAAATACAGTGGGGTGCATGCTCCCTCAACTCATGCCACCCAGGAATCAATCAGAGAAAATAGTTTGCAGGATCTTTATTACTTCACAAGCTCAATTAAAGGACAATGTCATCGCAACACCCTTAACAATAAGTGCTATGCAGAATATAGTCTCCTCTGACACGACTCTCACCAAAGACGACCTCGGAGCCATGTACTGAAGAACATATGGGACATGCTGCAGCTGATGGGTAAGCAACCGTTTTATTGTTCATTATAATAGATCATTAAAGTAATCAGGCATGCCACGTCATTGATTTAATTACTGCATACGTTGCATTCCTGGCTGTTAGTTATTTAGAGCATGATCCCCCGTGTAGGATAGTTCTTTGTAAGTAAGAGGGTGTGGCTTAACGGCCAGAGATGTTGACCTTAGAGCTAGGGAAGCAAGTATGAGTCACGGCGCGGCTTAATATCCTGTGGTTCTGGGCAAATCACTTAACCTCCCCGCTGCCTATGAAAAATTAAGGTGAAACTGTGTAATGTAACAGGTGCTTACTGAAAGCACTCTAATAGCTTCGGGTCGACTTCACACAAAAGACTGATTGCATAGTGCATACTATGAATTCTGTTTTTTCATTTTTGACTGTTGCGCTGTGATAACATTGCACTGCCTTTATTCAGTCTCATCTCCAGAGCCCTGAGTCGTGCTCTGTTATAAACAAAACACTTAACAAGTCATGATTGGGGGCTTTGGTGTTCAGCCTAAAGGCACTGCTAGATTCTCACAGTTCCTGAAAATATATTCACTTTGCTCGCCCTACCATTTGTGCATGTCACCAACCGCCACCGGCGGCCAGTGACATGGATAACCACTCTTTCTTTTCCCGGGCATGCTGCGTTCGAGTGCACAGTGCAGCATTACTTAAGTCCTGGCGATTGGTTGATCTGTACATAAAAAGTACAGAAACAGTGATCTTGGGTGCAAATAGGTGGCGGGCACTGGTAGCACATTCATTGGCTATGGAGAGTAGGGCCGGAATGGGACAGAAAATAGGCCCGGGTACCAAAACAAAGTGGCGCCCATTAGTGAATCAGAAGCCCCTCCCCCAAAAAAGCGGCCCATGTTTACAAAATGGGGCAATTGTGAACATGTAAAGGCACGCCGTGTAAGTGTTTTTCAAAGATGTGTTTATTAAAGCTGAAATCTCCTAGTAAAAATATGTGGAGAAATAAGGAAATACTAGGGAAATAGGATCTGGAATTGCTGATTATTCTGGGTGATCCTTACTTTTAAGGGGGTTTGGAGGGTCCCACTTGTAATACCTGGTTAGCTACCGCCCTCTGGATTTACTGGTACCCTGAGTGTCTGTAACTCCAGCGGTGGAACTCCACCGGGAGCATTAATAGGGAACTGGTAACGAGTGCACCAGATTAGAACCTGTGACATGCAAGTTACATAGATATGTCTGCAGCAGGTGCCTGAACCCACTGTTGGTATTCCTAAAATGGAGACTTTGCCAATATCCAACACACAAATATCTAAAGGAGAATTTGTGATTCAAGTTCGTATTGAAATTCGAGGCTATGGCCCGTGGGATACACACACTGGTCTCTGCCCTAAAAGCATTCAGCCTCTGAGTTATTAGAATTATAAAGAGTGGCCTGATGGCTTTAGATGGAACTCTGCAATTGGTGTATTAGCCCATGTGCTCAAAAGGATTGGAACGTGCGACCTTCATACATTACATATACGAACTGAACTTGCAGAACCTTCTTATTGTCTGCTACTTTCTTCCCATGTCCATTCTTTCTTTTCTTTCCTTTAATATTTTTCCTTTTTTTATTTTTGCTCATCTTTTCTTCGCTCTTTTCTTCATACTCTACTTTTTTAGGTTCTGTTTGTTGAAACTCTGCCCGTTTTGTGCTTTCTCTTTCTTTCTTTATCACTAACTCCTGTGCCTCCTCAGAATTTTTTCTTTTTTTCCCATCATTGTTTTTGATTTGCCTTTTCGAAGAAATAATGCACCTTAAGGAAAAATAATTTGAAAAAATGAGCCTCCCGATCCAGTTTTCTCATCAAGGAAACAGTTTCAGAAAACTCACTCAGTTATTCTGAACCCGCCCCGGTAGACCAGGTAGAATGCGACCTTTGTACCAGTTATTACCAAACAAGGGCAGATTGAGCTATCCTCACCGCACACAAGAGGGTAAAAAGGTGGAAATACAATTACGAAGCCTAGAAGGGTAAAAAAAAACTTCTAGGCCCTTCAAACATGGTGAATCTTCTCAAACACAGATGCCTCTGGGTACCGATGGTTGTGTGAAATTACCTTCGCTGGTTATGATAGCGACTGATTCTTCATCTGGCTCCAGGTTGAATCCACTAACCACAAAATGGAGTGGTCCTTTACTCCTGTAATGTGAGAAAGTCCTCTAGGAGGTCCAGAACTCTTCTTCTATTAGTCTGTAGTAAAGTCAGAAAATTCACCCCAACTGTCGCTGGCGGGAGAATCTTGCAACTTCAGTTATATATTTCATAGATTTTTGTGCAATCAAATGATCCCGCTAGATAGATCAAGAGTCCGGACGCGACGTCACACACACCACTGCCGAGACCCTTGAGTTCAGACAGTAATAAGTTGTTTACAATCTAGGATGACCATCTTCACACAATATTTAGGGTAGAGTGTCTGTCAAATTTTGCTCCCTCCATGATCCTGGATCATCTTGTTTTTTCTCATAGTAGAGAAATTGATGTCATCTCGGATATCACTCCCACCGATAAAGATCTCTTGCAGAGCACTGATTTGACTCTAGGAACAAGGCAAGGTCATTTCGCTATAGAATATGGCAGGGCTACTGATAGATAATCAGAATGTTGATTTACTAAAACCTTCCAGGGCAGTTATAATCTTCCTACAGGAGATGTGTGCGATTGAAAATGTTTAGATCAAGAACCATTATGTGATCAGTCAATCTGCTAGAAGTTTAAAGAGAGAGCATTGACGTGGGGGCATTGCCTTCCTACTCTCCGTAAATTACTCCTGCAGTTATGTGGTTATGTAATGGCTTACAGTGCCTAATGTTTGATTTTACTATCCCTTTCATTATTCATAATTATTTTCTGCTACTATTTAATGTATAGGTGCCATTGGTTACCAATATAGTGTGATGCCAATATCAATATTTGAATTAATCGGGAAGGAACAAGTTGACTAGGTTTTAATTATTGGGGAGTTTAATGCTAAATTGGCCACTTATGTATTAGATTAGTATAGAAATAATGAACTGGCCAAAGCATTAAACATTTCAGCAGCTGTGTTTCCACAGAATTGCAGAGCAGATAAACAGGATTTAGCCATATTGGGTAAACTAATGGGAGTTAAGACTTGAGAAGTTTGATAATCAATTGGACCATTCAAAGATTACCTTCCAGCTGACAACACAAAAAGTTATCAGTGGCTCCTCAAAAACTGTCTACATAATATCTAACCTTCAAACCTAGCTTCTGTCAGAGGCTCATGTATTGGGCAATACTCCTAAAGGCACATGCATAAAGCTAGTTACCGGTTGCAAAGGGGCCGATTCGCATTGGCCCCTTTGCGACCAATAATTAGCCATTTGGAATGCATCAAGCCCAAACCCCAATCGCAAAATAGGTAATCGAGCAAAATTTGCAATAACCAATTTTGCAAACACATTTAAGGAATCGCAATTTGCAATCCCTCAAATGCAATGCAAGAAGCAATCTTGGGACTTCGCATTAAGGAATCGCAAATTACTGAGATTTTCATTGGGATGGTAATTTGCGATTCAGTTGAAAAATGCTAAAACATGCCTTTTTCTATGTGCCATGTGGCACACACACATGCCCTTACATGTATTGTGGAAAAAAAAATGTAAAGAAATATTATTGTGCAAAAAACAATAAGAATTTATTTCAAACGTAAATCCGACTCATGTCATTATTTCATTTGGCATGCATGAGTGCAGTGTTGTGTGAGGGGTATAGGTGCACTAGAAATAGTTAATTGTGATGTTGTTGCGGCGCCTGTGTCCTTCTGCAGGATTCTCCCCGCGTGCATGATGCACATGTGCAGGTGGGCGGTTGTCCCCCTCCGACTCACTGCCAGAGATCTCCACAGGTATCCTCCGCGTGGTAGCAATTTTGTGGCGTATGGCACACACAGCCACGATGCAGCAGCAGACCTCAGACTGGTATTTGAGGGCCCCACCAGTCTTATGTAGGATGCGGAATGTGAGAATGTGTGCAGCATTGTAACACCGTTCCTGTGGTGTGGCAGGGTTGAGGTATGGGGTGAGGAGGTACTCACGGAGGCCGTAGGCGCTGTCACCTGAATGAAAGGAGCAGAGGGTCAGCGCCTGTTATGCGCAGCTACATGGTCTCGATGTACTGTATGTGGGCATGTGTACTTACCTAGGAGGTGTCCTTCGCCATAGCAACCCCTGGCCAAGCGGGTGTGTATGCCACTGTGCCGGAAGATGAAGGAACCATATGTGCTCCCCGGGTATTGGGCCACTATGTCAGTGGTGATTGTCTTTGCGTTGCAGACCATCTGGATGTTCAGTGAGTGGTAGGACTTGCGGTTCCGGTACATGTACTCTGTCTCAGCGGGTGGGCAGATGTGGATGTGGGTACAGTCAATGAATCCAATTACATGTTGAAATTGCACAATGTTTTAGAAGGCAAGCTTTGTTTGATTTAAGTCCTGTTGGGTGGTTGGGAAGGTTATGTAGTGGTGTATCCGGGTCAGCATGGCGTCCAGGAAACGTAGGCAGCATGACAGTGTGCTCTGGGAGATCCCCCCTGCATATGCAACTATCCCCTGGAAGCTTTGGGAGGCCAGGAGGTGCAGGCAGCACAGGAGCTGGACATGGGTGGGCACGGCATTGGTCCTCCTTGTTGAGTGCTGCATCAGGGGGTCAAGGTCTCTGATGAGCTTGTGGATCATTGCCCCATTTAGCCTGTATTTGGAGTATATCTCCTCTTCAGTCTGGCCCAGGAGTGTTATCCACAGCCGGAAGATGCGCTCCTGAATCCTGCGTTGGTTCCGGGCTGCGCGCTGGAGCCTCAGCCGCCTTGCCACGATGTATAGACCTGGCATTGTGAATGTACTCATGCTACTACTGTGTCTCCTTAAGTGTGTTTGTTTTGCTCCGCCCATTGTTCCTGTTTGTTTGTAATTTTTTTCTTCCCAATTGAACTTCATGGTTACCACCTGGTTTGACTTCTCCTTAAATTGCGACTCGCATTTTGCGATTTTGGGGGTTTTCGCAATTTGCGATCTTTGATGAATTGTATTTGCGATTTATTTGCGAATTCGCGATTCTGCGAATTTATGTTTGCGAATTCGCAAATTGGTGGGTTTTTACTTCATGAATTGCGGAAGCTGAAATTGCATCGCAATTGCTGTTTCGCAGCTATTGCGATTGCAATTTCGGTTGATGAATCTATCTGTTAGCTCCATAGGCTAATATTGCAATATTTTATTTAGTTATACATGTTGCTAGGAAAGGAGGAAAAATGTAATTCAAGAACTGGTATTCATAAATCCAACAACTTGCCACTTTTGAATTTATCATAACTAGTACAGAAGAGAAGTCATGGACATTTCTAATCGGTAAGCCAAAATACTGCTCTCTAGTGGTCTCTGCTGATTGCTCAGACTTAACAGGCTTAGCCAGACTGTTATGATTAGGTGGTAAGTGGCCTGGCCTGAGCAGAGGTTATCTGATGGAGAGATCTCTGAAGCTGAGGAGGATGGGTCATGCAGAGGGGGCCGGGTAAATCATACTGAGCGTAAAGAGAGAGCAGGTCAGTAAGGAATGCTAGGTGTTCCTATCCCCCACATCCTCTGCTCTAGCAAGATGTCAGGTTTAGGACATGGATTGCTGAGGTCAGAGGAAGAAGTGCTAATGGAATTGAGCCACATAGTGAGGTGGTTTAGCTAACTCTTACTCCTCTGGAGAGAAATCATCCATGGTGGATGTTGGAAGTGCAGTGCTTTGTAGAACAAGGAGACGCCTCACTTTGGAAAAAGATGTTATGCTTTTGCATGACACCCGGCATCTCATTGGACAGAGATGCCTCCTGCGAGCTGCCACAGAAACTGAATAAATATCTGAGAGCTGCATAGTCTCTCCAACCTGCTCCCTGAAACTACAAGAAAAAGCCGGACGAGAAGGAGTGTCTACCCCAACATCTGGTTTGGAATGAGGCTTCCCTTGAGTGTGACATAGAGACAGTTTCGGACCATTCCTTGAGGCTCCTATACAAATTTGTAAAGCCAGCTAACCTGAAAAAGAATCACTTCTTCACCATAGATCGTTTACACTGGACTCCGGCCAAGATAGCAAAGTTTGCCCTATCCCCCCACTCCCAAGTGCCCAAGATGTGACTCTATAAGAGCTAACGACTTGCACATCTTTCTTGAAAGTCTGAAGCTGAGAGACTACTGGGGTGGAATTGAGATCGCCTTTAGGGGAATCTTTGGCAGAGAGATTGCCCTGAATATGGCACTTGTCCTATTTGGGGAAGATGGTATAATTAGTAAGTGGCTGAAGAGCCCAAATATAGGGCTGTTGCTGTATCTGATCTTGATTGCCCGAAGACAAATCTTCATATACTGGAGGGACCCACTGCCCTGAAGGTGGAAGACTGGGTTAAGGCAGCCATTAAAATCACTTGTTTAGACCAGGCAGTGGTGAAGGAGAATAACCCTAATATTAGGCTTGATTTTTTTACATGGAGCAGATCCTTGGGATTTGAATATCTTCCCTTGGTCCAATTGGTCTGGTAAAGTTTGCAGACCGAAGCGAATGCAGTGGCTGCAGGGCGCACAGTTCAGTAGGCGGCTCTATAAAGTATTGCAGATGCTTTTTTGGTGATATGAGGGTTAAAAAATAAATACATTTAAAAAAAGAAAAAGGACTACCCTGCTCGAATCTGGATCTGCACCCAAAGGCCTGAAATCTGAATGGCTGTGCCTGTTGCTGAATCTGGCACTACAACCCTGGGGACTGTGCCTTGCTTCAAGAAGGATTAAGAAGTGGACTCCCTGCATGCTACTGGTCGATAGAGCTCACCTGCATCATCTCCACCAAGCCTATATCCTGGAGTGCATTCAGTGGACCTTTAAGAATTTGGCCAGGTGCATTGTGGAAATTGCAGTCCAGACATCCAAGAGACCATCTAGGAGATTCTAGAGCTTTGGATGGGTGTTTTAGACACTTGGAACCTACAAGCATACCTTCAGGAAGCACCTTCTAAAATTTGAAGCACTTTGGAGAACTTTTGGGAAGAGCTCCATAATGTGACTGACTCGACCGTGAGAGTCAAGCCTACTACCTTCAACCGGTACCCGGCCAGGATTTCAGGTTCTGGAGCACCAGACTGCCAGGATTTGACCTGGGCCTTGTGGAAAGTCAGGCCGGCGAACTCTCACTGAATTCTGCCTGCTGGGGAGGGTCGAGCAATGTTGGAAGAAACAGCTTCAGAAAAGTTTCTAAGTGTGAAGGTAAAATTTTGACCGGGGCCTCACACTTAGTTTTTCCGACTAGGGTTCCATTGCGATCAGCCTCAAACTTTGACCTTGGCCCAGTCAAGTGTGGGCAAATATCCTGCTATATATTTTCAAGCACTATATAGTGGTTCATCTTTAAAAAATAATTTCACCAGTTCCCTACATTGGATTTTTGTAATTTTGGTGTTTATTTGTTCATAAGAATATTTCCTATGTTTATAAATTGATGTGGGATTTTTATTGTGTGTTGTGTCTTACTTATGTAATGTATTGGTGTTTTTAAATGCTTTACACTCCTGTTTCCTAAATTCGGCCTGTCTGCTCGTTGTTAGTCACCAAGGGTTGAGCAAGGGGCTAATTTACTGAGACATTTACTGGACCCTATACCATGGTAGTGGCCTTGTTACTAGTGGTAGGTGCCTACTTACCCCTACCAACTATCCACTTTCCAACACTCCCTTTGAACAAAAAGTGCACCCTAAAGGTCAGCACAGTATCTGATATGGTGGAACATTCTGCTGAGCCAGCAACTTTTACCCATACCGCTAACCACGGGGATTCCTTCCTTCAAATATTCCCAGAGAAACCGATGCCAGGAACCAGAGGCATACAGTGGGGGATATCGCTAAGAATCAGTAGGTTGTGAGAGGTTTTAGGATGGCTATGAGAACATCTGTGAGGTGTATCCCTTTAAGGCTGTAGTGTACCAGCCTATAGTGGCTGGGGTCACTGTGAGTAGCTAGCCAGCCTTGGTGAAGGGGAGACTTCTGGGTCATGACAGACAGTTGCAGCATTCAAACATCAAGAAGAAACTTGGAAGTTGCCTGACGATGTCTTGTAGAATTGGCTCTTTGTTTGTTGCCAGTTTGGTCACTTCTTCCGTCCCTCACCTTTATTATTTTTATCTACTGTACTTTTACCTCTTTGCCCGTTGGATCTGACCACGAGCTTCAGATTCTGTTTCGGCGTTGTCATACTTCTGTGGATTTCCATTTATATATTTTTTTGGGCTCTTTGGCCATTATGCTGACCTTGCTCTCTGGACACTGTTTTGACTTTTTTGCATTGCTGTTTCCCCTTTTCCTCTTCCTGCTCAGACCAGTCTCGGTTCATTCCCTGAGTCTGGAGTTTACTGGCTTCACTTCCACTTGGCTTAGATTCACTGTTGCCCACCTTTCCAAAGCTTGTAAGTATACATACTTATTATATGTTTATACAGACTATCATGTTTTTTTAAAGTTACATAGTCTTGTTGTCATACTAAAATACTGCATGTACTTTTTCTGATTAGTTAGCTTGGGCGGCTCTCTATGGGCGTTGCGGTGGGTGTTCTCACCCAACATCCATGGATTTTGATGCTCACCAAATTTACAAAACATGTAAACCTAAGTATGCGCAAAACCTTGTGCCTCCCAAGGGAGACACAACAAGGGGAAATAACTTTATTTCCCCTCATTTTTTTCTCTTTCATGCAAAGAGGAAAAAACCTCCCAGGATTGTTTTTGTGCAGGAAGGTGCCCCATCCTGTACAAAAACAATTCTGTAGACAATGCAGGCACCCTTGCACCATGGTGCAAGGGTGCCTGCTTTGGAGCTAGGATGCCGAAACGGCGTCAGCGCAGGGGGAAAGGACAGGAATGCCTCATTTTGAGAAATATCGTGCACATCTTTTAGACCAATATGACTTCCTGTCTGTTTCTCCCAGATTTCGGAGGCCTTGGACTATTGTGACTATTTTGGTCAACCTCGTAGCGCCAAGTGGAGTTTGAGTTCGGCGGTATTGGGCTCTAAGAGAAGGGCCACTCACTCACAGGGAAATTAGAGGACTTATTGAGAAGCAAATACTTTCAAAAGGCCAGTGGAGCTGGTACGGGTTAAAGTCAGGGCTCACCTCCATATTTGGCTGGTTCTGGCTCAGCAGTAAAAATATAGGAGAGGCACTGGCCAGAAAACTCCTTTAATTTTGAAGAGACAGGTCCGTACTCTTCCGCTAATCCACCTGTGCGTGTTTCATCAATCGCAGGACATAATGCACCTTTGTACCTTATGAGGCAGGTCACTGTGGACATTTCTTGCTAAAAATAATTTGCCTGGCAGTCGAAAAAGAGAAACGCGCTAAAAAAAATGTTCCAGGTAATTATTCACACCAGGCTGTCCAGACCATCTGGATGTTCTCACTGCTTGACGTCAACAAGCTGACTGTCAGAAGCACAAATGCGGCCGCCACCCTGCCCTAATGGTCAAATACAGTGTTCCATAATCTGTCCCGATAACGGCGCTCCCATCAGCATCAAAGACGGGGGAGGAGAGCGGGCTGTTCTGCAACACAGCGCGGATCAGATAGTCAGGACCATGGACAGATCCCGCTCCCGCTGTAAAGCATGAAAAGGAAAGCCAAAAGGCACCGCAGCGGCGTCTACAAAATGGACAGCAGAATCTCAGTCCTGCCCCTCCAAGAACGAAACACTACAGAACGCTTCACTGGTAAAACAGAGCTACTGTAGAGCATGTCACGGGCCAGAACAGAGGCAATGCAGAGCGCGTTACAAGGCGGAACCGAGACCCCATCATGATTGCAACAGGCCAGAACAGGAAAACTGCTAAGTGTTGTCACATGGCACAACAGAGCCACTACAGAGTGCAGAACAGAGAAACTGCAGGGACTGTCACACCGCAGAACAGAGAGAGGCGCTACAGAAAGGCTTTCATTCAGATGGCGGAGCAGAGCTAAAGCGAGCAAGAGAGACTGGAGTGCTGACAGAATGCAAAGTTCCTCAACGGGGCAGAACAGAGCTAGCTACCAAACCGCAGAGCGCGCCATGGGGAAAACAGACAGAACCGAGTGCTGCTGACACAGAGCAGAGGCACTATGGAGCCTGCCGCAGGGCAGAACAAGGCGCCTCAGAGTGATCCGCAGACAGTGTAACAGGGCAGAGCAAAGACACGAAGGGTCTCACAGGGCACAACAGACCTACTGCAGTGACTGTAATAGAGCAGGACAGGAAACAATAGCTACGAGGCAGAGCCCGGCGTGTGGCTGCAAAAAGGGAACACAAAATGCTGAAAAGGAGCCAAAGCAGAGCCTGCCAGAGGGCAGAATAGGAAGACAGGAGACTACGAAACGGAAGACGACATGCGGGCTGCATCAGGAACCTGCGCAGTGCAGAACACAGCGACTCCAGAGCCCGTCACTATAAAGCAGACGAGAGCGAATGCACGTCCTGTCATCGGACAGCACAGAGGCACAGCAGGGCCCTTCACAGGGCAGAACGGAGGCGCTACAGAGACTGATACCCTGTAGAACAAAGCTGCCTGTCACGGCAACACAGGCCCGTCAGAATGCAGAGTCTGTAATAGGATAGAACAGAGACCCCACACAACCTGCCACAGGGCTCTGTTGCACTGTGCGCCCCTCCTGACTGGTCAGAAGGTTCTGGTGTGGACTGACAATCAGTTGGCAAGGGGCTGTATGAACCCCCGCGGGTGAGGCGTGTTTGTGGTTGGAGTGACTACGTGGAGCAGCCCAGTTAGGGGCCGCACAACGGGATCCCTGTGTGTTGTAAGTGTCGGGCCTTCGGCCCTCATGCTGGAAAGAACCTCTGACACAGACACACTGGTAACTGGGTGCAACTAACCCAGAGCACGTGCGCTCGGCCTCTTTTATTAATGCTGTGTCACCTGACCAGTGAGATCAGTGGTGGGTGGGTGTTAAGTGTAGATACAGGCTTCAGCACTAGAATGCTGACTTATGCTGGGCATTACATCCCTCCCCAAATTGGTTAAAAATTTAAACAAAACAGAAAAAGTCCAAGAACCTGTGGGGGGAAAGAAAACACAGAAAATAACATTGGACTTGCACTTTCAAAATGAGTCTATTTGGTTGCTTGCAAACCGCAGGCAGTATAGTTCTTGTATTCTGGATTAACAGTTCTCGGTGGCACGGTTCGCAGTTGTTCGGCGGGTTCTTTCTTAGTCTGCGCTGTCTGTCTGCTGTTATCAGCCCTGCCTTTGCTTCGCTCCGTTGGTGATGAGAGATAACTGGATGACACAGGTGTCAACAGTCTTCTGGTTTTGTTCTCTCTTCTGGCTTCGTGATGTTTTCCAGGCAGGCTTTAGTGTTAACTCTTGGCAGGTGAAAAGAGTAGGTGTACACATCCCTCTCACTAGGATGCCCCTCTCGCCGGTATTCTTCTCTCACCAGATGTCCGGGAGGACCTCTTTGCCAGGCTTCCACTGGACTGGTGTTCTCGGTCGTGTTGCTCCACCATAGCCTTCGGGCCGTGAGCAGGGCGCTCCACGAGCCTCACTGTCGTGTCCTAGTTCCACCTGAAGGTTGAGTTGTAGACTCTTCTCATTGCTCGCGAGGCTTTCATCCCCTTGGGTCCTGCAGACGCGCTTCTGTAGACCTGCCTCCCATGTGGGACTTGCTGCCACCAGAGTCCCTCGAGGCCTCTGATTCTGGTTTGCCACGGGCTGGTGCGAGGTAGGTCAGGTCCTCAACTTCCAGAGGCCTGAGTAGTCTTGCCATCCAATCTTCCGCTCAAACCCCAGAAGTAGATGTCGCCAACAGTCTAGCTTGCTCTCTTCTGCGATCGCCATGTGGATGGATGGCTCGTAGGTGGTAGTCCTTGTTCTGCGCTGCCGGTGCTCTTGCCAGGCTTGTCTTCCATTGCACTCAGGTGTTCTAGTGCCTGTCACCTTGCTTCTTTCCGCAGGGGCGGCTTCTTCTTGCAGTGGCAGCGTGCCATTCCGATTTCTCCCTTCTTCTTAGTGGCGGTGGCCACTCTGCTCTTTCTTCCTTCTTCTTGAAGTGGCTGCCTGCCACTATGACTTGTCCTTTTTTCCTTTCCTCGGTGGCGGCGTGCCACTCCGATCTTTCTTCTTCTCCTCTTCTCTTCTCGCGACGTACCCTGGTACCCTTTTCTTCATCTTCTCTGGCCAGGCTTCCCCATGCAGCGCGCGCACTCTGCACGTGTCTTCCTTGTCTTGTCCTAGTCCTAGGACACTGTCTTCTTGTCACTCACTTCCCAGGGTTAGCGTCGCGACCTTTTCTACTGTTCCTTTTTCCTTTTCTTTATGGCGTCACGCCCTTCTTCTCCCTGTTCCTTCTTGCGATGTGATCTGGTCACTGTACTGCCTTGGTCTTCCCAGCCAGTCTTCTCCAGGTAGCCTGCACTCCACCTGTTTCTCTCTGGTCTGGGCATGGCTCTCAGACACTGGTCTTATCTTCTAGTGACTGGACCGGTTGTCGCTATCTTCTCAGTTGCTTCTTTTCTTTCCTTGGCGACCAGACTGGGTGGTCGGCTTTCACCTTCAGCATGAGTCGTCATGCTGTGCTATCTTCTTCCTAGTCGCTATTCACCGTCACGGTGTTTTGGCGTTGGCGCGTCGCTGTGTAGCGTCACTCTGGCGCTCCTGATTCCTGACTCTCCGGGCACGTTCCGGCGCAGTGATGCGCGGTCCTGTCGTGCGGGTGTGGAATTCTTGCACTCCTGTCACGTTCCTGCGCTGTCTCCTGGCGTCTTCCTTGCGCTTTCTGGAGAGTACCTGCGCTTCTGGCGTTGCAGTGCTGACCTTCGTTCCTCGCTCTCTTCTTTGAGCACCTTGGGCACTTCTGGCGCTTTCTTGCGCTTGACCACTGTCACTGTCTTTTCACTTGCGCAGCTCCTGGCTGTGTCGCACTCTAGATCCTCTTCTTACTCCTTTGGTACTGTGTGGCGTTGCTGTGCCACTTTTGCGTTGCGGCGTGGCGTTGCTGTGCCAGTCCTATACTGCCTGTCACCTTGACTTTCCTTCAGGGTTGGCTTGTCGAAAACACTGTTCCTTTATTCTGTGCTTCAGGCGCAGTCTCCTTTTGTCCTCAGGAGGTTGCGTATTGACGTGGCGTCGCAATCTGTGAGAGAGATTATTCTGCGGAGATCTTCCTCCCTGCAGATGTGCTCACCGCAATGTCCCTGCGCTGTCGTGTGCTTGTGCATTCGCTCATCTGGCACTTGGTTTGGCCAATGCTTGCTTTTGCTGCACTCCCTTGCTGCTACAATCTTGTGTTTCTGTGTGTCTTCTGTGCACCCTGTTGCCTTCTTGTTGGAAGTAGTCATCTGCCAGCAGGTGGTTCTCTATCCTTCTCTGGGCAGCATTTGTGGGGGGGAGGCTCCTGTGTTGGCTGTGTTGTCCGGGCCGCTTGTACGGGCATACACACACTTTTAGGATTTGCAGGTGCCACCTCACAATTGGCCACTGGGCGGCAGTGTTCCGTGCAAAACTCCGGCCTTGCACTGAGGCAGGTCTCGTGCTCGCTGCTCTCCTGGAACCAAGGGCCTTCCCCGTGGAAGTCTGTCCTCACTGGTGTGCTGGGGGCCAGCCTAGAGGATGCCAGGTGAGTCTTTTCCCTGTTTTGTCTCACTTATTTGCATTTACAGGCTTCTGCTGCCTGAGCTTTCATTGATTTTCAGCGGCGTTGGCCGCACACGGACATCTGCCTCCTCTTCTCCCTTCGCAGTCAGCCCTACAGGTTCACAGGCTGCGGGGGTGTTGATTCACGGCAGGTTTGAAGGCGTGCTCCCTGCACTGCGCCTTTTGTCCTCCCTGCCCGTGGCGGCTTCTCGCAATCCTCGCGCGGGCTGGGGCAGTTTGCAGCTATGCAGGGTGAACTTCCGCTGTGTCGTCGTCAGTCTTTCCTCCACCATCCCCCGTGGCAGGCCTTTTAATGCATGGGCCACGCAGGGTGGGGCTGACTCTTCTCCTGGTGGCTGCGTGTTCTACTTTCATTTCCTCTTCGCAACATCCTCTCTCCACACACGCTGCGCAGCGGGGGACCGGGGACGCTGAGAGCAGGCCGCAGGTGGGCTCCGCTTCTCAGACGGCGCCCCGCAGCTTCCCTCAAACTGCGGGAGCTCTGGTACAGTTTATTCCCTCACCGCTACACTTCCCTCATGCGGCGGGGGACGCTGTAAGCAGGCCGCGGGTGGGCTCCGCTGGTCCTGCTTCACTTGCACATTCTTTCACCCTTGCAGCGGCAGCCATGCATCACCCATGCTGCGCTGAGGGGGTAGGAGGCGCTACAGGCAGGCCGCGGGTGGGCTCCGCTGGCGCTGCTTTCTTCACTGTTCACAGGGGGCCGCTATAACTATGTGGGTGGGCACCGCTCTGTTGTTCAGTCATGGGGGGGGTCGCTTCAGGCTCACGCGGCCCCCCAGGCAGTCTATCGCCGGGGCTCACCTCCGGCCTACGGGCCTTTCACGTCGTCGCGGGTGGCTCCGCGTTGGTTGCCGAATGTGTGGGGCATTCAGGTCCGCCTCGATGGCAGTCGATGCGGGTGGGCTCCGCACGGCTCTCACTACACCCCAGGCAGGGGGGGGGCACACACGCTGGGCATGGGAGGTGCAGGGTCGGCTCCCGGTTACCTCTTTTCCTTCATCTGGCCCGGGGCTCGTCACAAGCCTCGTGGGCCTCTCGGCGGCCGGTGCTTCCTTTAGGGGGGTGTGCCTTCACTGCTGGCAGCTCCCCTTTCCTTTTTCCTCGATGTGCTTTAGCCGGGGCACGCGTGGCGAGCGTTAGCGCCTCGTCGCCAATGTAAGGGTCGGGCCTTCGGCCCTCATGCTGGAAAGAACCTCTGACATAGACACTCTGGTAACTGGGTGCAACTGGCCCAGAGCACATGCGCTCGTCCTCTTTTATTAATGCTGTGTCACCTGACCAGTGACATCAGTGGTGGGTGGGTGTTAAGTGTAGATACAGAGTTCAGCACTAGAATGCTGACTTATGCTGGGCATTACATGTGTCACAGGCAGGGTGAGCACGCCCAGCGTCCAGGCTCACTGCAATGCAGGCGGGACCCACCCAGGAGGCCCGTAGCTGCTGGCGTTCCTTGCTGGGCTTTCTGACAAGTGTTCTGGCTGCCGGCATCAGGCACGTGAAGACCCTGCACTCAGGCTCACCTGCGGGCCCTGTCCATGTGGGGCCTCCAAAGTCCAAGTCAAGCAGTGGCCAGTGGCATAAAAAAAGTGAGGGTGGCCCCCCTGCAAAGTGCACGAAGGGGCCCCCTTATAGACTTAACTCCGGAGCTATCAGGACATGGTGCTGTGCTGAGGGGGCCCCCTGGAGCTCTGCTGCCCCCCCCAACCCTGCACTGCAGGGGCTGCGGGGGCATTTGTTACGCCCCTGGCCGTGGCGTGCAAACCGCTCAGTGAAAAATAGGACGAGGAAGTTGCATCATGTTACAGCCAATGCTTTAAATGGGGGGAAAATAGTGCAGGTACTCATCTAAATGTGGTTACTGGGCGGGGCTTGGGGCGGAGCTTAGAAGTCATGCAGTTACTTCTTGACTTCTATACTTCTTGCAGCACATACCAAAACACATGGGAAATGTCTTTCGATAAACAAAGGTTTGTCTACTAATTACACAACGAAAGTCAAACGTGGTGCTATTTCACCATTTCCTTCTTTTTAATATTTTCAACATCAATACTGTTGATTGCTGTTGCTTGGCACAATACTATATATTCTCGAGGCGAGGGACACAGAAACAAGCAGACGTGCACACGCAAGCATTCTACACATTTCCTTTAATATACCTTCCAAGAGTGTGTCTAGTCTCTCCCCTTTCTCGCGTATTTCACTCACACAAAAACAATCACCGGCAAGCACGCAGGTAAGCAGACAAACATAAGCAGACACTCACACAAAAGAATAAGTTGGGATTAAAGCCATTTGAACCTGGTTACCTCCCATGGCTTTCTTAATAGCGCTGTCACCAGGCTGCCTCAAATTCTGTGTTTGCAACACAGCATGGTGGTGAGCACCCCTGAGGGTATGCAGATGAGCCCTAGCTGAATAGTTCAGCAGGGGCTCAGCTCAGGTCTACAGAAGTGCCTTGGCTGTCAGAGTCAGGTCGCCAGCACCAGGGCTTCATGAGTACCGGTACTCTCCTCGGCAGCTGAGAAGTGCCGGTACTCAAAAAGATAAAACTAAGAAGTACCTGTGAGTACCGGCCCATTTAAAGCACTGGTTACAGCCATCAGGTTCGGTCCTCACTAGTGTGTAGCCAGACGGAGCAGAGTTCTGTGCGGCTATGTAAGCGATATGGTGTTCAATGTGGCAAATATTATGGGCGATACTTGGCAGAGCTTCAATGCTGTGAGGCCATCTTGGTCACCAGTTTGGCCACGCCCCTTCCAAACTGTTTCTTTGTTTCTCTCCTTCATTTCTTTTCTCTTTTGTTCTTGTTCCTTTCTTGCTTTCTCACTTTCTTTTTCCTTCTTGTATGCCTTCGGTCTTTCCCTCCTTTTTTCTCCTTCTCCCCCTCTCTTTCATGATCTCCATCTCAAGTTTGTTCCTTATCTTCAAGTACGTCTTTCCTTTCCTATTCCTCTGCTTTGTTCTTCATTTATTTCCCTTCTCTTTTGGTTTTTCATTTAATAGTACCTTTTCTTTTCACTTTCAGTCCTTCTTTCTTATCCGTATTTTGATTGTTCATCTTTGTTCCGCCACTCTTTTCTTTCTATGTTCCTTCTTACCTTTTTCTACTACCTTGTTCCCTTTCTTTGTCTCTTTTCTTTCTTTGTGTCTTTGTCCTCTACTTTCTTCTTTCCCCCTTTTTCCTTGAGCTCCTTCCTTCCCTCTTTCTTTCTTCTCCCTTTCCTTCCTCTCTGTCCCCTTCCTTTCTTATTTCCTCTCCCTTGATTCCTTACCACATTTCCTTTTTTCCATTTCTTTCCTTTTTTCTTTCTCACATTCTCATTTTCTTTCTTTCATTCTCACTTTTCTCATTATTTTTTCTTTCTTCATCTGTGTTCATTCTTTCTCTCCTTATTTTCTTCAAGAGTGCTTTCATTCTTAAAACAATTTCTTTGTTTATGAATTTGTGTTTTATTTTCGCCTCAAATATATACCCATGGACATGGTCCTGACTGAATAAATATGTTTACTGGTAGAGGCCTATAAAGCTTGCATGGACTCATTTATTAATGGTAATAAGTTAAGCTTGAAATGTTAAAAAATAACTTTATTTAAGTTGAGTGCGTCTGTTTGTGCCCAAGAGTTCTTAGGCATTTTGTCCCAAAGCAGTGGAATGTCAAAGGCCCGCCTTGCCAATAACTTTTCTATCATTCCAACCAAAAGTAGGCAATACTCCTAATAATCAGTCTTAAAGGCAGGGCTGGTATCTCGTTCTCTTGACTGCAACCAATATACTTTAAGGCTATAAGTAAGATAATCGAAGTCTTTCAGGCCCCATCTCACATAAAGAGCATAGTTTCATCCCCTCTATTTCATGACAAAAAGTTACATTCACCTTTCACAGATCTAAGCAAAAAGCGCCTTGTAAACCCTACAGAGTACAGATTTTATGCTATAAATAAATGTGCTCCCTGTAAAAGTACTAGGTGTTCAAGAGCCAGTGTTTAGTGTCCCCTTATATGGTAACTAGAAAGTAGCTGCATATGGTATTTTTTTATCAGAAGTAGCTCACACTATTGAAAAGATGAGGATCTTTTACTGCAGAGAATCTTATCAGGGGCGGCTCTAGGCTCATGGTGGCCCTGGGCAAGGAGCGTAGGTAGGGGGCCCCAAAAGAGGGGATCCGGGGGGGGGGCTCAGAAGGTGTTTGGAAGTGGAACAGAGCCAGAGGCCGCCAAATCCCTGCCAGGGGCCACCAAGCAAATATGTATCCATCCTCATAGGATTATTATACTAAGGATATATATTGGTGTGGTGGCCCCTGGGGTTTGGTGGCCCTGTGCAGGTGCACAGCTTGCACATGCCTAAGGTCGGCCCTGATCTTATAGAGGCTCGTGACAGGGCAAAACAGAGGCAGAGGGCAGGATGGAAACACTCAGGGGCGGCTTCCCCGTTGGAGCGGAAGAGCGTCACCACTCTTAAATGACCCCCAAAGATTAAAAAAAATGGTAATTCATTATCATTTTTATTTTTTATCCTCCCATTTTGAACCAAGCACAGTACGAGGGTGGGGCTGCTGCTGAATGACAGCAGCAGAAAGGAGGGGGGGGAGGGGGCGTTTGTGCACTTTTCAACGTGCACATTTCCCTTTGGCAGGCAGTGTGAGGCCGCTCCCTTCAATCAGAACACTACTCTCACAGCATGAGAGCAGCGCCAGGATTGGTGCCCGCACTGCGGCATCCAGTTCCTCAGGTAAGATTTATTTTAACATTAGTTTTTGCAAGCCCCCCATCCCTTGTAGATGCCAGTCGCCACTGTAAACAGCGTCGGTGCGATCATTGCCACCGCACCAGAAGCTGACTTCAGGGGACGCTGTTTTATCAAATATATTGTGGATTTAAACGCACCTGCTGGAGAGTTCCCTGCCTGCAGCAGTTTTCAGACAACAATGAAAATGTCAAGATAACAACATAGATTAATGGACATGCTGGTGAGAGATCCAGTTTTGTCTAGTGGAAGTTTTGACTCGTCATAAAGTAGGTAGAGGGCTAATTTGCCCTCTGCCTATTTTAGGCGATCACAGAAGTGCGCATAATTGAAATAGCTCTGTGGTTTGCTGCTTTTGTCAGAGAGATCCTTTTCTCACTTGTAATTTATAAATTAATTCCAAATATAGAACAGTGAGCTATTAACTGTCAACAAAGAGCTGCATTCAATGTCTCTATGTCTCTTTTGTGTGATGTAAAGTGCTCTACCACCCTATACTGGTATGAGTAGCGCTATAAAACAAACGAAAAACATGGGAGAGAGTGGTTATGGAGACTTGAGGGTCACTGTTAAAGGATGGTAGTGAGGGAATTCATGGAGAAGGAGGTCATTGGGGGCGCAAACAACACCAGAGCTAAAGCCGGCCCTGACTGGAAACTCTGCAGAGGTCTCGGCACCAAGGACAGAACAGAGAAGGTGTGCATACATAGAAGTTAGTACACAGTGGGTCCCAAAGACAGCTCAGAAAACACTTCCACATCTTGTATCGAGGTCAGAGCATGGACTGGAGGAGTCCTGCCGCAGGTCATCAAGCATTGCGAATAAATTCACGTCCAGTACAGTGCTTAGTTTGTTAAAAAAAAAGTGCCAGGGCTCTATTCAGCAGGCCACTTCTGCTTACACTGCCCATTGCTGCTGTCAATTACAGTAGCGGCAAAATTAATAAGTCACACTCCTACAGGCGTTACAATGCTGACAATTTCAGGACCCCACAGTTAAAAGATTGGCTTTGGCAGCGGGTATTAGTCATTATTAATGTATATTGAATTCATAAACAACAGTAGTTGCGCTAATCTTTTAATTAAAAAATAGCACCACCTTGTGGCAGACTGTCCTAGGTACTGGTGCTGACAGTTAAGTGCTGGTGCCAAGCACCAGAAACCACAGGCTCAAATTAAGCACTGATCCTGTAGCCCGAATGACCTTGTGACCCTAGCAATGACTCAGTTCAGTAATTATTCCCAATGGGCACACGCTGTCTGTTGTCAAAATGCGTTGTGAGCGGCGGGATTAATGTTTTCCCCCTACATTATAGAAATGGCTGTTTCAGTGCACGTTTCGTTTTATGTCACTTTTTTCACCGAGTAATACCGTTTTATTTGCTTACATATTTTAAAGTATTTGTAGGTACGTTTTTGCAGTTTGTTTTTTGAGCTTGTTCTCAAGCATTTCCTCCATAGACGTACTTTGCCTTCTCTATTCTAGAACTAACCAATGCATTAATAGTTAATTGTAGAGACATATACGCACCACTTCATACTGTAAGCACCAAGAATCTCATTGGTTTCAAGGAGCAAGGCACCATGGCAAAGGATGGGCAAGCCCCTCAAGAGAGGAGTCTGGAACTTAAGCTGGCAGCAGAGGAGAAAGAGTGCCATATAGAAACGTCAGTAAAACATTACAAAGGAAAAAAAACTACCCGCTCCTGACCCCGGTCCGCCCCGGCTGCGTGCCGTTTGCTGCGGAGGGTCCCTGCAAGAGCGCCACTTCCGCTTCGCGGCACTTCCGCCCTGCCTCCAGACCGCGCAGGTGAGTGGTCTAGTGTCTGCTGAGCGAGGGTTTATAACGTGCCCTGCCGGCCTCGCTGGCTGACTTGGTGGCCTGTAGACCACTCGTGTGCATAAGCGCGGCCGACAAGCGCTTTTTATTTCTTCCAGCTGACTTTGAGCTGTAGCTCTTTGACTTTTAATATTTTGGTGCTCAGAAGCTGATCATTAGCTTCAGCGCTCGTGTCTTAATCCCTGCACTGTTGTTTGCGCGAAGGCTGTCAGCGCCCGCATTCATGCTGTGATGCTCATTTTTTAATCGCTACTTACCCGCTCCTGACCCCGGTCCGCCCCGGCTGTGTGCCGTTTGCTGCGGAGGGTCCCTGCAAGAGCGCCACTTCCGCTTCGCGGCACTTCCGCCCTGCCTCCAGACCGCGCAGGTGAGCGGTCTAGTGTCTCACGTCGGACGGCATAAATGGCCACCTGGAGGAAGCGCAGCGGACGAGCGCAGCGGGAGCGCAGCGGGAGCGCCGAAGTCGCGCACAAGTCAAGCCCGTCTGCGCCCGTCCGCGGCCTACCGAGGCCAGGGGCCAGGCATGCTGCTCAACGTTTGGTGTACTCTTCCCAGGCTCTTCGTGCCCTATCCCATCACGTCCTCCTTGCTCCCCATGTTATAGCTACCATTCGAGGTAATAATATTCTATCCTCTCTCCCGCCCACAATTCCTTCCTCCCCTTCCCTTCCCATTTCCTGTCCATCCCCTGTTGCACCTCGGCTGACTCAGTCCAGTCCTAGTGGTAGTGATCCCCTCACATTACTCTATCTCAATACTCGTTCTCTTCCTAAACATCAATTAGATATATTCCAACTTCTAGAAGGAGGTCTCATCGACATCTTACTCCTTACGGAAACCTGGTTAAATGCCGACTCTTACCCTGATATCTTGGCCGCCATTCCTGCCGGTTACTATATCCTCCACTCTAATAGAAATTCTGGCAGACCTGGCGGCGGTGTCGCCGCCATTATCCGCTCTCATCTACAGTTCACCACCCTCTCCACTCCACCCATAGCTAATACGGACATTCTCACATTGAAATTTACCTCTCCCAACTCTTCATTTATTTGCATACTAGTCTACCGCCCCCCTGATAACATGCCCCTCTTTCCATCCCTATTTAGTAGCATGATCTCGCAAATAGTCATCAATTCCGCTAGGGTTTTGGTGGTGGGCGACTTTAATTATTGGCCTTTAGACCCCCAGGAATCCTCCCTTTCTCGTGAGCTTACTGACTCACTGCTTGGCTTAAACTTCTCCAAACATATCTTTGTGGCCACACACAATAAAGGCCATACATTAGACCAGATCTGGTCCACCAACCTTGACATTCCCTCTCCCTTGGTTTATCCCTGCCCCTGGTCCGATCACTTTTTTATTTCCTTGTCCTTGCACCTACTTTTGTCTACCAGTCCTCCGATCCCCCATAACCTTCAGGTTCGAAATTGGAAACATGCCGACATTCCTCATTTTCACTCTATCCTTGCTTCAACATCTCTCCCTGATTATTCTGATTTGAATTCCCAAGCAATCTCTCTTGATCATTGGCTGTCCTCTGCCTGTGACGTCGTTGCCCCCATCAAAACTGTTAAGTCTAAACGCCCCCACGACGCTCAGCGCTGATTTACTTCCACTCTTAAGGCGGACAAACTTCGCCTTAGACAGGCTGAGCACCGCTGGCGGTGGAACTATGACCCTCTACTCAAAATCACATACTCTGACCTATTAAAAACCTATAAACAATCGATCATCTCGGCCAAACTTTCTTATTTTTCTCAGAAGGTCTTGACTTCGGCATCCAAGACCAAAGAAATTTTTTCTATCGTAGCTGAGCTCTCCCTACCTGACCGGGTCACCCCCCAGCCCCTACCCTCACAAGCCCTGTGCAATTCTCTCAACTCTTTTTTTTCTGACAAAATTTCCGCAATCAAAAACAATATTCCCTCCACTACTCTGTCCCACGATTCTGTCCTCCCTATCTCGAATCCCCATTCTTTCTCTAAATTTCCCCCTATTTCCCTGGATATCTTTCTTTCACTACTTCAGGCAGTGAGCTCCGGCTCGCCCAATGATTGCTGTCCCACGTCCATTCTAAGAGCTGCCTTCGTGGCCTGCCCCGGCCCCCCTCTTGATCTTTTAAACCAATCTCTTCTGTCAGGCGTTGTCCCTAATGCTTTTAAAAGCGCTGTGGTGGTCCCCATTTTAAAAAAGCCGGGTCTTGACCCTACTGCGCTGGCTAACTATCGCCCCATCTCCCTCCTCCCTTATTTGGGAAAGGTTTTAAAGACTTATGTCACCCGCTGCCTCAGTGCCTTTATCGAGGAAACTCATTTCCTCGACGATCGACAGGCTGGGTTCAGACCTGCTCATTCCACTGAGGCAGTTGTGGTGGCAGTTATGGACACGCTGAAACAGGGAGCTGACAGGAATCTGGCCCAGGCCCTTGTACTGTTAGACCTCTCTGCCGCTTTCGACATGGTCGACCATGGTATTTTGGTCGACCGTGTCAGAAATGCTGGCATTTCGGGCTTGGCCCTGTCATGGGTGATATCTTTTCTCCATTCCCGCTCTCAATCCGTCCGTCTTTCCTCTTTTTCTGCCCCTCTATCCTCTCTTTCTTGTGGTGTTCCCCAGGGTTCTGCTTTGTCCCCGCTTTTGTTTAATCTTTATATGCAGCCCCTTCTTGTCTCTCTTCGGCAGTTTTCACTTACTGCTTTCAACTACGCAGATGATCTGCAGCTTATTTTTCCTCTCAATTCTTCTCCCTCTTCCTGTTCTAATTTTCAAAATGCCATGCTCTTTATCTATGAGTGGATGAACCTTAGCCAACTTAAGCTCAACCCAAGCAAAACGGAGCTTGTGGTGACCGGTGGCTCTCTTACTCCCTGGTCTCCCAACTTTTGGCCTACAGCTCTGGGTTTCCCTCCTTGTCCAGTTAATACTGTGAAGAGCTTGGGGGTCACCATTTCTAGTGACCTCTCAATGCGGCCACACATTAACACCGTCACTTCGGCTTGTTTCTTTCATCTTCGCCGAATTGGGAAGATTCGCAGGTTTCTATCCCAAGAGGCCCTTATTCTTGTTATCCTTGCCCTCATCACCTCACGTCTAGATTATGCCAACTGTCTATACGTGGGGGTCCCTGCCTGCCATCTTTCCCGACTCCAACTGGTCCAGAATCAGGCAGCCAGACTAATTTTTCAGCAACCTAAACATCAGCACGTCACCCCTTTGCTGAAAACTTTACACTGGCTCCCAGTTGTACAGCGGTGTGTTTTTAAAATGGCCTGCACCATCTTTAAATCCTTGTTTACCTGTGCCCCTGCCTTTATCTCTTCCTGTTTGCACGCCTATGTCCCTTCCCGTCACCTCAGATCTTCGACTCATAACCCTCTGATCACCCCCAGGTTCAATCGCAAGAAACATGGGGGAGCCTGTTTCTCTTTTCTTGCTCCTGTTACTTGGAACTCCCTTCCTCTTGCCATCCGTCTGTCCACTGACTATTGTTGCTTCCGCAATTCTTTTCTGGCGCACGGCTAGCGGCCTTGTTCCTGAATGTTCTTCTCCCACCTGGTCTAGAGCGCCAAGAAACCAATTGGTGTACGTGCGCGGTACCAAATCTTTTTTATTAATAATAATAATAATAATAATACAATTGAAAATGTACACAATTAATATGCAACACTTAAATTAGCATCTGACAAACCAAGCACTGTACTCCGCTAATTTTACAGTACTGCAGGAGGAAATAACCGGTGAAAGTAACTCTTTCGTCTCCCCATCCAGATACCACCTCGGACCCCATGCATCAGTGAAGAGTCGGTGTATGCCCAGAATTTAAGCTAGGTCACCCCAGAGGTGGATGAGATGCGCATTAAAGGCACGGGGTAAGGTTAAGGGCAGGGCCACTAGAATGATGTGCCAGTAAAATACTAAATTACGTGGCAAGGTTGACTAAATTATGCAGCGGTAAAAAACAAATGATGTTCTGTAATGCAGCAGTTTTTTGTTAGTAGTACCTCATTATTTTGATATTTTTAGAATTAGTAATATCTGGGCAACGGTTTCATCTAAGTAGTACCACTTTGACACCCAAAAACTGAAATAGCTAACAGAAAATAGACCAGCAAAGCCTTGCGAAGAGCCATCCACTGCGCAGCAAAGTGTTGCTGAGTTTTTTCCGTAACTTTTGATCCATTTGAGCAACAACCTATTTCTTTTTCTTAAAACTACAGCTTATGTAGTAGAAAATAGATTATGTAGAAAATGCAGCAAACCCTTTATTATGCGGATAAAGCAGCAGATGCAAAATCGCCTAATTACAGTCACCCTGGTTAAGGGCACTAGAACTACTGATCATTTCATGACATAATTCCCCCTACCGATGGGGTATGGTATCATGGCAGAAGAAGGAAAGCAATCAATGGCAGATAATCTATTGTTGTAACAACAAACTGCAAACAAATAACTCAAACAGACACCCTACATGGGACATTTGAGGTACCCTTCTGTGAGATTCTTTGTTAACAGCAGTACTCAGGAGGCTGGTAAAGGCTTTGGTAAGCATGCAAAACCTGATTTTGCCTGACAAACTAGGGGTAACAGGGCTCTCATTTCGACAACTTGAACTTTTTACCTATGGTGTCCTGTTGCCCCCTCACTAGTAGTTGCCAACTGAATACCAAGTTCACCTGTTTTGTACTTGACTGTCAGGACAGCGAAGCAGAGCGGTCTAATGCTTATTCAGGGATGTCATAAGGGTTAGGGATTTCCAATCAGTGCTTCATGTGTGGAAAATAAAAGTGATGGGGATAAAAACATAATGCTAAACATAACAGGGAGGTCAACAGCGATAACCATAACCACCTAGCTCCTACTGAGCTGGAGCTCTGTTTAGATAAGTCTTAGGGGATGATTACAACTTTGGCTGTGTGGGAGCGGGGCGGCATCCCACCACCTACTCCCACACCACCCAAGTCAACCATCAGTTGCCCTCTGGATTAGGAGTTTTTTCAAGATCTAGTGGGCAGTCCTTTTGCGTTCCCACAGTGGTGCCTTTAACATCAAAGCAAGTGCCTGCATGGCATGGACTGTTAAGTCTATACCATGCAGGAAGTGGGCGTGCATGCAGACCATGTGCCCCGCTGCATGCATCCCCATGGCATGAGGCACCAGGGGGCCCTGTAACACCCCCTTAGTTTCTTCACCCCAAGCAGTTTCAAGGAGTGAACATCGCTGTGGGACCGCTAGCACCGAGGAAATAGTAATATGCTTGGCGGGCCACAGAGGCTCTGCCAAGAATATTGCGGCCTCACACCACTGTGCCACCACCAGAGAATGCGGTTCCCTGGCTTTTGCAGCTGTGTCATGGAGGTTTGACCGATATGGTTGTAATACGGCGGTCGGACCACTGGTGCAGTAATCTACGACTGCCACCGCACTTCCACGACGGGTTCAGCCGTCTGATGGACCGCCTAAATCGTAATCTGGCACCTAGTATGGTGTAAGTTCTGAACAATTCACTAAACTAATTTCGCTGGTAAAACAACAATTCACAAATGAATTCCCGGCAGGTGCAAATAATTTTAATACTGTGGATTTCTCTGTCATAAGTGTGGAGAAACTCAGGGTAGTAAATACCATGCGAATTGTGGAAAGTGAGTGGGAGCAGGCTTCTTCAGACTTGTGTGCCTGGGAATGCCCACAAACCCATACGTTTATGGGAGTTCACAAACTTCAATCCAGCCCTTTCCCTCCCTAAAATGGTTAAGAGAAATGGCCAGGAAGAGGAGTGGATCTCCTCTATATTTGGTGGGGAAGAAGGACCAGGATTTTCTCCATGGGCAAAAAAGATTTCTCTTTGGAGGAAAAAAAATGTGCCGAAGCATAGCTGGCCTCGTTTTTCATGTGCGTAATTGTATACTATGTAGAATTACTTACAGAGCCAATAGGACCACAGGGGATATGTGACATGACATTCTAAATAACACTGTTGGTAACTGGAGCATACATAGTTTACCCGGATTACTGCCCAGAATATAAGTGAATTGCAAAAAGCATTCAATCTGCCCCTGTACAAGAAAATACTTTTATGGGTGCAAATTTACTACTTTGTCACGTGAATTGGCCACTTTGTCTTGGGGAAGGCTCCCCAGATGTCAAAGGTTTACTATATGGTTCCGCAAACAGAGGATCCATTAACTTATCACAAATCTGCAAATTCCTATAATCTGATGCTCACGGGTGCTTCAGAAGAGGCTCAGTGGTCACACAGTTTGTGTGTCAAGGTCTGATAAATAGAGATTGCATCAAGGTGCTCCACTATGTGAAGGGTGGCGTGCACGTCTTAAAAGCTCTACTAAGGGATACCAGACTCCTTCATGGTTTCAAAGAGTCTCTCAGTTCCAACAAAGCCCACCTACACATAATTGCCAGTGGCTCTCCCGGCTGCTTGAAGAACTGATCTCTGTAGCCAAAGGGGAAACAAGGGAAAATATCAACATATATTTACTGAAGTTCACAACCATTGAGGGAGTAAAGCTACAACAGATTTTAATTTCCAAGCACACTATCTTAGTGACCATTGATCCCAGTGACAACCAAGCAGTATGTGGTAGTAAACTCAGAAGAGAGTCACCTATTTACCTTTCTTGAGTTCCCAGGCCAAGAGATTAGACATAGGTACACCTTGAGATCTTGCTTAGTCAACTAGGGTGACCTTGGCAGAGAAGAAAGGGGGTTCAGCTTAGACCGTAGTATGTAGGAGGTTCCCCTGGGTTTCAGGCAAGGAAGATGTAGAGGTGGGCAGAGCTCGAGGATTGGCACTACTCGGAATTCCGCGGAGTTGCATTAAAACTCAGTCGAATTCCGTGGAGTTCTGCGAGCGGGTGGAGTTGCTCCACTCGCCCACCCCTAATTTAGAATGCACTGGAATGAGTCAGCAATAGAAAGCTATAGTGCTGAGTAGTACAGCACTGGAATGAGGCTTCACCAAAATACAGCTTTTCTGGAATAATGCAGCACTGAGGAAGCTTACCCTAGAACACGTGAGCACTGGAATGAGACTGTACTAGGAAAGGCATGCTGTTGTAAGAAACAGCAACATTGAGCAAGGCAGGCTGCACCAAAGTGAGGCAGCACTGGAGGAAGAGTGAAACGGAACGAGACAGTATTCAATAATACTGCACGCACTGAGGCCAAACTGGAATAAGGAAGCGTTACAATTATGTACTAGCGCTCAGAAAACTAACACTCTAAAAAGACAACATTGGAAAGACACCTTTTTGTAATACCCAAAAGAAGCACTAGTCCAAAATGAAATCTGGTTGACCCAACAAGGCTGCACTTGAAGAGTAAGCGCAAAGGCGAGGCAGTGCTGAGATAAGTCAACTAGGATCCAGGCAGCACTATAATAAGGCAACACTGGATGCAGCTACTCACGAATGATGCTTCCCTGGAAAAGGCTGCATGGCAAAAGCTGCACCGTCCGTAGGGCTTCCTGAAAGGTGCCACCGAAAGCAGTCATAGACTTGAACAGCAGCGACTGAGAAGGTACTGGGTCTGGAATACAACTGTACTGCAATGAGGCTATGTTAATTGTGGCAGCAGTGTACAATGCAACACTCATCTTATTGAATGCAGACAGCTCCTGCATAAGCCTCTTCCCCTGCAGATCCACTCCTCCTCCCCCTGTGAACTGCGCTCTGCTAGGCTTGTAGCCAGAGCAGACACCTGGGCCGTCATGCAGTTTCTTTTCGACCGCTCTCTCTGCTTCTCCCAAGATGGCGGCTCCCATGGCAGACATCGCAGGAGGTTGGGGGGCGCAAAGGAGGGGGAGGTATCAACTGCAATCGCGCATGTCCAGTAAAGTTTCTCTGAGCCATGAACTTTCTGGTAGCCCCACCTCCTTTTCGGAAATCAGTTAATCAGAGCTTTCTCTGACTAATGGGGTGGGCCGTGGGGCAAACTCCGCTACAGGTAGAATCTGAGTTTTTTGCTGAACTCCGCTCTCTGGGCAGAGCAGGACTTTCAAAATTCTGCAAACTCCATCTGCGAAGCGGAGTAAACCACCCACCCCTAGAAGATGATAGTTGATGATTTTTCATGTCCCACAACAGCTGCCAGGCTCCTGCCTTGCAGCAGCACAGACCTCGGGAAGGTACCACAGGCCCTTTTAAGTAGCTGGGCTTTTGGTCTCTTGTAACACTGAACTGACTAGGAAGACCATTTTTTTCAATTGGACTGACAATCATTGTGCACTGGTCTGGTTAAATCCTGCATGCACACTGTGGTAGCTGGTACCACCTGTCTGAAGTGCCCATCTGCATTGGACTCAGAAAGTCAGGTGTATCCGTTGTGCAACAGGTATGGAAGGAAGAAGGGCAGAACTAAAAGCGCTCTTGCAGGGTAAAAGAGTCAAAGTCAAATAGAAGAATCTGACATACTCAAATGCGTTTCACAAAGGTAAGCCTGAGGAGTTAAAACGCTCCCTGGAAGGAAACACCCTTTCTCTTTCAGGCTCTATCGAGGATGTTATGCTCCTTAACAACTGGATTCGAGACTCTATTGATAAACTTCCACAAAGAGCGAGTAGAGAAAAATCTTCCAGCCCCTGGTTCTCTGACAGCGCCAAGGTAGCAAAGAAAATGTGCAACATTAGCAGGACTTCGCCACATTAGCAGGACTTTTTCCGGCTAAAGCGGCGATAATTTCATCGCCCTTTTAGCAAGCTGTCGCTAACAGTAGTTAGCAACAGTTTGTAGGCGATAGCGAGCTGTTTTGGGCCTGCTTTGCATGACATGCAAAGTGGGCGTACCCAACCTGTTAGCGACTGAAAGCAGTCGCTAACATCACTATCGCCTATTAGCAACGCAGGCACAGCGATAAAAAAATGTGCGCTAAGCGCGAATATCGCCAAAAACTAACGCCTGCTCAGACCACTTCTTAACCTGTATATCCAATGGGAGTTGTATATTCAGGTTAAGACACTATTGGCGTTAATGCCTGAATATTGCTGGATTTCCAGCGATATTCACGCATTGAGCCGCTATCACCGGATATTTTATTGCATTTGAGATAAACGTTGCTAATAGCACGTTATCTCTGCGATAAAATCCGGCGATGCGCGGCGATGAAAAAATATCGCTAAGCTCATTTAGCGATAAATATCGCTAGTTGCAGATAATATGCTCCTAGGTTATGCTCCTCATGTGATTGTGCATAATCTCACATAATTTTGCTGTTATTTCACATAATTACGCTACAGGACTCTTATCCACGGAACATGTGTTGGCTGTCCCTTGACAGTGGAAGAAATGAAACTTTTCAGATTTTGTACGATGCAAAAAGTTTTACAAAATTACATATAATGCATAGAAGATGATTGTTTATAATTGATGAATTTTAGATAAATAAAACTATTTTTACATTGATACAAAAACATTTAAACGATGTTATGATTGTAAAATAGATCCCCCACACATTGTAGCATTCTAGTCATGAAACTTTGTATGTAATGTGGAGTCGCCAGTATTTTTCACAGGCACTGTTTACTCACCATTGTTGGTGGTTTGCATGCATTCAGTATGAATTGCGAGGAGCGCAAATGCCTCCATGGTAAACTCCAATCAGGACCAATCTAAGGCCCATATGTATGAACACATTTTACCATAGACACAGAATGGGTAAAACCCTTTGATACATCTGGCCCTAATTCTTGTATCTGGCAGCGCTCGTTGCAACATGGTTGTGTAGCACTCACGAAAAGCCTAGTATGAATAGTGAACATTTACTCTACTTGACTTATGTGAACTATTTATATTCATGCCCACTATTAGTCAGTCAAGTGGAATGCAGGCACTGTGCAACATAAGCTTTGTATGCTATTTGACAACTGATTTTAGATTCTCTCTGCTACTGTGGAGTTCTTATCTTGATTCTCCTAAGCAGGATGACATCCATAATATGTCAAGTTATTGCAGTTCATACACTATAGGATAAAGAAATGCCTTGTTTTTCTTTAGTAGGATTCTCATAACCTCTAAGAAATAATTTTGTATACATTATGCTTAAGGGCCACTCTGCATATAGTGTGGTTGGATCGAGTATAGCTGGTGCCTGCTTTGTATCTGACATGGGTGTTATACAGTTTGTAGCCGCCATGAACAATCCCAGCCGGCTATCAAGCATGGTTGATGCCTGTAATGTATGAACTCATTCATGTGACAAGATTCACCTTATAACTGACACTCAGGGGCATATTTATAAGGCACTTGCGCTGCTGTAGCGTCACTTTTTGTGCTCCATAGCGCAATCCACAAATTTATATTTAAGTGGTCACACAGCGCCACTTTGCGTGCCTTTGAATGGCCTCATAGACATGGAGTAAGGCAAAGGAGCACGAATCGCTGCGTTGCCTTACTCTGCACCAGGAAGGTGTTCAATGGGCGTTGGGGTGAGTGCCCCCATGCACCACACATGGATTTTGACGCTGCACCAGATTTACAAACCATATAAACCTAGGATGTGCCAAAACCCTACGCCTCCCCATGGGAGACGCAACAAGGAGAAATAACTTTATTTCTTCTTGTTTTTTCCTTTTTTCCATATGTTCTGCATTCTGCTACACACATAAAAAGAGAAAAGGTACCCCTTCTTGTACAAAAACCATCTTGCCAACAACACACCCACCATGGTGCAAGGGTGCCTGCATTGGCACAAGGCTGCCGGAACGGCATCAGAGCAAGGGGAAAGGACAGGAATGTACATACAAACAGTGCATTCCTGCCCTTTAACTTTAAACATAGGGCAGCACAGTTTGCTGCGCTCCCTAAGCCAACGCCTCATAAATGAGGCCCTCAGTGTGACCCTGGGCAGACCCCGCTCACACAGTTTTCCGCACAAGAGCACATCCAGGGTCTGCCAGAATGACGACGGCCAGGTTGTCACTTGAAAACAGCACCAAGGCCGTTCACCCCTATGATGCCCAGTCGTATTCCATACGGCTGGAACCCTGGACGTGCCAGGCATGTTAAGGGACCCCCTCTTGGCTCCTGCCAGTCACGTTTTGCACCCCTTGTCAGTTTCTGATAGCTATAAATAAGCAGCCGCCCTGGGAGCTGGGCTCCTGTATTGGATGCGGGATCCCTCATATGATTCTGATTGCTTCTTTGTTTTGAATTATGCAGCTGCCAGCTCCCATCGTTTTCTCTCTCCATCACCTGTGAACAGGGGCAGGGGGAGGGAGGGTGGGACTCCTGGCCACAGCGGCGATCACACAGCATGGAACTGCATCCCACTGGAGGGGAATGCATGTAAAGGGTTTCTCCATCTCACCCTTTTCTTGCAGTAATCTCTAGTTAGCTGACAATCAGTTCCTTAATCAGGCTTCACACTTACAGTTAAAGTAAAATATATGGCCCCCAAGAAATATTTTATTGAACCCCCACCTTCCTCAAATGTCCATGCAGGCCAGTAATGGCAGTAAACCTGAAACCCCCTTGAGTTATTCTGTTCTATCATACGGCAGATGTTATTTATTAAACAATGCCACTACATCATTTGGATGGGCCATTCTTTCAATCTGCATATTTCTTTCTATAGTAGGCTCATCAGCAGGGGAGACAGGGCTCAGCCCTGCGAACTCTCACATACTGACCATACCCCTGCCCACACTGCTCTTTATTTTATTAAGCAGTATTCATGAAAACACAGCTTACCTTTTTTCAGGAACACTGCCAGAACACTGGTCAGCCCTTCCAGCCTCTCCAGGCTCCTGATGACAGGGGGAGAAGGAAGACTGAAAGCCACAAGTACTGTTCAAGAAACACACTCTGTATTTGGTTGTCTGGATTGTGCATACGTAAGTGGTGTAAATGAACTGCAGACACCTCATACAGGCAAAATCAATGTTATTTAGCAGATATACTGCACAAATCTCAGGTAGCAGAGTAGAAATCCAGCTTTCAAATTTCCAGAGGGGGGCGGTTTGCTGTGTGGGGGCTGAGCTATACCTTTGATCTTGGTGAAATCACCAGAACTGACATCACCAGAAGTGGTGTCATAGGCAATTATACGGCACTGAGAAGCATCAATATATTAACATCTTTAGAATGCAGCATGTCAATATACATGATAACAGGCAAAACACAACACACTACAACAAACTAAGAGCCGGATGTACTAAGGCTTTTTGTGGTTGCAAAGGTTGCGAATCACAAAATCAGGCCATTTGTTTACCGAAAAATAGCCTTTTGCTATGTATCAAACAAAAATTGTGCATCGGTAACACCTTACTGAATCGCATTTCGGGATTGTGACTAGTTACCAGCTCGGTGTTTGGTAGACATTTGCATCCCTACCAAGTGGAGATTTGGAATGGGATGTATTCATGTTTTGTGATGGAAATCCAGTCACAAAACATTAACCCCTTCACTGCGGCGGCTGTTCCGCCGCAGTGCTAAGGGGGAGGGCGGCCGAGCGGCGGGCGCATGCTGGTGACGGAACCGCTCCGTCACCAGCATCGGTTGCGCTGTGCTCATGACGGAGCGGTTCCGTCACAGCCCCGCCAGCTCAATAGAACGTACCGCATAGGCGCGAAATCAGCGCCGCGCAGCGCGGCGACCGGGCTATGACGGAACCGCTTCGTCATCAGCACAGCGCGACTGCGGCTGATGACGGAGCAGTTCCGTCATCAGCAGGGGAGGGGTTAATATTTTACTGACTACTCAAAATTCAATTAACCCCCTCCTAATCTTGAAAAACATATTGAAAACGTAAGTTTTTTTTTTAATGCAGCCTGTTTTCCTTTTTAAAAAGAAATATGTTGGTTTGCCGACCCCAGCAGGACACCATCCCTGTGATGACAGTGAATCATTAGGGGATGCCATTTGCAAATTATCTCATTTATATTCATGAGGTTGGCTGAGTGGCGACCAACTATGATTCGGTTTGCGATCTGACCTATAAGTACATAGGTAGGTTCGCAAAACATAACACTAGTCACAAATTACAACCTGTATTTTTTGGTCAATATTTAACATATCTGTCTCTAAAGGCACATTTTCTTTAACCCCATGGCTGCTAGGCGTTTTCCCGTCCTGCGCTGGGTTTTATTCTTTTTCATTGTTTTATGACGAGCTGGCCTTGTCATCCGCGCACGGCAGGTAAGCGCCATGACGAGCCCAGCTCGTCATTAGCCTCGAAGGGGTTAAAGAGTGAGAACAGGTTGGTTAAATTGCAGAGACTGAAAACCTATCTACTTGCAATGCTTCTACACTGCTGTGAACCCTTACAAATTAGCTATACGACCTGTCTAGTGGGAATTAGATAACTAAATCTTTGTCTGGCTAGAGGTAAATATGTTTACCTGTAATATGTTTGCATAGTTTTTGTAGAAGTTACAAATACCCATTATTTTCAAGTAGGTCTGTATAATGTGAGCCAGTCCTGGCTTTTTCCCAAATCATGTTGCAATATGGGACATGTAGTTTTGCCTCTATCATTGTAAGTGTGGCCTTAAATATGCAATACAATATTTCAGGTTGTTCCAGATCAGTAGTAAAATATTACCAGAATGGTATCTAAAGTTATTTGACACATGATAACCTCAATTCAGTCTGAAGCCGGCACACCTTTATAGCCACAGGGCCTTTCCATGGTCACAGCCAGTACTCATAAGAGTTTCGCTCTTGTTAAACTGATCTGTTGATTGTCGTGGCTTGAGCACCCTGTCTCTTTCACCTCCTCCAAACGCCAAAATAGCAAATCATGTCAGGGCCATGCATGAGTGTTCAGACTTGGAGATAGACATTTTTTAGAATATGGCTTAATTTCTAGCAGACCTGTAGGAGGATGTGACTGTCAACAAGACTAGTAGTCTTGAGCAGCTAAACCTGTCTCTCCAGCAGCCAGTGATTGCAGAGAAGGACAGAGCATTCTTCAAGAGTGGCAGTGACATCATCAAACTATTTCCAGGGGTGCCAATCTCCCTGAGCCTCTGCATAATCAATGCCACTGCAGCCCAGGATATATGGGTTGTCTGGGCTCAGGTTGCTGTATTCCTGTACCCAACAAGAATCCACACAGACCAGCAGGGGTTGGATATCATGCTCTATCACATATACTACTAGATCATGGGTTCCAGCAAAGCCAGAAGCTGGGAGAGGTCGTGAGGCAGATCTTTCTGGTAGCTCTGTTGTCCTATCCGTCCCATCGTTTGTACCATGCCTTTCAGTATCCTATGTGTAGTACTGAATTCCTGTCTTGCTGCTAGTATGGACGAGTCACCAGGAGGTGCAAGGTAAGGTAAAATACATACTTCCAAAGTTGTAGGTTTTGTGCATTTGTGAGTGAGAATGACTATGTGAGGGTGAATGTGTGAAAGAGTGTTTGTGATAGTGAGTGAGAATTAACAAAAGAATGAGTGAGTAAATATGAGAGTGTGTTTCTGAGTGAGAGTGAGTGTGTGGAACTGAGAGTGAGAATGTGAGTATTAGTGAGAATGAGTGTGAGAGGGAGAGGAAGTGAGGGACGGGGTGAATGTGAGAGTGAGAGTGGATGAGGAAGTGTCAGTTGGAAAGAGTGAGTGAGGGTGACAGAGAGAGGGAGAGAGGGCGAGAGAGAGGGGAAGTGTGAAAACATTAGAGTATGTGCTAAGCGACTTTGTGAATCTGTGTTGGTGAGAATCAGTGAATGAATGTAAAAGAAAGTAACAGTTTGAGAGACAGCGAATGTGTGAATTATTTAGATTGAGTGAAAGTGAGTCAGAATCAGTGAGAGTGAATGACAATCTGTTGAATGAGTGAGTGTATGTGTGAGTCTGTGAGTGTCACTGAGAATAAACAAGTGAGTGTGTATAACTGAAAGCGAGTGAAAGAGTGAGTGAAAGTGTGTCTGAGTGAGAATTAATAAATTAGTGAGGGAGAGTAAGGGAGTTAGTGAGAGGGAGTAAGGAAGCGGAAGTGAGTGAGATAGTGAGAGTAAGTATGAGTGAGTTAGAATGAATGAATGAAGGGGTGTGAGCGAGAGGAATTGTGAAGGTATGAGAGTATGTGTGACTCTCTCTGTCCATGTTTGTAAGCGAGTGAATGTGAAAATCAATGAGTGAAAGTGAGAGAGTGAGGCAGTAACAATGAGGGAGTTTTTGGTGAGCACATCAGCATATTTGTGTCAGTGAGTGGGAGTGTGTTTGAGATAGAATAATAGGTTAAGAGAGTGTGAATGTGAGTTAGAAGAGTGTGTGAGGTGAAGTGAGTAACTGTCAGTGATTAAGATTGTGTGTTTTTGTGAGTGTGCATTGTGCTTGATAGCAACCCGCGGCTCATAGCATACTCGAGGTAATGTGTAGCGTATTGGGAAGCCTAGGGCCACATGCCAGCACTGCCCTATTGGAAGTAATTCTTGTAAGGCAGTGCACCAATGGCAACATGCAGGCCCTGGAATACTAAAGATAATGCTGCTGCTGCAATATTGGAGGTACTTGGAGGTACATCTTGGCCTAAGGAAGGACAAACATGCAACCATGGGCAATGGGGAAGGGTGTGGTGGAGGGACGACTCTCATTAGAACATAGTGGCTCTAACTTACATAAGGCATTTTTGAGATATGGCATACCTGTTAGAAACTGGATTAGTGGTTGGCTAAGGCTTGGACCAAAGCCAGGCAGAAACCACTACTCTAGTCAGGGCAAGGGAGTCACATGCCAAATATAACCCCTGCTCACTCCCTTGGTAGCTTGGCACGAGCAGTCAGGCTTATCCTGGTGGCCATGTGTAAAGCATTTGCACACGCACACATCAACAACATCCCAGGCATACTACAAAAGGAACTGCACATAAGGTTATACCAAATATAGCCTTTGTATTCTCCTAACATATTAGAATAGTAATCACACAATATACACTGTGCAAACTGGCATGGGCAATATTCACAAGGGATCATATACACATGACAGGGCCACATGGACCACTGTCAGAACCATCACAAAGCGAACTTGGTAAAAGTAAAACAGATCGTAAACGAACAACCAGTAAACACTGGTAATCACTGTCCTTGGCATCAGCCTGTAACATAAACTACATTATGCACAGTATCACATCAGGCGCGAATTACATCTGTGCCAACCTCGCCAGCATAAACACAATATGCAATCCTCTCATAAGTCTAAACACATTTGACCCTAACCTCCTAAGCATAACTCCCATTAGGGGCATAACTCACACAGTGAAACATAATCTCACTAGCATAAACCATAATATGCCAAACAACCTCATAATCATAAAAACACATTTAGAGGTATCAAACAGGGTGCGTAAAACATACTACACACAATACATTTCCTAGCACCACATCACATTAGGGCCTGGTGCCCTATAACTCTAACATTCCCCATGGCCAACTGGCCATTCAAAAAGTGGCTCAAATGCCCTGTATCCCGAATGTCTGGGTGTGCTGCAAATGCAGCGACAGTCAAGGGTGCGCAATTTGCGCAGGTCTAAACGTATCAGCTGGCACTAAGTGCTGCGCAGCTGTGAAGGACAAGATGGGGGCCAAGGAGTGCGTCTCACTCCTGAACTCAAAACATGTTCCCTAAAGAATTGTGGCCTATACTGTGCATCTACCCACTATATGCTGGGCAGGCTTAAATATTCAAATGAGGCCTGGCACCACTGTGCCACTTCTGTCCCTCTCAGGGACTCCTAAATCAATCTGCACCAGCCGGGGCCGCTGCCCTCTATCAGGCGGGGCAGTGGGAAAAATTCCATGAGCCCTGCTCTGGGGATCCCTAAAAAAAATATGCCCACAAAGAATTGGCTACCAAACGTTGGAGTGGCCCACTAGAAACAGGGTCGTTCTGACTCTGTACCCCCGTCAGGGTGACGGTATGGCCACCACTGGCACTTAGGCCCCCACTGGGGCCTCTTAATTAACTATGCCCATCACTCGGGCCACACAGGCTCTAAAACAAAAGATGCCCCGCCATCGGAGCGGCCCACAACTGCGGGCCCGCTCACTTAAGTGGCACCCCGTGGCTGCATCTGGTCTCCCCGCCAGCCATCTCCACTCACCGGCTCTTGGCGGGGGGAAGGCTCCTCACTTGGATATGGCGGGGGCAGGCACCAGCAATGTGCCTCGCTCCCCCCTCCGCAGGAATCCTGCTGCTGCACTCCGCTTCACCTGGTCTGCCGTCTCGGGACCAGTACTTTAGGATGGGGCCAGCGTGGCCCTAGGCTGCCTCCTTCTCTTCTGCCTCCGTCCAGTGCGGGATGGGCTCCCACCGGGATTTTCCTCAGCGTGCACCGGGGCTCCCAACAGCTCACTGGAGCCCCGCTCAGGGGATAACTTCCTGTTGCATCGCAGGCTCCGCCCACTTCCCGGGCAAGGAAAGGTGGTGGGCAACCGTAATTAATTAAAAATAAGCGGGGTGGCACCGCAATTGCGTCCCTCCCGAAGGGGCTTCAGCACAGCGCTGCTCAGCCCACGCTTTCCATTTCCCAAGAAAAATAAAGCGCTCGCAGGCGCTAGGCACAAGGTCCTTCCAAGGTCCAGAGCAAAAGCACAAGGTCCAAAGAAAAAGTCCTAGAGGCATCAAGGGGCAAAGCAGGGCCCAGGGAGGCAAGCCCTCATGGCAACCCGCCCCGGGCCCCAGCAGCACGCCCCCAGCAGGATCAGCACACTCCAAGAACTAAACATTTTCATGGGGTCCCAGCCCTTTCTTTTATACCAGCAAATCCTTTGTTCTAAAAGTGTAGGCAATGGGAGAACCAGATGCAACTGGTTCAGGGGAGCTCCTGAGCACTTTGTTTTGCTCAGCTCCTCTCTCCCTTTCACGGGACAGACCAGGGACATTAGACGCACCACATGAGGTGGAGCCAGCATTGTGGAGGGAAGGCACAGCCCTATTCAGGTCCCAGGTGCAACTCCTCCCTCCCATCTACATGCAGATCTCCCTATTCACCACCGGGCAGACCCATCCTGGCTCCTGGAGCAACCCACATCATCCAACACCTGTCAATCACAAGCCAGACAGGCAATTCACATCAGGCAGGCAGACACACTGCACACAGAAATGTCAACTTCTAAAAGTGGCACTTCTCCACTAGTCACAATAAATCTGTGCACACCATTGCGCAGCATTTATTCTCATGAGTTCTCACATACTAAACTCGCCCCTGCACTCCTCTCATATCAGGAATTACCATGGACACACATATCCCCCATGCATTCCTATGGGAGGGCAGGCCCATCTCACCACACATACACAGAGAGCGCACGCTCTTTACAGTGGACCACAGTGCCAAAGTGCACAGAGGCCTAAAATCCCCAATATCAGGTTACAGAAAAGCTAGGAGAATGCAAAAAGTTTCGCGGTGAACCCGCCAAAAGGACCAAGTCCAACAGTACCCATGTGATATGGGCAGCATTAGTGGCGAAATTTCTGTCCTGACATATCGTATGTGATTCTTGGTATAAAGGTGCACCGGCTTCAAAATGCTAGCAGGGGCTCACAAGAGGTAGTTCTTATCACTTTAAGGGGGGGGGGGGGGGGCAGCATAGCAAATTTGGAAAAAAGATTGGATGACTCCTGGAAAGCGAGAGACACGCTGACACACCATGGAAGTACTAGAATACTTCAACAGTGCCTTTTTAGAGCCTATGCCTTTTAAGCAAATTCAATCGAAAATTGTGCTTTTAGATGCACTATTCGAATCAATGTTTGGAAAATAATTTCTCTGGGGAGAACACACCTTCCAAACCCTGCACAAACAATTCAGGCTTCCTTCCTACACCATATGGATCAAATACAGGGCAAGTATTGCAACTCACCACTTTAAAACATCACCAGCTGCCACTGAAAAACACCTCGCTTGCTTTCATTGATTTTATTTCTATGGCCAGTGTGAGTCACCTCTTGTTGCTAGGATATATTTTTAGATAACTCAGAGGCAGCTCTCAGGCCAGCAGTATATAGATCTCTATTGCCAATGAAAAGCATCTCTCAGGCTGGCAGTGTATACATTACTACTGCTAGTGAGAGACACCTCTTGTTGCCATTGTACATTTCTGGATCGGTGAGAGGCATCTCACATGGCAGCATTGTTTATATTTCTATGGTCAGTGCATGCCAGCATTGTGTATATTTCTATGGACATTGAGTCCCACCTCTCAGGCCAAGAGTATATATGTTATTATGGTCAGTGTGGGTCACCTCTTACTGCTTGTGTATATTGTGCTATTTCATTGAGAGGCCCACTCAGGCCAGCAATGCCTGTGTTACCATAGTTCAGGTTCAAATTTGACTTTATTTGGTTTTTCACAACCTTAAAGTATACATGTAAAATAACCATAATTATAAAAACAAGATAAAATTACATAAATCATCAAAACTTTACAGTTCCTAAAACACGATCGCTTTCTAGATTCAAAATTTGATCAGTTTCAATTTTTGATAGTAATGTCTCTACAAGAGTCATAAATTTTACTCCACGGCATATTAGAATGTTCGAAGATGCACCCAACCAACTTGTGACCGCCTGCCTACAGGTGCGAATTCCTAAGACGTTTAGAACTGATTTCAGCATAGTTCTTCTTTCGGCTTTTACGGTCTCGCAAGTGCACAATAGATGATACAGACTTTCTGTGTGGTACCCACAAAGGCGGCATGTCTTTTCTTGCTTTTTTACTTTCCAGGTTGGGATTAGGTCCATTGAACAATGATCGCCTAGTCTATATGCCATGAATTTCTTTTTTAGCGATAGCCGGAAATGAGCTTCTAGATAAAATTGTGGTTTTAGTCTTTTATATGAGTTAATTACTGTCCAGGCATGTCGGCGATTAGCCAAGATTCTTTTGTCCTCTACCAGGGCTAGTGACTTTGCATTTAATTTACAAATTTTGTTGAATGATGCTCGTTCCATCTGACTATTCCAAACTTCCTCGATGTTTAGTTCTTCGAGGGCAATTCGCAAATAGGTACCCCAGGTGTTTGGTTCTTTTTCCTTGTATTGATTCTCGATCTCTAGCCAACATAGGTTGTTTAGTGTACCTATTTCCGATGCTCTAAGTTTCCAGCACCATTTTGCAAAGATAGCTTTCCTCTGGTAGACTTGGTTTTGTAGGCCGAATTCCAGGCGTATTTGTGCTGGGGATGCTCCTTTGAAAAGATTAAACACAGATTTGTATACTCTTATCTGTAATTTATTTAATATGTCGATTTCATTTCCGTGCCATATTTCTAACCCATAAGACAAGGTAGGTAACACTTGGGCTGCCATTACTTTTAAAATGTGTCCATATGAGGGGCATTGTAGTTTCTTTTGGAGCAAATTATAAGCAAAAATAAGTGATTGTGCTTTGGCCGTGATATCACGATTTTGGTCCACCATGGACATATTTCTGCGCAGTTTAATGCCCAAATATTTATATGTGGGTATCTCCTCGATTTGAATATTCTTTGCGTACCATTTAAAAGATCCTCGGCTTGGGCCCGCTAATCTCACGACCTTTGTTTTTTTATCGTTAAGTTCCAAACCTACTAGGTCGAAGTACTCTATTAATTTATTTATGACCCGCTGCAGGCCAATCGGTGTGTGACTTAAGACCACAATGTCATCTGCATATTGTAGAAACTGAATGGATTTGTTTCCCAGTTTTGGTGGATGACCATTTACCTGTTGAAGGTGGCTATTTAAATCGGCTAAGTATACGTTAAAGAGACTTGGGGAGAGTACACAGCCTTGTTTTAGGCCATTTCTTATGTGTATTTGTGATGATATTATTCTTCCATCTCCCAATTTTACTTTAGCCCATGTTCCACTGTATAAGGCCTTTATTATATCAGTAAGCTTCTGTGGGAGTCCCCAAGCTTCCAACTTTTTCCATAACCGATCTCTTGGTACTCTATCAAACGCTGATTTTAGATCGATATAGCATGCCAGTAATCCTACCTTCTTTTTTACAGCTCTTTCTGTTAACAGCGCCAAAACGGAAAGATTTGTAGTGCATCCCATACCTTCCCTAAAACCTGTTTGGAACTTCGGGACTATTTTGTTTTTATTTATCCATTCCTGAAGATGTCGTAATAAACATGATGAGAAGAGTTTTGCCTCTGCATCAATGAGGGCTATCAGCCTGAAGTTCCCGGGTTCCATTCTACTCCGGTTTTTATAAATAGGGTGGAAGATGTTGCCATACCAGGATCCTGGTATCTTTTTGTCACTGAATAGTTGATTGAAAAGTGGGGTAAGGTAATTTGCCCAAAAGTCAGGATCTTGTTTAAATATGGCACTTGGAAGCCCGTTGGGGCCTGCTGCTCCTTCCGCTTTTAGTTTTTTTATCAACAAAGTTGTTTTTTTCACTGTTGTTAATGGTGATTCTTTTTCCCATTTGTCTATTACGTGCGTAGTTTCTATCTTTCCCGAAGCTGTTCCCTTTGTTAGATCATTTCTTACTTCTGTACACCAGATATTCGGTGTGTGGGTATTGTATAGGGTGTCTATGTATTGTAACCATGATGTTTCACTTATTCCTATGTTTTGCTGCGCCCCAATTCCTTTTGATAGATTGTTAATCAAGCTCCAGAATTCACTGCTATTTGGTAATTTGCTTGTCCTTAGCAGGTCTACCCATATTTTCTCTATGTGTAGCCTTTTTGCCTTTCCACATGCATCTTTGTATTCTTTTCGCAGTTTCTGTATCCCGTTGTTCACTATGTCTTTTCCCTGCCTGTTTATCGCTGCCTTTTGTCTTAATTTTCTTGCAATATCCCTTTTTTTGTCTCTTAGATTTGAGGTGTACCATGGCTGTTTATTGCTGTCATATGTAGGATTTACTACTGTTTTTGCGGGGAATCTTTCTAGCAAATGTGTGTGTAGGTTCTCCCAATTTTTTGCGAGATTTTGGGGTTCCAAGGCCGCTGTGGTTTCTGCTAATGTGTACACAATTTCCATTATTTCATTTGTTATGTTGCCTCTCCATTTGAGTTTCCTGAGATTGTTAACTTCCGGGATTATAGCTAGCGATACAATACTCGCTTTATGTTGGATGTTTAAACTCAGTATTGTTTCTTGCGGAAAGTGATCGCTTTCTGGACGAGGTATGATGCAAAAATGATTGACCTGCTGTGAGAGCTCGTTGCTAATTAGAGTGAAGTCTATTGTGGATTTTTTATTTCCGCATGTGTAGGTGGTTTTTGCTGGTTGGTCACCCTTTATGTTTCCATTCAACGTCAGAAGTCCCAAGGAATCTAGTTTGTTCCTTATTTTTTGGATATTACTTATATTATTCTTGACTCTAGTCAGGTTACTGTTGAAATCACCTGTAATCAGCATCCTGTAGGATTGGTGAGTTATTTGTAATGTTTTTATTAAGTTTATTAATTCTAACAGTTTTTTGATTTTTGTAGACTTCTCTGGGTGGATGTAAACGTTTAGAATCAATAGCTTCCACCAGCCTTCTTTATTGAGTTGTTTATGTTCTAACTTTATGATTTGTATCCAATTTTCCCCTGAATCCATTATCTCGGACTTCCAGGTATAGTTGTTAGTTATATATGTAGACAACCCCCCCCCTTGGATGTCCATATTTTGCAGTTTTTTCAGCCATCACATGGTGTTCTTCGTATCCTATAATTTGTCTGGGGGTAACATTCCATGTTTCTTGCAAGAATATTAAATCGAATGTTCCCAGAAAGGCAATTGTCTCTTGATCTTGTTCCATGTTTTTAAAACCATGTACGTTCCAAGATCAGATACTTATTTTTCTTTCAGTTTTCTGCATTCATCAATGTTTCGTTCGTGCTCTATGTGGCGTAAACTGATTCCATCAGGAGCGATAAGAATTCAATGCTTGTGGAATCCAAGACCAATCCTGGTCATCCTCCGCTTGATGATTAAGTTGCCTTATTGTTGTTTTGTCAGGCACGGGTTCCCTCCTTATTTGTTGGATGATTGTCTCATTTCTCGCTCCTCTTAAGATAGAGGACGTTTTTCCTTTTCTGTTTGTTACTAGGGGGGGCCGCCCTGTTTAGTAGAGGATATGGATACTTTATTGGAGTTGGGTAAACTAGTGTTATACCCCATGCTGCAAAGTCTGTTTGTGTGGAAAAAATGAGATCCGTTATCTCCTTTGATGCCCAAGTTGTGCTGCTCATTTCACATTCTGTGTCCTTATTCCTTTGAACAAACTCTACTGCTATGAGGTCGTTTGAAGTTATTTCCCTTAATTTTGGGATCTCTCTGAAAAGCCTCAGTATATTTCCCCGGTTCAGCGTGTCCATTTTTCCTTTTGTTAGGTAATCCGGCCTGAATAGTAGTATGCATCCTGTCTCTTTGTCAACTATTTGGGGGTTCGGATTCTGAGTGAGATTACTTCTGTCCTCTCTTTGAACTAAGGGCGTCTCTTGCCCTAGGTGTTCATCAGTGAATACTTCAAAAGGGCTTGCCCTTAATGTTATCGCCACTTCTTTGCGGTGCATTGCTGATGATTTGACTGATCTATAGGTCGTGGTCGGCCTCTCTAAATCCATTTGTGATTCTTCAAGGGGGACATTATGTATACCTCCTTTTTTTCCAACCGTGATTGTTAATTGGGAGTTCATCCTCAACGGTTGTTCTGTTTGGACTTCGTGACTAATTTCTTTTTTGACTTGATTAAATTGTTTTCCTTCGTGTTCCCCCACGGTTAATTTTAAAAGTTCTTGCTTCTTAGTATCCCGTGGGTCTTCTTGTATTTGCACTTTTTCCTGAGGTATTTGCCGTTTGTTTCCTAATCCTCCTTGTGTTTTTGCTGACTCGTCTGTTGTTTTTGTTTTATACGTTGGTTTTGTTTCTGTGCTAACTTCATTTTTTGAGTTCTCTTGAGTGATTTCCATTGTCATTGTATACCTCAAATTTTTCAGTGGCTCAGATATTTCTTCTGTGTTTACCTCATGGTTTTTTTATTCTGTAGAATCAATTTTTTCTTTTTGGTCACTTAGACTCTTATTCCTCCTTTGAGTGAATATAGGATAATTTAGACTTTCATGTTTGGATTTGGCAATATTCTTCCTTGCTTTCCGAGCTCGTTTACGTTGTCTTTTGGTTTGGGTTTTGAACATGACAGATGACGCTTGTGCGCAGCTTTCTCCTTGTCCTCTTTGGTTTGTTTCACTTTCTTCATCTAGAGTTATGCCCATTTCTTTCTCAATAATTGAGCTTTTTCCATTTTGCTTTCCAATCGTTACGACTTCGTCCCTCAATTCTTGGTGGGAGGCTTCTCCAAATGGTCTTGTTGTACGTGTCACGTGTAGAATTTCTGACAAAATTGTTGGTAAAGAGGCCAGTTTATCTATTATCTTCCCGCAGATACCATAGTTGGTGTGAGGTTTTTATGGTTAGTGAAAAGCATCTCTTTTTCTGAGAGTGTTTTAGTTTCTCCGGTCTGTGAGAAACACCTCTCTGACAATCAGTGTCAATGTTTCTATAGAAGTAAGACAAGCCTCTCTGCGTGAAAGAGTGCAGGCTTCTTTGAGCAGTAAGAGGTACCCCTGCTCGAAGCATCTTATGTTGTCCATGTATCCGTCTGCCTTGCCAATGCTTTTGCTGTTAGTTGAGATTCATATATTTTGGTGGTCACTGAAATACACCTACCTCTCTAGCTACAGTGTTTATGGTTCAGTGGTCAGTGAGATGCATCACCCTTGCGGAGAGGGTAGTTCTCTGGCAGTCTGTGTATATGTTTTAGTGGCAGTGAGGGTCGCGCTTCTCTCTGTTATTTTACTCGTTTCTGTGCTCAGTGTGAAACACTGGTACCTGACAGTGCTCGTGCTTCTATGGTCAGCCAAGGGCACCTCTCTTGCTATCAATATATCTGTTTGTATGATCATGTCATTTACTGTTGTCAATTGATATCTTTCAGGGTTCAGCGAGGGACACCTCGCTTGCTGTCAGTGTCTATACATTTATTGGCAGACCTCGGGCTTTTTAATGTTCGGATATGATCGGGGAGTGCCAGGTTGTGTTACACTAACATGTTGCTCGAGTGCCAGGTGTGTGTCTTGGTGACACTCACATATTCCTCTCCATGTACTCAGATGTCACTCCTGGGCTTCTCACTCACACCACCCCTTTTTGACATTTCGCATTTAGGGTCACAGTTGTTTCAGGTGTGATCTTTGCACGGTGGAGGTACCTGGGGCCTTATTTATGAAGGCCTTGCGCCGCCGGTGCGTCACTTTTAAAATGGGAAAAAGTGACGCACCGGTGGCGCAAGGGCTTCATAAATAAGGCCCCTGGTGTGTTTGTTGCTTATCACTGGCAGAGAAGCATTAATAGAAATATTAATGCTGCAATAATCTGGGGCTGTTTTACACAATGGCGCACTGTCCCTGTTTGCATTCGGCATACCTCTAACTAACTGTGCCAAGTGCACACAGGGACAGTGTGCACTGCCAATGTGCGGCCCCCAGGGCAGCTGCAGACTCTCTGCCTGGGGGCAGCACATTTATGAAAGAGAGAGACGCCTGATTGAAGCACCTTGTTCACCTTTCAAGACAACCGGTATGCACTTTCAAGGGGGACCGAGATCCCTCTGCGGGTGGGTGCAGTGAGTGGCTATACCAGTCTGCAGGGTGGTGTCTGAGGGCTGCGTGTGACCCCCTCTGACTCCTTCAGGGGGGCACCCTTGGGGGATACACAGAATGTGCATCCACTTTTTATGGCGCAGTTACCATGCCTCCTTGTGCCCTGTTTGCCTCTGTGCCCATACATACAAATAAGGGAACCCCTTTAAGATAGCGCCGGCGCAGCAGGTGTGCTGGTGCTATTTATATCTCAGAAGGGGCCACGTAAGCATCCGTGGCCCCTTCTGCCCGTTGGACCCCCAGAGTACTTTACATAATACAGCAAATAGTGTTTCTCTATTAAAATCACATGAAGATTGATGCTGACTGTCATAGTAAGATAACAACAGAGAGGGACAGGATTGGATTATACACCTCAGTAAGGTGCCAGTGTGTATGAGGACCTCTGTTCAGTTTTAGGGCCCTTTCCCATCCAGACCAGGCTCGGGTTAACTGCCCCTCACTAGGTCAGTCACCCTCAGAGAGGATGGGGAGTGACAAACTTGTGTTCACTAAGCAGTTATTCCTAAACACTCTGACCACCTGCTGGTTGAATGACACTGAGAGACAGGGGCGTGGCTATTAATAGTGCAGCAAGTGCAGTGGCACCAGGACTCAAAGGTTTGAGGGGTCAACAGCACACCAAAAAATTGCTGGATTTTTACTTCCAAGCCAGGATATAGGGGCCCATTTTTCTTGCGTGCATTTGGAGCGGTGCAAAGGTTGAGATTAAATACCGTATAACAGAATCCCCACAATCACAACAAAGATGGGATGACCAGCGAGGTTTATAGCAAATACTGCTTAATAATACCTCAAAATTATAATTCGATAAAAATAAAACAACACAAGGTCAACAATGTGTTTCATAAGCTGTTATCAAGGAATGACTCCAATTAATGTGGTCTAGGTTCAAATCTGAAGTTCATAACAACTGTACTGCTGGTGATCACCACACTGAAGAGATAGTGTGAACCCTCTAGAGGGCACAATTGGCCAATGTTTTCTAATATAGTTTTATCAACATGGAGCGCTTTGGAGCAGTTCAACATGCTGAAAGAATTTAACCTGGGATTTTGTAAAGAGGCCGCAGGAGTAATTTAAAAAGAATGCTCAGTTTAGCTTTCAAAAATGCCCCCGGGGGAACTACTTTAAATACCTGTGGTGCAAATTTCCCAAATAAAACCAAAGGCATGACAAGAGTAATATAGTGATACCAACTTTGAACTCAAACCACTAACGCTTGGCAAACATCACTGTAGCTCAGGCCATGAATTGTTTGGTTAAGCTTTTATGATGCCCGATTCGCACTTGTACTGTTGGTAGAATTACCTCTGTTTGGCAAGTACGTGAGAAGCATGGCCTACTTTGTTATGGGAGCCACTTTTGATGGTATATGTGGGTAAGGATAAGGATGGGCTCTGATTCTGGGGTGGGGCTATGGCGTGGACCCAAAAAGAACTGAGTGGGCACACAGTGGACCTTGCGGTACAGATCTGGAGATGTGGATCCAGCTAACTCAAGGGTTGAGCAGGTGCTTCACCGCTCACAGAGCAGCATGATCAGGAGGACAAGTGTGGCTTAAGACTCTTCCAGCGCCCAAGCCACAGAGCCTGTTGATAGGTCCGTGCTCACACCAGAGGAAGGAATCAGTGGGCATATTACCAAGCAATAGCGATAATTATCGCTATTGCTTGGTTAGAGACAAAAATTTACCGCTGAGCTGCGGCGATTTTTACCGCAAATAAACCTTGGTATTACCAAGATTTACCGCAAATGCGATAAAAATCGCCGCGATGCATGAATATTGCTGAAAAGTCCGCGATATTCATGCATTACCGAGCTAATGCTCTTAGCCATGTTATCCACCTCCCATTGGATAACATGGCTAAGAACTGCTCAGGGCAGGTGTTAGCTTTTGGAGATATTCACGCTTAGCGCAAATATCTCCAAAAGTTGGTAATAGGAGATAGCGATGTTAGCGACTGTTTCCAGTCGCTAATATCTTGGCACGCCCACTTTGCATGTCATTAGTGATAAATATCACTGACAAGTAAAGTGGGGCCCAAGATGGTCCCTATCTCCTACTAGCTGTCGCTAACTGGTGTTAGCGACAGCTAGGTAATAGGGAGATAATTTTATCTCCGCTTTCTTGGCTTTTAAAGCCAAAAAAGCGGAGATAAACCCCCTTTATAATATGCCCCCTGGTGCTTTGTTTGGAATTAAAAAAAGCAGGTTGCTCATGCAAAGGAAGCAACTGTTAGTGCATTTGGAATGAATCAACTCAGCAGGATCATTGATCCCATTCCAGGGCACCCGCACTCATAAGTGGATTTATGGGAGGCACAGTTAATTTAGCTGGGCAGCTTTCCAGTCCACTGTTCTGTTTGTCTACTTTGCCTTTTCAGATAAAAACAACTATAGCACCAAGAATGAACTGCATAAGTTCTGGTCTATGTCCTGAGTGGTATTATTGGCCAAAAAAGGATGGAATGGAATATGACCTGAGTAGTAACTGGTGTCTGAGAATAATTTAAGCAATCCATCCATTACAACCTGGTGCTTACTCCCTGGATCCATTAACAATATGGTATGCATTAAAGATGCTTTGCACTGAGTCAAGTTACTGAAGAACTGCTTTGTGTTTGCATTGGGCTCACATGTATCCATCCTTTCTTTATTTCTCCCTCTCTTTCTTTCACTTTTTCAAATGTAGGGTACTTTTAATCTTAATTCACAACGAGTTCAAGGAATCAAGGTACTAGTGTTAATATGCTCTGCAACTGAGTACCTAACAGACGCTTGGCAGTTTTCTAGGCGTACACTAAAGGTATTCCCAAAAATGGATAGCAATGTAAACACCCTGGTGCATATGGCACAAATTATTAGCTTTTCCAAAACGTTCAAAATTGTGGCTAAGGCAGAGAGGATGATTGTTCTAGACATGATAAATGCCAATATGTTTCAGAGCAAATTCTCACCCATGACTAAAAAGGTAACTATGTAATTACAGTTTGGGTGACCTGTGGGAAAGAGGAGCACCTCTAACTCTGGGGGAATGAGGGTTTTGAGAAACAGCTGTGACTATGCTGTTGAGCCCTCTCAGTAAATTTACATGGGGGTCTACATGTTTCTACGTTGGACACAAGATTCTGCAACTGTTGACTGCACATTCCCTAGACTTTACATTTTAGAAATGAAGCATCCATATTCACATGTACCACCTGTGACATAGCATGAAAATCCAGTATTCGGCGACGTCCAAACCTTTTGTTTTCTGGAGTCCATTGTTTGGTAGCTTCAGTTTTACGTTTGTTGTTTGAGAGGCAGACTGTCTCCCCAGACACCCTACTTTTGAGTTATTCTTGTCCTTATGGGCTGTTGAGCCTGATAAAAGCACTTTGTTACTCATTACCTTTCAAACAAAAACTCTTGCAGCAGAAACTTCAGTGGACCACAGACAGGTCACAGAGGAGAGACCTTAGCTAAAATCTCCTTAGTGAGGCGAAACCCTGACACACAGACAACATATGGACCAGTGTACTGGGTCATAGACCGCACAACCAGCACCCCTTTCAAATGACTACTTCAGTATTATCACTGCACTTTACCACAAATCAGTCAGCTCATTAATCTGGCTGTGCAGCAGTCTCACATGCTGCTGAATTCTAGACATATATAATGGTACCTACCTCCTAAAATCTCACATTCCTAAAGTTAAGTGCCTCACTATTAATATGGAAGAATTATGTTTAGAGTCTCTGTTTATCTGCTACACTATCACAACATTGGGCCTGAATACGATGCTGGTCGGACGAGCCTCTGACTGACATTGTAGCGGAATGGAACCAGGCCCGGACTGGCCATAGCGGGCACCGGGCAATCCCCCGGTGCGCCGCAAGGGTGGGGGCCGGTTTTGAGCCCCATAGCTGCAAAATCGGCCCTGCAACAAAATTGGCCGAAAACCGGCCCTAGAAAAGCGCTAGGCAGCACCTCCAACCCCACCGAGTGGGGAGGTGGGGTGGGGGTGGGGCGGATCCGGCCGAGCACTTTGTCAGGGCCGGTTTTGGTTCCCAGTCCGGCCCTGAATGGAACTGCCTAACAATTAGTCGGCATTCAGAAACATCCATTTACTTATTGTAGCTTGTACAGCGGCCATAAAAGGGCTGCAGCACAAGCTGCCACAGGAAAAATTTATGTTTTGAAACATACCTGTACCGTGTGGCAGACACCATGAGGTGCCTGCCACATGGTACAGGGATGTTTACGGACTACCATAGGTGCCTCCCATGCCCCATAGCGGAGGGCTAAGGGGAAGGGGTCCTGCTAGGGGCCTCTAATGTCACTTTCCACCTGCCTTTTCATGGCAGCGGACTGCCATGAAAGGGTAGGCTGAAAGCCACATCATAAACACGACAGCAAAGCCGAGGCTGGCTCCGCTGTTATTTTGGGATTACTATCCTGCGGCAGCCATAAGGGGCTCTGTTAGCCTAGAGAAGCAGAGCGGAATTCCCCTGTGGGTTTACCTTTGACCACCAGTATAGTAATACGGCGGTCGGACGGGAACCCATGATGTCGGGCAGAAAGCTCCAATGAGCTGTCGGATGTCTTTCAGCCCGACATCATAATTAGGGCCATAGTGGTTCAGCGCTGATTGTATCCTGGTCTGGAGGGGACCTGGCTTGGCAGTTCGGGTTGGATTGGTCTGAGGCTAATTTGCATCTGGCTGGTCTCTGTCTTGAGTAGTAATGTGGGTGAACATCAGTTGCCTGGAACGCGTCCCTGAGTGATTTCCAGTGGCTAAGATTACTATGTGAAAATCTACTGTGCTGTGTAACAAAAGGAATGTACAAATATTTCACAGCAACAGATTTAGCAAGAACCATGCCTTGATAATGTCTTTTGGCAGCGCTAAAAGGTCAATTTCAGCGTGATGCTACTTATTTTGCACCAGTTCAAAGGCTGCTACAGCCGTGCCTTGGAGGAGATGTGTTCTCAATCTGCACTCTCCAGTGCACATTTCAAAGTAAGGAAAATTATCCAAGGCTAAATTGCATACATTTTGTACATTTGCAGCTACCACACATCTTATGCATAGGAAAATTATAAAATATTCTGTGTGTTTGTGCCTAATTCCATCTGCTATTATCATTTCACACAAAGCCAGGTCACACTTTTAGGTTGAGTCCAGCGGCAGCATGCATGCACTGCTTGCACTGCGAGACTGCTGTAGTAGAGTATGGAGAGAAGCTGCGCTCACCCTCCTCCCATATTTTTCATTGGCTTGTGTCATTGTCTTCCGTAAATGCTGCCTTGGGATTAGTTAATAGGCTTGTTAGTATCTCCGTAGTACGGCCCTGTCTTCATTTGTGTCCTCCCATGGCGACTGGCCCTTGTACTTCAGTTGTTACACAGGACCGGATATTTAGTCTGTAAACACTATTTACTTTACAGAGTTTCTCTTACTGCAGTTCGGACATACGCTGCTTCAGCTGAAACCGCTTGTGTTTTTTTGAGCAGCAAGGCTGTAACACGGGTGCCTGCTTTCAATCACTTTAACCTGGCATTATCTCAGCTCTGTTTCAACCCCCCAAGTAAAATGGATTCAGAAATGATTAGCAAATTAAGTCATGAGAATTCCAGGTAGCCCATAATCCTGTGCTAATGGGCTGAAGCTGACAATAGCACATCTGTGTTACATGTCATCTGTACTACAGCCACCTAACAGGTTGTTTTCAAAAGACTGTTTTATTAGCAACACCACCACCACCACTATCACCACCACCAATACCACGACCATCAATTCCACCACCTCCACCAATACCACCACCAATACTACCGCCAATACCACCACCACCACCAATACCACCACCACCACCACCATCAACACCACCAATACCACCACCACCACAAATACCACCACCACCACCGAAACTACCAACACCACCAGCACCAATACCACCAATACCAACACCACCACCACAAATACCACCAATACCACCACCACCACCTATACCAACACTAATACTCGACCACCACCATCAAGACTACCACCACCAATATCACCACCATCAATACCACAACCAATATCACCACTACCAATACCCCCAGCACCACCAATACCACCACCACCAATACTACAGCCAATACTAAACCAATACCACCACCAATACCAATACCATCAATACCACCAATACCACCACCACCACAAATACCACTACCACTAATACCACCACTACCAATAACACCACCAATACCACCACCAATGCCACCACCACCTATACCATCACCACCAATACCACCACCAATAGCACCACCAATACCACCAGTAACACCACCAATATCACCACTACCAATACCACCACTACCACTACCAATACCACCACCACCAATACCATCACCACCACCAATACCACCACCACCACCATGCACAACCAATACAACCACCACCAATACCACCACCACCACCAATACCACCACCACCAATACTACCACCATCAATACCACCACCAATGTCACCACCACCAATACCACCACCACCAATACCACTGCCAATACCAATACCACCCCCAATACCACCAATTCTACCACCACCACCACCAATACCACCACCACCACTAATACCACTACCTCCAATACAACCACCAATGCCACCACCACCAATACCCCCACCACCAATGCCACTACCACCACCAATACGCCACCAATACCTCCACCAATACCACCACTAATACCACCACCAATACTATAAGCACAACCAATACCACTGCCACCAATATAACCACCAACAGTACCACCAATACTACCACCACCAATACCACCACTACCAATACCACCAATACCACCACCACCAATACCAGCACCACCAATACTACCACCATCAATACCACCACCAATGCCACCACCACCAATACCACTGCCAATACCAATACCACCCCCAATACCACCAATACTACCACCACCACCAATACCACCTCCACCACTAATACCACTACCTCCAATACCACCACGAATGCCACCACCACCAATACCACCACCACCAATATCACCACCACCAGTACCACTACCACCACCAATACCGCCACCAAAACCGCCACCAATACCGCCACCAACACTACTAGCACAACCAATACCACCGCCACCAACATCACCATCACCAATACCACCACCAATACCACCAAAAATGTAAATTGATATTTGTATAGTGCACTACTCACCCGCAAGGGTCTCAAATCACTTGTACGAATACCGCTGTGGAACCGGTCCTGGATTTCCCTGTAAGGCGTCCACTCCTGGGCACCCCCAGGGTGGAGGCCAGGCATCCTTAGCGTTGTGGGGGCTGTTGTGGAGATTAAGCAAGCTATTGCCCAGAGTTGCAGAGTGAGACTCTATGATTAGAATAGGCACCAAGGCGAGAATTATCAGGTCTGTGGAATTTTGAGCCCAAGACCCGCCTAGGCGGAGAATTGAACCCTGGTCCCGGGCTACACCTCTGCATCAGGGTCTGCCGCTCTAACTATTGAGCCACACTTCTCCACCAACACCAATACCACCAATACCACCACCACCAATACCACCACCACCAACACCAATACTAGGTCTCACATTTGTGAGAGTTTAAGCTATTAGTATTGTAAATGACAATGACTTTTAATTATGTTTTAAAACCCAAAACATAAATAAAAGGCATTGTCATTTACAGTGGCAATTGCTCAAACTCACGTGAATGTGAGACGTATTGCACTGCAAATTCTTGTTTAAGTAGATCTGGCTTTGCATGAAAACCTATAGGAATTTCGTCTGTTCCTGTCCCATCACTCCTCTTTTGCATAGATTATAAGCAGGTCGACACTCTGTCACACAATGAGACTGTGGTGCATCAACATGTAAACTTTCAGCACAAAATCGTTTTTGTGCATGAAAGTTGATCAAGGTTGCCACCATTGTGTACACTTACAGATACAAAGTAAATCTGGACCATTGTTGCTTCACAAATTGATGTTACTCTCTAGGATAAGAAAAAAAAGGAAGGAAAGTAAGACAGAAAAGATATGTGATGCCCAGTATTTTCACAGCATCCCGGGTTTTTGCTGAAAAATGATCGGTTTCTGATACAGAAGCAAAATCTGTCTAAATTGGGGATGTAAAAAGAACCCCCTTGTTTCTGCTGAGAAGGAGGGTCAATCTGTTTTAGTACTGCAACCAGAAGGTCTGTTATGTGGAACAGGGTGACAGCCGGTGAGAAAGTGTAGGGCCCAGTGGTGCTGCAAATGTTCTACGGACCATAAGGCACGTAAAAACAAGCATTGGCAAAGAAGTAGGTCTCACCTTTGGACCTACTGGCTTTGTCAATGCCTTTTGTGATGCTGAACAGAAAGATGCTTTGCAGCATGGGCAAAAGAGAGAAAAAAGGAAAGAAAAGGTTGTGAGGATGCGGCCACTGCGGCTGCGTAATTTTGTAAGTGCATACACGTCATTATGAATGCACATCCACAAAATAACGCGGGCTCCATTTTATTAAATTTTACTTTCAAGAGATGGGTGGGTAAATTGGAAAAAAATGAAAAAGAAATCGCGTGAAAGCCCTTCTTTAAGGTAGAGGATCCAGTAACAATTTTAGGCCTAGTGTGTTACCTGCACAAAATTAAATGGAATATATTTTTTAAACAACTGTGTGCTTTGGGGGTCATGGAGAAATGGGTGGGGAGAAGCAATCGGTGGTAGTTGGGGAGGGGAAAAGCAGCACACGAGAGAGAGCAACATGGGGTGAGAGGAGAAGCACACTAGTGAGAAAGCTACACGTATCATGGAGGAGGGAGGGAATTTGGCTGGGGCAGAAGCACACAAGAGAGAGCTTTCTGCATGAGGAAGACAGCAACATGAAGCACAGGGGTGGATATTTGAGGGGTGAAGCAAACGAGAGAGAGAGAGCTGAGAAATGTGCACTTTCATTTGATTGTGTTGTAATTGCATTTATATAGGGCTTACTACCCTGGATGAGGGTCGAAGCGCTTTTTTTGCCGAGTAGCACCCTACTCCGGAACCCATAAAGAATTAGTGGAAAATTAGTATAGTGAAATATGAAAGTAATTTGAGTGGCGGACATTTTAGTCAGATATTTGGATTGAGAACGATAATAGAGGGATGGAAAAGGGAAAAATGGTTTGCATTTATAAAGTGCTTGCTACTCCAGATGGGGAGCTGAAGTGCTTTTTCGGCGAGTAGCACGCTGCTCTGGAACCCAAAAAATACTAGGGTGAAATATTACAGTAAAATATGAAAGTAATGGAGTGCTTAAGGAAAAACGAAAAAAGCAGTTCTCTAAAAGGGAGCAGTGGAAGTTTAAAAGGCAGCCAATTGGAGATTCAGCTATACTGCAGAGAAGGACAACGCTTGAGACATTCAAGCTGGAACAAGGAAATCAATGGAATAAGAAGCAAGTAAATGAGAGTGACAATAAAGCCGACCAATGGTAAGCAATGGGCGGGCTTTAAGCCCCTGTAAGTTCTTGGTAAGCCCACAATAGGTCTTTTGCAACCAGACAATAGCACCACCATCTCATCATGGTATTGGAAGACAACCATAATTGGGGTGGAGACGGCCATTTACACTCCTAGCCATCTTCCTGCTGCACTAATGATGTTACTTTACCGCTGCACAAGCAGGTAGACAGAAGAGGCAAATCCATATTAACTGATTTGATTTCAAATGCCTGCACAAGTTTGCAAATAATTCATATAAAAATCATATGGCATGACCCCACGAGGGGTCATGTCACTGTAGTCCATGCACCAGCCTTTCTCTCTCTCCTCCCAGAGGAACATGAGGTGTTTTAACATAAAGGGCTAATAAAACGAACAGAGAAAATGTCACTGCAAGCAGGCGCCTCTCAAAAGCTGGGGAAAGCCAGAATTTTAAAACAAGCTGGTGGAGCCGGGGCACTGACTACCACGTGTCATGCACAGTCTGACACATATATGCACTCTCCTAATGATCTACTAGCTAGCTGATAATTATGTGATGCCAGTAGGGTGTGGGCTATGTCTGGTAAAGGACTGACTGAATCAGCTATTAGTTGAGGAGTAAGGGTGAAGGCTGTAGTGCAAGAAAATAAAATGTCCCCCAGTCCCCTGGAGTAGTTAAATATACCATTAATTAGGGTTTAGTGGACCTGGTGCCACTGCACCTGCTGAACCATTGATTGCTACACACTTGACTGCTATACCAGTCAATAAGAGCCACAGGCCTGGCAGGTGGTCAGAGGGTTTCTCTACAGCTCAGAGCGCCTCTGTACTGGCGAAGCGAGCATCATTTGGAAGTGGGTACTGTAAGCGCCGAAAAAACATACTTATCCCCTCAACTCAACTATTAATCCCAAAAGCAGCCATTACACTACCTATAAACAATCTGCATTGGCATTTACCGAACTAGAAATGGGGTAATAAAAAGACTAAAAAATAGAAAATGTATCCTCAGACTTTGCATCATGATTTATTTATAAGTGAAACAGACATTTTCTGGGTGAGGAGCCGTAAAGTCAGGGAGACTCCATCATTCTCCGGCTTCAGCCCCCTAAGTCTGGTAAAATATCATGGCAACTGCCAGGGGAAACAGTCATCATACTGACCACAGGGGTGAGTTTTTTGCCTTTATTAGCTCTGAATGTTATATTGCGTGAGGATGCAGCTCTATAGACGAGACTGCAGTGGGCTGATAAGTGAGGCTTCATTGCACCCCTTATGATCCCCTGCTGACCCATGTATACCATGATGTGTCCGGATCCATGGGTGGGTGTAAAAGGGTGCAAGTCAGTAAGTTTTAACCATCATATTTGATGGCAACAAGAAGGCGGAGCAGGTTAAGCAATCACTGCTGGCATCTGCTGTGACTTGGAAGCCATGTGTTTGAGTCCCACCAAGGTCGAGACAGCGCTTCATCCTTTCGAAGGCGGTACATTGAGTGCCTATAGCACTCGCAATAATAAAACCACAGCGCTTAGAAACAACTTGATGCTGTCTTGAGCACTATACAAAAATCTAATCATTATGATAAAATTGAGCTGAGGGGATTTGCACTACTTTCAAATATGCTCCATCTGTTCGTTATATTTTGCTTTCATAGTGCCCTGGAAGACAGAAATTATGAAGAAAAGTGAAAGAAGCTATTGTAATACGTAACATGAGTGGAGGCAATGTGGTCGTAACTTCTTAATATGTGGCTAAGTGACAGACTTCAGTGACAAAAAGAACACCACTTCCTTCACTTGACCAAACTGAGTGTCCGTAGCATAACAAACAAACCATGTCCCCTATTCTGGATTCCAATATTTCAAAAATCGATTCTGAGTGCCTGGAAGCAGTTCAATTTGCAGTGGGCGCTTTATCTGATCACCCAGCTGCATTAAGATTGGAGGCGGATCAGCTGTAGCTCGGAAAAAATAAAACTTTCACCTCTCTGCTTGACTGAATGTTAACGGTTCCATTTTGCATGTACTCATAAGGTTGAAGTGCTACCATTCAAATACCTTTCCTCTGTGGTTGCAATACTACTCAAACAACATTAAAGAAAATGCACTCGGTCAAAACGTGCTGTAATTTTGTGAGGCGACATGATGTGTAGCTGACCTAAGAAAAAAAGAACCAGGGTTTACAAATACGACAATTTAAACTCAGCGATGCATTTGTGGTCACTTATGCAGCACTTCCTATGAACACCTATTTTCAGCCCCAGCATAAGAGGCTGCTATTGGGGTCAGCAGACGGTTTATGAAGTGGGACGTAAAATAACATACCTTCTCTAGCCCTTTCAAGATATTGTACTCCATATTTTACTCACTGCATCTGCCTGGAAAATGTCAGTGTAAGGGAAAAGTGAACCTCGAAAAGGACCAGCGTACCCAGTCATAGTGAGGCCAGCGCCAAAAAGTTAATAACAAGTTTCGGTCCCTCGTTCGTACCAATTGCTCTGACTCTGGACTGAAGTGTGTGACTCCCTGGGGTGGGGTTGGATCAAAACCCCCTTTCACAATTGCCCTTACAGAGTTAGACCACAGCCGAGCCCAGATCTGCTCAGTCTTAGCCTGTCACAAGTGAATGCCCATCTCTCCTTGCTGTGAGCGAGCACACTAGATGCTGGGGGGCTCCCTCACTAATGGGGCATAACAACCAACCTACGTCACTGGCAACCCTCAATATCTAGAACATGGATTCATTGAGGAAGGATGGCAAGGCACCTAGGTTTCATAACTTTCCAAAGAGGTTTAAGCTCGAATGGACCATCACCTGGTGAGCAGCACTTTCTCATCCACCTAAAGGTTCACCTCAATGATTGAAACATCTGCCCCAGCAGGTGTTTAAATCAGTGGGTGTAACTTTAAATGCCTCTGATACTTTAACTGCACATGTTCTGTGAGTGATGGAAGCTTGCAGCACTGCTGCTGTTGTGCTAAATCTCTTGTGTAGGGGAGGGGCATTTCCAGCCGGCTGCCTTTGTGAGTGGGATGCTTGTTTTTGTAGTACATGTTGTATTTCTTCTGTGAGAAACAGTAGCTTGTATTGCTTGAACCCAATTTGCACCCATCCAACAAAAGAGAAAGCTTGCAGTTCTGCTGCCTAAGTCAGAGACGTTCTAAGGCACACAGTTCTCTGCCCTGGAGACCTTGAATGATTTTTGAAACATAGAATATTTTAAATACCATTTTCCTTTATTTTTTAGATTGGTAATGTGTTGGAGTCTATTCATACATTTTGCAGATAAATGTTGTGTTTATGTTTTTCAACACCATGCAACATCCATAAAAAAAGTTGCCTTTCGATAAAAATAGGACCAAACAGGGGGTCTGCTGCTATATTACATTATTGAAAACACACATCACTATCCCTAAATATTACATGGAAACATATTTAGGATTTGAACCAGTCTGCCTGTGTAGTGTCAGTGACCTGGCCAAAGGGGGAACGATAAAGCAGAAATTGGATCATAAATCCAAAACTGCTCTGTTCAGGGGCCCCCAAACTATGCCTGACCCAGGGCCCCAAAATCCTTAAGATGTTCCTGGCCCAAGTTATACATGCCTGGTAAGAAAGGGAGGCTTGCACTGCTGCAGGCTAAGTTGTACCTGTTCTGTAAAAGAGGGAAGCTTGCACTGCTGTTTTTTTCCTTTTTCAATGTCCTGCAGAAGGTGGTTCAGCTGATGCGCATGTCGCACCTGTGTTGTGTTAGTGAAGCTTGAGATAAAACCTTTCACTGCACTAAAGCCTAAACGAAGGGCATTATCACTGCACGATATAAATGAAGCAGTGAACCCTGGGAAAATATGTGTGCTGAGCTTACTTTTGGTTTTGCATGTGAAACAAACACCGTTTTCGAAGTGGGCTGGACCACTTTGTATACCATTAGACAATTGTACCAAGTGTTTCCATGTCATATGTTACACCTTAAACTAAATCTGGCTTTTTTGCCGGTAGCATCCGTTAGAATATTGAACGTTTTATAGCCCTATGGACAGTATTAAAAGCAAAACTACACTCCCCAGAATGCAACATGCTGTGTTGACTGAAACACCAGGAATGGCTGGTGGGAGGACAAGCACTCGAGACACTTAGCACCTTGTGAAAAGCAATACAATAATTAATTTGTGATTTTCTGCCTTTTCTACTTGTGAGCAGTCAAGTGTTAAGGGGTTCGCCATGGGAGAGAGCTGAGACAACATCTCAGGGGAAGAATTGAGCCTCCTGCTACTAAGGGGACAATGTTAACACTGATCTAAAACAAATGGTTATGGTAAAAAGACCTTCCTGTGTCGAACAATCAATCAATCAACTATAGGATTGGGTAGAACGCGTGACCACCGCCTCTGGTGCGTTTAATTAATAGCAGTGGCCAAGTGTAAAATAAAAGGAAAAAATATGCAGGCGCTATCCTTTCTAAGGTTTGGCTTTATATGCCCCTAAAACAAATGTGAAACGCCCTGCTTTGGATAAGTACTGCACGTGTTGCAGCTGCTACGTTTCATTTATTTTCTTAGTGCTTCCTCTGTGTTCCTATGTTGTCACTCTGCGCAGCACTGTTGATGTAAAATTGTAGTCCTTCTTCTATTTTAGCAAAATGTCCCGGTTTTTGGTTCTCAAGATCTGTTCGCCCTATGCCAGGTAGGGTGACCAACCGTCCGTAAATTTCACGGACTGCCCGTAATTTGGGCCTCTTGTCCGTTGTCCGTGAAGTATTCTTTCACGGACGCCTTTTGTCCGTAATTTCAGCCGCCCCCTGCAAGCAGTCTGAGACTCCTGTGCATGTCACAGCAGGGGTCCAGCTCACGCTCCAACTGTGATCAGTGGCCTGCTGCTGGCTGCTATCAGGTCCATTATCATTCTGTATGTTGGCCTAATTATCACATACAGAGTGATAATGGGCCAGTGACAGCATTTGCTGGGCCTCCTCTTTCACTCACTGCTCTTCTCACGGATCGATCGTGTGTGCATTGCTCAGTGAGTGTTACCAGCTGCCACTGCAATGCCACTGTCATCTTTAAGGTTAAGGGGTTCCATTAATGGCTTCAGTTAATCAGGGGCCACTGAAGCTTTATATACTCCTGTTTATGCTGTGCCCCCTACTCGCTCAGCATTGTTAGGGTGTAGTGGAACTACTACTCAGTAGACAACTGGAAGAGCAGAGGTATGAATAACCAGCATTTGCAATGCAATAGGTCTCGCATTTACGCGAGTTTAAGCTATTGGCATTGTAAATGACACTGCCTTATATTTATGTTTGAAAACAAAAACAAAAAGAAAAGGCATTGTTATTTACAATGTGAATAGTTCAAATAGGCGTAAATGTGAAACCTATTGCATTGCACATGCTTTTTGTCTGTGGTATGCCCTGTTTGGATCAGTTATAAAAGGCACTGGAATTCCTTTGTACTTGGGAGAGGGCAACTTTCTGAAGAGCTCCATCTTGATAATGATGACTTGGGCCACGTTATATTTTGCTTATAATGACTTCTGGGAGATTTCCTCAGATGTAAAGTTGGCACACTGCCAGAACAGGAGACATCTTAAACCAGTGTGTGTGCTTCTTGGAATAATTCCCGTACAAACAGCAGGGAGCAATATCCAACTCTTCTCATGAATCTACTGGAAAACATATTGGTAACCTGCAACATGTTTGTGCTTTTTGTGTAGGTAGGTATATTTTAGCATTATCCCTGTGATTGTTGTCACTTATCATTCCTTCCTCATTTTATTAAAATGAATGTATTCCTTTAATTATTTTTATTTTTAACAGCATTGTTGTTTGGTTGCTTTCTTACAAACACCACACATCACAAGAGGGGGGTGGGTTACTGCTTATGCCACACTACCAATAAACACTGGCAAAGCCAATAGGTACAGCTTGTTTAGGTTTATGTGATGAATGTTCTTCAGTAACATGGTTGTATACTGCATGAACAGAAAAACACATCTAAGCTCCCCATATGCACTAGACAATACCAAGATGCACATATACACTCAGAAACGCAAAGAGAAATGTATTTAGATATGCATTCAGTCAAACAACACATATAAGTGCCCATACAGTCATATTTATATGACAGTTGGATGAATGTGTGGATTGTTGGCTGTGTAAAGAAGGGTGAGTGAGTAGGTAGCTCAAAGCTGTGGGTGCCTACAGTGTTGTGGGGAGATTGAAGCAGTTGTATTGTTGGACTGATACATGCAGACTTGGTGTGGGTGGACAGGTGAATGCATGGATGTTGGGGGTGGATATGACCTGGAGAGATGGCGAATGGTGGGCCCATGGCCGGGATAGGTGGATGCATGCCTATTTGTAGGCACAGGAGGCTAATGGCCCAGAAAGAGCATCAGGTGGAAAGGGAGCATACAAGCATTGTAAAGGTGTCAAATGATAGCACAGGAGACTTCTAGCAAACAAACAATGTGCTGGAACCGAGAGAACACAGGCAGCACAAGGGGTTGACTGTCTAGGACCTAGGTGGAGATAAGGGAAGAGCACAAAAACAGTAGGGCCTGGCAGGAGGGAAGATAGAGGCTGGGGCTCGAGAGGAGCCAGGGCAGAGAGAGATGGGCAGCCATGTCAGACAAGCTAACAGCTATGTGGTTATACTAAATAAGCGGTTCCCTACGTCAAATCTCCTTATTGATGTAATACCTACACTTTCACAATTGCTTTATTAACCTTCTTGCTTTCTCAAATAATCTTAGAAAGGCACCATTTGCCCATTCTTTCTGCAAACTTTTCTCAGGTAAGAACCCCCCTGCCCCAACCTCACTCCCCCTCCCCCGGATCACCACCACAGCTCCTAATGACGTTAGCCCAGGGCATGGCAAACTGTTTTTGTTTATGGGCTCCTGTCACCTCACCTGGGGCCAAGCTCTGGAGGGTGATGGTTTCATATTGGCTAATGTTACCCAGGTGCATCCAATATGCAAACGCAGGTATTTAAGTTTCACTCCGGCACACAACAGATGCAGTGCAAGGTTCTCTCAATCTAATATAAACGTATTTTGATTTGTACATGTGTTGGTTGTCTGTTTACGTATGTAATATTGCGCAACCTCCTCTGATGTGTCGGTAAAATGTACAGTTTGTCCCAAATTTTTGTCCTGAATTCTGACCTTCTGTCCTGAATTTTTGTCCTGATTTTTGACCCTTTGTCCTGAATTTTTAGACTCACTGTCCTGAATTTGCACCCATGCCAGTTGGTCACCCTAATGCCAGGGACCTGCGGGAGCGTGTGGCACGCCCCCGCAATGTTCATTCTCGCGCTCGGCAGTGGTGCCCTGTGCTCGTCTCGCGCTGCCTTCAGCTGAACTGGTTTGTAATTGCATGAATTCCGTCATAGTCATTTAATTATAAAGCAGCTCGGCTTAAGCAGAGCAGAAGCCTGCCCAGGGAGGAATTAATAACGCTTCTCTGAATTCCAAAAGAGTAGTCGCTGCTCCGCCTGCCCGGACCCTGCTTGTCACTTCCTTTTGGTGACTGTGACACCTTTTCCCACTACGCACCCTCCTCCCACAAGGATAAAGTCGGAGCTGGGCATCCCGCAGGTGGGCAGCAAAAAAAAGAATATTTTGAGCGGATGACTTGTGAGAGAACTAGCCAGTGCTGAGCTGACTAGGACCCCGCGCTGTTTTCAGTGCCACTGCACCGGCTGCACCATTAGGGCAGCCACGGCTCCTAGAGGTAAGAGCGGTAGGGCCGGGTGGGTGTGAGGGTTGACAAATGACGACGAGAGAAAATTTATTATTTATTTAATTTCCCCTCGTGGTCGTCTGTCGAATCCCCCCCAACCCAGCCCCACAGCTCTTACCTGCAGGGGCCGTAGCTAGCTTTGGGGCTGATTCGCAACGGGCCTCCACAATCGTGGCTGAGGCCTTGCACCAGTGGTGGCCGCCACATATAAAAGGTGGTGAGGCGAGGGAGGGGGGCCACGCGGGAATGGGAGCTGCGGAGGGTGGGGAGGTATAATAAAAAAGAAAAAACGTGCCTTAAGTTGCTAGCCACGTCCTGTGTCGCGTCAGATGTTTCATCTTCTGTGTCCCAGCAGGCACTGGTGCTGCATCAGACTCCCTGTCCAAACCGGGGATTGGCTTGAGTGAGCTGAAAAGACGCTCTGCTCAGGGAGTCTGTGGGGTTTCTGCAGCCCGGCTGCTCAATGCAGCTTGGCTTGAAAAACCTAAATGCGCATATGTGTTTTGGTCGGCCTGAGACAGCTGGCCAAACACATATGCATCCTTAGAGAGTGCACATAGCACTCCTCCTACGCCCTCCCATGCCCGGCCCGCCCCTCCTAGCACACGCTGGCTGAGCTAGCAGCTTAAAAATAAAACGATAATCAAATATTGTTTTATTTTTTAGCTGCTGGCTCTCGCCAGTGGGGCGACGCTATTCCGCCATTGCGGAGTAGCCGTCTCTGCCTTGCACTCATAGCTGGTCCTCCACCATGAGTAACTGCAGAGTGGAGGTCCCACCACACAGTGCGCCCTCCGTCACCAGTGTGGAGGCCCAATGTAAATCGGCCCCTTTATCTCTAGCAGGACCATAAAAAAGCATACCATAGGCTGGGTATTTCTCTAGTAATTATGTTATGTTATGTTAATTTTAATTTGTAAGGCGCAACAGCTACCCAATAAGGATTTACTAGTGCCAGCCAGAAAGAGACGGAAAGCAGAGGAAGAAATTATTGGTTAAAAAGCCAAGTTTTTAGAGATTTTCAAAAATCGACGTAAACAGTTTCATTACGAAGTGACACAGTTGGAGAATTCAATAAGGAGGGGCCCAAGTCGACAAAGGAGCGACCGCCCATGCGTGACAATCTAATTCTAGGGACTGAGAATTTCACCTGATTAGATGGATGAAGGGGGCGTGGAGGCACGTAAGAATGAACCAGAGTCAGAAGGTATTGGGGAGCCACCCCTGCTTTGATTTTGAACATGTAGCTCAAGGCTTTGAACTTAATTCGGTTCTCCAAACTGAGCTAATGAAGGTCACACAGAGAGCCACAGACAACGGCAGTTCTAGGAACCTGGCATATCAGTCTGGCGGCGGAGTTCTGTACCACCTGCAGCTTATGTATCACATCCTTATTTGTCCCCAGATACAGAATGTTGCCGTAGTCCAGTCTAGAAGTGACAAGAGCTTGGACTACGGTCTCGGGGTAGAATTAGGCAACATCCAGATCATCTTTTTAAGCCATTTCAGGATGGTAAATCATGTTGCAGCCACCTTCACAGCTTGATGTCTCATAGTTAATAGATCATCAATGATAAAGCCTAAGTTGCGAATTTGGCGGGAGGACTGAGGTAGAGCACCCATTTCAGTAGGCAATGTTGTGGACCTCAAAGATCTTTGTTCTTTCTTAGAATTAAGGCCTCGGTCTTCTCTCCCTTGAGCTTAGGAAAAGTTGCCTGCATCCAAGATGCAATTTTACCCAAGCCCAACTGAAGGGCAGATGTCTCAGACATCTTCACTGCAGAGAAAGAAAAGATGATTTAGGTGTCATCCTCATAGGAGAACAAAGACAGCCAGCTTTCTCTGCAATATCCGCCAGAGGTCTGACATATATGTTAAATAATAAGGGGCTGAGAATGGAGCCCTGAGGTACTCCACAAGGAGAGGAATGAGTATCATAACTGCCTGTTGGAGAGAAGACCTGGAAAGTCTGGTTAGTAAGATAAGAGATAAGCCAGTAAAGAGCTGGGCCGGTAACACCCAAAGATCGTAAAGCTTTTACTAACCCGGTGTGTGACACCGTGTCAAAAGCTGGGCTTAAATCAAGTAGTATGAGAACCACTGTGTTTCCAGAATCTAAGTAGTGTCGCAGCCATCCCGTGACTCCAAGGAGTGTTGTTTCAGTTGAAAAAACGTCTCTAAAGCCCAACTGAGATATATGTAGAAACTTTTGCGACTCTACAAATTGAGATAACTGTGTATTGATGAGCCTTTCTAAAATCTTTGAAAATGCCGGAAGCAATGAAATAGGCCGGTAATTAGAAGGCTGATCAGGATCCACATTAGCCTTCTTTAGAAGAGAGAGCACCATAGCATGTTTCCACTCTGGGGGACTGTTGCTTCTTGCAAGGAAGCATTCAGAAGTTCCATGATTACCATAAGTAACGGTGGCTCAAGCTCCTGGAGCACAGAGATCAGCAGCGGATCCCTAGGTGAGCCAGATTTAATACTGTCTAAAAGATGTTTAAAGGAGCCCATATCAAGTAGAGACCAGGTTTCCAGTGTAATCATGGATTCAGGAAACACTATCGGGCCGATTCCGATCCTGGAAAAAAACATCCGTACGAATTTCATCCAGAGCCATCGCCGTACGATTCGTACCCGTCCATCCGAGTCGCGTAGTACGATCCGTATTCTGTCAATCCGTCCGAATCGTTGCGATCCGTACGTATTGCAAGGCTGAAACAGTGAACCGTAAGACTCGTACACATGCCGTACGACCCGACGAGTACGATCCGGACCGGGGTATGAGGACGCGGTTCGTATCGTCCACGTCAGATAAGGGCGATTCGTATGGGAAAGCACACAATCACTTACACACTGTACGGTGCGTACACCCCTTGATAGCAGGGGTACGGTGCGTACCCCTGCGAGCATTGGGTGTACGCACCATACCCCGCGATCGCAGGGTGTACGCACCGTACACCCAGCGAACATGGGGTACGGTGTGTACACCCTGTGATCGCAGGGGTACGCACCGTACCCCTGCGATCATGGGGTGTACGCACCGTACCCGGGGGGCCGTTCTGTACCTGTTTCGGGGCGAACTCTGCTTTTACGGCTGTTTTCAGCTACCGTAGAAAAAGGGTTGTACGGTCCGTACCCGACACGAATCGTACTTGCTGGGTTGGAAAAAGCAGCCGCGAATCGTACAGATGTCGCGTACAGCGGGTTCCGAGGGAGATTTGTGCAGAGATTCGAGTTGTACGGTCTTTGTACGATTCGTATGGAGCCCTGCTACGGTACGAATCGTACTTCGTCGTACGTACGGGGGACGTTGCAGGGTATGATTCGTCCTGGAAAAATGCCCCGAACGGCTATTCAGAGCGGTTTTTCCTGAATCGGAATCGGCCCCTATGTCTTGGTGAGACAAGGTTTTAGCTGCTAGAGAAGATGTAGATACTAGCTGACGATTTCAAGCCCTTTATTTTGGAATATATTTTCTCCACTTTATTAAGGAAGAATTTTGCCAGGTCTTCACATTGCTGGCCATTTAAAGATGGGGGCGCAGATTGAGTTTCAGAGCCAGAAAGTTCCCTGACCATCTTCAATAGTGTCCTGGAGCAATTCAGGGCACTAGAGATGGTCAAGGAGACATATTCAGCGTGTGCTAAGTTACAAAGAGTGTGGTATTCTCTTTTTGCCCTTTTGCATGCAATTTTGCATCAGATATATAGCTCCGCCTCCAGTGTCTTTCTGATACCTTGCATTTGGTTTTCTCCATTTTTTATTTTTCGGTGAACCAAGGTGCAGGGGGGCAACTCTTATTTGCCTTTTTTAAGGAGGGAGGGAGGCAGGTACCAATGGCATTTAGAAGCCATTTTTGTATGACAACCGAGAGAGTGACCATCATTTGTTTGGTATAAGGAACGTTGGGGGACAAAATCTTATTGAGAGCTGCAATATCTAATTGCACAGTGCTATGTCCATTGCTGCAGGATCAGAAATAAAAGTAGCACTATGTGTGCATGCAGACTCTTCCAAATGCAAATTAAGGTCATCCAAGATGTAAAAATTAGCAGCATTTATGAGAAAAGGAGTTATTAGATCAGGAAACGATGAAGCCCATGGACTAGGTGGGCCAGGGGGGCGATACACTAGTATGCCTAAAAAGGTGAACTTAGGGGACAGGGCAAGCTTAAATAGAGCTGCCTCACAGCTCATAAAAGGTAGATCTTCAAATTGACACAGAAAGGACTTCTTGTAAATTATAGCAATGCCCCCACCTGTCTTAAAGCCCCTATCCTTCCTGACTATAGCATAATTACACAGTAAAGCGTCCGCCACATCTGGGCTAGAACTCATGTGTAGCCATGTCTCAGTAAGCAACATGGCGTCTGGTTGTTCACTAACCAGGAGATCGTAAATGTCAGCTTTGTGTTAAGGAAGAGAGCGACAATTAATGTTAAGAAAGGAAAATTCCTTGTTAGCTGGGGTGACACTCCTGGGAGAAGGGTCTTCCTGTTGAGTGGTTAGCGTACTTGAATCTCTACAAAGCGTAGTTCAAAAGGAAAAGCAGCAGCATAAACTGTTAATCTCCCCATCCTCTGGATGGAACAAAGTACAGTCAGGAAGTGGTGTGTTACGGTATGCCAAAAGCTGCATAGTGGAATAGCATAATCTATGCTCCTTTTTTGGGCCAGGAGTCGTAGTCCCGGGTCCGGTTTGGGCACGGACGGGCGCAGACAGGCTTGCCTTTGGTGCGCCCTCGACGCGTCTGCTTCACGCATTCGTTCTTGGGCCATTAAATAATAATTGGGCAGGATGGCGTGTAGCAACTAGAACGCTGCCTGGAGGGAGCGTGTGGCCGAACAAGATGGCCCCTAGGGAGAGAAAGCCCCGCAAAATACTAGTGTAAGAACTGCACTAAGAACTGAGTTTAACACACTCAGTTAAAGCATAAAAATCAAATGACAGTAAGCAGCAATGCATACAATTTAAAATAATATTCACTACATAGAGTTACAATTTAAAACGAAGCTTAGCAGCAATAGAGAAAAAACTGTAAATTTAAAATGAATTCTTATGGTATTCTATCCTTAATTTCTTCTTGACATTCTAATTACTTTCATAATGCTTGCTTCTTAGGTTTTAGTCCTTATAATATTCTGGGGTCTCTTGAAATATTATCGACAATCAATGTTCAAAACACTCAGCTACTGAATGTAGGTGAAAAAGGCAATCAAGGTTTTAGGAATAGTGGCTAGTGGAATAATGTATAAAAAAAGTCACATGAGTGGACTTCTTTGGTTGTGCTGTTCTGGTGAGCAGGGCTATAGGTTGTGACAGCCAGGTGTTTGCAGCCTATCAATTATCAGGTAACATCTTCTGTTAGTAGTCGGGAGTGTAGAAATGTTGGGCTGGTTGAGGAATTCTGACGGACTGGCTGTGGAGGGAGACATCGTTTACAACAACTGTGATAAAATGCATTACATTACAACGCAGTTATTACAACGACCGCGTTGTTACATCGCAAACCATTACAACGCAAGTCGTTGCAATGACTTGCCGTAGGGGTCATTACAATGACTTGCTGTAGGGGGCAGAATGTGTGGAATTTAAAATCCAACACCATCTCGACCGTTACACAGACTGGAGCTGGAATAGTAATTTATACTATTCCAACATTCAGCGCCCCCTACAGCAAGTCGTTGTAACGACTTGCATTGTAATGGTATGCGATGTAACAACGCGGTTGTTGTAACGACTGCGTTGCAATGGCATGTGATGTATTGCATGCGTTGTAACATCGCATATGCACTGTGGAAGCTCTTCGGGGATGTTATCTGTCTGTGGCTGAAGAGTGAACATGCCCTTGCACAATAGTTAACTCCTGTCTGTTGCAGGCTTCTGTCATTGGGGGGTCCAGTGACATGAGTAAAGTGTTTTAAATTCCTTGCTTGGTGACTGTCTCTGAAGGCCTATCTCAATGAGTGACACCCAGACCTGAAGCAGCCAGAAGACCCTGGTGAACCATCTGAAGGGGTGACTAGTATTCAGCAGAGTTGTCTCCAGTGTAGCCTTTGTCTGATTAGACTCTGCATCTGGTCAGCTTTGGTGCAGAACTGTCACTAAGATTTCACCAGGCTGTGCATGCTTCACAAGTGCATCAACCACTGTGGCCCTTGAACATCCCTGTTGTTCTCTTTGGACATTTTAGATCCCTCCAGGGGTTCAGATCACTGCTGCAGAACACCCCTTCTGTGCAGCTTTTTATGATGAAGATGAAGCTGTACTGTTGATGCCCTAGAGTGCCTGTTCTGTGAGGAAAGAACGCTTACACTATTGTTGCTGTCTAATCTATCCCTGCTTAGTGAGGAAAGTAGACAAAATAATAATGGTTCTGTCGGACAGAAATACACAATGCTTAGTATTTCAATGGTATTTTTTGCGTACTTCGTTCCTAACCAGGATACAAAGATAAATGTACTTATACCAATACAAACAAACACACTGACCACAAAGTAAAAAATGAAAGTACATTTTTACTCATAAATTTTCAAATTTGAAAAACATAATACTTCAATTGCTGTCCCTAAAACATATTTAAAACACACATGGCACATACATTTTGTGCAAAGAAATAATACACAATTAAAACAACAAGTAAAATTGTTACTTCATATAATTATTGGAATTGACAACTATATATATACAATAATCCTGTAGGTACATCAATTTAATCTTGGATCCTACAGGGTTTTGAATAGTTGGTTCGTGTCAAAAAGGGATTGCGTCGACGTTTCGACCCTGGGAAGCGATGCGGTGATTTAACGCATCAAAGGCAGGTCTTCATCAGGACTGTATATATGTAGGACATCCTCTTGCAGACTTAGCTCTGCTTGGAGTCCTGGTCTCTTTCTGAAGCATACTCACGGTCCGTTTACTCAGGCCTTATAGATGTTCATTGGACCTCTGTATTGATTAGTTATACAGGGGGTAGGGTGTAGCATTGCTCCTTTTTTTTCTGACTCGCGTGATTCGCGTTCTTAACCTTTCATTTGTTGTGATATCACTAATCAATACAGAGGTCCAATGAACATCTATACGGCCTGAGTAAATGGACCGTGAGTACGCTTCAGAACAAATGTATCTGATACCTGTTCCTCTCTTGTAAATATATTTCCAGATTACCAACTGTGACTCCTGAGGAAGGCGTTTTCTGCCGAAACGCGTGTCGAGTTTTTATTTATTCCTGTACTCTAGGCACCATTTACGATTTAGAGTGTACTATTTATTGAACTGTGTATAATTCTCGTGTATTTTATATGCTTTTGTAGTAAATGTAAGTGTTTTTGTATATCTTATGATTCTTGTCTGATCTTATCATATAGTCTGATTTATGTTCAGGTTCTATATGATTTTTACTATGTTAATTAAAAACATGTTTTTTATATAACTTTAATTCTTGAATGTTCCTTTCACTACTGGGTCAGATCAATTGTTTGCCTATTCATTAGACGGCCTAGGACATTTTGCTCACATCCTTTATCTTACTCCTACAGGCCCCTACTTTCTCTCTTTGTGAGGGGTTTTCTGTCTTTCTGTCCCTCCATACCCCTTCATATGTTTTCCCTCTCTTGCTTTTGGGAAATGTACGCTGGGGAAAAATAAGTGCTGGTCCCCAATATGACTGCAGGTGGCTCCACTGGCAACCGCCAGCTCAAATTAAGCACTGGAAAACTCACTATATAAAAGGGTTGGTGTTGTTAAAGCATATTTTGCTTTTTGGGACATGAAGCTAAAGAACAGGTAAAATCTTAATTGGGCATAGGCTCACTTCAAGAGCCGTCTTTAATTATTGTTGTATTCAAATGTACTCGGTTCTTATCCCGTGTTCAGGAATTTGCGCGAATGAGGGCAAATTAAGGTATTTCTCTGAACCTCAGATTGAAAATATGTGTAATGTTAAAAATTATGCAGTTCAAATCATGTGTAAAGTACACTCTCTTTCGAAGTCCCAGTCATATTGCTTTCACTTACCCCCTCATCACATTTTGAGTTTAGTAATATGGTTTTAACCAGACCCCATCCACACAATGAAGCTTGAGGTTCTTCCGCTGACTTAAAGATGTTCTCAGTACAGCCTTCTGCTGCTCCTGGAAATATGGTTCAGACCATATCATACATCTAATTTAAAATACAAAATAGCTCTGATGTCCATCTCTCTCTCTCCCTCTCTCTTTCTCGCTCTCTGTCTCTTTCTCTCTTCCACACACATGCATGCACACTTTGGATTGGTTGAGACAGGAGCAGGTAACAAACAAGTCATGGTTCCCCTGGAAAGTGCTCTACTCACCACTCAATTTTTATGCCAGCTTTTCTCTAGCTGCTAGATTGCCATGATGAATAGGTTAGAAAGACTTCAGAAATGTTAATTACACCAGCTTAACCAGTACTTAATTTGTACAAATTTAATTGGCAGCCCCCTAAAGTAATTCCTACGGGTCCAATGCAGTTGGTCTGAGTTTTATATTTTTTTTAAAGATACAGTTAGATGGTCAACTAATTGAACTTTGCTTAATAAATACACAAACAGCGCCACCATATGGGAGATCATAATCAATATGTGCCAGTGTTTACAACTGTGTGCGTGCTAAGCACCGAAAAACACCACCATAAATTAAGCACTGGCTTAACCTTACATAATTCTCAAATTTTAGTAACGCAGAAAGTGTAAACTTCTGGCCATTTCAAATGCAAAATTTACTGGGATTGTTACCCACGGGATGTTGTTCCAAGCAGTAAATGTCTTGCGGCAGTAGTTGAGTAATTTTTCTATGCAAGATTGACCCTCACCTAGAAAAGTCAAACGAGATACCAGCCAAAAGAAAGTTAATGACAGACATGTGGTTTTCTGAGAGAGATCGAGAGAGTGTGGCAGGGAAAGAATAGGAGGGTGCAAGAGTGCGTGACAGAGGGAGAAAGTGGTCGAATTTGTTAGGAAAGAGGGGAAGGCTGGGAAGGTTGGAGGGAGACATCACGTTGAAACGAGAGAACAAGGGTGTGAGGAAGGAAGAGAAAGAAAGTGTAAGTAGGAAAGTTTAGGACAGCATAAGAAATAAACAGAGGAGGAGCTGTGACAAGAAAAAGGGAGAGGGAGGAAAAGTGAGATAAAATGTTTGACAAAAAAGTGATGAAGAAAGAAAAAAGGAAGAAAGAAGGAAAGAGAAGAGAAAGAAAGAAGGAAAAGAAAGAAAGAACAACTGAAAGAACGAAAGAAAGAAAGAAAGAAAGAAAGAAAGAAAGAAAGAAAGAAAGAAAGAAAGAAAGAGAAAGAAAAGGCAAGAAAGAAAAGGCAAGAAAGAAAGATTGAAAGAAAGAAGGAAATAGAAGCAAAGAGAGAAAGAAAGAAGGAAGGAAAGAAATAGAAGGAAAACGAGGGAGAAAGAAAGAAAGAAAGAAAGAAAGAAAGAAAGAAAGAAAGAAAGAAAGAAAGAAAGAAAGAAAGAAAAGGCAAGAAAGAAAGATTGAAAGAAAGAAGGAAATAGAAGGAAAACGAGGGAGAAAGAAAGAAAGAAAGAAAGAAAGAAAGAAAGAAAGAAAGAAAGAAAGAAAGAGACATCCATCACAGGCGGAGAGCGGACCCTTCCCAAGCCGAGAGGCCCCGTCCGCCGTGTCAGCAGGAGTTGTATTGACAGCTTTAGCTCCTCTCTGTTGCCGCCTGACGTGCCCAGATTGGATCATTAATTAGTTGTTATTTGCTGAGTTAACAAGATGTACAAGTGATTTAGGGCCATTGATTTTCAAAGGAGCGCTTGGGCTCCATGCAATGTTGTCACTTCATTTGGCTGTTTTACTTGCCAGGGGCTATGAAACCTTAGTCAAGGGGAACAATCGATAGGTGAGCAGCCTTTCAGCCACTGAGAAATTACAGAGCAATAACATTTTATCTTTTATACACATATATATCCCGAAGAGCTCCGTCGTCAGCATGGCAGCGAGGATATAAGGCCGTGGCACTAGCAGCAATCAGGTCCATGTGTTAGCAGAGGTGGGATCAGGAGCCGGGAGGATAACCCTCCACCACACTTGGCGATGTGAGGAAGGAACCACGGGGCATATTATCAAGAAAGGCAATACAAATATTGCCGCTATAGCGGTAAGAAACTGCTGCTAAAGCGGCGATAATGGCCTTGATAATATGCCTTGTGAATTCGCATAACAGCCCAGGTTAACACCAGAACCTGGGCTGCTATGGGAATTCACAAGAACATAATATCAAGGGCATTATCGCCCCTTTAGCGGCAGTTACCTGCTGCTAAAGCGACAATAATTTTATCACCTTTCTTGATAATATGCCCCCACATCCGGATAGGGGAAGGGCAAGAGCGGATAAGATTCAGTAAAATTTGCAATGATTTGCTTTATGTAATTACGCCTAATTTTCACCTGCAGGAGAACGATTCACCAAGAAAATGTCTCTCTGAAAGACATTTTCTGCTCTAAGCAGTCTCCTGCCTGCACCTCGTCAGTTTTTTAAGTGTGGTATACCCTTCGATGTAGAAAAAGTCACGCAAGATACCAGCAACCGCACTTTTGAGTCGCCGGAACGTCACTTTTTTTTTACTTTTGTCCACGGCTTATTTACAAGGTCATGTAAAGACTCTTTTCATGGCCTTATAAATATGTGCCTTTTCACGCAGAAAACTACGTGAAAGGGGTGTTCAATGGGTGTTGCTGTGTTCCTACGCAACACCCATGGAACCTGAAGCATTCCCAAATTTACGAGGCATCATAAACCTGGGAGTGTGTCTGAACCTAACTCCATCCCGGGGTGGCATTAGGGAGGCACAACAAGGAGAAATTAAACATTTCTCTTTGTTTTTCCTTTTTCTATGTGTGCTGCAGGATGCAACATACTTAGATAGAGGAAATCGCCTCTTGTGATTGATTTTGTGCAGGAAGGTATTTCTTCCTACACAAAATCAATCAGCCCCACAACGCAGGAACCCTTGCACCATGGCACAAGGGTGATTGCGTTGGCACATGGCATCCTATTGTGCGCCAGCGCTGAGGAAAAGGACAGGAATGCGCCGTATATTATAGATACGGTGCATTCCTATCCTTTTGTTTTGATGCAGGGCAGCGCATTAAGATTCCTTGCAGTACTACCCTACGCCAAAACCTTATAAATGAGGCCCTGTGATTTTATGCAAAAGGCATAATTTTGCTAAATTGTTACCCAACTACATTACACCTGGATATTGGAGACACCTGGATACTAGAAAACAAGCTGGGTCTTCAAAGGGGAATTAAAATCTACAGAAGAAAGAAGAAGGGAGGCGTGAAATAGGGTAGAGAAATCACATACATTGAGGGAAGAGAAGGTAGTGCCATGCTGCCCGGGGGGCCATGTAGGGGACCTCCCAACAGGGCGGCCACCTTAATGCCACAGGAAGGCACAGGTTTCAGAATACCAGGCTCCCTGGTCTAGGGACCAGGGGGTCAGTCGGCCGCGTCACTTCCGGCTGTCGGGTGGGGAGGACAAGGGTACAAATACCTTCCCCCGCCCACTGTGCAGCCTCTTGACTGCTGCCCATCTCACTGTTTCCCGCCCTACCGCTTACCCTGCGGACGGCCAAAGGGTGGTAGGAGGAGGGGGAGAACCTAACTTATTGTTTTGGTTTCCGGACGAGTTACAGGGCGATTCAAAGTCTGCAAGGTACAAAAGGGTACTACATGCAGCAGGCCAATAAGGGTGCTAAGCCAAGGATACCCAGTGATGTCTTAGCGTTGTCCTCTGGAAGATCAACGGCGCCAAATAAGTCCTATGGGCAGAAAATGAAAGATGTAACAGAAGAGTAGAATTATGGAACACTGACAAAATATCGACACCCAAAATATCCCCATACAAAAATATTGTGACCAAAATATCAATGTAAAAAAATCTATGTCCCATACTTATATTGGTAAATACAAAAATATGGAAAAAATTATATCGCTGTCAAAGTAGTTGGTCAAAATATCGTTTTTTATATATATATATATATATATATTCACTGAAAAAACCATAGGTTTCACACCAGTTATAGTTAGCTGGAAATTTTACTGATATAAAACCATTGAAATTCCCACGTTATAGTTAGATGGACTCACTATAACTTGCGCGTGCAATGCACTGCTGATGACGTCACATATTACATCACTCATGACATGGTCAGTGACATCACTCATGACATCACTGATGACACCATCCAGTGAATGTGTGTCTTTCTGAAAAATAAATATATTTTATATATGTATATGTAAAAGTTGATGGAAGAATAAATGTTTAAATAAGTGTCTAAATGGATGGTTTTTAAAAATTGATTGGTTAACTGGCTTAATAAGACATCATCAGCAGTGCATTGCACGCGCAAGTTATAGTGAGTCCATCTAACTATAACGTGGGAATTTCAATGGTTTTATATCAGTAAAATTTCCAGCTAACTATAACTGGTGTGAAACCTATGGTTTTTTCAGTGAATTTAATAGGTTTTTTAAATGCTAATTCCTAACTATAACTGGTGTGAAACCTATGGTTTTTTCAGTGAATTTCATAGGTTTTTTAAATGCTAATTCCTTTGTATATCGAGTTTCTAACCTTTTTTTTTTTTTTACAATTTGCTGTTTTTTTTAAAGTATTCATTTTTTTTATATAATTTTTTTCTTTTGCGCTCTGGGTGCGCGCTCCGGGAAGCTTTCAGCTAAGCTCTCCGGTAAGCTTTTCCGTGAGCTCATCTGAAAGCGCACCCAGAGCGCAACTGTCGTTCGTGAAAATAAATATGAATGAAAAGTTAATAATAATGCAAAACATTTCGTACCATACAAATAAAATTAGTTTTTTTTAATAAGGAAAATGATTATGCATTTCTGTAAAAGTTTGATGACGTCACTTCGGCGCGCAACGTAAGTGCCCTCGGAAGCGCCTACGTTCGCGGCGCATAAACGCAAGCAAAAGCGCCTTCGATCGCGCCACGTTTGCGCCCCGGAAGCGCCTACGATCGCGCTGCGTAAACGCACCGGAAGTGCTCCGGAGCGCGCAGCGTAAACGCGTCGGGTCATGTGACCCTAAAATAACACTTTTCATTGGTTGCTAACAGTTTTTTTTTACAATGAATGAAATCCCCACCCATTTCCTTCACTTCTTCTTTCACTTTTGTGACTGAAAGACCTGCCTTTTTTGCTGTTGCATATTTCTTGATTAATCATGGCTGCCAGACCATCCAGCAGTGAAGATGACTCCAATGATTTCATTGATGAAGAGCCTCCTCAGCCGAAGGTCAAAGAACATTTCATCTGGAAATTTTTTAAGTTTCCAGCAGACCAGAAAAAGGTGAATGCACCAAAAGTAGAGTGCAGGATCTGCAAACAGGTCCTGTCACGGGGTAACCCCCCAAAAAAGTATTCTTTTGGCAACTTCACCATGATTCGCCATGTGGAGAGGAGGCACCCCCAGAATTTTGCCCGGGAAAGTGTCAGGGCTCTGGCACAAGAGGTTCCCAGAGATGGGGCCTCTACATCAACAGGAGGAGCAACTTCTTCTGGGAGAGAGCAATCGCAGGAGCAGGTGGCAAACATACAACCTGCATTTAACCATGGGGTCGTCAAATGCAGATACTGCAATCAACTCCTCACCTATGGTGAGCAAAGTGTCCTGCTCATGGTTCGAGCATTGGAGAACCATCGCTGCCCTTCCCACCCCTAATTTTTTTCTTTTCTTTTTGCTCCTGTTGAGCAGTTTCCATTCCCTGTTTTTGTTCCTGTTCAGTTAAAAGAAGAAAACCAAAAGTTCTTTTCAGAACTACCTCCAATTCTCATCAAAGAGCTATATTCTTAAAAAAATGAAGAGTAAGTGAAATATAGTGCATTGATAATTGAAAGGAGAATGAGTAAGAAAGAACAGAAAGGTATGAGAGGTGAAAGGAAGTGAAGTAGGAGGAATGAAAGAAGGTGAGTGTTAGAAAAGAAAGTTATGACACAGTGAATAAACTGGAGGCCTCATTTCTGAAAAGTGACGCATCGCTACGTGAAAACAGCGATGCGTCACTTTTCTGGACGCACTCCTTATGACATTCCAGATATGTCATATTTAATATATGACTAATCAATTCGCAAGGAGTTACAGATATGTCAGTATTTCTGACGTATCTGTAAACACAAAAGTAACGCATTGCTGGAGTGCGTCACAAAAGTGACGCAACTCCAGTAATGTGTCCTTTCACATGGAAAAAGCACCATGTGAAAGGTTTGCTGTGAAGCAGGCGCAAGATTTTGGCGCAACAGCATCCTAAAAAAGACGCACTGCGTCATTATTACCAAGCTTTTTGCAGGGGAACACCCCCTCTGCATGCATTATACCTGACACTATTTTTAAAAAGTGACGCATCTAGGTACATGGGTCACTTTTTAAAACTCTGCGCCACATTATATCTGCATCAGGTATAATGTATGCAGAGGGGGCAATCCCTCGCAAAAAGCTTGGTAATAACGACGTACTGAAATCTATGAGATTTCTCTGCGTCACTTTTAGGATGCTGTTGCGTCAAAATCTTGCGCCTGCCTCGCGTCACTTTCATGTTTACAGATATGTGAGAAATACTGACGTATCTGTAACTCCTTGCAACATGATTCGGCATACATTAAATATGACACATCTGGAATGTCATAAGGAGTGCGCACAGAAAAGTGACGCATCACACCAGCAGTGTAATAAAATGTGCCTCGTTGCACTATATTTAAAGGATGCAACAGCATCCTAAAAGTGACGCAGTGAAATCTCAAACATTTCACTGCGTCGCTATTACAAAGCTTTTTGCGGGGGAACACCCCCTCTGCATGCATTATACCTCACGCAGATATAATGTGGCGCTTGATTTTAAAAAGTGACCCATCTACCTAGATACGTCACTTTTTAAATATAACACAACGAGGCACATTTTTTTACACCACTGGTGCGATGCGTCACTTTTCTGTGCGCACTCCTTATGACATTCCAAGTAACGCATTGCTGGAGTGCGTCACAAAAGTGACGCAACTCCAGTAATGTGTCCTTTCACATGGAAAAAGCACCATGTGAAAGGGCTTGCGTCAGTCTAACACCTGCTGTAAAGCAGGCACAAGATTTTGACGCAACAGCATCCTAAAAGTGACGCAGTGAAATCTCAAAGATTTCACTGCGTCGCTATTACAAAGCTTTTTGCGGGAGAACACCCCCTCTGCATGCATTATACCTGACGCTATTTTTAAAAAGTGACGCATCTAGGTACATGGGTCACTTTTTAAAACTCTGCGCCACATTATATCTGCGTCAGGTATAATGTATGCAAAGGGGGCATTCCCCCGCAAAAAGCTTGGTAATAACGACGTACTGAAATCTATAAGATTTCTCTGCGTCACTTTTAGGATGCTGTTGCGTCAAAATCTTGCACCTGCCTCGCATCACTTTTATGTTTACAGATATGTCAGAAATACTGATGTATCTGTAACTCCTTGCAACATGATTCGTCATACATTAAATATGACACATCTGAAATGTCATAAGGAGTGCGCACAGAAAAGTGACGCATCACAACAGCAGTGTAAAAAAATGTGCCTCGTTGCACTATATTTAAAAAGTGACGCATCTAGATAGATGCGTCACTTTTTAAATATTGCATAACAATGCACATTTTTTTACACCGCTGGTGCGTCACAAAAATTGACGCACAGGAGGCGCAAAACTAGCAGCGCAAGGCCTTCATAAATATGGTCCTGGATTTTCCCCGTGCTTCGCCGGTGCGCGTACCATGCGCTTCCCCCGCGCAAAACGAAAAAAAAAAAAAAAATTTAATGCCCTGCAGGACCCTATTTTAGCCCCTACATCAAACCTAGGGGGTCAGAGGGGGTCTACTCTTCCCCCTTATGGTCATTTGCCCCTTTTTTTTTCAAACCCCTTGTGTCTCGATTTTACCGAGACACAAGATGGCGGCCGCTCCAGACTGTTTAGAATGTTTACAGACACCCAAGAGCCAATCAGCTTCCTGCGCGCAAGTCGCGTGTCGCGCCTGGAGCGCACTCCGGTGCGCGCACCGGAGAGCGCCTATAGATATATATATTTTTTTGAACCTAAATTACTCAAAATCCACTGCAGCACATATCTTGAGACATAGCAAAGGCACATCGGGCTACCAGTCCCTTCAATTTTGCCAAGTTTGCTGGAAATCCATTCAGCCGTTCGGGCTAAAAGTGAAATCGACCGCCCTATGGAAATTTACATGGGAAAAACGCGTTTTGGGACCCCCCTTTTATCTTGGCCCCCGCTTGACGTATCCCCCCCAAACTTTCAAGGAAGGACCCGAGCTCGACGAGGCCATTTTCAGGAAATTTTCAGGCAGATTCGTCAACCGGTGCCAAAGTTATTCCAAATAGAATTTTGAGATTTAACATTGAAAAAAATCCTAACTATAACTACCTACTGGCGACCGCCAGTAGGTAATATATATATATATATATATATATATATATATATATATATATATATATATATATATATATATATATATATATATATATATATATATATATATATATATATATATATATATAATTGCTCCACAGCTTTCTTAACAGATCCCTGGGTCAAAGAGAGATGGCAGCACTCACGGGTTTCTTGGCAGTTTCCAACAAACTTTATTCAAGACAAACGCTTTTCGGGAAGCGTCCCTTCCTCAGTGTCTTAAGGGAACGCAATGCAAAGCGCCATTTTTAAACATTCAAACAGTGAGATACCAATCGACAAAGGACTACACTCTGCACGATCATGGGCGCCATCTTAGAGTGTGTTTTGATGCGCCTTAAGCAAGCATTATCTGTATTTAACCAAATGCATACAGTTATACTTTGATATGGCAGTGTATCGGCATTGATGTCTCTCCATAGAGAGACATATGTCCCTTGTGAACATGGTGTTACAATTACTGTTTATATGGCTAAGATCGAGGGTGCGCGTCCAGTGCATGTCTCTCTTCGTGATCCAAATATATGAAGATCACTCATTAACTTATTGAGTGACACTCATGCAGGAGAAAACCTGCTATAATTCTATCGCACGTGACGTGCTTCCAAGAGTTAAGATCTCGCCGTGTATCGGCAATTGCAGCCAAATGGCTGCATTTCCTCATATATAAGCAGGAAACATTTCAAGAGACATGTTCTCCGGACACACACCACTCATCTTGTCAATTAAAATACTTTTAGGATTCTCAAAAATATACCTTCAAATTTTTACATTTTCAATTTGTTCTACAAATTAAATTTTCTTGTAAAAAAGAGCTGTCATAATAAACACATCATAAGATATTGAATAACCAAATCTAAAGCATCAGTTAACTTTGATCGAGATTCTCATACAGAGGTGATAAGTTTCACATAAATCACATTTCACTGGTATTATCCAAGATGTGAAGCCATTTCTTCCCCCGTATTGAGTCCCCCTGGTGTTTTTATTTCGAGGTCTACTATATATCGTGATTCGAGTCTTCTTAATTTTTGCAATTTGCGATACTGGTGAACTTTGGAGCATTGATAATTTGAGCGAGTGCACCGCCCCCACTTGAAAGACTTTAACGGAAGGAAAACGATTCCGGGACTGAATTGCAGTTAAAACGAGAAGCGGGGAATAAGGACGAGCAGCGCACCGCGACGGATGTGCGGTGAGCCTGCATTCATCATCCTTTGTATAGTACCCGCATTTGTGAGCGGCAAGGCGAGGGGTGGCAACAATATCACAACAAACTAAGGAGGGGTGGCATTCCGGGACCGGGATAACACGTTTGACCTACCTTAAAAACGACAAGATGTTTAATATGGCGGAACGCAGATATGCGGCAGGTGGAATTTTCAAAAATAAAAACCCCGATATATCTCAACCACCACCTAAAACCAATGTGGAGATTACAAACACATTCATGACCCAATTTCAAAAACTGGAAAAGCTGTACGAAAGGGAACTACGAAAGTGGTGGGAAGGCACCTCCCTACAAGGTTACATCGAAGTACAAAGAGTCCCGAGAGGACTTAGAATCTTTACTGTCCCGGCCTATGAAAATCCTGACCCCCTCCTGTTGGAGGCGTGGGCAGCTCATATAGCAGTTTCGTGCAAAGGAATGCTGGAAATTCTAGTCCAATTTGCATGGAGTGACCAAGACAAAGTGGTGAAAGATATTGAGGCCATGGAAGAGGAGCTGACGAAAAACATTGATAAAGATCAACAAGAACATTTAAGAGCAGCAATGAAGAAGAGATTGGAAAAATACAAGCTTAAAATTAAAACAAGAAAACAAGAGAAATTTGACCGGGACGAGAGAGACTATGAAATGGGAAGGGTGTTAACCTTTGCGAAAAAAATACGACCAAACACGGAAAGATCTGGCAAAGAAAAATCTGAAGCCTGTTGCCACAATGGAAGAAAGAATTAAAACTTCTGATTCCGAAGTCACTGGAAGTGAGACATCGGGCCAGAAAACTGCCAGACCATCTGGGGCGCCAGCCAAAACCCCTTTTCAGCACGAATTCAACATCATCAGGCTGAACTGGTTAAGGGGAGGAAAGAACAAACCCCCGGAGGACAACGCCAAACCAGGAGAGGCGTCTGGAAAGGGAAAACAATTGTAAAAACAAAGGCAAATATAACCCCAAGAATAACAAGGAGCAAGCGAGGTTCCAGAAGATAGATCAAAAGGACCAGCTTACAATTGTGAACTTATCCGATAGGACGCTGACAACCTGTGAGGAATCTGTCCTTAAATTGGGACTAACCTTCTGTCCTAATGTTCGCATGGAGTATACCCAGACGAGAATAGATCTCTTTAAATTTATCCGGAAAATCAAGTTGCATACATTTTTCAAGGTCAAACCTACAAGCAAGGAAACTAAATATTTAAGACACAATCAAAAAGAAACTGATCTTCTTAATGTTAATGACTTGACTGCATGTGAACTTTTAGAAATTCTTCGGTCGGAGGCTAGACACGATAAAACAACAGACTCACTGACACAAAGACTAGCATAGAGATTGAAAAAGAGGCACCAAGTAGTGGTCTGAAATCAACTTCCAGATTCCAACCACAAACTCCAATTGATGCTATTGATACTTTTTCGGATGCTGTCATTCGGCATCTGATGGCAATTCGAGTGGAACCTGCATCTAAAAAACAGACACACAACATCACCAAATCTCAAAGGTTGGCAATTAAAACTTTATCAGAGGACACGACTATCATCTGTAAACCTTCTGATAAAGGAGGGAACATTGTTATTCTATCACGAGAACAGTATACAGATGAAGCCATGCGTCAACTCACAGACTTAAATTGCTTTGAAATAACAACCAAGAAAGAATACCAAGAAAGCATCATGAAAGCACACAACCTTTTAAAGAAATGGCATGATAAGAAAATGTTGGATTTGGATGAATATCTTCTTCTGAAAACCACAGACCCGATTATCCCAACTTTTTATCATTTGCCTAAAATACATAAAGACATTGTCAAACCTCCAGCAAGACCCATTATTTCTTCGATTAGGGGATTAACAGAAAATCTCTAAGTTTTTGGACCGCTATCTATTTGAGCTTGTTTTGACCCTCAAATCCTATATCAGGGATACCACCAATTTCATTGAAAAGATCGAGACTTCGATTTGGTTACCATCCTATTGGTTAATTACGGTTGATATAACCAGCTTGTACACATGCATAGATCACGAACAAGGATTGCATGCAGTGGAGTACTTTCTAAACAAACGGCCATTAAAACTGGCCATGCATAACAAAATGTTACTGGAACTTGTTAACTTTTGTCTTAGAAATAACATCTTTCTTTTCTAGGACACATTGTTTAGACAGTTGTCTGGTACAGCGATGGGCTCCTGATTTGCCCCCAGCTACGCGAACCTCTTCATGGGCTGGTGGGAGGAGCAGGTAGCTTGGGCCCCAGAAAACATCGAGTGGTCAAACAAGGTGGTCGCTTGGTACAGATATATTGATGATCTCTGTTTGGTCTGGGAAGGGTCAAAGAAAGAAGCAGAGAGTTACATCAAGGTACTAAATAATAACAACTGCAACTTGAGATTTTCTGGGGAGATCAGTAAAGAAACAGTTAACTACTTGGACCTGAAAATAGAGGTTAAGAATGATAAAATCAAGACCTCATTGTATCGGAAGCCCACTGCGGGCAACAGCATATTGCATGCGTCCAGTAGTAACCCCGCAGACTGATTAACAGCATCCCTTATGGGGAATTTTTACGTCTGAAAAGAAATAGTACACTTGACAATGACTTTGAAATAGCAGCACAGGGAAGTGTGGAGAGGTTCCTACAGAGAGGTTACAACCAACAACTGTTACAAGATGTACTTAATCGTGTGAGGAAACTACCTCGGCAAGACTTATTCAAAAAGAAACATGGTCCAACTTCTGATGATGGTAAATTCAGATGAATCCCGCCATACTCTATGGACTCTCACAGATTAAGATCTATTATGATCAAACATTGGCATATTCTTAAAACTGATTCCATCGTTGGACCTGATATCCCCCCCACACCATTGATCACCTTCAGAAAAGCGAGGTCATTAAGAGATCATCTGGTACATAGCCATCTAAACCACTTGACAAAACAACCAGGGACGTTAAAAGATGCAAAAGGGTTCTTCCCTTGTGGAAGATGTAAAGCTTGCGCATCCAGTAAACGTATCCTCTATTATGAAGTGAGAGGGTGTATTGGAGGAAGGAGGATCAACAAGTTCATGTCATGCCACACTAGCCATGCAGTATATTGCCTCAGCTGCCCGTGTAACTTAAAATACATAGGCAGTACAATCAACCCGGTAAAGTTAAGAATTCTCGAGCACATGCGAGCGATTGTAAACAAAGATTTTTCCTATCCAGTCGCTTGCCATTTTGCCATCAAGCACAATAGTGACAGAGACCTTCTAAAATATTTTTGTTTAGACTGTGTTCCTAAAAACATCAGGGAAGGAAACAAATTGCAAAAATTAAGAAGACTCGAATCACGATATAAAGTAGACCTCAAAACAAAAAAACCGGGGGGACTCAATACGGGGGAAGAAATTGCTTCACATCTTGGATAATACCAGTGAAATGTGATTTATGTGAAACTTATCACCTCTGTATGAGAATCTTGATCAAAGTTAACTGATGCTTTAGATTTGGTTATTCGATACCTTATGATGTGTTTATTATGACAGCTCTTTTTTACAAGAAAATGTAATTTGTAGAACAAATTGAAAATGTAAAAATTCGAAGGTATCTTTTTGAGAATCCTAAAAGTAATTTAATTGACAAGATGAGTGGTGTGTGTCCGGAGAACATGTCTCTTGAAATGTTTCCTGCTTATATATGAGGAAATGCAGCCATTTGGCTGCAATTGCCGATACACGGCGAGATCTTAACTCTTGGAAGCACGTCACGTGCGATAGAATTATAGCAGGCTTTCTCCTGCATGAGTGTCACTCAATAAGTTAATGAGTGATACGAAATCTTCATATATTTGGATCATGAAGAGAGACATGCACTGGACGCGCACCCGCGATCTTAGTCATATAAACAGTAATTGTAACACCATGTTCACAAGGGACATATGTCTCTCTATGGAGTGACATCAATGCCGATACACGGCCATATCAAAGTATACCTGTATGTATTTGGTTAAATACAGATAATGCTTGCTTAAAGCGCATCAAAACACACTCTAAGATGGTGCCCATGATCGTGCAGAGTGTAGTCCTTTGTCGATTGGTATTGCACTGCTTGAATGTTTAAAAATGGCGCTTTGCATTGCGTTCCCTTATGACACTGAGGAAGGGACGCTTCCCGAAATGCGTTTGTCTTGAATAAAGTTTGTTGTAAACTGCCAAGAAACCCGTGAGTGCTGTCATCTTTCTTTGACCCAGGGATCTGTGAAGAAAGCTGTGGAGCAATTATTTTTGTACGCGGCACACCAACACGTGGCAGCACCCGCCAGCAGAGTGACTCGCGATACTGGTGAACTTTGGAGCATTGATATATATATATATATGTGTGTGTGTATATATATATATATATATATATATATATATCAGGAACACTCCAATCTTCACAATCTTCACAATATAAGAAAGGCACTGACTCCGTGAAATTTCGAATTCCAAATAAGTTTTATTCCACTTTTCGGCTGCTCGGTGTGTGTATATATATATCTATATCTATATATATATATCTATATATATCTATATATATCTATCTATCTATCTATCTATCTATCTATCTATCTATCTATCTATCTATCTATATATATATATATATATATATATATATATATATATATATATGTTAGGGTTGTTTTCCATAGGGAATCCGCAAAATTCTATTGGGAATAACTTTGGCACCGGTTGAGGAATCTGCCTGAAAAGTTTGGGGGGATTCGTCAAGCGGGGGTCGAGATAAAAGGGGGGTCCCAAAACGTGTTTTCCCCATGTTAATTTCCATAGGTCGGTTGGACTCACTTTTAGCCCGAACGGCTGAATGGATTTCCACAAAACGGCAAAATTGTAGGGACTGGTAGCCCGATGTGCCTTTGCTATGTCTCAAGATATGTGCTCCAGTGGATATTGAGTAATTTACGTTCCAAAAAATATATATATCTATAAGCGCGCCCCGGTACGCACACCGGGGCTCATACCAGCGCTTACTACGCGAGTGCGCGCGAGGAAAGCTTATTGTGTTTTTATCTAGGAACCTGAATCAATATTTCTATTCTATGCCCTGGTACGGCTATAATCAATAATATCCCTATAATGGCATATGAATCAGATCCATATTTAAGTAAATCGCCCTTGCAGTCCAAGGCACGGCAAAAGCTACTTCCTTGGATTCCTAGAAAACAGAACGAGTTCTTTCGACACACCAAACCTCCAGCAACCTGGGAAATCCCCACTTGCTTTGTTTTGATTTGTAATAGAACTCCTGCGAGCACTGTAAGAACGGCCAGTTCTTAGTGACATCTTTATAGACGTCTTATGTCAAAACCTTACGTCAAACTCAGCACCTTTCAGGTATAAATATACCAACGTTGCCTTAAGCAAACACATGGTGGTGGTTTTGGAGCAGAGCAGCTATTTACTTGCCAAGAGACCAGCTGATACGAAGAGCCCACAGACTCTGCCCCTCCTCTTTGACGCACTGAGAAAGACGCTGACTTTTCTCCTGCCGAGAAAATCCAGCTCCGGCGTTTCCAGCCTACCCTTGTGGGTGACTGGGATATCAAGTCCTGAAAGAGAGATACCAGACCTCCTACATTCTATTCCCAAGGCACAGTGCTGACTAAACCCTTAGAGAGAATTCTTGAATCAGATTCTTGGCGAAACCAACTTAACTTAAACTGCTACTAACTTACTCCTTCCCACGTATTAGGCTTAGGTCAGGTACACCGGGGTAGGCGTATTTTAGAAGCACCAATTGAGCCCGTTAGTCAATGTATATATGTATGTATATATTTTATCCATTTTAAAGTGTCTTATGGCTAAGAAACCATATCAATGCTTCTACAGTATTATTTCATAATACTCCTTTTACTGTACGTACTTTACTTTATATTAAGTATTGCAATTGTGGCAATTCATTTCTCTTGCATGAGAAGGAAGACTGCTCAATAAATAATACCTTTTATTGAAAATGCCCATCTCTCTCTTCTCTGCACTCTGGTGAAACTAAGAACGCACAATTGACTGAGTGAAATAGCTGTCTATTGTTTTCACACGACTCTAGAGATTTACTCTTATTCTGGGGGAGCAAAGTTGTCATGTTATATGGTTGTCGGAAGCTGAATCCCTTCTTGTCTGAGCCAGGGAAGCTTATCCCTCCCTATTCATTCAAGAAAGTTTCCAGTGACCTCTGAGCTAGCTGGCGCAAACCTAAATTAAGTTTAACATAGTCAGTAGAGACCTAGAAGACCTCAGTCCGACGTCTACACTGCTGTTTATGTTATTCCAATGCGCAGAGCCTATTGGGAAAATAGGAACTACACTACAAGCTGATTGGCTCTCGGGTGTCTGTCAACATTCCAAACAGTCCGGAGCGGCCGCCATCTTGTGTCTCGGTAGGATCGAGACACAAGAGGTGGCAAAAACAAAGGGGGAAATTACCAAAAGGGGGCAGGGTAGACCGCCCCTGACCCCCTAGGTTTGATTTGTTGGCCATAAAAGGGCCCCGCGGGGGCAAACATTTTTTTTTTTGCGATTTGCGCGGGAGGAGCGCCCAGTACGCGCACCGGGGAGCGTACCAGGGAGCGTACCATGGGGAAAAAAGAATGACAGTTTTAAAAAAGTTAGCATTTTTTTTATAAATTAGAGGTAGTTCTAAAAATAAAAATAACTGTTTTTTTAATTCTTTTTGTTGTTTTATATTTTTTTTATTGTGTTTTTGAACATTTTGTACTTTTTTTAGCTTTTATGAACAATTTTATATTTTTTGGGGAATTTTTATGGGGACAAACAAAAAACAGGGAATTGTAAACGGCTCAACTGGAGCAAAAAAAATCAGGAAAACATTAAGGTTTCTTTGGGCACTTGTGGTTGTCATCAGCACGGTTGATTAGTTTAACACTTTGCTCACCATAGCAAATTGTACGCCCACAAAATATGCACACTATTTTGAAATTTCCAAACTGGGTTTGGATGTTTGGGACCATCTTCCTTGTCTCTGGTCCCGATGGAGTGGGTTGGGTACTTTGGGAGGTGCTGGGAAAAGATTGGGGAGGGTTTCTGGTCAGTTCACTGACCTCTGCCGCACTATAGTTGTTAGGGTGCCGGCGTTGCATGTGGCGAATCATGGTGTTATTGCCAAAAGAATATTTTTTGTCAGGGTTCCCCCTGGAAAGTACAGTGCCTTAGATCAGACAAGTCACCTTTGGCGCGTTTACTTTCTTTTGGCCCCTTGGGATTTAAAAAAATTCCCACACAATGTGCTCCTTTGGCTTGTATGGGGTAGTATCTTCTGGCAGGTAGCGCCGCCTCTCCTCCTCCTCTTCTTCTTCATCTCCACCACTGTGGTGTTGTGGTGGTTCTCTTGGTGGTGGTGGTGGTGGTGGTGGTTGTGGTTGAGATGCTCCTGCTGCTGCTACTACTGTAGCCATTTCTGAGTACAAATAGGTACTAATAGCTCTGGAAACAGGTCTTCCTCACTCAAAGTACAAAGTGAGAATGAGGAAAAAAGGTGGGGGCTTTCATCATTAGGAAAACAAAACTGTCCTGAACCAATAAAAAGTGTTATTTTTAGGGCGCGTAGCGTAAGCGCGTTGGATGCTTATGTAGCGTGATCGTATGCGCTCGAGTGCTTCCGGGTGCGCTTACGCCGTGCGTATCATGCGGACGCGGCTACGCGATACGTCACAATGATGTTTTCGTTCGCGGCAATAGCGCTAACGGGACGCTCACCGGTACGCGCACTGAGACGCGCCGCAAGACTGCACTTACCGGTGCGCTCAAGGGCAAAAAAAAAATATATATATATACATATAAAAAATAGTATTACATAAATATTCAATATAGGATTCATTATAAAAATATTATATTTGATAGCAATAGAAATTTTCTATTAAAAAAACTTTGAAATTCACTGAAAAAAACATAGGTTTGAGGCCCTATATATAGTTAGGAATTAGCATTTAAAAAAACCTATGAAATTCACTGAAAAAACCATAGGTTTCACACCAGTTATAGTTAGGAATTTGCATTTAAAAAACCTATTAAATTCACTGAAAAAAACATAGGTTTGACACCAGTTATAGTTAGCTGGAAATTTTACTGACATAAAACCATTGAAATTCCCACGTTATAGTTAGTTGGACTCACTATAACTTGCGCGCCTGCAATGCACTGCTGATGACGTCACATATTACATCACTCATGACATGGTCAGTGACATCACTCATGACATCACTGATGACACCATCCAGTGAATGTGTGTCTTTCTGTAAAATAAATATGTTTTATATATGTCAGTTGGCAGTTCGGGCTGGACTGTTCCCATGAGGCACAGGGTCAGACTGATTTGCATATGGCCATGTCTGAATTGGGGTGGTGTGGAGTGCAAAAAAACGATGGATTTAGGCACAGATCTTTGTACTGGGGTGAATGTATGACATTGTTCTGCATTCTGTCCATCAACTGTGGTTTTTGCATTTGTCGCCCCGAGTGGGATGGGTATGCTCAGACGTGAGTCCCATGCTATCCACACCACTGGATTTAAGCATGCCGGGCTGAAGACGGCTGGAATGCCAGAAACCTGTCCTCGGAAGCTTGTTTCCGGTCCAGGGAAGACATGGTTTGGCAGTTCGGCCTGGACTGTTCCCATGAGGCACAGGGTCAGACTGATTTGCATATAGCCATGTCTGAACTGGGGTGGCAGAGTATGCTAAAGAACGGTGATGGATTAAACCCAGATCTTTTGACTGGGTGTGAGTATTTGATTGATTCAGATGCTCCGTCCATCACCACCCCCTTTTATACCGCTTTTGGCCACCATAAGTGTGGCAGGGTATGCCAGACGTGAGTCCCTTGCTCACTTTGCCACTGGATTTAAGCAAGCCGGGCTGAAGACGGCTGGAATGCCAGAAACCGGTCCTCGGAAGCTTGTTTCCGGTCCAGGGAAGACATGGCTTGGCAGTTCGGGCTGGACTGTTCCCATGAGGCACAGGGTCAGACTGATTTGCATATGGCCATGTCTGAACTGGGGTGCTTGAGTGAGCTAAAGAATGGTGATGGATTCAAATTCATCTTCAGGAATTGTTCCAATACCTGAGTGACAAGGTTGCCCAGTACACAAAGACATCCTGCACAATTCCCATGACACAATCTGGCAGCAGAGTAGGTATCCTCCAGCCAGGAGAATGAACAAGGACTTGCTCCAGTCTATTTGGTACCGGGAGTGGTCTCCGAAAATCCAGAAGATCTGTAGAATTCTCACGATGGGCCAGAGGGATCTGGTGACGTATAACAGAATGTCATTGACAAATATCTCCATCCCAGGTCTCATTAGCATTAATGTCCCAGACCAAAAGGTCCTTCTGAACCCATGCCGCCAGTGGCTCAAGCGCCAATGCAAATATCATGGGGAAGTAGGACAGCCCTGCTACATGCCTCTCCTAAGGTAAAAGGCTCTGGATCGGTGGCATTAACTCTCATTCACGCCAGAGGGTGCCGATATAGAAGCTGCACCCATCCGCAACAATATTGTTGTTTTTGATATTTGTTCATGCATACTTTTACATGAAGGTCTCTGTCACTACTGACGCTACACAACTCCTACTAATGGAGAAAGTCCTGGAGGTCATAAAAAATGAAAGTGAAGACTTGGAAGCATGGTCAATGCGCAGTAAAATCTGTATTATAGATTGATGAGTCTAGGGATGAGCCTGAAATGTTTGTTGAAACATTACTATCAGATCTTGTTGATAGATCTAACTTTTGTGACATGTTTTCAAGCATACTCATCATTCATTAGCATCTAGACCTCTAACGAGCACTCTGTCTGGGTAATATTACATTACAGTCTGACATTTTGAGATAGGGTTTAGCACTCAAGCTTGCTAGGGAGAAAGGACGGTCATTTTATCAGGCTGCCTACTCTATATTTACCATGACTACACCGCCGCTGTACAAGAAGACTAGAAGAGTGGCATGCCTTTTTGACTTGGCCATCCCATGGGATAAAATGTGTCATGTTGTATGCTGCTAATTTGCAAATTTTCATGGCAATCAATCTATATAGACCCCAAAAAGGCATCCAAAGTTGTAGCAATGACAAAAACAAAGATGGACCAAGGGGATCTGTCAATACCAACCAAAAGTATTTAGCCACCATTGACAGAGAATGCTGCGGAGCCACACAATTTATGGTGTGCAATAGTGCAGACTGTCTAAGATACATTAAAATCATCACAGAGCAGGAGGTTAGATAGTAATACCCTGTTCTCATGTGCACACTACTCTAGTTAGTATTCCTCGTTTGGTTTTATTTTAGGATGGGATAGGGATCTTACTGTCTTATTGTGATATTTTTTGTGAACGAAGAGAGATAAGTGTTTATCACAGTTTCTTGACTCATATGTTTGATTAGACTAGTTTAAATATTGATATAATATTTGTGACGTTTGCAGATTGTGACCTGAAAGTTTGTGAAATAGAACAGAATGTTCAGCGGCAGAATGTAAATTACAATATTTCCCTGATGCTTATGGCCAACAAACATACTAGCCCTATATTATGACAGATGACCTGGAAAGTTAGATAGCTAAATGATGCTAAATAGGCCAGGCGAGTTATCTCCTGTTTAAATTGGCACAAGATTCCAATGCACTGCTCTGGGTGCTGCTTTCACCTAGCCGTTGGAGCAGTGTTGCTAAAGGCTGGTGAAGCCACCTTGCTTTTCACCTTATAGGGCATATTATTCATGCGGGTGGTCATTTTAATTCACAGTGAAGGTCCGTAACATCATGATAAAACATTTATAATGCACACGGTAGACATATTGTTTTTCAGGGCCTACTTCGTGGCATGCCCATAACCCTTGACAATACACATGGCATAAATGAAGTTACCTCAGTTTCTTAAACAGTGCCATCTCCAAATATACGAAACATGGCCACCTCACAATTATCTGTGGAAGTGGCCTTTATGCAGTCTTAGACCCTACCCTAGACATGATCATTTCCACTGCAGAATGCTCTCAGGTAATCTTGGGAGATCACTCAGACCATGCAACTGCATAGACTTATGGCATATGGCGTTAGAAGATATCTCTGGAGAGTAGCTCTATGTACTACCCCTCAGTTCATGGTGCATCATCGCAAATTGACTACTGGTTAATCATTCACAATGCATGCGTCTGAGCACAGAAGGACAATATACATCCAGGCATGTAACAGATCACTCCTTGATACTACTTATGCTAATGATTCACACTGGTGAGACAGTGTCAGATATGGGTGTTTTTCACTCGAGGTGCTCCTGAACTTGCTGTTCCGGACAAATGTAAGATGGTCGATTAATGAATACTTTAATTTTAATATGAAATTGGTAGCCAGTGCTGGCATTATCTAGGAGGCCTTCAATGCATATCTAACAAGCTTTTGCAATGCAATTGGTCTCGCCTTTCACAACTTATATGTATTTAGATATGCAGCCCATTAGCCTGGGTGCTGAAACATCCTACTGTTCTTTAGCATGGAGGGAAAGTAAGCGCCAAACTGCGTGACACGCCAGGTATGGGAACACAGGAGGAGGAATATTGTCTTTCAGCGGGAAATGGTTTAGTTCCGTTTTTAATATAAAATCAGGGCATTCGGTGGTCATACCACTGAAAATACAGGATTTGAAAAAAATATTATTGTCTATGGGTGCTCGTGGAAGACAATTTCTATGGACTGGAATCTAGAGAATGTTAAAGTGATTCTGGTATTTTACTGACCTCTGCTGGCCGTTTTCTTTCAAGAAAGCTAAATAGAGGCAGTTGCCGGAAAATAAAAAATAAAAATTCTCTTAGCAGAAAGCAATTTTGGTATTTTACTGACCTCTACTGGTCGTTTTCTATCAAGACAGTTAAATAGAGGCAGTTCAACAGAAAAAAAGTCCCGAAGCAGACAAGTCCGAGGGCTGATCTCCAGAGCCCACAAAGTACATAAACATATAAGTATACACTGAAGTATATACAAGATGTCTTCAATGCTCGACCTAAAAAGGGTGGGTATCTCAAACAGACCGGACTCTGAAAATCCTAGAAAACTAACACACTCTAATAAACGTTAAAGAAGTACTTGGAAGACTAAATTTGCTACTGGTGGATTTTTGTGAGATAGGGTTTAGGGAAGTTAATTTTATATACGAATACTCGATGACCAGACATTGTGGTGGGTGGTGGGTGGGCGCCAGATGGAACACTTGCATGCCTCATATATCACAGATGGCCCCACATAAAGTGATTTTGATGAACTGGAGGAGAAATCCTATCAGAGGCACCACGACATTCCATCCGACATTACTACCACCTGCTCTATTCCTCATAGACTACTGCTCCAATGTTGATGTAACACAAAATTAGAATTAGGTCATATGGGCCTTGTTAGACAACCAAGACTGTGAAGCCCTGATGCAGTCAAATTCAACTTCAGAGATATTGGAATACATTAAAATCATGTCAGATGGAAAGTACCTATGCAGTAATGGTTTGATGACCAAATTTATAAATACAATGGAAGTGTTTTAGCCTACCACTTCTGGCTATATTTAAAGACACATGGATGGCAGGGTCTCCACCACTGGCAGTCTAAAAACCATTAACAGCCACCCTAGTAAAGCCTTGTATTTTTTCTTCTTTATGTTCTTCTGACAGGCGTCTCACCTTAATCAATGTACACACTAACATACTAGCAAAGATCATTGCAATGAGACTGATGCCTTAGTTGTCACATCTGTTCTCCCCGGCAACTGTACTGCAGATAACCTGTGAATAATTCTCAGCCTGATGCATCAAATTGACCCTGATCTCCTAGTGGTGGTAACGTTCTTGGATGCTGAAAAAGCATTTGACTCAATAGAGTGGAACTAATGTTTGCCATGCTCCAAAGGGTCAGCCTCCATGAAGATCTTATTAGCTGGATCTCTTTACTTTTTTCAGCCCCTAGTGAAAGAGTAAGAGTCAATGGATTCATGTCAAATCCAATTGAGCTATCATGCGGCACTGGACAAGGCTGCACCCCATTCTCATTACTAATTGCTATTTTCCTGGAGATGTTTGTAGTACCATTACAGGCTGATTTATATTTGAATTTGCCACATAATGGTATTTTGTATACTTAGGACATTCCTCTCTATACCTGGAAGCTAGATCACAATCCCACTCCCATCACCAAGACACCAAGACATTACTAGGTTTGGAAGACAGGCCGACTTCCATATTGACATGAACCTAGACATTGATTTCCCCTACAGTGACAATAGGATTCAGAATGATATCTTGGATTAAAGATAATCATAATCTAGATGTAATGTATATGAATAACTATGAGCAACTCATTTTTTCTCTACAGGGAAAGGTGGACAGATGGATTAACTCAAACCTACAAACTTATGGGCTGATAGCCCTAATCAACTTCTCTACCTGTTCATCGGTATTTCGATCCCCTTATCCAAATACTTTTTCAATGCCCTATGAGCTCTACTAATTAAATTGGTGTTGACGGGTAATAAGCAGAGATTGAGATTGGACATCTTAACACTTTGTGGCTAGTTGTCAGTCCCAGACATACAAATAGACCATTATGTTGCTCAGACACACTTCATTCACTGTTGGAGTCCTCAGGCCACCTATTTACCACATATTGCTGTGAAGGGGGAAATAGCCTTGCCGATCCCATTGATGATGGTTCTGCCTCACACGTTTCCCAAACCGACTACATATGAGTGGCTTGCATGGTTTGGGCATGCAGCAAATATCTAAATACATGGGACCAACTATCTAATAGCCTCCTGAATTCCAAGCTGTGGACAGCCCTACATACCTTATCATCCAAGCCTAAAGCATACCACCAGTTGGTATACCTGGGGTCAATTCAGATGCAAGTCTTCCATCCATACAGGAGCTTCTTAACTTTGCCTTATTTCAAGGTCTGGGCACTGTATTCTTGCTCGACCTCTCTACATTTCAGACTTTCCATATCCTAGGGAGATGTTATCCTTTTTCAAGGTGCACCGCACATGTGATCACAACTTTCTGAAATGCCATATTCTTTCTCATCTATGCACCCTGATATCGGCTTCCAGAACCCTCGCTGTAGAATCAGCCAGAAAACACTGGGACAAGGTTTTTGGCCTTCATCTGATGGGAGAACAATGGAGTTTCTGTTCTCAAACCAAAGACAATTCCTTGAACAGCCACAATTGCCTGACCCATGTTAAATTTCTCCATAGGATATTCCACATCGCGGTGAGCCTGAGGTCATGTGGGCTACGCATAAATGTCAGATGTAATAGATGCTGATGCCTCATTACAGACTTTTTCCATCTTGAAAATGCCCATGACTTCTCCATACATGCAGCAGATTTTTTTTATGCTGTTGGAGGTGACCAAGATACCCGTCTCCCTCAGCCCTGGTAGCATCCCTCGTTTTTTGAACAGCCATGGTCTGTGCAGGTAACAGCGGTTGGGCGGTGGGGCCGGGTAAGGGGGGATTTTGAGAGACGATGCTGAGGGAAAATTACATAAATAATTATTTTTCCCCTGCATTGTCCATCGAAATACCCCCTAACCCTACCCCACCGCCCCACCGCTGTTACATGCATGGACCTTGGCTGTTTTGTTAAGGATGTATCTGTTTAGGTTAGTTGCATCTGTGTCATGACACAGATGACTAAAAGGATTGTCCATGGTGAGCCATCGAGATGTAGTAACTGTGCCATGGACCCTCATGCAAGAAATAAAAATGACCCCTCTACTTACAGTTTGGTAGTAGACAGCAATCATAATAGGGGTCCAGCGGAGCCCTTACAACTTTAGGTCCCGGTGCCACTGCACCTGCTGCTCTGTTTGTAGGTGTGGTGTGCATCTGAGCAAGCTCCATATTCTGGAGAAAACCTTAAGCACTTAAGGGGTTAAACCACGGAGTTTGTATTCGTTACCTCTTTCCACCTCCCAGGGAGGGTTAGCGATGTTAATTTTCTCACCCAGCTAAGGGGTTTCTTAGAGTACAGGATTTTATGCTCTGTACTCTGTGCTTTGGTTTTACTCGGCATTCGTTCTCGAGAAATCCCCCAGGGGTCCATTAAAAAGTGAATGAAACGGCAGTGGAAGAAAGCATACCAGATTCCCATCATTGCATTCAAGTCTTGCTATAGAGAAGAAAAAAAAGCTGGCGTCAAGTACTGGATAGTTAAAAATGTTTAGAGAAACAGGTTTTTTTTTAAATCGCTTGAATGTCAGAAAAGAAAAACACGTATTTTTTCTGCACGAGCTCTGTGAAACATGAAATGAGGCCAGTCATACAGGCTGCAAGTATAACAAGAAAAAAAAATGCTTCTGTAGCCGTTGGTACAGATGAGCGGAGTTATAAATATTCGCCTATGGAAATATCATTTATGAATAGCAAGAATGAAGTAGATAGATTGAGCTGTCAAAAATTAGTGTTTCAGCAAAATACCTGCCTGCAGATGGCTTTGAGGCAATGTCTGCCAAGGGCATGCAGGGATGCAGGCAGAGATCTTTAGAGGCAATCCACAGACTGTCTCAGGAGCCACTAAGCAGACAGGCCACATTGTGTAGGTGTGGCCCCAATGTCAGCTCTTTGCTTGGTTCTGGCTTGGCTTGACAGAGGTGGAGGCTTCAGTCAGTCGTGGACTAGTGCAATACAACAAGTTGACTCTTCTTATCTAGAGGGAGGCTAGCACTTGGAAACCAACTAGTAGTCGGACACGCATAAGTGTTAAATCGGGCCCTACTATGTTACACCTTTAAACGACCTAACTCCAGATATCGCAGATGGGACTTACAACTACTATAACCATGGTCGGACTTAGACATTAAGGGGCTCATTACGATGTCAGTGGGACCTACATTGATGTGCCGTCGGTGTTGTTCTCACCGACATCTCTAGCCGTGGTCATACCGTAGCATTAGGAAGCGGTCAGTCAGACTGCATTGGCCCAGGGACCGACCAACGGAGTCTGACGGGCTCAAGGACCCTGTCAGGCAGTCGGTCCAATTGCATTCCCCACAATGGAGGCAGTTACTTCTCAGGAACTGCTGTGGGGATTACAATCCACCTTTCCACCAGGCCATTTCATGTTGATTCTTCTGACATGAAAAGGCTGGAATAAAGGGTTTTTTGGGGCCCCTAGCATGGCCCCTATTCCTGTTACACTATGCTATGGACAGCCCCCCTAAACATCCCTGCATCGTGTGGCAGGCACCACATGGTGCCTGCCACAGGGTGCAGGGACGTTTGAAAAGATACCTCTTTGCATTAGGGCTTGTGTTGCTGCCTTTAAAATTTGGGCTTGTGCTTCAGGCCTTTTCCGGGCTGCAGCAGAATCCTCAACACAAAGGCTCTACACACTGGGAAACCCGCCTACCTGGCCACCAAACTCAAAAAAGCCGGTCAGGCAAGGAGCCTCAGGAGCACCAACACTCTACTCCTCATCCCTCTGAAAACACGCAAACAAAAAACCTCTTCTCAAACCTTCTCTGGAAATGCACCCAAATCTGGAACTCCATCCTAGTCCACATTAGGACTACCCCCTCCTTCTTAAAATTCAAAAGGCAGCGCAAAAACCTCTTCCTCCCCCGATCCTTTCCGAATAGATAGCTACCGCAGACTCTTGTCCATTGTAGCACTCACCCACCTGACACCAAGGGGCTCATTAGTATGGCGGGCGGACTTTGTATGGCCGCCATAGCCTCGGGAAACGGGACCGCCTGCAATGCATGCAGCGGTCCCGCACCTACAATTAGGATGCGCCCGCCACACTGGCGGGAGCATCCTCCATTTGTAACATTGCGGCAGAGGGTGCTGCAAGCACCGTCCGCCGCAATGCCCCAAAAGCAAGTTGTGCATTTTTAGGTGACCAACGTGACAGGCACCGCACGGTGCCTGCCACATTGTACATTGTAATGCAGGGAGGTACCATAGGTACCCCCCATGTGCAACCCCCACCCTTCAGAATCCCTGGGGGCCCAATGTTGAAGATCGCTTGCATACTAATATTGATGGCGGTGTCTACCAGACACCGCCACCATATTAACAGCTTTTCCATCCGGTAGGCAATCGGGCGGATTGTCTACTGGTGAAAAACGGCCGAAGGTCTTTCCGTCCGCCGGGATCCCTTCGCCATAGTAATATAGCGGAGGTAATTGGCATGCGGGGGGGGCAAATGTGGGGTGGATCGCCACCGCCAATCGGGAGGTGGTGATCCACCCGACATGCTAATGGGCCCCTAAGACTTCTACATCTCACACCTCCTGACTCGTTCCTGTGTCCCCCTCCCGGAAAGGGCCTCCCCACGAGCCAATGTCTATACTACTCCCAAGCTGTGATATCCTATGAGACTTTCAATTCGCACTGACTCAATATGTATACTACTGTTACGCTTATATGTGTGTTCTTGAACACTACCTATGTTGTAAAGCGCTCTGATACCTTCAGGTTTGGCTAGCGCTATATAAAACTCCTAAATCAATAATAAAAAAAGTAATAAATAAAGAGGCATGTTTTGGATTGCCTTCACAGCGGTTCAATCCTAATTTGGCACAAGGGCCACCGACTACCTGTTGGTCAGTCTCGTTCCCCCAACAAAGGAGGTCGGACACTCATCCGACCACCATTATAATCGGCCTCTTAGTAACCCCGGGCACCAACATAAAAGTAGCCCACCATAGCGATTAAGAAAGATAAAAAAATCATGCTGTATAGGTGTTTTGCAAGGTGCAGGAGACTGCCTGTAGGTGTGCTTTTGCTGGCAATGTTTGTGATAATGTCAGGGAAATGAACAGTAATAAAAACCAGCCCACCAGACCACAAAACAGGCCCACTAACATAAAAAATCAAACAGCCAATAAACTGACCTATGAGACCAGGCCTTCGAGCACTGCTAGATTGCACTATAGGCCAGTCCGGCCCGGACTATTTTACTTGCACTGAACTAGAATATGTAGGAGAGGAACAATCATAGGGCAGTCAAGAAAAAACTTCTTAGTTTATAAAAAACGTGCAGGTGCCCACATTTTTTAGTCTGAGGCCATTTCCCATTCCCCTACTGGTGCCGCAAACATCCACATATCACTGTTTTAAACTCTAGATCTTCTATGAAAGAGTATTTTGTTAACACTGGGAAGGAGCCTCCAAATCTGCACCAGTCAGGCCTTCTTCAGGCACTCGAAAACTCAGCTGCCTCTCCTCTTACGATAGTATACATACCTGCATTATTAAATAGCAGTTAAAAACTGACAATGTGCCTAGGTTACAGCTTCCAGTAGAATTTTATGAGCAGCTGATGCAATGTAAAAAGGCAGCAAAACAAGAAAAAAAACCAGAAAGCAAATCACAAAACATGCCATAACAAAAACATGTAAGTGGTAATAGAAAGTACGAACAACATAACATAATACCCAAACACATACAAAATATAAAACCACCGAGATCATCACAAAGCAATAAACACCATGCAAATGTAAGAAAAAACATATAAAAACATAACATCCAAGTCTGCTACAGTTTTTAGAGCAAATTTTTAGCGCTCCATAAAAGCTGTAAATAAACATTCACCTTGTTATGACTGTCTATTTGCTGCCTCCGACTAGCTAATCAAAGGACAGGCACTGCTGTAACAATGGCCCCCAAGTCCCCCACGGTGCGGGGGGGGGTCACAAGCTCCTATGGGCCCCGTCCGGCACTGCGCACGGGTGGCGGGTCCCTGGTGTGAGATCTCCTGACAAGATCCGGAGCGTGGGGGCCCTCTCTACTTACTTTGCAGGGGGTGCTCCTCAAGTTTTGTTAAGCCACTGAGGACAGAACAAGGAGAATGATCCCTACCCCCTTTCAGGGCCGGACTGGCCATAGCGGGCACCGGGCAATCCCCCAGTGCGCCACATGGGTGGGGGCCGTTTTTGTTACAGGGCCGTTTTTGCAGCATAGCTGCAAAATAATACTGTTGAATTTTTGCATCCTTGTTTTATATTTAAAATAATTATAAATTCATTTACATTCATATTAAACATTAAAATATGTTTACTTATTTTGTTGTAAGTTCAATAAACCATTATCATTTTCAATAATGAATAAGCAGTTTCAGCATCAGCACTGCCTACTGAGAACACGGAAGTGTGTTCTGCAAGACTTTGCACGTTATTGTGTGTTGTACGATAATACGAGTTAGCGTGCCTGTTTAAAATAGCGTCTGCAATGACAACAGTATTAGAAAGACAAGTTAATTAAATTGTTTCCTCTCAGAACCTCTCCTGTGTCTCAATTAAAGTGCCAATTCTGTGTTCAGTGACAATGCTATTATTACAAGTGTAGGTCTGGATCCTGTGTCTCAAATGATCAGATGTTCTCCTACCGGGGAGTAAAACACTAGTATGTTGTCTAAGGAACTACACAAAAGGGAAATAGGCCTACTGATTGAGTGGCTACATATGGCCGAATGTAAAGGTCTCTCGTACTTTGGATCAAATAAGGTGTGCAGTATGTTAAAATAAGGAAAGATCCGTAGTCCATAGATGTAGTTCAGGATCATAGCTTTATTCTTCAGTTCAGATCCATAGTATAAAGATGTATTGTAGAGACCCCACCAGGAGCAGTTAACCACTGCTCTGCCCCTCATACCAACTCACTCCTTCTTACAATTCAACCCTCTCAACATTCCGATGACATCATGTAGGCGAAGCAATAGAACAGGGGCAAGCATAGGGAGGATGCATAAACACTTGCTGGATTATAACACAGTAATATTTTACTTTATGTCTCTGTTTAACCTAGAGTGATTGATTCAGGCTTCTGGGTCAGTAAAATGATCTGTGGACACTGGCGAGAATATAGGAGAAGAAAATAATGGGAATTTCAGTGAAACCCCCACCCTCCTTAAGATCATATTTCAAAATTATGGAACACGTCGCAAGCTCACAAACTAAGGGGAAGAAGCCCTTGATGCAAATGAAACCTGCTCCTTTTCCTGTGAAGTATAGATTTTCCGCTTTAGCATTATTAACTCTGAACGATGATGGGCAACAGCTTGAAAATGATAGGGTGCTAATCAGTTTTAGTGTTGATTCCAGCCCTGGCCCCAGTAAATGCCCTAACCCTAATACTAGCTTTAATCAGGGCTCCAGTATTAGCCCCTCTATCTCTGCGTATATAAGCTCAGAACACCCACATGGAGAGACGGCCAATTCGAAATATGGGGAGAAGCACGGGGAGAATTGTGAGTGCATAACCGACCGAAGAGGAGGGGGTGATGAACAAAATATGGAAAAGTTGTTTTTGAATTTAAGGCAAGATATTTTTGAGAAATTTGAAATACCGGAGTTGAATCAAAGGGGGATTCATGATAAATACAAAGTATTAGAGGACAAACTTGATGACATTGTGAAACGCACTTGTACCTTGGAAGAGGAAGTTAAAACACTGTCAGTAACAGCCTCGGAAAATTCTAAAGACATCGGATTGTTGAAGAAACAGAACAAAGCGTTACAAGAGGACATAGAAAGATTGGAAACACAATCTCGTAGCAACAATTTGAGTTTTTTTTTTAATCCTGGAGGGGGCTGAGAAGGGAGACGTTAAAACTTTCATTTGTATACTTCTGAGAGAAATTATGCCTGACAGATCAGATATTGAATGGGAGTTAGAGATTCATAGGACATATAGAGATCCCTTTAGGTTAAACCCAGAGAGGAAAACTCCAAGGAAGATTCTTATTAACTTCTTGAATTTCACGGTGAAAGAGCTGATATTAGGAAGGGCATTAAAAGAGGGATCTTTAAAGCATGAAGATTTTATGTATCAGATAAGATCAGATTTAAGCAAGAGGACAGCCCAGAGGCAGCGGGAGCTAGGTACAAGGATGAGTGAGCTTCGAGGGAAGGGAGCTCAGGTACAATTAAAATTTCAAGCCATGCAAAAAATAATATGGCAGAATAAAATGTGCAATATTAGTGACCCTGAGGAAGTTTATGCATTCATACAACAGATGGATAAATGAGTTATTGCACGCTGGCGCTTGGTAATAATTACAAGGAGATGTAGATAGCTTGTTTTTGTTTTCTTTTGTTTTTTGGAGTCTGCCTCCTCTGTCTCTGCCCTTTCGGGATGGGGGCTCACGAAGGGTGGAGTGTATCGCCCAAGAGGTAGAAGGGGAGTTTCCTGGGTGAGAGGAAGTAAGGGGGTCACTGGGTGTGGGGTGCAGTGGAAGAAAAAAACTAAAAAATGTGTTCTCATTGATGTAGCTTTTGATTCTTCTTTTTGGGAGGAACCAGCTGGGGCCAATGACGCAAAGAGGACTCAAGACTTATGCTATCCTGTGAGATGAGTATAGACAAAGCAAAAATAATTAACGTATTAACATGGAACGTAAACGGACTAAGAGCTAGAAAAAAAGTTTCACAGGTCGCTGAATTTTTAAAGGATAGTGGCTCTCAAATAATACTACTACAAGATAGTCATCTAGAAAGAATTGAGTATAAGCAGTGTTTTGAAAAGTTCAGATGGGTACATGAGGTTGTATGCTCTGACCAGAGAGGGAGCACCAGGGAAGTTGCCATAATTGTTAAAACCAACCATAAAATAAGATTACTTAAATATGAGTCAGATCTTTGGGGTAGGAGGTTGGTAGCAACTCTTTTAGTTCAAGGCACGCCTTTGGTCTGCATCGTATGTTATGGGCCAAATAATGATAACCCACTTTCTTTGGAAAAACTGGAGTCCTATTTGTTGGAGATAACAGCCCCTATTGTATTAGGGGGAGATTTTAATTTGCTTCTAAATAAACAATTAGATAGGACCTTGAAAGCAAAATACACCAGTCCGCCGAAAACTTTCTCTAGACTAACAAGTATATTGAGAGAATTTAACTTAGTAGATATATAGCGTATAATGAAGAAGGATAAGATAGAATTTACTTTTTATAGTAAAAAGAATAGGCACTACTCCCACATAGATTGTTTCTTAGTTGATCAGGAGCTATGTGGAGAGGTGATTGAGGTGACTCATATCCCAGCAATAGTATCGGATCATTCTGCGGTGGTACTATCTCTAAGGTATCACCAAAAAGAGGAGTGTGGAAGGTGGACTCTGGATAGGGCAATCCTCTTAGATGAGAGGGTAATTGAAGATTTGAGGGAAAAAATCTGAGAGTTTTTTCATCATCAATAAAGGTTCAGCGGAAGGGTATATTGTCTGGGATGCTTTTAAAGCATATTTAAGGGGAGTCCTAAAATCTATTATGGTAGGCAAAAATCGAGAGGAGAAACAAGTCAGAGAAAGTAGAATCCAAGATATCAAGAATAAAGAAGCGGAGCTACAGAAGGTATTCATTGAGAACCCAAATAGAGTGTATGTCTTAAGTAAGTAGTTAGAGGAGCGACAAGTTGCATTCCGGTGCAAAGATAGATAAAAGATCACTGGATAGGGGGGAGGTGAGTAAACTTCAACATTTTGCCCACAGGAAGAATTGTGGATCATTATTAGCTTGGATAGCAAAGGCGGATAGGGCAAGAAATACAATACAGGATCTAGTTAGTGGCAAATCTGGTGACCTTCTGAATGTTAATTCAGCTATGTGTAAAGAGGGTTGTAGATATATGAAAGACCTAAATAGAGAGGATATAACACCTAGTCAAGAAGATATAAAGGAGTGGCTTGGGTCAACAACACTCCCTCTGCTATTTTCCGAGCAATTGAAAGTCCTAGAAGGAGAGATCAAGGAGGGGGAGATAACAGCCCATTGTAATAAAATGTTTAAGGGAAAGGCAGCTGGACAGGATGGTCTCCCTGTGGAAGTTTTTCTCTGCATCATAGACATTGTAACCCCTTCCCTACAAATTTTATTTAATAAGATATATATGGGTGGACAAAAGGTCCCTAAATCTTGGCTAGAAGCCACAGTTACCATGATTCTGAAACCTAATATGGATCCACGGAAGATAGATTCATATAGGTCGATTTCTTTATTAAATACAGATTACAAGATCTTTTCTGGTATTATTGCAACCTGGGTAGCTAAAGCAATACATGAGGTCATCCATCCTAATCAAAGAGGTTTCATTCCCGGGAGGCAATTAAATGAATTGATCTTTCAGTTATTAGGATTATAGATGTGGCGGAGGCCCGGAAATTACCCTTGTCTATGGTGGCAGTGGATGCAGCCAAAGCTTTCGACCAGGTACACTGGCCCTACCTATGGGAGGCTTTGCAAAGCTTTGGTTTTCCACAAAATATGGTTAGGGTGGTGCAGACTCTGTATCATGGTCCCAAAGCCAGATTACTGATAAACGGGAGGTTGTCAGATTGGTTTGAAATCTTTAGAAGGACAAGGCAGGGCTGCCCCCTTTCCCTGCTCCCTTTCAATATATATATTGAGCCTTTAGCTAATTTGATCAGGGCAGATATGGCTATCTCTCCTTTTAAATTTCATACTTTCGAAGTTAAGTTAGGGCTCTACGCAGATGATATGCTGCTTTACACAAGTAATCCGCAAGAAGCAATCTCAAACTTGATGAAGAAGGCGGAGGTGTTCTGCCAGATTTCCGGGTATTAAGTGAACCTAGGGAAAAATGAGATTATGGATTGGAATCAGGGTGTGGTAAACTGTGGGGTGAAGAACTAAATAAGAAACTTGAGAGTGCAAATAACACAGAAAATGGAAGATATTATAAAAATAAATTGGAAGAAAGTTAGTCAAAAAGTTATAGGGCTACTTTCTAAATGGGCGAATCTACAACTTAATATGTATGGTATGGTTAATCTCATAAAAATGATCATGCTACCTAAAGTGACATTTCTTTCTAATACTATCCCATTGACTTTCCAGAAAAAAGACATAGCAAAACTTCAGCGAAAGAATAGGAAGTTTTATTTGGGCATCAAAAGGTCCCAGGATTTACTGAAAAACACTACGTAGGCCGCTCGAAATTGGAGGACTGGCATTACCAGACATACTTGCATATTGTTACGCTTTTCAGATTAAGAATATTCGCATGCTGGACAACAAATTTGACAAAACAAGGATAGGTGCACTTTTTGAAGCATTATTGGCAGATGTACCACAAGGTCAAACTATTTTATTTTTTTAATATGGGGACCCTAAATTCTTTAAAAAGGTAAGGCATAAGATTTTAATGTCAGCACGGAATACGTAGATGTATGTGCGAAAAACTCTAAGAGTCCAATATTTTTCATAATGAGCACCAATTTGGGACTCTCCTGGTACACCGGAGTGCTTGAGGGATCAACTAAGTCGGCTTCTGAAAACTGGAGGTATTCGCTACAGGGCAGATCTTAAGGTCGGTATAAATTTGATGAGTTGGGAGGCATTGAAAAATTGTACTAATGGTCTGCTGACAAGGTTCAAATACTATCAACTGAGTTCCTGGTGGGCAACGCAAGACTGGTTAGAGGTTGAGGATTTTAAATTTGACCAAGTAATGAGAACTGGTCAGTGGAGTAATGAAACATTGTTTTGGTATTGAGCCTTCGTGGAGACAGGTGGAAAGATTGGTAATGAAATTTTAAAATTGTTGGGTAAAGAGTTCGAAAATCGGAACTTGATGCAAATGTGGAGTAACTCATATATCACGCTACAAAAGTAGTAAAATCAGCACCACATAAACGGAATCACCTGTTCACCACGTATAGAGCTTATTGGTCCCCTGTAAAACTCTTCAAGGTCACAGGTAACACCTATACCTGTCCCAGGTGCATGCAAGTAGAGGTGGATGATACACATATGTTTATGTCATGTTCAAAAATAGTCCCTTTTTGGAATGCAATAAGTGCTTTTTTGGAAGAAACCATTGGGATACAATTAAAAGTAACATTATACTTAATTTTCTTCAGGCTAAGTTTGGACCAAAAAGTGCAAATTTCTGCTGTTGAATCCATTTTTGTTTTATGTAGTTTTGTTGGCAAAACGGGAGATTGGTAAATTATGGAAATCTGGGAATCCTCTGATTTTTTCTGAGCGCCTCAGGAGTATTATATATATTAGTGAATCCGATATAGCATGTGACCAAAGGAACAGAGAGAAATTGTGGGCTCTGTTGTTAAAGTGGAGAGAAAAGGAAACATGAGTCCCATGATTATGCCACCTACTCTGTTGGCCATATTGTCTCCTATTCCCCGGCAGGGTGAGTTAGTAATGGAGAAGGAATTGTATACTTATGGGTAACCACTCTTTTGGTCTCGCTCTATGGTCCATGGTCTGGTTCCCCATGGTATGACCTAGAGAGACTACAGTATAACCCAACAAGATATTTGGCAAAATGAGGACAGATAAAATAAAAAAAATAAAAAAATTAACAATATAATCTGCAATGTAAGAGGTTGTGTCGCAAAAAGTGAGCAGTGGGCAACCTAGGTTAAGACTCACTTTCTGCCACAGATGTGGGCGGTCCTGTGTCTTAAGTAGTTGAAGAGCTGGAGCAAAGCTACCACCTTACAGTGGTAAATAGTTTCGTGTCAGGAACTTTCAAGGTATGTGCTGCTTTAGCCTAGAAATATAGGAGGATTTGTCATTATATTTAAAGCAAATATTAGACCATAACAACATTATATTCACAAAGCAATATAACAGTTCAATGTAAACCACATATGGCACATCAGAGCAAAACAGCCTAAAACAAACATCAACACAGCAACTGCAATAGAACACATCAAAATCATTGCCTAGTGCAGCACAAAAACATTGCAGAACACATAACATACAATAACGGAACACATCCCCATCACAGCAAATATTCACAAACATTCTTATCACACTGTACCACCTCCAGAATTATTCTGTTGTCTTAATATTGCTGTAAAAGGTATTTGGAGCAAGTACTGCATTAACTTACCCCCAAGGACATGACAAAATAACACCAGACAAAATGTTTTGTGAACCAGAGATTTAAGCAGCATCATTAACCGCATCATTGCTGCTGCTATTTCCCGTGCTGCGCTGCAATTTTCAAAATCCCTTGTTATGTGACAAGGTCAACTCGTCAAACGCATAGCGCAGGTAACACCCATGACGAGTTGACCTTGTCACAAGCATTGAAGGTGTTAACACGAATGGTCACTGCTATTAAAATAGTAGCGCCTGCCACGAAGAACAGGAGCATGTGCCCAATGAGCATTAGACTTGTTGCTATACCGTATTATTGTAGACAATGTAGTGCTGTGTATATGTGTATTGATTTATCACCATAGGCCGTGTTAGATCTAGATTGCAACACTCAGAACCTCAATTGTATTAAAACACTAGTCTCTGCATTGAAGCATATGGGGATGTGTCCAATGGGTGTTAGATTTGTTTGTTTTTTATCTGTTTTATTAGCTTTTGAGATTACTTATAAAGCAGACTTTCCAGTTAATGAAGTACATTGCATTACAGGGGTATGGCATGTAAGTGCATCTCTACTTGTTGACCAACAAAGATTCATGCATTTGAAAATGTAACAACGCTGCAAACTAACAATGTAGAAGAGAAATTCTATACATTAATCTCATATTTGTTTGTGTCAGAGTGCCACTATGTTTTGTGCAACAACTGCCAGCCTGAATGTGCATGTTTTGAGCGCGGGCGCTCCGTTGAAGCTCTGTATCAGCGCTGCACCTCTGGCATCCCAGATCTGTCAACCAAATCAAAGGTACAAATCTAAGAAAAGGAAGGTGGGCCTACTAACAGTGGGGGTGTATGCCAACACCCCCTGTGACGCCCTGTTGCCCTAGGATAACTGCCTATGTTACTTTAGACCATTTCACTACCGTGTTATGCCTGGTGTGTGGTATGTGCTCAAGACCAACCTACTTGTGGACACCAATCCTATTGCAAGTGTGTTTCAGGGTGTATTTTACTAGGTTTGTCTGTGGTATACTCTGTGGTTGGCGCTAACTGGAACGCCGTCATAAATGTATTCCAATGGGATGAGACTGGATATTTGCGTACGCCGAGGGTGTCTTCCCTGTGTAGGGCAGTTCCCTCCACCCTGGCTGAGTTCAGTATGGAATGAGACCTGGCCTGCAGGTTAGGGGGTCATTGGATTTCCAGCATCTTGTGATAAGTCTTTTGGCCACCACCAGGCCTAAATCTAAGAATCTGGTAGTGGTACTATGTTTTCTGTCTCTAGTGCACACTCCTAGTATACAGGCCTCCCACATGATTGGAAGTGCTCTGTCAGTGCAAGTATTGTATCGCTTCCTCCCAGTAATTCTGAAGCATAGGGCATGCCTATATCATATGTAGAAAGTCATTGTCATTAAACTTACAGCTCAAGAAATATGCATCTTGCCTGTGAAAGTATTGGTTGATTTTATCCGGGGAAAGGAATGCTCTGTGTAATATATAGAACTGGATCAGGAGGAACCTTGCATTCCTGGAGACCGATGTGGGGCTCGTCAGTATCATATTCCATTCTTTGTGTGTGCACGGGTGAGCCAGATCTGCCTTCCATCAGTTTAGCAAGGGTTTTAAATCTGTTGTGGATTGTACTTGAAGTGCCACCACAAACCATTTAATGAGATGCCGTCCTGAACCTAAAATGTGTATGTATTGCATCAAGAGGTGTGTTTGTGGCTCCTGAGTAATGTCCCCCCCAGTGCTATCGCAGTCTGCCTACTCAGGAGGCGTGACTGACAAAGAGTCCCAATGGTACTCACTCCTCGCGCATCAAAGTCTCATATATGTCATGAGCATGCCGTTGTTGTAAAGATCTCCTACCATCTGAATGCCTGTCTCGTGCCAGGCTACGGGTTCAGCTGCCCTAGCCCTACTGTCTCCCCTTGGAATGCCTAGTATTGGAGGGGCTGGCGCATATGGCACAGTATGATTGGTGAGGAACAGACTATGGCGAAAACATCTGTAGGCCACCTTTACCAGTAGAGGGAGAGACCTAGGCAGGTTGGTGCATCAATAGAAAATGTAGAGGAGCTTTTCCAGACCATATGGGGGGGGGCATACTTTTGCCAGGTGTTGTTTCACCATCCATCTGGCCACCCATTGCAGCTGGGACACCAGATAGTAATGTTCCATGTTAAGTACAGCCAATCCCCCCTTGGCCAGGGGCAGGTACAGCTTTGCGAGCGCCACACTACAGTGTGATCTGGTCCAAATGAGATCATGGAGCGTGCTCTCTAATGAACGGAAAAATTACAATGGTAAATAAAGAGGCAGGTTGGTAAAATGATACAGAAGTCATGGGAGCAGCACCATTTTGATAAGCGCCCGGCTAAAGAACAGTGATGGATTAAACCCAGATCTTTTGACTGGGTGTGAGTGTTTGATTGATTCAGATGCTCCGTCCATCACCACCCCTTTTTGTAGCGCTTTTGGCCACCATAAGTGTGGCAGGGTATGCTCAGACGTGAGTCCCTTGCTCACTTTGCCACTGGATTCAAGCAAGCCGGGCTGAAGACGGCCGGAATGCCAGAAACCGGTCCTCGGAAGCTTGTTCCCGGTCCAGGGAAGACATGGCTTGGCAGTTCGGGATGGACTTTTCCCATGAGGCACAGGGTCAGACTGATTTGCATATAGCCATGTCTGAACTGGGGTGGCAGAGTGGGCTAAAGAACGGTGATGGATTAAACTCAGATCTTTTGACTGGGTGTGAGTGTTTGATTGATTCAGGTGCTACGTCCATCACCACCCCCTTTTGTACCACTTTTGGCCGCCATAAGTGTGTCAGGGTATGCTCAGATGTGAGTCCCTTGCTCACTTTGCCACTGGATTCAAGCAAGCCGGGCTGAAGACGGCTGGAATGCCAGAAACCGGTCCTCGAAAGCTTGTTTCCGGTCCAGGGAAGACATGGCTTGGCAGTTTGGGCTGGACTGTTCCCATGAGGCACAGGGTCAGACTGATTTGCATATAGCCATGTCTGAACTGGGGTGGCAGAGTGGGCTAAAGAACGGTGATGGTTTAAACCCAGATCTTTTGACTGGGTGTGAGTGTTTGATTGATTCAGATGCTCCGTCCATCACCACCCCCTTTTGTACCGCTTTTGGCCGCCTTAAGTGTGGCAGGGTATGCTCAGACGTGAGTCCCTTGCTCACTTTGCCACTGGATTCAAGCAAGCCGGGCTGAAGACGGCTGGAATTCCAGAAACCGGTCCTCGGAAGCTTGTTTCCGGTCCAGGGAAGACATGGCTTGGCAGTTCGGGCTGGACTGTTCCCATGAGGCACAAGGTAAGACTGATTTGCATATAGCCATGTCTGAACTGGGGTGGCAGAGTGGGCTAAAGAACGGTAATGGATTCAACCCAGACCTTTTGACTGGGTGTGTGTGTTTGATTGATTCAGATGCTCCGTCCATCACCACCCCCTTTTGTACCGTTCCCCTCCTAAAGGCCCGTACAACTTGGTTTAAAATATAAGTGTCAACGTGGCAATGTGTGAATACCAAAAAGGAGGTCTCCATTAAGATAAGGAGTGGCCCAAACCCATACAGAAATTCCGTAAAACCAGTTAAGTCCCTTAATAAAGGAGGGAGTGAGAGGGCGTGGGACCTTGCAGAGCTTCCAAAAGTATAATCTCCTAACTTTGTCATAGGTTGCGCCTCCCATGCATGCAGTGTAAAAATAATCCAGTTAGAAATTACCTCTGTAGCAGTATACAGCCTGGGCCAGTCTCCCCACATATACAAACAGTATTGCCTACTTATTGTGCCAGTGAGTAGGGGAGCAGGGCCTTTTTAAAAGGTAGCAGGCTATATAGGTCAAGGTGTATATTAAATAATAATAATATTTGAAGTCTGTGGGTTGATGTCTGGCAGATTCAGTGAGGCAGTGTCAAATGGATACACCACTGAGGAGTATTTATCTCCGGATGAAGAGATCAATGCCACATCTTTTCCAGAGCCTTCCGGGGTGGGGGTCAGGCCCTGAAAACTGACCAGTCGTCTCCAACCCGTCCCACGTGTCCTGTGGCGTGTCAACAAATCTTGCCTTTCCTCCAGCCACCACGTTGAGCCTTTCTGGGAACAGCAGCGAATACTGTAAATCCAGTTAGCGGAGCTTCTGCTTCACATGTAAGAAGCAGCCCCTCTGGCGCTGCACCCTCAACGTGTTCTCTATTTTGATTGCCTGAGTTTCCTCGTTTCACATAGTACCACCTTCCTATCCTTATAGTGCAACACCTTGAAGATGAATGGACATGCCCCCAATCAAGGCGCTAGTCTCCTAGAGGGGATTCGGTGCGCCCACTCAATCGTAAAGAAGGGGGACAATGAGGTAGCAGGCATCAAGTCGCTGATCCATTGCTCCATGAATATGACCACGTCTTGGCCCTCCTCCCCCTCTGGCAAGCCAATCAAGCTCACAATGTTCCACCTAGAGTGGTCCTCTGCCTCCTCCACCCTTTCCTCCAGTTAATTTATTCTGGCTTCTTATACACACTGCTCTTTTTCAATTAAGTCTGTTACTGGCTTGAGTTCTGATAGAGTGTGTCTCATGGTCGTCACACAATCTGACAGCTTTCTGTGGTCTGCATCTAGTAGCATACGGTCATGTGCTACACTGTCTATTTTGGATTACTGTGAGGCACGGGATCTCTCAATGGCATTCAGTATTGTATCCAGCCTATCCCCAGGAAGGTGGGGCTGGTCTGTATGAGTTGCTTAATCTGTGTCCCTCATAACTGAGGTGTGTGAGGAAGCACAAGACCCAGTATCCCTTGTGCGGCCCATCCCCGTGGTCTCACTGTTTTGCATCTATGGCGGCCCCCGGCATCGCCGTAGCCTCATTGGGTCCAATAGGAATTGGGGCGGGTAAAAATGATGAGAGTGCCAAGTTCAACTGATGGCATGGCCCTGTGGTCCTCAGTGTTGTGAGAATAACTTATGGGCTGCCAATTTACTGCACAGTACTGACGCCCTTTGCAGATGGACTCAGTGACATATTAATGGCCTCCTCTCAAGGGCTGCCCAGAGGCAGAAGGGCGTTGTCGGCTATGCCTCAGGGTCGCTCTTCTATGATGTTTTGGGGAGCGGGTGGTATACCACAAGGTCCATGTAAGTCGCCCCATTAATTTTCGGGTAACATTGCTGCTCTCCTGAACTGGGGGCACCGGACTTGACTCCTGTGCTCCACTGTATCAGAAGGCTTGACCCCTGGGAACCCCACGAGTGCCAGCGGCATGCATTGGGTCCAGTTAATGCCTGTTAAGGGGCACTTATAGGTATGCAGGGCATCAGCTTCCAAGTCACCTACTCACTGATTGACTCACACCACCTCCAGAAACGTGTAGGGACCCGGCGGCGCCACCCACCTGGCAGCCTGCGAGGCCCCTGGCCGCAAGTTGCTGGTCTACGATTCCCAGTTCGGGCCACAGCGCTATTCCTTCAGGCGAGTCTGCATCTAGTAGCATACGGTCATGTGCTACACTGTCTATTTTGGATTACTGTGAGGCACGGGATCTCTCAATGGCATTCAGTATTGTATCCAGCCTATCCCCAGGAAGGTGGGGCTGGTCTGTATGAGTTGCTTAATCTGTGTCCCTCATAACTGAGGTGTGTGAGGAAGCACAAGACCCAGTATCCCTTGTGCGGCCCATCCCCGTGGTCTCACTGTTTAGCATCTATGGCGGCCCCCGGCATCGCCGTAGCCTCATTGGGTCCAATAGGAATTGGGGTGGGTAAAAATGATGAGAGTGCCAAGTTCAACTGATGGCATGGCCCTGTGGTCCTCAGTGTTGTGAGAATAACTTATGGGCTGCCAATTTACTGCACAGTACTGACGCCCTTTGCAGATGGACTCAGTGACATATTAATGGCCTCCTCTCAAGGGCTGCCCAGAGGCAGAAGGGCGTTGTCGGCTATGCCTCAGGGTCGCTCTTCTGTGATGTTTTGGGGAGCGGGTGGTATACCACAAGGTCCATGTAAGTCGCCCCATTAATTTTCGGGTAACATTGCTGCTCTCCTGAACTGGGGGCACCGGACTTGACTCCTGTGCTCCACTGTATCAGAAGGCTTGACCCCTGGGAACCCCACGGGTGCCAGCGGCATGCATTGGGTCCAGTTAATGCCTGTTAAGGGGCACTTATAGGTATGCAGGGCATCAGCTTCCAAGTCACCTACTCACTGATTGACTCACACCACCTCCAGAAACGTGTAGGGACCCGGCGGCGCCACCCACCTGGCAGCCTGCGAGGCCCCTGGCCGCAAGTTGCTGGTCTACGATTCCCAGTTCGGGCCACAGCGCTATTCCTTCAGGCGAGTCTGAGGCACCGCTCCTTATGTGGTTAGTACTGGAATTGTCACGTTAGAGCTCTAGTGGGGTCGGGTATGAGGCTCCTTCTCCTGGCCACCCACTTACAATGTCTCCCCTCTGGCTGCTGTAGCCTGTTTCCAGCTGCAATTTGCCTTGGTGCTCCTGGTCTGCATGCCGGTGCCGGGGCCTGGGCAGCTACGCAGCAGTCACTGACCTACATGTTGCGGCACTTCACTGCAGCCCTCTGCTGTGGCGCAGCCCCTAACTCACTGCTTGGCTCCCTCACCGGGCAGCATTTGCAGGGCGCATGCCCAAGCTCCAGTGGCTCAGCGTTTCGGACCTCGCCTGCCCGTACGCCCCTCTCACAAACACACCACATGCTGGTCGTTTCTGTTCTCTTCACCCGACTCAAGACAGTGGTACAGGTCACGTGTCGGGCATCTTCTCTGTAAATGTTGCTCCGAGCCGAATCTCCATTGCAAGCCCGACAGTGGGGCCCGGTCGCTCAGTGGCAGTTTTACGACTTCCACCACTTCAGGGCAATCTCCTAAGGGACTGTGGGAGCTGTTGCCTGTCTGCACCTTAGTGGATGCTTTTCTACAATGGGTAAATTATCGATACAAAAGGGGCTGATGGACGGAGCGTTTGAGCAAATCAAACACTCACCCCCAGTCAACTGATCTGGGTTTAATCCATCACCATTCTTTAGCTCACTCAGCCACCCCAGTTCAGACATGGCCATATGCAAATCAGTCTGACCCTGTGCCTTATGGGAACAGTCCAGCCCGAACTGCCAGGCCATGTCTTCCCTGGACCGGAAACAAGCATCCTGGGACCGGTTTCGGATTCATAATCCTCATCAGCCAGGCTATCTTGAATCCAGTGGCCAAGTGAGCAAGGGACTCACGTCTGAGCATACCCTGCCACACTTAGGGCGAACAAAGCAAAACAAAAGGGGATGATGGACGGAGCGTTTGAGCAAATCAAACACTCACCCCCAGTCAACTGATCTGGGTTTAATCCATCACCATTCTTTAGCTCACTCAGCCACCCCAGTTCAGACATGGCCATATGCAAATCAGTCTGACCCTGTGCCTTATGGGAACAGTCCAGCCCGAACTGCCAGGCCATGTCTTCCCTGGACCGGAAACAAGCATCCTGGGACCGGTTTCGGATTCATAATCCTCATCAGCCAGGCTATCTTGAATCCAGTGGCCAAGTGAGCAAGGGACTCACGTCTAAGCATACCCTGCCACACTTAGGGCGAACAAAGGAATACAAAAGGGGATGATGGACGGAGCGTTTGAGCAAATCAAACACTCACCCCCAGTCAACTGATCTGGGTTTAATCCATCACCATTCTTTAGCTCACTCAGCCACCCCAGTTCAGACATGGCCATATGCAAATCAGTCTGACCCTGTGCCTTATGGGAACAGTCCAGCCCGAACTGCCAAGCCATGTCTTCCCTGGACTGCAAACAAGCATCCTGGATTCAAGATAGCCTGGCTGATAAGGATTATGAATCCGAAACCGGTCCCGGGATGCTTGTTTCCGGTCCAGGGAAAACATGGCTTGGCAGTTCGGGCTGGACTGTTCCCATGAGGCACAGGGTCAGACTGATTTGCAGATGGCTATGTCTGAACTGGGGTGGCTGAGTGAGCTAAAGAATGGTGATGGATTAAACCCAGATCAGTTGACTGGGGGTGAGTGTTTGATTTGCTCAAACGCTCCGTCCATCATCCCCTTTTGTATCGCAATGGGTAAATTAGGCTGATAAACGGGATATGTAGTTGAGCGGTACTAAAACAAGTCCGCCATTTTGCCCTTGCAGGTCACGCCCCGTTATATTTGTTGTTATACAGCCTTATTATAAACAATGTAGTTCTGTACATTCAGGTATTGCCATGGGCCATATTAACTCTAGATTGTGAGACGTAGGACCTCAACAACCATTGTTAATGTCTAGAGCTTAATACCAGGCATTTTCCATGTTATGGGCCTCTGAATTTAGAGGTAACCCGTGGCATAGGGAAATAAAAGGGTTTGGTCATGTGGGGAAGATATGATTAGAATCTCTGGTTGCATCGGCAACAAGCATTGCCAAAGCCAATAGATGTGGAGTTGTCTGATAGCCTTTTGCCTTTTTCAATGTTTGTTTTGTTATGTCATGGCTTTGCAAACTTCTATTGTCGAGGATGCCGCTGGGCCCTCATTAATCTAAAAACAAAATAAGCAAACATTATTGGGGTCTCAAAAAGACTACATTGGCATAGTAGTCCTAGCACTGAATGGAACTACTTTGTGTGTCGAAGTGCACCTTGTGACAGGGAAGAATGCCCTCACTCACAACTAAGGTAGTCAGTGGCTGAAGTGGCCTGATCCACTGCCCATGCTGTATGCTGTAGAGAAAAAAAAAGAAAAATGTGAATCATACAATACCAAACAAATGAAATAAGAGTGCTGGCTGAAAGGCCATATAAGTAAGTATTATTACACATTTAATTTTCATAAAATCAAAATTCCCTGGCTAATGCCAAACCTTAAAAGAAAGCTCCTTTCTCCTAATGTAGCAAAATGTGCCTTTGCATGTCCTACCTACACATTAACATATATCTAATTGGTATGCAATCATTTTGACATCTCATCGTGAAAGCAGGTGGCTTAACATGAGACGGGGACACTGCCTTCTAGCCTAGAGTAATGTGGGAATAGATTCGGAACGTTCAGTTTTAGGAGATGAGAGTGTTCTATTTAATCCAGCAATCTCAACTGGAGGCTCGTATTTATTCCAACCTTCTGAACCAACGAGTGCCAAAGAGTACATTTTTCAATTAGTTTAGATATCAACATTTCAATGAAGCTCCTCTGAAGACTGTTTGCTGTGGTTTTAATATGCTTCTGTTTTCTTGTGCATTGCAGTCAGTAGTGGGCCTTTTCTGAAGCAAGCAGATCTGACAATTGTCCTGGCATGCAGTGCTGGTGGGAAGAGGGCAACGGCCTTCAAGGAAAATTGCACATGCCTGCACTTGTGGGTTTTTTTTCCCACAAAATCACTGGATCACTGGCTCATGGGCTGACTTACGACTTCACTTGGAAACAGGAGTTCGGCGCACGCAGGAGACCTTTTTACTTCTACTCCGGCCTCGTTTCACTTCCATTCAGCCTACTCTACATTGACTGTACAGGGAATAGTGCCCACACCGTCATCCGCTCCCCCTTGCATTTCATACACTTGCCCATATAATGACTACACAGGACACCTTGTTATGGGTAAAGAACTGCTGCAGGTTTATTTTCATACAACAAAAAGTATGACGTTTTAGTGGGTTATCTTACGGGCGATCCAGGGCAGGCAGCCCCTCGCTGCCCCGCCCGGCTTATGAGCCAGCCGGCACGGTGGGTCGGCGCCCGGACAGTGCAGCCTTTGTTGATCCCCTTACGGATCACGTGATCATGTCTTATACTCCGCCCCTTTCAGGGCGGAGCGTGGTATGGCACACCCCCGGTTGTTCAGGCCCCCCAACCGCCCGAAGGACTAACGGGGCGCCGTCGCGGTTTTCCCGGAACCTCTCTGCGGCTGCCAGGTCTTTGGCTCAGGCACCCTTACTGTGCCAGGCTGAGGTACCCTTACTGTTCCGGTCTGCCGCAGAGGTACCCTTACTGTACCCGTCTGCCTCCAGATCGCCCTGTAACTCCACCGGCAACACAAAGAAAACATTAGAAAGTCCAAATCAGCATGCCACCTGCTCAGCTGCTGGGTACGCGGATAGGGTGGGTTCAGCAAGGTAGGCTGGCGAGGACGACCGGCACCGGGGCCGGACAGGAAGTAGCCGAGAGGGCAGAAAGACCAAAAGAGGTCGCCTACTGGGCGGCAGGGCCTAAATACCAGGCCCGCCCACCCACCGCGCCCTCCCGCGGATGCCCGTCACTGGTGCACTCGGCCGGAGGGGCTGGTGAACTGTCCGAGCCTCCCCCTCTACGAGGCTGAAGGAGGGGGTTGCTCGACTAATGGGCACTAAGGGGGCTGACCTGCTGATGTCCCCCTGTGGGGGACGCGGGCAGCAGCATTCTGGGATTCAGTTAGTTGGGCTGCAAACTTGGAAAAAATTGAGTCTGTGACAAGTCTTTGGAGTATGTGTGTGAAAGCAGGCCTTTTGAGTCCCCCGGTAAATTATGCCATGCCTATTTTGCATATGCATTCAGTCTATTTCAACAATGGCGTAGCTAGGGGGGTGGGGGAAGATCTTTTTTGGGGGCGGCGGAGGTAAGCAAGTCGTCTGTTAATTCGAAGATTACCAATGTCCCCCCTCCCCCGAACAGGTTGTCTGTCAACAGCCACCTGCCCTTACCTGCACCGGGCAGCCAACTCCAGGACTTGCACCGGCGGCAATATGTACCGCTACACCACCTGTGGGAACACCATTCCACTTGTAAGAGGAGATTAACTGTTCTTTTCAAGCTAACACAATGCTCTGTTAGCCAATATGTCTTCAAAGTGGATACTTGGGCTACATCAGGTCTACTCGGGCATCGGAGACCATTTGAGATGAGTTTTGGCCTAGGCAAGAAGGTGCTGCTGACTTTTCCAAGCACAATGACGTAAGGATAAGACCTTTGATTATTGTGTTCCAGGCCAAAGCCCTCAGCTGAAAAATCTGAGTCAGCGTGAGACATTGGCTAGTTCGTCAACCATTCTCTACACCCAGCAGAACACCTTCACTAGTTGTATTAATGACCGGCTAGGAAACAATAAGGTTAATAGAATAGATGTTTTGTCATTTTTTTAACAGTGTGGGATAATCTTTCATTAAAGGAAAGATTGCTTTTCTATGTGTTGGGTTTAATGTCCCTCATGATGAACTGTGGCATGTTGCCTCTATTTTATGTATTGTTTGAGCTGGTATCTTTGCTCGCCATGGACTGAATATCACGAATAGTTGTGCCACATGTTTTCTAGGATTACTCCTTTTAGGAGAGCAGTCAACTTTTATCAACCAGAAGAGTAACCTTAGTCATAGTCAATGGTGGCTACTGTCTTCTCAACTGGTTCTCAGAAGACTGAATGTTGATGGCAGCTCTTAATCCATTGTATTGGTTCTGACTTTTTCCTTACACTCACTCTCAAGGAGCCGTTCATTCCATGATGTTCAGAAACAATTGTTCTCTCTTAACTTGAACCCTTTTCATTTCTCTGAGTGTAGCATGGTCTGTGTTGAGATGCATTTTGTAGACACAGTGATGTGGGTATGATGTTAGGAAAAAAAAGGTGTTCCAAAATGGAGGTCCAGTTGAGGTGGCTGGAGATGAGTGGCTGATCTCCCTCTAAAACATGTCCCTGCTCTGCTGCTGTGAAAGTCAGCACTCTCAGAGACCACACTTTGCCTACAAGGTTTGTTTTCTTTTTTATCACTTTGGGCTCTTAACACCTATAACCCAAAGCTTACTCTTTAAGTGGATATGTGAAACCGTAAGCAGAGTTGAGCGTCAGAGTACTACTTTTGGGGATGTGAGCAGCAGAGCAGGAACGTCTGCCAAGCAACAAGATCCTCTGGGATTGATGGACCCAATGACTATCCAAGGCCAATTGCCGCACTCACTTTTCCCTCTCTCCGTTCCCCAATGCATTAGTGAGCAAGTTGGCAGGCACTGCTATAGGAACTAGTTTTCCCTGAATTTCCTTCATCTTTGGAGACATAATGGCATAGTGGTGGATGCATGGAGTGGTTCCTGGGACACTTGTTTGGTCCAAAAGGTGCCCTTGAAAGCTGTACAGTGTCCTCCTGCATGTGGCACTCCATAACTGTTCCACCCAAGGGCTTCTTTGGCCCTACACCGTGTCATAGGGCCATCTTCCCATCGAAATGAGGACAGACTCCCTTAGGATTGAGCAGGTGCACAGTTAGGCACTGGCATGATGCATACTTCAGAAGGGACCGTGGGGTGGCTGCGGCCTCGTCTGTAAAACCAAAGTAGTCTGGGGCGCACAAAATGGGCAAAGGTGCATTTTGCACCCTGGGTGAGTTTGTATGCAAGAGAACTTGATCCCCAAAACACACAGAGGTCAAGGACTAACTCAGTGGCTTGACTGCTTTTTGAAGGATGCTATAATAATTGATCTTTCTCTTATCTACTACTTTTTCGTAATGTATTTGTACAAAACTGTCCAAAGCAACCAATTAAATTGTAAACTGTCCAACGAATATTTCAGAGAGGCCATCAAAAGGGATCTGTCCCTAATTATTTATCAGAGGATGAGGCAGCCCAGAGAACTGAGCCTCCATATGATGGTGCTAAGCTCTAACTGCCTATTTATTTTTCTAGAAAGGATGGAATAGTAGCTGAGATAGCCCCTGGTGAAATAAGGGGAAGAGGAACTGTTGCACAAGTTTATCGTGTGCCTCTGGTCTGTCCAGTTTATGGCACCTGTGTGCAGTCAAGAAGAATCCACCAAGCCAGATGGCACTTATGGTGCCCAGAATGCTTTCATCTAAAGAACGTCCTGGGGCTGGGGATGGATAGTATTAAGAATAGTGGGAGTGAGGATCCCGATACATTTATCATCATATACCCTCACCAACCACAAATTTGCTACACTTTATTTTTTAATTATCCACTAGTTCTACTCTTAAAAACCGACACAAGTGGTTATTGTAACACGTTCCTCTTGACAATTTCTTACAATATGCCATCATTTCTTAAATAGGTTAGCTTTTTAATGAACAGTGATACCACAGCTTGTGCATATATTACTTTTTCATTCATAACAAATGTATTAATTCACATAGATAGTCCTCATAGATGCGGGGCATATTTGCTTGGATCAATTTAATATAAAAAAAGAGTCAACACGTGTTTTGTGGTTCCTGCATTCCCGCTTCTTCAGGGCTACATTACACATGTTAAACTAGTTATCTGTGTACTGTAAATTAGAATTCCAAAAATGCTGTTTGGTACACAGTTCTGAGCAAAATATTTGAATTATCGGCACGTTTTGTTTCAAATGACATTTCCCAGTTCTGTTTCACAATTTCCATGCAAATGAAAGTATATTGAAAGCTTCATAAGGATGTATCAGTCTTGAAATAAACCAATGTAAGCAATTATATTTTTTGCAAAGGGTGGTTTACTAAAAAGGTCAACCAATGTTAAAAATGGCGGCAATCCACGGCGGGTTTTATTTTAGCACCAATGATCGATTAATATACTGGGCACATGCGATTTCAGAGGTGCACTGCAGACACAAATGGAAGTCATTCAATTGGTGTTTATGCTAAACGTGGCTGGTTAGGGATTATTGTTAGGTCAAATCAGTGTTTAATTTGCAAAATAATAAGTGCTAGGGTCCTGACCAGGAGGCCAGTGCAGCTGTCACCACCCGTTGACCCTCACGTTGCTGTTAATGGAGGTACCAAAACAGCTACTAACCATCTCTCTCATCTGCAAGTGCGACAGTTAAGATTATTCTAGGCCCCCACAGCTAAAGGAATGGTTGGGGAGGCAGGTATTAATAATTTGTTATGTATATTGTAGTCATAAACAACCATTGTCTTCTACTCTCTAAATTAGTTGAGCAGCGCCACCATGTGGCAGACTGCCATAAGTGTGGTGTTAACAATTAAGTGCCGGTGCTGAGCACCAGAAAGCACCGGCTCAAATTAAGTACTGGGACCAATGGGAGTTTATACTCTGTTTACGTAGGAAAGTGATAAGATTCCACGCAGACATATGCACAGAACAAGGGGCAATCCTGACATCTGTTCATCATGGTGATATTGTGGAGCAGCAAATCTCTATTGTTGCAGCTCTGACAGAATTACAATCCACTTACAAATCTCGCCATTGAGTATCCTCGTGATTCTGGAGAGGTTGACAGACCTTTTCTACTGTAGGAGAATTAGAACTATCCCAAATCAATTCAAAACATCAATGACATTTAGAATTTGCAATCGGTCAATGATAAAAGGTTGGTATATGTTTCTAAACCTTTATTTATCATAATATTAGAATATCTAAATCTCTTTATTCCGATTGGTTGGTTTACCGAAATATAAAATAGATTTTGTTGGAGGTCAGCATTAAAATATATATACAGTGTTCCATATGGAAACCCCATAAGCTAACTAGAGGACCTATTCTAATAGAACCCATGAAGAGTTTCTCTGGAGAAGAGCAAATAAGAAATGAACTTCTCATAAAGTGTAGTTCTGGAAACTCAGCAGAGCTCCCAAAGGCTGTAGTAACAACTGTAATTTAAGAGTATGATCCTTGAAGTAGCATGGATCACCATACTCCAAAAGTTGTCACCTCATGGGAAGAGCTAAATAAATCACTCTCCATAAAGAAGAGTCTCAGGACAAGGAAAGGTCCAGCGGCAGGACCACTGGAATGGAATAATGGGTACGAGTAAGTCTCAGAGAATGAGGTGAAGGAAGTGGTTGCTAATTACCTAGGAACACTCATTAATAAAGATTCATAATTTCGTAATAAATCGGTATGTATCCTCTGTCGATATCCAATAACAATAGTTCATGAGGTGGTGTCTTCGGTCATATGATGCTTCTTCTTCTGATTCCCACAGTCTGTACCCTTGTTGCCATTAGTTGATACAATTTGATTCAACATTTGTTGAGGTAAGGTTATTATGAGACCTTCTTATCTAAGCTAAAGGATGCCAAGTGAGCTCGATGCATGAAAAATAGCTAGTCAGTAATACGAAAGCATCTATCAATGCTATTCGGAAACATCATTCACAAAGTCTCTAAATCATCATTTAGCATGAACAGTTTTAATAAACTCTTTGTATGCTAGCACATGATCTAACATGGGGTGAGGAGCAGGACAAACACCATGTTATGGTCAGCACATTTCTAATAGATGTCACTAATGCTGAGCAGTTTTTCTCAGTATCTCATTCATTTAACTGTAAGCAAGAATCAAGTAAAAGCCCTTTTGGGACATGTTAATATACACAATAGAAAACGGTTGCCTAGTGCAAAACAAATTTGGAAGCACTCATTAATTTGCATGTATTTGGCAAATGTATTTTCACAGTTTGTTAACTAGGGTTCTAAACATTATGCATTTACACTTTTTTCCTACCAACCATTTCCTAACATAAACATTTCTACAACATGTAAAACATTTTAGGCGGAATTTCTAAAAAAAAGTGAGTAAGTTGGTTTTCTAAATGTATGCTCATTTCTTTCAATAGAAGGGGGAGAGGGTATGGGATAGGGAACTTAGAAGGTGTAGGGAGAAGTAATAAAAGTAACTATTATAAAAGGAGTCAAGGCAGGATCGTAGAAGATGTGTGTGTCTTAAAGAAAAGGAAGGGGAGGTAAAAGAATAAAAGGGGGAAGGTGTATAGGATGAGTGAAAATGTAAACAGGTAGTGGGAAATAGTAAAAAAGAGTATTGATGTCCGAGGGTTAAAAATGGATGGTTCATTAAAGAATGTGAAGGGGAGTTGAGTGCAATACATAAAATGAATTTTTCTTCAAAAATGTTTTTCTCCAGCTTTGTTTCGTCATAATGGAGAAAAACGTAATAAAGAAAAATGTGTCTAAAAAGGTTTAGACCAGAAGTGTTCAATCTGTGGGACGCGACCCCCAGGGGGGTCGTGGAGTCCTGAGAAAGGGGTCGCAGATTCTGTGAGAGCAGTTCCTTGGTTTGCCTTAGTGGCGTCAGGCTGATTGAGGGTGCTCATGGCGGAGGCCTAATTCACACCGAGGGGTGAAAAACATCAAAGCCTCATTAACAAGTAAAAGGTCTTTTAAAGACCTGTGAAGTACTCGCGTGTGGCTTTGTGTGTGTCCAAGCTGTTTCAGCCAGGCTCACATGCACAAGGGGGGAGCAGAATGGGGTGGCTGGGAGAGGAGGCTGTCGCCCTTTGTGTTCAATGGACGTTGCGTGCCTGGAGCTGTGGGTCCCGCCAGTAATTGCACGTGAAAGCGCCCGAGTATGATAAGTGATGACAAGAGCAAACTATCTCTGACTCCTTGACTAACTAGTGAGAACCCTGGACATGCAGCGTCTGACCACCTGACAGAGACCAGTGATAGCTGATACTCTCACTGAAACCAGTGATAGCCAGAGCATGCAACCTCTGACCCACCAAAAGTGACCAACGATATCTGGGGCATGGAGCATCTGACCACCTCACAGCTGCAGCATGCTACCTCTGATCACTTGGCAGTGACCAGGGATGGGTGTGGCAATAGCCGCAGCACTTGACCAGCTGTAGTGACCAGTGACATCTGTAGCATGCTGATTCTAGCAAAGAAAGCTAGAGGGTACTGCCTCTTACTGTCTGACACTGACCAGCGGTAGCTGAAGCACTCTGCTTCTGACCACCAGACCATCACCAGTGATATCCACAACATGCTGCCTGTTACAGCGACCAGTGATAGCTGGAGCACGCTGCCTTTGAGAGCAGCAAGACTCTGTCTCTGACTACTGAATGGTGACCAGTGACTGATAGAGCCTCCTGTCCCTGCCAATGAGCAGTGACAGTTGGAGCATGCCTGCGCCTCACCAATGGACAGTGACAGCTGAAAACTACCAATGCCAGCGATGCATGCTGACTGTGACGTCTGGCAATGACATGAAAGAGACATTTCATGATGCCTCTGACCACTCAGCAGTGATCAATGACAGCTGGAGTATGCATCTTATGATCACTCAACAATGCTCGATATGCTGCAGATGATCACCTGACAGGCGACAATGACCAATGATAGCCAGAGCATGCAACTGTTGATCACCGGACAGACCCGTACTAGTCACAGCACACTACTGCAGACCACCTGACAGAGACCAGTCCAGTGCTAGTCACAACATGCTGCTGCTGACCACCTGACAGAGACTAGTACTTTTGAGTTTGAGTTCAATGGACGATGCACGCCTGGAGCTGTGGGTCCCACCAGTAATTGCACGTAAAAGGTCCTCCCCCCCCCCCCCCACGTCCCATAAATCATTGGTTCAAGTCCCATGAGCCCTCATACCTGGCGTTGTTCTTCACGGTGAGATGTTGTTGCACCCTGTCTGCCCTCCCCCTCGCCCCCAGCAGGGAGGCACAGAGATGCCCTCCCATGAGAGAGGAAGAAGAAGGAAAAAGACACAGCGAGATACTGACACCCCCCCTACCCCATGAGAGAGGCACAGAAAAGGGGGGGGGGAAGAATGATGGTGGATGGTTGGATGAAAGGGTGGATGGATGAAAGGGTAGACAGATGTATGGATGGATGGAAGGATGAAAGGGTGGATGGATGAAGGATGGATGGATGTATGAAAAGGTGGGTGGATGAATGATAAGTGGATGGATGGATGAAAGGGCGGATGGATGAAGGATGGGTGAAAGGGTGGATGGATGAAGGATGTATGGATGGATGGATAATAGGTTGCATGGATGAATGATGCATGGATGGATGTGTGAAAAGGTGGGGGGATGAATGATGGGTGGATGGATGGATGAAAGGGTAGGTGGATGAAGGTTGGATGTATGCATGAAAGGATGGATGGATGAAGGATAGATGGATGGATGGATGGATGGATGGATGGATGGATGGATGGATGGAAGGATGAAAGGGTGGATGGATGTATGGATGGATACGGTTGCATGGATGAATGATGAATGGATGTGTGAAAAGGTGGGAATATGAATGATGGGTGGATGGATGGAAGGGTGGATGGGTAGAGGATGGATGTATGGATGGAAGGATGAAAGGGTGGATTGATGAAGGATGTATGGATAGAAGGATGAAAGGGTGGATGGATGTAGGATGGATGGGTGTGTGAAAGTGTGGGTGGATGAATAATGGATGGATGGATGTGATTAGGTCTAACAGGCACATTTATGGTTGTCGATAGTTGTTGATGATGAGGAGTACCAGTTTCTAGAAAATTTTGTCGGAAGGGGGTCATTACGCCTAAAAAGATTTTACAAGGGGGTCTCGGCATCAAAAAGTTTGAAGACCTCTGGTTTAGACAAATATAGTCAGAATCATTTTTTAAGCATTTATTTCATCAGTAACACATACAACCATGTAAGCGTTGCTTTGGGAACAAATTCCTGCACCTCAAGCAAGCATTGGCAAAGCTAATATATTGGGCATTGCATTCTGGCCTTTGGACTTTGGCGATGCTTGTTTTGTGGCTTAAGTAAAACTTTATTTTTGAGTAGCTGCTGGGCTTTTATTTATATAAAAAATAAACATTGGCTAAAAGCAAAAACAATTTGTTGTTTAACAAAGCACACTTTCCCATAATAGCCCATGGTACTAAAAGAAATTGCTTTCTATGACTGTCCTTTTTGTGAAAGAGCACAATGCCATTACTCACAGTGAACATATCAAATGGGTGAAGTAGGCTGTCTCATTGCTCTATGTTGTATGCTGCAGTGGGCAGAAGAAAAATATGAATGACACAACAGACCAAAGAATGAAAAGGGATGGTCTCTATAAATAAGTATATAATATATCATTCAAATAGAACCAAAAAGTCTTGGCTAATGCCATGCCGAAAAATATGACCTGGAATCCAAACAGTGGTTTAAGAACAACATTAAAAGATAAAAAAACACTGTCTGAAACATACATAAAAGACAAATCACGGAAGCTTTAAAGTTGGAAGAAAAAGAAGAAAAAGAGGAGAGTAAAGAAAGAGAAAGGTGTTAACCAGCAGGTATAACACCCAAGACCCATGCACAGATAATTACTTTGGATTTGTGAAGTTTATTATCAAATAAATCATACACAAGGTAAAAATGGCGCTCACAAGGTTACACAGAGTGTTACAAATATAAACAATGACATGTGTAAACAGACACAATGTGGCTGAGGAAGACTACAAAGACATGGTTTAAAATATAACAGAGACACCCAACAGAAAATGTATCCTCTTCTTTTAGAGCCACATGTTAGCATCAACAGCGTTTCATCATAAGGACGGAACATAGAATATATGAGCATCCACAGGTATTCATTAAAAATCATCAAGAATAGTTCATCCAATTTGAGAAGGTGCAGCAAGCACCAACCTCCAACTCAAGTATTTTCTGTCTTGGAAGTACTTGAGTTAGAGGTTGGTGCTTGCTGCACATTCTCAAAATAGATGAACGACTCTAATATGTGGCTCTAAAAGAAGAGGATACATTTTCTGTTGTGTGTTCCTTTAATATTTTGAACCATGTCTTTGTAGTCTCCCTCAGCCACGTTGTGTTTGTTGTGTAACCTTGTGAGTGCCATTATTACCTTGTGTATGATTTTTTTTATAATAAACTTCACAAATCCAAAGTAATTATATGTGCATGGGTCTTGGGTGTTATACCTGCTGGTTAACGCCTTTCTATTTCTTTACTTTCCTCCTTTTCTTCCAACTGCAAAGCTTCAGTAACTAGTCCTTACGTATGTTTTAGACACTTTTTTTATCTCTTAATGTTGTACTTGAACAACTGTTTGGATTCCAGTATTATTTAGCCCTGGTTCAGGTGCTAAGGTTGCCCCTGTTGTTCGTAATCACTTAAAAATAAGACCTAGCATGAAATTCATTAAACTCCTGAAATCCAATAGGGAATGGCAAAAGTAAGGAGATAGAAGAGAAAGAGAAAGAGAAAGATGCATGGATGGTACAGGTAGACGTGTGTGGGCCAGTAAACATACAGCTCGAGATGAGCCACGTCAGAGCCGAGTCAGGAGTCTTGGCTGTAAGACATAAAGTAGGGAGCCCAGCCATCAAAAGATTTGATGGTAAATCTTGCAACAAGTGGCAACTAAAATGTGATAAAGACTCTTTCATATGAAAAAAGTTGCTTCTTTAACTGTTATAGTTTCATTTAGTACATTGGAACATTTCACAGCATTGAGTGACCTCCGACCTCCGTTAAAGGTAAAAATAGAAGCAGAAAAGTAGTATACAGCTTTATGAGACTAGTTAGAGTTTTTAGGTCTCGCCTGAGCCAGCGCATGCGCTGACATGGTGAGACATTTAGTGAGTGGGGGCTTTAGAAATGCGGCCTAAAGCTTACTGTTATGCATGCAAGCACGTTCACAGCTGCCATCTAGCTTTTCTCTCACTTGCTCTCCAGACCAGCGCATACCCCTCCCCCTCCCCACCACAGAGTGCGTCTCACGGCCGCAGGTCTGTATTCCAACACTGCTTGCTCTTTCACTGTCCCACTTTCACTTCTGCGGCCACGACACGGCCGCGCAATCAATGCTTGTTTTCTTGGCAAATGTGACATTCCGGAGTGATAATGTATGTTTCTCGTCGAGTCAAGAAAAATGTTCAGATTGATTTCACAAATCTTGCAATACAGTTTAGGAAAGATTTATTTTTAACTATAAAGTATCGCCATTTACCACCAGATGTCATGCGAGTACAGCTCCAGGATACGAAAGACACATGCGATTTATAATTCACATGATATAATTTATTCAGTCCACTCCCTGCTCTGATTTTTAATTCACTAATACGAAAACACCACGGGCTCTGTTGGGAGTTGTGAGAGGGATAAGGGGTAGTCTCGAAAACCAAACACCAATCTGCTGTGAGCGACGGAAAGACACACATGTATTCGACATCGCCAGTATGCCAGCCCAGAACCGTAAATCCCTGACCGGAGTAATGTCAAGATTGTGTACATCAGAGCTGCAGTCCGTTTTCCCGGTTATCCGGCAGCAAACAAGACATTCTAATGGCACAGTATCAGCTCAGCTGACATTATTGAGAGCAGACTGTCCCCAGCTGTTTTCTGCTTTCCCTCGGATTTCTAGACCTGAGTCAAATACCTTCTTTATGTCACGTGGCACTATTTGTTTAAATTTTTTTTTTTTTATGCGTCGCTACATGCTATCCAAAGCTGCTTAAAAGGCTCCTCAGTCACTGGGTGTAAAAGTGCACTACTAGCATTTTTACTACCTTTTCATGCCCCTTCCTTGTCAGGCTTCAGATCCTGCGGCCAACAGTTCTACTGCCGGAGGGCCTTATTTGCGGTTTATTCTAATATATCTAACTAGTGTTCGCAAGACTCTGGTTTATAGGTTATTGGTATTTGTCCGAACACCATTGGCAATATGTCTTTGAACTAGCGGCACTTGAAGAGTGAACAGGGCAATAGTCTGAGCGAGAGACTTGACAATTATTGATGATAAGAGCAAAACGCTCACTGCCCATGCCGGCCTGAACTTGGAACCAATAGCAGACCGGGCAAAAAGGTCCAAAGTAGCACCAACACTCCTTCCCCACTGTCTCTCTTATTGTCCATGCACGGGCAGTCTCTCTCCATCTTTTCTCACTCTTTGCTTATGTCGCACAGTGTGGCCTACTGCAGTACAGTGACAGAGACTCCAGGCAGCAGTAACAGGGCTTAAAATTCGCCCTCCAAAGGCTCCTCCAGTCCATCAGGGAAATACTTGCACTTGGTAAAGATATGCAAGGGCGCAGGGCAGGCGTTGGCTCTGTCGCACATAGAGCCACGGGTGCAATAACCACACACTCTGTACTGGTTGGGACTAAACCAACAGCGGTTCATTCCCATTTATTGATCAACTCGGTCGTGCCCAGTCAAGGTGTCACGTGCTGACATCAGGGCACACTGAAAAACGCCCGGGTGGGTCAGTACATCCCATCCAATATTAGATCTCCATGATCTGAAAACCAGCCCCGGTTATAAAAGCAGCCTTCCTCCTACTCAGAGCAAGCAGACAAACACCCTTCAGCAGTACAGGTGCTCATCATGGGCCCCGTATGCTGCCTAGCGGCCAGGGCACAAGTCCTAATCAAGCATTGGCATAGCCAATAGGTCTCGCTTTATGGGACCTTATAAGTATTTAGTTATGCAGCACAATATCCTTGGTGCAAAATCAACTGTTGCATGGCTAAACACTTATAGGGTCCCAAAGGAGAGATCTATTGGCTATGCCAATGCTTGTTGAGGATGGGGGACATCTGGCATAAATTAGCACATGTCCTGTCTGCTCTGTTTAGAAGGTGTACATAGGTATACCCATGCATGCACACGAAAGGCCTGATTACAAGTTGATCGGTTAATACTGACCCATCCGTAACCTCCTGTTTACACTTAGGTTGGAATTAGGAGATGTAAGGTATTTAACAAATCCGATAATTATCAGATTCACTAAATTCTTCATGCTTTGTTAAATATCAGCAGGTCACTCCTGCCAAAATTTAACAGGGGAAATATGTACGGTATTTACAGTACCATGCAGATTTTGGTGAGTTTGTTAAGCAGCAAAATTCATGTTATTCACCACAAACTTGTAATTGGTTCTATTTATTGCACCCTATAAAAAACGTATCCCTTGGAATGGATATCATCTAGACTCGTAATCAGGGCCTAAATAGGTTGGACAAGAAATCTGACACTTTTTGGCATCTGTACAGCATATGCCAAAATCGAATCCTTGTTTTGTTATAAAAACTTCATTAAGGATGGAAAGAGTTAGTGTCGGGATGCTTTGCTTTGCTCTATTTCGACTTGCTTTTTCCAAGGGACCAAGAGCCAAGACCAAGCCACACGTTTTGCCGAGCCAGGCTCGAGCCATGCATGGCTCGCTCACCTCTAACTGCAGTGGGTAGAATAATGCTAGAGGTAGCAAAAGAGAGGAAGTGAGGTAAGGAGATGTGGCAGCAAGACAGGAGCTAATAGGAATTAGGAATATTATAATTATAAGTAATAACATTATCCTTATTATTTATTATTTCAAGGCGCTAACAATTGGATTATCTGTAAGCACCTCCAAGGGAGTGAGAGATGGAAAGAGTGGAGGGGAGGATGGAGTAGGGGAAAGAGGGACTGACAAATGAATTAACACAGCAGTTTCCGCTCACTGCATCCTCTGGTGAGTCGTTAAGATAGCCTGGATACTGGTGATCTGCTAATGATAGGAAAAATTCAATATGCTTAGTTCCCCAAATCCTCCTTATCCTAAATAAAATCTTATCATTTAATTAAAAGTCTCACACATCTGTTTTATTTATAGAAACAGAAAAGTAATGGCTTACCAACATCCCTCCCGTCCCCTCGGAAGCATTTTGCAGGTCTCTTATTGCCAAGTTTTTTTTTTTTAGTATGATGCATATTTCTGAAAGCTATTTTAACACCCCAATAAGTATGTGATTGAGTGCAGGCCAGGTATCAAAAATGGCACATGAGTACTGCGTAACAAACTGGATTGGTGTACGGGTTGGCAAAATGTGTGCAATGTGCTTTCACGTAATTGCACTAAATTTCAGCTAAATAATGTTAAATTACATGTACTTATGCAAAATGTGAATTTGCCGTTTTGCTCTGTATTTTTAGTGAAAATGCGTCCTTGTGTCAAATTTATGACGCAAAGACGAATTTTGTGTACTGTTTACAACAGTTTTACACTGTATACAACAGCCACTCGTGTTCTGTTGTTCCCGTGTGTTTCAAGTAAGTTTATTGCATATGGTGTATTCCTGGTAAATGTTATCGCTTATGGTGCATTATTACACATATCGAAAGTGGTATAATTTCAGGAATTTTATGTAACAAGCGCAGCGCAAAATTCCCGAAATTAATCAAATCACGCGGCGTAATTTAAATTTCATACATAACAATGAGTACAAAAGTATTCAGTGGTATAGGAAGAATGGAAGCTGTGGTCAGTACTTTTATGTTAGTGTCTAATGTCACTCAGCACTTGCTGAAAGTTGGGGGGTGGTTTATTTAGTCTGTCGTCTCTTCTGGTCCAAATCTTTTATACAAATGGAATGTGCAGTTCTTTCAAGTTTCCAATAAAAAAGCTGGTAAAGCAATTAGTCTGGAAAGGTCTGAGCAAGAAGATCTGGGGATCTGATTTCTCAGAAAGCAAGAGCCCTCATACATCCAGTTGGGTGTCATGCTTCATCATCAACACCTCCTCATTGGGCTGGTGTTGCAATGCTCAACAGGCCCCTTGACGGTGCTCTTTGCTGGAGGTCTTTTGAAATAAGGCGCTGTGATTAAGTATGAGTGCAGGCGCAGTATGTATAGATTGGTGTGACTGTGATATAAAAATAACAGGCGCAGAAAGTTTAGATTGGTGTGAGTGTGAAATAAAAATAACTAAGAGACGCAAAGTTATTTTAATATCATGCTCACAGTAATCTACATACACTGCACCTCCACTCATACTTCATCACGGCATCTTATTTTACAAGACTTGCGGCAAACAGCCCCTTGAAGGGCCCGTTGGGTATTGCAGCGCCGGTCCAACGAGGAGCTGCCTGATGATGAAGCCTGACACCCACATCAGTGTGTGAGGGGTCTTGCTTCTGAGCAGTCAGATCCCCTTGATATGCTTGCTCAGATCTTTCCGGTCTTACTGCTTTACCTGCTTCTTTTTTTGGAAACTTGAAGGAACTGCATACTCCATTTGTATAGATGTACATTTAGGGAGTTTTTATGCTGGAACTAGACGCGCTCTCAGTCCCCACATTAGGGTGTTCTGGTCCACTTCTTTACACCCTCCTTTTCTACAGTCCATGGCACAGTGAACTTGTGGACAGATGTTCCGTCATAGGGCACAGTCAATAATAGATTCTGTTGCCTCAATTGGTGTTACACGTGGGAGGGTTTTATTTTCCGGGTGAGTCAATGGAGTAATTTCCCATTTTGAGACGCATTTTCTTGGTAAACTTGATGATAACATGGCAGTGTTAAATGTGTTTTTAGTGCCCTGTATGGGCTAACTTCCTTTTCACTCCATTCCAACATCTGCTTATATCATTAGGAAGCACCTGGGTCACTTGGTCACAGCAGCGGTGCGTGCGGGTAACCGTGGTGAGGCGGTGGGGGCAGGGCGGGGGGATGTCGGCCGATGATAAAATAGGATTTATTTATTAAATTTATTTTCCCTATTCCGTCATCTGTTGACTTCCCCTCCTCCCACCCCACCCCACCGCGCTTACCTGCACAGACAGCCGCTGCTAGGCTATAATTGAAGTTGTTACTTTTCGTATTCTGGGTCAAACTGCCTTTTGCTGGACTGTGTCTACGTCATTTGGTCTTCTTTTTTGGACTTCTCTTGGCTACTTCTGGAATTGTTGGTCTTTTTCATTACTATACTCCATGTGAGCCAACTTCTTCTCTGGGTCACGTGGTCTTTTTCTTTGGGCTAGGACTCGACTCACTCTTCTTCATTTAGCCACTGCTGGCCTTATGGTCTTTGTCATCTCTAGGTCAGGCCTGGCTTGTTTCCTCATCTTTCTCCTGCTGTACCTGCTCTATTTCTTCCTCTCTGGGTCACATCTTATCAGCCGGTTTTGCATTTCCTGGTTGGCTTTTGCTGTTTCGTCTCATCTGAACTGTTCCTTTTGGATTTCGACAGAGTTCTCAGATTCAGGTTCTAGGTGCAACCACTGACATGCCACAAGCCTTGCATTTGGTGGAGGTTGATGGGGATTGTTGGCATTATTTTGGATCTGCATGGGCTTTATTCTCGTGGTTTTTGGAGATGCAGGTATTGGGAGAATCCCAGGGTGTTATTGCAAATGGTTTTGGTTCCTCATTTTATCTTAGCAGCAGCTTCTCGCAAGCCTGTTTCTAGGGTATGTTAATTAGGGTATGGTGATTTTTGTGGGTCTGCATTACATTGCTGTTTGCTTTATACCTGTCTTGTGATCAGATTTTTGCTGAATATTTACTTTCTGCTTCAGCTGATTCTTAGTTTTGGTTCCAACCTGTCCTTTTTAGATGCTTGTATTCATTCTGACACTATTTCTTTGCTTGGTCCAGCTCGTCCACCTTTTTGTTAGGCTAGTGGTGTCTGTGTATTTTTCTGTATTTTTGCATCGGGCAATATTCCCAGATTGTCACATTTATATCCAGGAACATTGTGGGTTAGATGGTTGGTGTGGTGTGGTCACAGTCAATTTCTGCCTGGTCTGCAGTGGAGTATGTCCCAAGTAGGCTGGATTGTGTCATGCTATGAGGGTTATTTTTGTCTGAAGAAGATGGTTGCCATAGCCTGTTTCTGTGAAGAGACCCGTTCTGGTGTTGGCATGGCACTACAGGATGCAATGCTGTTCCTCTTCCTGGTCTAGTGGCAGCAGACTTCAGCAGGAGCTAAAGGCCTGCTATCAAGTTTTTTCTTTATGTCAATGATACTGTTCTGCAACCACGCCGACCAGATGAAGGTGCTGTCCTACTGGGCACTGTTGTGTGTGGTGCTGCTTACTCTCTCTGCTGAGACTGGTGAGCTTCTATCTGTTAGATGGAATCAGGCTTACCTGACGGTGAGTGGAGAGTTTCTCTTTTGAGGGTCTAACCAGCATGGTTTGTCATCTTCCTCTACTTCGATGTAGGGTTAGTGTGACTCCTTGTCAGCAAGTGTGAAAGTGTGAGCGACAGACATGCTGAATCTTGAAGACTTGCCTGTCTTCCATTCCGAAGCCAGGCAAGGCGTTTTCTTACTCAGAGCATGCGACTTCCAGATAAATATGGATGGGCTCTGTGTCGGCAATAGCAAGCATGGAAAAAAAGTGTGTCTGGGGCCTTGGCCAGGGATCATGCCCTCCATTGAAGTAAGCCTCACATTCCTACTTCTTTATTATTTCTACAATCCTAGATCCTTAAGTCAAAAATGTATTCTTGAGGTGTACAACAGAATATCAAGTTTTGAAAATATCATACCCTAAAATTAATCATAGCCAGGAAAACTGATTACCTGAATATTGTGTACCTAGGTATATATGCGTAAATAAATAGTTGTTACACTTAACTCAAATTATAGGTATCTTGACGATATATATATATATATTCAAGGTATGTAAATGGGGAGTTAGAACAGTACATTTATACTTGTATACCTCTTTTTACCTTCACAATACTTTGGTAGTTCATCTACAGGCTATGATTTTTTTGAAGCACAATATGTGTGTGCTTGATATTCTGTCATACAACTGTTCTGAATGACGGCTTGGCATGGGGTTCAGGGTAGCTAGTGATAGAGCGAGATGTTGTTCAAAACTCGCAAAGTTAAACTTCCATAATGTAACCGTACTAATACCATGTGTTGAATAATTAACCAACCTAGATTAAAATTGCACACACAACACGCGGGATTAATGAGCTTTTATGTTGCACTTGCAAGTTTGTGAAAAACAATAAACTAACCTTGTCTATCGTCATTGTCAGAATTAAATGCGGATGTTTAACTAATAGCATGTGCTATATTTCTGTGCATATGTTTTGTCGTGTCTTTTCTGTGGCAAAAGCTCGTGGAGAATCCTGGAGGCCTAGAAGAAGAAGGTTTTTATTATGCTGCTTTTCGTGCTTTGGCTAGTTAACATAACTAACTGGGTTAATATTTAGCAAAGGGGGAGGGAAACAGAATGGGTTTCAATTCTTTAATTAATTACTGTCTTGTGTTTCTTTAAATACTAGTTTTCGTGTGGGCCCAAGAAAAAGGTTGACTGGCAGTGCTGGAAAATGCAAAACTTGACCAGAGTGAAGCCTTCACTCACGTGCAGAAAAAGAGAGTTTTCTTTCCAAACAATGGAATAATAAACGGAACTGTTATGGTCGAGTTGTACGTGTTCTTAGAGAAGAGCACCAAGGACAAAAAGCCTGAATCGCCTGCCAAGATTAGGAAATGGAAGTTCTTGTGTTCGGTTAAATGTTTCATTTCTGAGGAAGCTAGAAGGATGGAATCTAAGAACAATAGGGGTTTATGATGTGCCCCGGACTTGGTCAGAAAGTGTGACACGAAAATGGTCTGACATCTGTCAACCAATGGGAGCTCTGATGGCAAGGAAAAGTGTACTTTTTGAGAAGATTAGCTAGTAAGAAAAGGTATAAAAACTGGCCCTACAGACAGGAGGGGGCTCTTGCTTCCTGATTCCTGAATGACGTGCTGACGGACTCTTGGCGCACGTAAGGATAGCAGCCTTTATCATTTATTAGGTGAAGAGAGTTTAGTCAGGGAAATAGAATTTAGGGAATGGAAACTTTATTTTTCTTTAATTCATGCTAAATGATTTACTTTGAAATGTCAGACTAATAAGCCCATCCTTGAATTATGCTTTTAATTTGCTAATTAAATAATGATTTCTGAATAATGAATACTCTTTCCTTGATTTAAAAATAAAGTTAATAAAATAGATTTTGAAATGACAAGCTGGTCTTGTTTATTCATGGTCTAGTTATCATTATGATATCCATTCGCCAATGTGACTTATTTAATGTTGTGTGATCAAAACCATGGTTAATTTCATAAAACTACAGTTGTATATAATTCTGTAAATAGTTTTTGAACAGAGTATTTAATTAGGTCACATGATTCAGTCGCTCAAAAATTGTCTCTTCAGTTTATGGGCCTAGGTAGTGAATTATGATTAATGGTGTAATGGTCAGTATTGTGGGGATGAGTAGCGTTTGTGAGACAGTTTTTCATTAGGAGCGCTGGATCAATTATCTGGTAGCAGAGTTACGGTTACTATGGTAACTGACATGCTACATGTAGATTCATAGGATACATGTCTAAAACATGTTAAGTTTGTCCAGTTGTTATATGTAGTCAAAAGGTCTTTTCCAGCAGTGAGAAAATTCCTAGTGTGCCGGTAAGAGTAGTTTGACAAGTGAGGTTACACAGTTCATTTGTTCTGTTTCAAAATAGTGGTATTGATATATATCACTAGTGTTGTGGATGTACAGCACAAGTTTAGGGACCTTAGGTATGATAGGTTGAATGTATCGTGAGGATTGTCTATGAAATTGTAGCTTTCGAGTACAGGGACAACTGTCCTGTTTTAAAAATTACTGTGAAAAGAGTTGTAGAATTTATCCAAGCTTGAGTGAAGGGTAAGGGAAACGTTGTTTCTTACTGGCAAGTGAGGATTTTTATTGGCGGGTTAAATTCCTACCATAAATTTCATGTATGAATTGTTAGGGATTCTTTCCGTATGAATGCGTATGCTAGAAAAATATTTTGAGAAAATAGCATCATCTATTTCACCTGAAAGGATACTTGAATGATTGAAAAAGCTATCTCTTTATTTTAGTGAAACAGACAAATGGTTTGTTTTATGTGAAGTTACTAACCGAATTCCGTTGAAAGGTTTGTAAAATATGGCGCTGTGAAAATATTTTTTAAAGGAGGGGTTAGTTTAAGGAGTGAATCGGAGACAGTGAAGCTGCAGCGGCAGCATACGTCACCAGGTTCGCGCTGTGATTGGCTAGCATACGTCACAGTATTCGCGCACTGATTGGTTCATGTGACTTTTCAAGCTCGTGCCTGATTGGCTCATTCTGAAATACGACAATTCCATTGGTTGAACAGAATAGTGACGTGGCTTAACTTGATTGGCTTGTTGGTGACTTTCGCGCACAGATTGGCTAGAGTAGCGGAATTACAAGAAAATATTTACGATCTTTTGAACTAAGCGGATTTGTTTTAAAACATGAGTTATTACTACATGTATGATGAAAAGAAGCCTTCATGGTTTCAGAAATTGAAAAATATTTTCAAAAGTGACAAGAAAATTAAAACGCGAGGTGGAAAATTACTTCATAAGTATAAAACACCTGCAGCCTATATGGAAGGTGAATTTGGTTATCATACTGTTCTTTGGATGGAGAATTGGATGGAATATACCAAAGATGATGGTGTATTGGCATGGCCAGAAGATGGGTCATTTAACATGAAGGTCATGAAAAACTTGTGAGAAAAAATGAAGTCTCTCGTACCGAAACCTAGACCTACACAATTTGAGGCTTTAGCTGAATGGGAAGATGAGATGTTTGATTTAGAACGAGAAAACAGAGGTGTAACAAGAGGTACTAGAATGAATATTAACAGAGAAACTCATGAAGATAGAATGCGTCGTTGGAGACAGGCAGACATGAGTAATGGTTTATACCCAGCAAGATTTAGTGAAGAATCTGGTCAAAAGAGTTCTGCAAAGACAAATATTATTGGTGAAGATAGTGAATTAGAAGATCCAGTTTTAGAAGAGATTTACATTACAAAATCAAAACAACCGCCACCTTATCAACCAGTTTGTTCATGGACTACCCCGAGAATTCCTCAAGGAACTTCTCCAAGTGCTCCTCCTAGTGAAATTTCTGGTGAAACTCCATTTAGATTAAATCAGAATAATGCAAAATTTCCTGAGAGAGTAGAAACGAGAACCAATTCTAGTACATCTGGAGAAAGTAGAAATTATCCTGAAACTCCAGTTCAGAGAAATGACATGCCAAGAAACGTAATAAGAACTGAAAGACTCGAAGATACTAGAGATATTTCAGAATATCTTCGATCAAAAGAAGAATTAATACAGCAGTTAACTAAAGGCATGGAAGCAGTAATGGTACCAGTAACAATTGGACCCGTTGTTCCAGTTTTTGATCAAAAAGAAATTAGACATTCAGCTCTAACTGTTCCTTTGAATGCAGAAATTCAGAAAGTAGCTGAAAATTTTTATGCAGATTTATCAGAAATTCACTGAGAGAAAAAGATGCCAGACTTAACTTTTAATCAAAGTTTTTCAAATGGTCAATCTCCAATTGTTGCAGAATCTGATTCTGGAACTCCAGAAAGAGAAAAAGTATGAATAGGTCCTCAGAATCTAAATTACTTGATGTCGCAAAATTGAAAGCGGATTTGGAGGAATTAATTATTGGAACAATTGGTCCTGACAGTTTAAAGTTATATCAAGATGATGAATTGTTGTTCATTTGCAAAAGCATTCAATGGAAAACGAAAAATAAATATGATTTGTTAGAAGAAATAGCTGCTGAATTAGATATAGATTTGATGAGACAGAAAAATTTGCAGAAACATTATAGAGTAGATTTCTCTGAAAAAGATATTGAAAGTATGAACACTACAGGAAGGATTACTCATATAAAAGAATTGATAGTGTTTCTAAAAATAATAGGTGAATTAAGCAAATGGAGATTGAAATGGACAAAGAAAAGAGAGGAAGAAAAAAGAGAAAGAGGGGAAGTTGCAAATGAGTTTCCTATGAGAGAAATAGCTGGTGGAGGTTATGTTCATGTTCCTTGGACAAGACAGGACATTTTACTGTTCACAAATGATTTACCCAAATTGAGAGAAAAACCTGTGGAATGGTATCGTCAGGTAGAAAGATTTGTTAAGGTTTCAAAAGTTCTGTGGATTGATCTTGATGGATTCTTTGACATCGTTGTTCCTTCAGGTCTTTGGACAGAATGTAAAATCTCTATAGATTGGCCAAAATAAGAACCTACCCGAGATAAAGTAACAGGTGCACCTTCTGCTGATGTTATAACTCTATATGATAAGGTAATTGTGTGGCTGAAAAACAAAATTCCCCCGAGAGAAGTAGATTGGGTTAAAATCGACAGAACAAATCAAGAGCCAAAAGAGTCAGTACATTCCTTCTATGAAAGATTACTCCTGGTATTTAAACAATACAGTGGTTATGAGAAGCTGAGTGAGAAGGATATGAGCCATTTTATTTACAGATTTGTATATGGCTTAAGACCTGAAATTGGTGAAATTATCAGATCAGGAATAGTTGGTTGGCAATCACTTTCAGTTGATGACATCCTGAGAAAAGCAAAATACTGCAGTGATGAGATAGATGCTAAGCAGAAAAGGCTGAAAGAAAAAGCAATGTGGGCACAGGTGAAAGTAGCTGAACAACAAATTGCAGCTTTAGAAAATAAAAAAGTTCAACAGAATCAAGGAAAATGTAATGGTAATTTTAATAAACCAAAATTAATGGGTAATATTGAAGAACTAAAGCAGAAACTCCCATGTTTTAATTGCGGCGAAATTGGACACTGGAAGCGTGAATGTAAAAATCAGCCCAGAAATTTCAAAAATACATCATTAAATCCACAGATGCAGAATGAGATAAATCAGCAGCAACAGCTACAGCGACAGTTAAACGAGATAAATCAGCAGCAACAGCTACAGCGACAGTTAGTGAATCAGCAGAGTCAGATTCCACAACCGCCACTTCCTAATTGTGCTAATGTACAGAGGTACAATTCTGAAACAGGATTCTGCAGAGGTGAACAGGTAAACAGATCACCAAGAGTGAATGTGTCGAATGTTTCACAACAATTTTGGTTGAAAGAAAATGATGGAAGCGAGTCTGATGATTACTTATGACGGTGCCTGAGAGAGGAGGAAGAGGATATTGCTTGGAGCCACTCTTGAGGTAGATCAGTCAGGTCCATTTATTAATGGTAAAGTGAATGATGTAGAAATCACTTTTCTTGTGGATACTGGTGCTACCCGTTCTACTGTTAGATCAGTGGAAATAGAAAACCTGCCTCTCTCTGGTGACACAATCCAAGTAGTTGGTGTAGCTAATCAACAAATTAAAACAGATTTAACAGATCCAATTAAAGTTGAAATTGGTAAATTTAAGGACAAACATAGATTTGTAGTCTGTGATAGCAGTCCTGTAAACTTGTTAGAGAGAGACATCCTTTGCAAGATGAATTGCAAAATGTATTGTTCACCGGATGGTATTGAGCTTCAAATTCCAAATGAAGAAGATGGCCTTTATAAATTAACAATATTAATGGTTGAAGCAGAAGAAAGTAAACTATTTCCTGCTTTTGACAAGAATGATTTACCTGAAGAATTAAAAGAAACAGTCAATATACAAGTTTGGGATTTGACTGGTGATGAAATGGGTTTAATGAACCATGTAGACCCAGTGCAAATTACAATAAAACAAGGAGCAGATTATCCAAATATTCCTCAGTATAAAATGAAAGCTGAGACAATTGAGGGAGTAATTCCTGTAATTGAAAAATGTATAAAGCAAGGTGTTTTAAAAGAAATTTAGAGCAGTCCATGTAATTCACCGATTATGGGGACCAAAAAGCCAAACTGAACTTTCAGAATAGTTCAGGACCTGAGAAAGGTTAATCAAATAGTTGTTCCATGTTGCCCAGTCGTACCAAACCCAGCGGTAATTCTTTATCAGATTCCGGATGATGCAGAATGGTACACAGTTATAGACCTTTGTAACGCGTTCTTTACTGTTCCACTGCATCCAGAGAGCCAACAAATTTTTGCGTTCAGATTCCAAGAGCGCATATTAGCATGGTGTCGTATCCCACAAGGGTATACAGAAAGTCCATCTATTCTTAATCAGTTGCTAAAAAAAACCCTGGAAAATCTAGATTTGCCTGGTAAATCGACATTAGTTCAGTACATTGATGATCTCCTTGTTGCTGCAAAAACACGAGACAACAGTGTGACAGATACAATTACTCTTTTAAATCATTTGGCAGATGAGGGAAATAGAGTGTCTCCTGCAAAATTACAGTTTTGAAAACAAGAAGTAAAATATCTTGGTCACAGGATTGCAAAAGGAATTGGACAGGTAACAATTGAAAGAATAAAAATTATCCAAGCAATGCAACCTCCAAAAACACAGAGACAGGTCAAAATGTTTCTTGGAATAGTAGGTTATTGTCGTCAATGGATTCATGGATTTTCAGTTATTGCAAAACCATTAAAGAGACTGACAAAAGCAGACATAAAAGATCCGATTGTCCTAACAAAAACTGAATTAGAGGCTTTTGAACAATTAAAAAGAAGCTAGCACCAGCATTGGGTATGCCTGATTATGAAAAGGAATTTGAGCTGTACTGCAGTGAAAGGGAAGGATGTGCATTATCAGTTTTGATTCAAAGACATGGAAAACAGAGAAAGTCAATTGCTTACTTCTCAGCAGTTCTTGACCCTGTTGCAAAAGCATTACCAGGTTGCTTAAAAGCAGTAGCTGCAACAAGTGTGAGTCTGGAACAAAGTGAATGGAACAATTATGGGGTTTCCTGTAAAAGTATATGTTCCCCATTCAGTTTAGATTCTTCTTACTAGAAGTAAAACTCAGCACTTAACGAGTAACAGATTGACAAAATATGAAAAAGTTATTTTGGGATCAGATAACGTTTCGATTGCAAGATGTGTGAATCTAAATCCATCCACATTATTGCCTGATGGTGTTGTGACAAAAATCAAAAATGAGAATGACATTGATCATGAATGCTTGGACGTTCTAGAATATTGCACCAAACCAAGGCAGGACATTAAAGATGTTCCATTACCTGAGTCAGATTTTGTTTATTTTGTTGATGAGTCATGTTTGAGGACGGAACAAGGTGTTCTGAATGCAGCGTACTCTGTCTGTACAGTTGCAGATGTGGTTGAAGCTTCTTGTCTCAAAGGAATTTGTTCAGCTCAAATAGCGGAATTGATTGCTTTGATTCGTGCATGTAAAAGAGCAAAAGGAGTAAGAATTACTATAGTGACTGATAGTCAATATGGATATGGCGTAGTCCATGACTATGGCCAGCTTTGGTCTCAAAGAGGTTATGTAACTTCTGCGGGAACTTCAAACAAGAATGCAAAATTGATTAAAAGATTAATCAATGGCATTCAATTACCAGAGAAAATTGCTGTGGTGGAATGCACCCATTATCAAAAATGGGGTATCCCAAACCGGTCTGGGACCTGGGTACAGAACGTTAACAAAAACAATGGTCCTTGACCTAATTCAATTCAATGATTATATCAAACAGTATTCCTTAATTTTCTAAATTTAGAGCCAAACTAAATTATGCTCTTTGGAAGAAATCCAGACTTATTCATGCAATCACAGAGCCCAACAACTGTGTCATATTCATAGAAAAAATATATTTTTATTTTTACTAAACCATACTTGTAACCTATTGGAATTCAAAGGTTTCAAATTGCAATTTTTATCAGGTTTTTTCAATATTTACAATATTTTAAAGGTACGTATAAAAGGTGCTCAAGAAGAACGTGCATAGAGTGAGTGCTCGAAAAGTTGGCGCGAGTGATTCAAGAGAAGGAAAAGAAGAGTAGGTGACAATTTTTATAAGTGAGTATGCTGATTCAATACTAATAACAAATCAAAATGTCCTGTCCACTTTCAAAAGTTCACAATCCAGTGTATCAAATTATTCTTTTTTACACGTTTTTACACTAGATGTATAGTGATCCAGGAAGTCTTAATAGGGGTGTCGACGTTTCGACCCGACTTAATGCCTTGGGAAAACTGATAGCCTCTGCTTGCGGGTCTTCTTCAGGACTAGGGAGCACCCTCCGTACCTGACATGAACCAGTTCCTAGGGATTTAAGCATAAGTAGTATAAGGGCCTGTCTGTGAGAATTGTATCAATTTAGGGTATTTAATGTAAAGTTTGACTTACCCTAATGGTAATTCAAGTGGTCGTCATCAAAAATCGACCCAGGATCTATGTATCCATCTTTCGGATTGGAATCCGTATGAGTTAATCTGTGGGCAATAGTATAAGGTTGAAGGAGCGGAAAGGCGTTTTACATATTGTTCTGAACCGTTAGGTATTGCTAACAACTTACCTAATTTCAATGGCGGTGAGCTCACTCAGTCTATGTATCCAAGTGGCCAGATTGCTTGTATAGTGCCGTCAAAGTAAACCTGTGTACAATAATGTGGGATTAGAAACTATTTACTCCCAGTGCATTCAATGGCCACGTTCTGCCCTCCTAACTAACTCACCTAATCTCCAGGGTAGTAAATTCCAAGGTTATGGACTCCTTCACATTTTAGGATATCCGATATTTCTTCCCACCTCAATGGGGGTACTGTATATGAGTGCCGATGTGGTCACTGCAATATAATGAATGGTAACGTTTTAGTAATTACCCCTTAGTATTCACGTGAATAATGACAAGCGCTAACTCAGACCTCAAGCGCTAACTGCAATTTCGAAAGCCTGGCGTCTTACCTCTTGTTAGATTCCTTGTTCGCCAAAGTTAAACGCGAAAAGGAGGGGGTTAGTCCGTTATCCTACGCCGGTGGTTTCTCACTGCTCACAAACCAGGAAGTGAATTCCCGGGAGAGCACGTCAGAGCTCACGTGACTATGGGCAGAGAAGAAAGACTGCCTCCTCTCATTTCCTTCGAGTCTCCCCGCAATCGTATAGACAAATGTCTAAGTCGCCATGAATGCCTATTAACTCACCAGAGGAATTCCGATATTTGACGCTACCACTGGTAGACCACTCATATACCGGTTAACAAATTTGAATCCGTGGTCTTTCAGATGTTCAAATGGGCATAGTTGTGTGTACACATGTAATTTCCAGCATACAGTTATAGTAGAAGTAAACATAAATTACAAATAAATTTCGATCGTATATGGTTCAGTGGGGTATGATTTTGTGTACATACATATTTAATTACCAACGTCCAACTACAGTGAAGGCCAAATAAGGGCTACAATTCCATTATCAACACATCAAGTGTAGTCACACATTATCACCAATTAGGATATTACTTGTATAGAGATTATCTAGTCACACATTCAGGTCACACAAGATCGATTCCACATGAGTAAAACATTAAATGCAGCGTTACACAGACTGTAGAGTGACATTCACATTAAGGCATTGTTATAATTCAGTGTTTACAAATTGTGACATCCTGAGATCATAACGGTTAAACAAAGGGTGGGAATCCAGAAATTTCAACACTTAATCAGTTACGTAGTATTGGCTGAGAAGCTAGGGATGTCACCAATTGGAGCAGTGACCGACTATCCATTGTTCATTAAGACAATTTGTCTACCAAGTTCCTCATATTCATTCAGCCCACGTCTGATCGTGTCGAATAGGTGGATGTATCGACACTCCCTGATATTCAGGACATTACTGAAATCTCCTCCTCTTGGGTTCGGTTTCACTCTTTCTACCACCCACCATTTGAGACTATCAGGTTTATGTCCAAACTTGAGAAAGTGTTCCACCAAGGGTGCCCCAGGTGTCTCACATTTTATTCTGCTGCAGTGCTGAAGTATTCTGCATTTAACTTTTTGTATAGTCTGCCCAATATACATAAAGTTACAAGGACAGAGTATGGCGTATATTACCCCCGTACTGTTACAGTTGGTATGTTCTTGTAGTTCATGTGTGTAATCATTATGTGTGAATAGAGCAGTTTCCTGTACTAAAGGGCATGCTTTGCATTGTCCACACTTCGTGTGGCCCTTCACTGGCGTTGTTCCCCATAGGGTAGTTTGATTGACTCTGGGTTTCATAGGTAGTAGTGATTTTACTACGTGTTCTCTCACATTTTTGGCCTTTTTGAATGTGTGTAAAGGTGGATCAGTCATTCCCAATACGTCGGACACCAAATGCCAATGTTCATTGACAATTTTCTTAATTGCTGTGCTTTTTGTAGAAAATGTAGTCACACAGACTAATCGATCTTCACTATCACAGGTTTTTTCTTTTGGCTCTAGTAGTTGCTCTCTCTGATTGTACCAAGCTCGTTTACGTGCCTGTTTTAGTAAACGGATAGGGTACCCTCTTTCAGTTAATCGGGTCACCAGTCCAGCTGCCTCGTTAAAGTAGTCCTCTTTTTTAGAGCAATTCCTACGCAACCTCAGGAACTGTCCGAAGGGTAGATTGTCCCTGAGGTTGCGTGGGTGATGGCTCGAATAACGTAGGAGTGTGTTTCGCTCACTGTTCTTCCTGTAAAGGCTAGTGTATAATTTCCCTTCTCCCACGTTAATTGTTATGTCAAGGAAGTGGATACTCTGTCTATCATATTCAAGTGTGAACTGAATATCCACAGAGCAGTTATTCAACCATAAATGGAAGGCTTTTAGTGTATCCTCATCCCCTTTCCATATGATGACCACGTCATCGATATATCGACGCCATACCTCCAGATGTTCCAAGAAGGGATTAGATGTATTAAGGACATACGTTTTTTCAAAATTGTCCATAAAGAGGATCGCCAGATTTGGCGCAAAGCTAGCGCCCATGGCCACACCCTTTGTCTGCATATAGTACTGGTCCTGGAAAAGGAAATAATTGTTGGTCATGGCAATGGACAATAATTTGATGATAAAGTTAGTTGGTACGTAGTGTGGTGCTGGTCTCTGATCTAGTATGGTTTCCATGCATCTAAGGGCTTCATTTTGTGGGATATTAGTGTATAATGCGACAATATCCATTGTCGCCAATACTTGTACATTGTGATCATGGGGGCGTTGGTCTACCAATTTAATCACTTGCATGGTGTCTCGGATGTAGGTAAGTGTGTTCACAGCCAAAGGTTTTAGAAAGGTGTCTATGTATTTACAAATAGGCTCAAGCAGGGACCCACACCCCGATATGATTGGTCTACCCGGGGGGTCCCTGAGCCTCTTGTGCACTTTCGGGAGGGTATAGATAGTGGCCATTCTGGGGTTCTTATTATTCAGATATTCAAACTCCTTTTTGTTGATAAAGCCAGATGTAAGCCCTCTCTGAGTCACAGTCTCTATCATTTTACTTATCTCCTTAGTGGGATCTGATCTTAGTTTTGCATAATTGCCTGGTATTCCTAATTGGAGAGTAATTTCACTCACATAGTCTTCCCGGTTCTGAATCACAATTGCCCCGCCCTTGTCCGCTGGCTTGATTACAATGGACATGTTCTCCTTAAGGGATCCCAGGGCTAGGCGTTCTTCTTTTGAGACATTGTATTTCACGTATTCCCTCTTCCCTCAGATGATGAGTAAAATGATAGAGACTGTGACTCAGAGAGGGCTTACATCTGGCTTTATCAACAAAAAGGAGTTTGAATATCTGAATAATAAGAACCCCAGAATGGCCACTATCTATACCCTCCCGAAAGTGCACAAGAGGCTCAGGGACCCCCCGGGTAGACCAATCATATCGGGGTGTGGGTCCCTGCTTGAGCCTATTTGTAAATACATAGACACCTTTCTAAAACCTTTGGCTGTGAACACACTTACCTACATCTGAGACACCATGCAAGTGATTAAATTGGTAGACCAACGCCCCCATGATCACAATGTACAAGTATTGGCGACAATGGATATTGTCGCATTATACACTAATATCCCACAAAATGAAGCCCTTAGATGCATGGAAACCATACTAGATCAGAGACCAGCACCACACTACGTACCAACTAACTTTATCATCAAATTATTGTCCATTGCCATGACCAAAAATTATTTCCTTTTCCAGGACCAGTACTATATGCAGACAAAGGGTGTGGCCATGGGCGCTAGCTTTGCGCCAAATCTGGCGATCCTCTTTATGGACAATTTTGAAAAAACGTATGTCCTTAATACATCTAATCCCTTCTTGGAACATCTGGAGGTATGGCGTCGATATATCGATGACGTGGTCATCATATGGAAAGGGGATGAGGATACACTAAAAGCCTTCCATTTATGGTTGAATAACTGCTCTGTGGATATTCAGTTCACACTTGAATATGATAGACAGAGTATCCACTTCCTTGACATAACAATTAACGTGGGAGAAGGGAAATTATACACTAGCCTTTACAGGAAGAACAGTGAGCGAAACACACTCCTACGTTATTCGAGCCATCACCCACGCAACCTCAGGGACAATCTACCCTTCGGACAGTTCCTGAGGTTGCGTAGGAATTGCTCTAAAAAAGAGGACTACTTTAACGAGGCAGCTGGACTGGTGACCCGATTAACTGAAAGAGGGTACCCTATCCGTTTACTAAAACAGGCACGTAAACGAGCTTGGTACAATCAGAGAGAGCAACTACTAGAGCCAAAAGAAAAAACCTGTGATAGTGAAGATCGATTAGTCTGTGTGACTACATTTTCTACAAAAAGCACAGCAATTAAGAAAATTGTCAATGAACATTGGCATTTGGTGTCCGACGTATTGGGAATGACTGATCCACCTTTACACGCATTCAAAAAGGCCAAAAATGTGAGAGAACACGTAGTAAAATCACTACTACCTATGAAACCCAGAGTCAATCAAACTACCCTATGGGGAACAACGCCAGTGAAGGGCCACACGAAGTGTGGACAATGCAAAGCATGCCCTTTAGTACAGGAAACTGCTCTATTCACACATAATGATTACACACATGAACTACAAGAACATACCAACTGTAACAGTACGGGGGTAATATACGCCATACTCTGTCCTTGTAACTTTATGTATATTGGGCAGACTATACAAAAAGTTAAATGCAGAATACTTCAGCACTGCAGCAGAATAAAATGTGAGACACCTGGGGCACCCTTGGTGGAACACTTTCTCAAGTTTGGACATAAACCTGATAGTCTCAAATGGTGGGTGGTAGAAAGAGTGAAACCGAACCCAAGAGGAGGAGATTTCAGTAATGTCCTGAATATCAGGGAGTGTCGATACATCCACCTGTTCGACACGATCAGACGTGGGCTGAATGAATATGAGGAACTTGGTAGACAAATTGTCTTAATGAACAATGGATAGTCGGTCACTGCTCCAATTGGTGACATCCCTAGCTTCTCAGCCAATACTACGTAACTGATTAAGTGTTGAAATTTCTGGATTCCCACCCTTTGTTTAACCGTTATGATCTCAGGATGTCACAATTTGTAAACACTGAATTATAACAATGCCTTAATGTGAATGTCACTCTACAGTCTGTGTAACGCTGCATTTAATGTTTTACTCATGTGGAATCGATCTTGTGTGACCTGAATGCGTGACTAGATAATCTCTATACAAGTAATATCCTAATTGGTGATAATGTGTGACTACACTTGATGTGTTGATAATGGAATTGTAGCCCTTATTTGGCCTTCACTGTAGTTGGACGTTGGTAATTAAATATGTATGTACACAAAATCATACCCCACTGAACCATATACGATCGAAATTTATTTGTAATTTATGTTTACTTCTACTATAACTGTATGCTGGAAATTACATGTGTACACACAACTATGCCCATTTGAACATCTGAAAGACCACGGATTCAAATTTGTTAACCGGTATATGAGTGGTCTACCAGTGGTAGCGTCAAATATCGGAATTCCTCTGGTGAGTTAATAGGCATTCATGGCGACTTAGACATTTGTCTATACGATTGCGGGGAGACTCGAAGGAAATGAGAGGAGGCAGTCTTTCTTCTCTGCCCATAGTCACGTGAGCTCTGACGTGCTCTCCCGGGAATTCACTTCCTGGCTTGTGAGCAGTGAGAAACCACCGGCGTAGGATAACGGACTAACCCCCTCCTTTTCGCGTTTAACTTTGGCGAACAAGGAATCTAACAAGAGGTAAGACGCCAGGTTTTCGAAATTGCAGTTAGCGCTTGAGGTCTGAGTTAGCGCTTGTCATTATTCACGTGAATACTAAGGGGTAATTACTAAAACGTTACCATTCATTATATTGCAGTGACCACATCGGCACTCATATACAGTACCCCCATTGAGGTGGGAAGAAATATCGGATATCCTAAAATGTGAAGGAGTCCATAACCTTGGAATTTACTACCCTGGAGATTAGGTGAGTTAGTTAGGAGGGCGGAACGTGGCCATTGAATGCACTGGGAGTAAATAGTTTCTAATCCCACATTATTGTACACAGGTTTACTTTGACGGCACTATACAAGCAATCTGGCCACTTGGATACATAGACTGAGTGAGCTCACAGCCATTGAAATTAGGTAAGTTGTTAGCAATACCTAACGGTTCAGAACAATATGTAAAACGCCTTTCCGCTCCTTCAACCTTATACTATTGCCCACAGATTAACTCATACGGATTCCAATCCGAAAGATGGATACATAGATCCTGGGTCGATTTTTGATGACGACCACTTGAATTACCATTAGGGTAAGTCAAACTTTACATTAAATACCCTAAATTGATACAATTCTCACAGACAGGCCCTTATACTACTTATGCTTAAATCCCTAGGAACTGGTTCATGTCAGGTACGGAGGGTGCTCCCTAGTCCTGAAGAAGACCCGCAAGCAGAGGCTATCAGTTTTCCCAAGGCATTAAGTCGGGTCGAAACGTCGACACCCCTATTAAGACTTCCTGGATCACTATACATCTAGTGTAAAAACGTGTAAAAAAGAATAATTTGATACACTGGATTGTGAACTTTTGAAAGTGGACAGGACATTTTGATTTGTTATTAGTATTGAATCAGCATACTCACTTGTAAAAATTGTCACCTACTCTTCTTTTCCTTCTCTTGAATCACTCGCGCCAACTTTTCGAGCACTCACTCTATGCACGTTCTTCTTGAGCACCTTTTATACGTACCTTTAAAATATTGTAAATATTGAAAAAACCTGATAAAAATTGCAATTTGAAACCTTTGAATTCCAATAGGTTACAAGTATGGTTTAGTAAAAATAAAAATATATTTTTTCTATGAATATGACACAGTTGTTGGGCTCTGTGATTGCATGAATAAGTCTGGATTTCTTCCAAAGAGCATAATTTAGTTTGGCTCTAAATTTAGAAAATTAAGGAATACTGTTTGATATAATCATTGAATTGAATTAGGTCAAGGACCATTGTTTTTGTTAACGTGGTGGAATGCACAGCTCATAAAAAGGGCAACGATTACATGACAAAAGGTAATGCATACGCGGATGAAGTCACCAAGTTTTGCACGAAAAACAATATGTCAGTTAATTGGGATAAAGACAATGATCATGTTTTGAACTCACTCATGCTAATATCTGTAGTTGAGACATGGCAAGGAGTAAAAGATCTACAAGATGAGGCAGATGATGAGGAAAAAGACACTTGGCTAAAAGCAGGTTGCAGGCAGCGAGAAGAAGATGGGATTTGGGTTTACAAAGATGACAGACCAGTAATGCCAAATTGCATGATTGCTGCTTTGGCACAAATGTATCATAGTCCAGGTCACTTAGGCAGAGACTCAATGATTAGGTTATTTAGACAAACATGGTTCAACCCAAAATTCAGGATAATTGCAGAATCTTTTTGCCAAAGATGCCTGATCTGTCAACAGATCAATCCGAACAGAAAAACAGTTGTAAACTTGGGAACCATAGGACGGGAGGGTGGTCCTTTTATCAGGTTACAGATGGATTTCATTGACATGCCTCCTCACAACAGATTAAGATATGTACTTGTTGTAATCTGTCTGTTTTCAAGATGGGTGGAAGCTTTCCCAACTCGTCACAATGATTCAGTTACTGTGGCAAAATTGCTTTTGAGAGAGATCATACCTAGGTATGGATTTCCAGTGACAGTTGAAACTGATCGCGGAACACATTCTGAAAACAGATTGTTACAGATGATTTGTGAAGCACTTGGTATAAAACAAAAGCTGCATTGTGCTTACAGACCAGAAGCATCAGGTGTTGTTGAGCAAGTCAATGGTACTATCAAAAATAGGCTTGCTAAAATGTGCTTGGCTACAGGAATGAAATGGACTGACGCACTTCCACTTGTCTTAATGTCTGTGAGAAGTACTCCTGATAGAAAAACTGGTTTAAGTCCTCATTAAATTCTCATGGGCAGAGTAATGAGACAATAATTTGTTCCAGTTGGAAAGGTTCTTAGCATTAACGATAGTGCAGTTATGGAGTATTGTAAGACTCTGTCTGATGTGGTGACTTCTGTGTTCCATCAGGTGGGAACTGAAGTGCTCACAAGAAAAAAGGAGCAGGCTCATGATCTTTTGCCAGGAGATTGGGTGAGGACAAAGATTCATCAAAGGAGAAATTGTCTGGTACCCAGGTGGCAGAAAGCGAGACAAGTGATACTTGTTACAACAAATGCAGTTAAGTGTAAAGGTCTGAAGAGGTGGATACATGCAAGCCATACTATTAGAGTGCCACCACCTGATAATTCTGATGAAGAAAGTGATACAACAACAACTGATTCAGACTCTGAAGGAGAACCTGAAAATCCAGATACTGAAGATCGACAAGAAAGTCGAGATCTGGAAAATGCAGATGTGAATCAGGCATTGAATGAAAAAGATCTAGAAATTGTGATACTAGACTCTGAAAATGATGAAGATCTGCTAAGAAAAGGAGCAGATAAGGAGTCTGATCAAGAAGTGAATCAAGATCAGGAGAGTATTGAAAAGCAGACTGGAAGCTCTGGAAGAAGGAACGAAAATTCTGAAACTGGTGGATTGAAAGTAATTCAAGAAGAAGAGGAAGACGAATCACCAAGTACCAGCTATAAGGATTATGTTCCTAATGGAGTGAAGCTGCCGAGTAAAGAAGCACCTGAAATTAAGTTTCAAGTCTCTGAAACAGAAGATGAAACTGATGAAAGTGATGAAGAATCTAAAGTGAGAGAATTCAGAAAAAGAGCTTGGAAAGCTGAATGTAATCAATCCGAGCCAAAGAAGAAGCTATTCAGAAAAGGAGATAATTGGCCAAATGAGAATGATGGCCTGAAATTCAAAATAGTGAACAAGTCAAAAGAACAAATACACGAGATTTCAAGTCAGAAAAGTGAATTGGATAAGAAAAATCAAGCAGGAAAGAAAATAGAAGTGATTAGCAGTATGGGAAAAAGACCATTAAAGCCAAATCAGAAGTATAAGTCACCTGAATGGACCTACATTATTATCCCACCAGTAGTGGAAGTGAGTAGCAGTAGTCAGGAAGAAATAGATGACACAAGTGACATAGATTAAGTTTGTTTTCATTTCAGGTTAGAATTGTGATTGACATAAGGTCGAAGAAAATGTGTTAGGTGACTCAAGGTCGAAGAGATTGTGTTAGCTGGAAAAACACATTGTAAGACGTAAGGTCGAAGAAAAGCTGTTAGTGGATTCCTTAAAAAAAATTAAATTAAAAAAGGGGGTGTATATTTAAAGTGTGATTTATATTTAGTGTGATTTCCAAGAATAATTTTTAATTTTTAATTTTTGTTTTTTCTAAAAGGCTCTTGTCTCAAGTAAAGATGCCTAATTACAATAATAATTCGAGATGTTCAATCCTAAGAAGGTGTTGTAAAATGTCTTCTATTTGTGTGATTTTATTAATTTTGGTCTGGTTAATTTTAACTGTCATTTTCACTTTTGGAATTGACAAAGAAAATTACAAAGCAAACATGACTAGTAAAGCTGAGTCTAAACAAACTGTTCATGATGTAACAGGTAAAACTAATAGAGTCATTGTGCACAAACCAGAGATCCACCAAGATAGATCTGTTGGTGATTTTTCTAGTAATACTTTCTCTAGACTCCTGTCAGAATATGTCAAGGTGATGAATGTCAAAGACTGCTATGTCTGTGTGAAATTACCTGCTTCAGTTTCAGAAGGGGTTACTTATAATATGCTTCCCCTTACCTATGGCATTACTTGTAGTGTAATAACTAGTTTGTTTTATGAAACAGGTCGGTTGGAATACTAATATTCTGATTTTGATGAAATCTTTGCAAATCTAAAAGTTGTAAATAGCTTAAATAAAGTCAGGCCTGCGAAACAGATGAGGGAATTTTTCTTAGTGACTGGTGAGCTTAATTATGAGTATGTGTATAAAAATAATCTAACATGTAAGCTGAGAACTGAAGAAAAAACTTTGCTAACATGGTGGAGGAGAGAAGAGCAATCTATAAGAGAAATATGATGACGAAACATACTAAATCTAAATTTTGGCAAAAGGAGGATGAGAAACTTAATGGAAGAAATGAAAATGTTGCAATTAACATAGATAAACCTGATAGAGGAAAGCTTTGTATCAGAAGAGGTAACACACTTTATGATAATTATTTTGTGGGAGCAAGTCAATGTGAAGATACCTATCGTATTATAGGGGGTTGGGGATTTAAAGGGGGCAAAGATCCGATCTTTCCTGGAATTTATTTCATTTGTGGGAATAAAGCCTATTACAGTCTTCCCGACATTTGGTATGGGACCTGTTTTGTTGGTTTAGTTTTCCCAAAAATATTTCATGTAGATAGAAATTCAAAGGGCTCATTTGAAATTGGTGATCACCTGAGCAGATTTAAAAAAGAAAGTTTTTCAGAAATTATGGGAGATATATTTGGCACAATAATACCTATGGTGGGAATTACCCTGAATGCAAATAAAATCAGAAAAGTTTCTACAATTGTTGACAGATTGTCAACAGACACAGCAAGTGGATTTCAATTAGTTGATACTGAACTTGTTGCCATGAGATCCGTGGTAATGCAGATCCGTCTTGCTTTAGACATTCTGCTAGCAAAAGAGGGAGGAATCTGTGGGATATTGCATGTCCAACATTGCTGTACATATATTCCAGATAAAAGTAGAGATATAGAAATGTATATAAAGAATTTAACAGAAATACATACTGAGATAGAACCTGTTGAAGATGAAAGTTTTACAGAGTGCTTGGCTAAAAGATTTGCAACAATAAAAAATTGGTTCCAAGAGATTAGTAGCTCAATCATTGAGAAGATACTTTATCCTGTAATAGTTATAGCTATAGTAATACTTTTGTTAAAGATTAGTTGCATGTTACACAAGAGAAAGAAATTTGTGAGGGAAAAGAAGAGAATTTATAAGCTCAGAAAGGATCAGGAGAAGGAAATAGAACTGGAAGAGCTTTGTAGAGCTCATTATGAGAGTAGTAGACAAATTGCTGAAACTAAGCTTTAATAAACTAACATAGAGTATGTTCTAAACATGATCAATATAGATCAAAAAAATTCCTGAAACTTTTTGGGTGTGGTTTGGATCACCAGATGAGGGAGTTGATAGAGCGAGATCTTGTTCAAAACTCGCAAAGTTAAACTCCCATAATGTAACCGTATTAATAGCATGTGTTGAATAATTAACCAACCTAGATTAAAATTGCACACGCAACACGCGGGATTAATGAGCTTTTAAGTTGCACTTGCAAGTTTGTGAAAAATAATAAACTAACCTTGTCTATCGTAATTGTCAGAATTAAATGCGGCTGTTTAACTAATAGCATGTGCTATATTTCTGTGCATATGTTTTGTCGTGTCTTTTCTGTGGCAAAACCTTGTGGAGAATCCTGGGGGCCTAAAAGAAGAAGGTTTTTATTATGCTGTTTTCGTGCTTTGGCTAGTTAACATAACTAACTGGGTTAATATTTAGCAAAGGGGAAGGGAAACAGAATGGGTTTCAATTCTTTAATTCATTACTGTCTTGTGTTTCTTTAAATACTAGTTTTTGTGTGGGCCCAAGAAAAAGGTTGACTGGCAGTGCTGGAAAAAGCAAAACTTGACCAGAGTGAAGCCTTCGCTCACGTGCAGAAAAAAAGAGTTTTCTTTCCAAACAATGGAATAATAAACGGAACTGTTATGGTCGAGTTGTACGTGTTCTTAGAGAAGAGCACCAAGGACAAAAAGCCGTAATCGCCTGCCAAGATTAGGAAATGAAAGTTCTTGTGTTCGGTTAAATATTTCATTTCTGAGGAAGGTAGAAGGATGGAATCTAAGAACAATAGGGGTTTATGATGTGCCCCGGACTTGGTCAGAAAGTGTGACACGAAAATGGTCTGACATCTGTCAACCAATGGGAGCTCTAATGGCAAGGAAAAGTGTACTTTTTGAGAAGATTAGCTAGTAAGAAAAGGTATAAAAACTGGCCCTACAGACAGGAGGGGGCTCTTGCTTCCTGATTCCTGAATGTTGTGCTGACGGACTCTTGACACACATAAGGATAGCAGCCTTTATCATTTATTAGGTGAAGAGAGTTTAGTCAGGGAAATAGAATTTAGGGAACGGAATCTTTATTTTGCTTTAATTCATGCTAAATGATTTACTTTGAAATGTCAAACTAATAAGCCCATCCTTGAATGATGCTTTTAATTTGCTAATTAAATAATGATTTCTGAATAAAGAATACTCTTTCCTTGATTTAAAAATAAAGTTAATAAAATAGATTTTGAAATGACAAGCTGGTCTTGTTTATTCATGGTCTAGTTATCATTATTAGATCCATTCCCCTATGTGACTTAGTTAATGTTGTGTGATCAAAACCATGGTTAATTTCAAAAACTGCAGTTGTATATAATTCTGTAAATAGTTTTTGAACAGAGTCTTTAATTAGGTCACATGATTCAGTCGCTCAAAAATTGTCTCTTCAGTTTATGGGCCTAGGTAGTGAATTATGATTAAAGGTGTAATGGTGAGTATTGTGGAGATGAGTAGCATTTGTGAGACAGTTTTTCATTAGGCACGCTGGATCACTAGTAACATTAAAAAAGTGGGGGCGCAATGGCAATTAAAAGAGATGTTGCTGCGTTGGCCCACCATGTCTCTTGTCTCCAGTCAAGAAGCAGGCGGATAGACACAGGGAGGATAGAAGCAGCACTGACAAGCAGGAATGGGAAGTGGTTGACTTCCTGTCAAGTGCTGAATGCAACCAACCTCATGTAATTGAGAGCAGCTCCAGGATTGGTTAGAGCAGGCTCACCCAGCGCTAATTTTATTTTAAGGTTTCAGGCCTGTGCCGGCAATCCTTCAGTGGTTTTACAGCGCTGGGATTGCTGGCTCTGAAGTGAACATGTCAGATTGGCCAGCTGTAGACTGCCGGCCAATCTGACATGCACACTTAGCACCTGCAGATGTATCCTGCAATCCGCAGGAATTTGCCCCACCCCACAGTCACACTTGCGCTAGCATGGCAAACGGATATATTAATAAATACTAAATGACCATTTTGATAATGTATCTGTGTTCAGCTACTGTGCTCGCAGCAGGCGAGGTGACACTCCTCTGCCAATTAAGAGGAGCCACCACTGGTAAATGGAGCCTATAACTACATGTAGGAATCAAAGGGCGAGGTAGCAGAGTCCATGTCATATTATCCACCGTTTTTACTCTTTTTCTGTTTAATTCTTATGTTTTTTATGTCAGGCAAACAAGTTTGACTTTGCTTCCTGCAGTTTGGATGGCAGATAGACTTCCTGAATCGGAGTTACTGCCAGAGGGTTTCATTTTTCTTACCTTTGTTTTCACTTTCACTCAGGTTCCCATAGCCTTATCGGGTCAGGTAACGTTGGATTCCTTGCAAGTTTGAAGTGTTTAGCACCCGTCTCTGATGGCCATATGAGTCTCGGAACATGGTGCCAGATGTATCAAAGGGTTTTGCCCATTCTGTGTCGATGGGGAAATGTGTTGATACATATGGACCTTGGTTCCTTCAGGCAAGAACAGAGCTCTCATTCATGGGAATTTGATGCCAGGCGGGGTCTAGTTGTATTTCTCCGAAATATACAGGCTGGCACATTATGGCGGCGCAGATACAAGATGAAAGTTGGATAAATTAGTCAAAAAATGGCAGGGATCCTTATTAAAAGGAGGTTCGGGTATACACACAATGGGACTCGTCAAAGTACAAAGGGGGCGCAGCCATCAACAGTGCAGCAGGTGCCATGGCACCAGAGACCAGAAATGTGGAGGGTTCACTGTGGCCCCATAACTGGCTGATTTCTTTGTTACTGGGGATAGGGGGCAACTTTCTCCTTGCTTTAGAGCCCCTCTCACCCGTACCACACTATTCATGTACCCTCCAAAAAGCAGCAAAATGGGTCTCCACATAGAATATGGACAGTTATGAGAGTCAAAAAGAATATCTTCCACAAATTGTTCATGTCTGTGGCCTAAAGAGAATAAACAAAAATGCCTAACAACACATAAACAGCGGTCATAATACTATGTACAAGACAACAAGCTTTGGCGAAGCCATTCGGTTGGACGCTCGCACTCGGGCGCTGTCAAAAGCAATAAAATAAAAGCTTGCTGCTGTAGGAAGACGGAAAGAACACTGAAAACAAATTGGTAAGTGACGAGGTTTATTAGTCACATCTTCTCATGTTGAGGTCCAGTCAGGGAATGCCCCAAGAACATAACCACATTCCAATTTAGTGCACTCACCCTCCCCACAGACATTAATGACAGTGTTGACTTGAAATTCTCCTTCATCATCAAAAGTATTACTGTCACAATAATCATGTACACAGTTTACTTTCCTTGGTAAGGATTTACATAACTTAGAGAAATTGTCTTTTTTTCCGCATTTAGAACAAGTTTTCCCCAAAGCTGGACAATTTCTACAATCAGCTAAATGACTATCACTTCCACATCGGAAACAAAGTAGTTTTGTGAAATGTTTTTCTTGCTTTTGATTCTTGAACCTGCCATCTATTCTAGGTGGAAAATCATTCCTTTGTGAATAATTTTTTTTAAATTTTTCAGAATCTTTAGGAACATTAAAAACATCATTCTTATCATTGCCTCTAATCTCCTTCACAAATTTTTCAGAATGTTCAATAGATTTGGCAATATCTATAGCACTGTTTAAGGACAAATCAGATGTGGTCCAGAGTCGTTCTTGTACTTTTTTGTTATTAGTTCTCATCAGAATTTGGTCTCTTAACACTTGCTCATAGGAAATGTGTTCAAAATCACAAGTAACAGCTAATGATCGTAGAGCTGAAACAAAATCTTCAAAAGGTTCATCTGCACGTTGTTTTCGTGAATAAAAAATAAACCTCTCCATTACAACATTTTTCTTTTTGCCATAACGCAAATTCAATTGTGACGCAGCATACTCATAAACATTTAAATTCCCTGGGTTGACTAAAGGTGGTAGAGTTTTATATTCCTTCAAGGCAATCCCACCCAAACAATGCTTTAATAAGGATAACTTCCTCTCAGCCTCACATTCTACCTCCTCTAGTACGTCTACATATGCTAGAAAAACAGGCTCCCATATCTCCCAAGCCATAGGTGGTTCACCTGGGGATGAAAGGAAGGAAGGAGGAGGAACAATGCCAGACATTTCTAAAATTAAAATAGAATAAACAAAACACTTTTTTTTTAGTCAGTGTTCACTGCAGAAAGAAAAAATATCAGAAATGTTAGTTGGTTGCCATGGAAACTGGAAAAAAAAAATATCTGCCATAAAATAACATCCAACGTAGAAGTTCCACAGAACTGTTGACAATAGTAAACTTGGAAAACGAAATCAATATAAGTTAATACCTTCTTGTGTCCACTTAAGATAAGGTACTTCACAAGAAAGTCAGTCTTAAAACTACTCGATAATATTCACCTCACTGGATTTCACTTTAAAAAAAAAAAAAATGGCCGCTACGTTGTTTGTATGCTTTTTCTAAAATGAGTTGACCTTGTTGTGGAAGCGTACCGAACGTGGTTTGCGTGACGTTATCTACAGGAGATCGAGCACTGCAGCAGCGTGAAAGCTCGAGATCTCCCTACGCAACGGTGACTTGCTTGTGCTTGTGCTGGAATCCGACAAGAAAAGCCAGTTTTCCACGAACTTCAACTTCTTGAACGGCTCATGTTAACTCCAGAACGAAACTCCACCATAACAAAACTCCTCCGAAAATTTTCCAAATCTTTGCTCCCAGCGATGAAATCTTCCCTTAATTCCTTAATTTTCTTACTTTTTTAAACCGCGGTAATCGAAGATCCCGCCCGTCGCCAGTGTAGGAAGACGGAAAGAACACTGAAAAAAAATTGGTAAGTGACGAGGTTTATTAGTCACATCTTCTCATGTTGAGGTCCAGTCAGGGTATGCCCCAAGAACATAACCACATTCCAACTGCAAACCTCCACCATTTTAAAAGACAACATTCTTACAATAACACGAGACCGTCACGAGCTGTGACAGGCAATCACCACGCTCGTGACAGCTCGTGTAACATAACAGTACCCAACAGCTGCAGTGCAAAAAATAATAAAAAATGATTGCTTTGTTTTTTTTAATGCATGGGTGAGATAAAATATGAACTGTGTGATGGTAGAGTGTACTTTTCAGATGTAAAATTGTCCACAGAACCAGGACTTAATTTGTGAAAAAATATAAGTGCAGGGGCTTCAAGTTTTTCTAAGGAGCCCACTGCCAGTGCTGCCGAATGTCAGGGTTACCAGATCCCAGGGTTGCCTAGGCTGGCTTCCACATGACATCACTTCCTTCCACTACCATACGCTTCTTGTCCCTTTATCTCACTCTTGCAGGTTTTTCGCCCCTGCTTACTCCCTTTGTCAATGTTTTTCTGTCTGTCTTTCTCTTCCTCCTTCTTTCTCCCCTTTCTTACTTTCTCGCTCTTGCTTTGGGTGAAAGTCAGATGACAAATAATTGCCCGTTCCTCAAAAATGAGTGTTGGGTCCCCATCACCATTCACCCCCCCCCCCACCCCCCACTCCTCCTTGACCCCCCAACCCCCGGCAGCAACCACTAGCACAAATGAAGCACTGAAACCCACAACACACGACAGAGCCTGTAACATCAAATGCAGATAAACACAGTGATTTAGGCAGTCCTCCTTGCATTTGCGAGAAAGCGTCTGCCCTCCTCAGCATGGCAACCAGGGCCGCAGAAAAAAAACGTGCGTCTCCTGATAAATAATGGAAAGGTACAAATGCAAAAAAATGTTTGGCCTCCTAGGCGCCTCGATAACGCAGCTCGTCGCTGTATTATTCAAGCTCCGCGGCTCTCCCTAAGTAGCTTTCCCTGTTTCCCCTCATTAACCCCTTAAGTGCTGCCTCGGTGCGTTGGCCGACGGCAGCACTACCTCCCCAGTGCTGCGCACGACCATTGGACGTCCATTCAGCACTAGTTCCAATGGACAGCGCAGCACTGGGGAGGGATGTTTACTAGCAGCTATGAGGTTAACAGCCTCCGTCATCACGCCTCATTGGGACGCAGACGCCACTTCCGCTTTGTACCTTTTGTGTTCACGATGTAGCGTTGTCCTGGCTTGCTCCCTCCCTGTACGGGTCCGGCTAATGGAGCGATATCAATCGTTCTATTGCCTGCTGGGACTCCCAGGAGCTAGAACACAGAATATAATATCGCTAGCAGAATACAATTTTTCTCGCAGTCACGTTTTTGGTTTTTGGGATAAAATGTTTTTGAAACTTTGCAGCGTTTGGGAAGTTCGAATCTTTTAAACATTGCAGAAGTTTTCAGACAGGATTTAATTTTCAGGGTCATTCACCCTTACTTTCGTAGGCAATGCATGAGCGAGATCCTAACGGATTTTGGGAGTAGGAGGGCATGAAAATCTTCTTTAACGTCCATCAGGACAGAGTCCCTCGTGAATGTTTCCTTGCACAAAGTGCTCAATTTAAGCAATTTCACATTATGCAAATGATATGAAAAGTTGAAAATTACCTATAATGTACATTTAATTTCACAGTGTTCCTGTAACTGTATGATTTTAAGAAAAATAAGTATTCCATTTTACACACCCGTGTGTGCGTGTTAAAGACATCCAAATACTGCAAGTTCTGCTGGGAAAAAAAACAAGAATCAGTCTGTGAATCACACCGTTGGTCAATAAAGGATCCACTATCATTATGTAAGCATAAAAACCAGCAAAGTCAGGAGAAGACACAATGTTAATGTTTTCGTATATAGGGTTCCAATTGAGCTCATGTGATCACACCAAAACAAAGACAATACGCAGGTGCAGGATGTAAAGTCATGGGATAGTGTAACAAAAAACATTCAAAATGATACAAAAATTCAAACTATTGGCGCCGAGCAACCTATTCACAAATTCCCCACCTACAATGCTAGGCATGAGTGTGACTTTCTACGTCAGAGACATTTAAAGCGTCACTCATCCCTAGCATCGTAGGCGTGAAACTTTTAGTACTGAGCCAAAAGATGGCAGCAAGTGGTACAATTACACTACAGCAGTATGTTAATTTCACGTGTATTCGCACATGTATGTAAAAAGGATAGGCACCTATTGAAATTCAGCTATTACAAGTCGCCCAGATCTACTGAATAATATAATTTTAACACTAACAAACAGCATTAACTCAACACCGCTCAAGATGTCAATCTGCCTCATCAAATTCTGACACCTCCAAGGACTCCACTTGGTGCCCCCACTCCTTTTTTGTTGCTTTGTGCAGTGACATCATCTGTATAACCCTTATCATTACGTATAGTGCAATCAGATGAGCAAATAAAATGGTGGGTGAATGAGACGTGTTTTGGGAAGCCTTCATGCCTTGTGGACTGGACATTTTCTCAGAGGTGGAGGGAGTCATGGAGAAGAAGTATTGCAGTTCCTTAACATGTATATGTTAAGCGGCAACATAGAGGTATCAGTATTTCCTACAGAGGGTTTTTTGCGGGTATTTTAAGGGGTCTTTTTGATGGCAACACTTAGGATTTTCAAAGGGATTTCATACTCTGATCTCTTCGTTACACCAAGGGGGCATGTAAAGTATTTTTCCCTGAGTCTTGCATTGCTTTTGACTGTGGACACATTTTTCTGGGGTCGAGCGATATCTGCGGAAGGACATTTCAAATGAGTGTGGGATTGCTGTGGGTGTGTGGAAAATGAGGTTGAAGGAGAGTTTTTTGTACAGTATTAAAACCTCTAAGTCAATTGTGAAGGAGGGGTGAATGGAATTTTAGCGCATATTTCGTTTAGTTGAGTGGGGCAGGGGATCTGTATTAAGAAATCCTCGAGTTGTCTTCAAATCCTTGAGGTGGGGGAGGGAGGGAGGGATAAAAGGACATTCTGGGGCAGTCTTTGATACCTAACGGTGTATATGAGTGATCCTGTCTTTGATTACAAGAAGTGTGTTTGAGGGATGCTTGAAAACTAGAATGGAGTTTTTTGCCTGTCGTTGACTTACTTTTTTAGGTGTGTACAATGATTCTCCAAAATGGAGTTTTGAGGCACTTTTTTTGCTTCCTTGTGGTGTGTATGAGGCGTCTAATATTTTGCTGTAGGGACATGACAAGGGCATATGGGTTCCTTATACATTAATTTATTGGTTCTTGTGTGAGCCTGAGACAACAGATGATGTTGTCTTGCTTTTTTATATGCATCTGTTCAGTGTGGCTTATAAAGGACCAGCCACATATCAGTACCAAGAAGATGAAGCCAGAGAGGCCGGCTGCAACTCCAGTCCATCGATCAGAGATCTGGAGAGGAAGACAAGATAGAACACATTGCATATTATTCCTGTCAGCGCTGTCACTCTATAGGTCACTCTATAGATTTTGGCCTAGATGTATCAAGCCTTTTGCAATTCGTTAAGGCCGAAATTCCCAGAATTTCGGCCTTAAGGAATCGCAAACGGACATTTAGCATCTTTTGGGATGTATCAGAAATTAGCAAAATAAGGAATCGCAAAAAATTGCGATTCCTTATTTTGCTTATGCATTTAAGGAATCGCAATTTTGCGATTCCTTAAATGGCATGTATGAAACTTTTTTAAATTGCGAATTGGGGTTAAGGAAACGCAAATTAACACCAATTTGAGGTTCGTGTTAATTTGCGAAATCCTTTTAAAAAACAATATATGACTATTTTGAAGGTGGCATGTGACACACATACATGCCCACAGGGCATGTATGTGTGCCATATGCACACACATGTAAGTTTCAGGGGTGCAGCAGGGTGTCCATGAGACACCCCTGCACCCTTGAAATAATTCTCAAATTGCGATTAGCAAATTGCGAATTCGCAATTTGAGAATTACTGCACAATCATTCCTATGGGCCTCCTGGCCCATAGAAATGAATGGGAAATGATTCCTTAATTGCGATTAGCAATTTGCTAATCGCAATTAAGGAATTTTAAGGAATCGCTAAAAAATAGCGAAATTCTACATACATACCATTTTGCACTTCTCAAATAGCGATTCCTTAACAATCGCTATTTGAGAAGTGCAAAATGGTTTCTTGATACATCTGCCCCCATATGTTGTGTCCCTAACCCATCAACTGTCCTACTAAAGCTGATTGTGTCTTGACTCTTTGTGGTTTGGTAAATATTGCTCTCCTGGTGCCTGAACGTTTAAGGCAGCAAGCTGTGGATCACCATCCCTGTTGGCTTGAATCCAAGGTGCTCATTCTATCAGACATCAGATCTCTTTGCAAGAGAGAATAGGAATGGCAGGGCAAGGACTGGTATGTAAAATGCCAGAAAACCCATGGCTCACCCTTTGATACCCGTGGCAGTAACCATACTGCTGCAGAGGTCATTGAGGCAATGGGAGGAAACAATATGAAAGAGTGATCACAGAGCACAGTTCTTTCCTGTAGTTTTCACTGTGTTCTTTGTTTAGACATTCAGCAGCATGGATATTGAGAGGCAAGGGGTAGCAAAAGGGGTTACCCCTGTGATGTCATTGGCAGTCAAACGATGACTGATATTAGTACCACAGGCATTTTGATAAAGTGATGTATACGTGGAGAAGCCACCGTTACCAGGGAGCAGAAAGAGCGGGCTGTCACATAGGGACTTTCATTCCTTGAACACTGTTGTTTGGAGGTCTGAATGGAGTTGTGAATCCTTTGACTTAAATTAGGGTACTTCTGCAAAATTGTATGAAATGTAAAAGGTATACAGTAAACTCCACTACCTGATATCGACCCCAAAATATCATGGCTGAAGGATGTCGAGGACAAAATATCAAGGGACACGATATTGCAAGGTAAGTTCATATTGGGATTTATAGATTTACTATTCCTAACTCCTCATCTGCGTACCTTGAAGATATATGTACCACGTAGGTACGTATAAGTGGAGTTCGGTATAGAACATCTAGACTTACCAGTCGATATTTTTTGTTTGTTATTTTGTCCGCAATATTGTACCCCATCGATATTCTGTGGTCGCAGTAGCATATCGAAACTTAAGGCCCCCCTCCCCCCCACTGCAAAGTACATGCTGAGGGGCCCCCATGCTCTGGACCCAGTACCAAGCTCTTTGGCCAGGAGTCTGCCCGTGCCAGAGGGGGCACCCAGAGCTTGTGCCCCACGCTCTGCAGGGGCTGCTGGGACTTTTGTTACGCCACTGTGGGGTCGATATTCAGGGTGAAAACCTTTAAAGTATGAGCCTCTGAAGGTGATGTACAGATGCCACAGGGATGCATTGAGAGACCCACGTTCTTAATTCCCTTGGTTACTCACATTTGACAGGTGACTAGGCACATCCCCGTCCTCCCGTCACACCCACTTAAGATGCATTAGACATGCTGCTTCCCTCTGACAGGTCCTCTCTCTCATCAAGGGCCAGGGACATCATTAATTCCATGTTTGCTCTTCGCTAACACCATGTTCATTACATTGGAAATGCCATATGTTCTTTCCTATTACAGAAAACCAGGCAAGAATAGCTGAATCCTTTAAAGGCAAATGCATTCGAGGCTGCACTGTGGTGAATCAGCTCGGCAGAGTGTGCTAATCTCCTGGAGCTGGTGAGGGCTCTCAGAGTACAGCCTCAAGCCCTGCACTCTCCAGGCTGAAGAGAGTTGTCTTATGGTGTGTCAGTCAATGGGTGTTTCTTTGGGTTACTGGCACCCAAAGGTCTTCCTGACTCTTCTATACAACGACCAAACTCTATGTAGGTGTACTAGCCACAGAGAATCATTCAGGTATAGTGAAGCAATCAAGAAAACAAAATGGCTACTGATCTGGATACAAGGCAATTTGATCTCTCCGCTACATTATAACATTTCCTGAAAAATGCACAGTCATTTTCTGCAATATTTTCCATCACCTAAAAGCTGCCAGTGATACCTCAGTGAAGATGCAGAATATATAGGTTGTATCCTGCGTTACAACACACTAGTTTCTCCTAATGTTTACCTCTGCCAAAATAAATATAGCAGTTAAGGCTTGAAAAAATAGTGGGGCATATTATCAAGACCTGCGTTAAAATTGTCGCAGCTTTTAACGCCAGGAAACTGACGCTAAAACAGCGATAATGGGCTTGATAATAGGTCCTTGTGAATTCCCATAGCAGCCCAGGTTCTGGTGTTAACCTGGGCTGCTATGGGAATTCACAAGGGCATATTATCAAGCCCATTATCGCCATTTTAGCGGCAGTTTCCTGTCGCAAAAGCTGCGATAATTTTATTGCAGGTCTTGATAATATGCCCCATAATTCCAGCCCAGTCGTACTAAAGAGATAATCAGATTCATTTAGGGAGCAGAAAGGATGGAGCAGAAAGGCTTTGGTTCTGCGGTGCGGAAACTCACAGACAAAAAAAATAGGTGTCACTGCTAAGAACTCATGGTCTTCACATGTTTTTTTTCTGGAGCAGTAGGTCTGTCATCAAAAGGTGATATCCTGATCAGAGTAACCATGACTAGTAGGTGAGCTTAGTCAGAGTGAGCCCTTGACTACAGAAAACGTGACAGAACATGCACAGATACTTCATTCGAATTACCACATGACCCAGATGCTGCACAAAAGCCACTTGAGGCCAGTGGAGTCTGCACAGGGTCAGGATTATGGGGCATATTATCAAGGATTGGTGTTAAAATTATCGCCGTTTTATCTAACACGGGCTTCAATTGGAATTCCATAGAACATATTATCAAACCCATTTTCGCCGCTTTATCTGCAGTTTTCTGCCGATAAAGCGGCGATAATTTTATTTCCTGTCTTGATAATATGCCCCTATGTGTTTACCTCATTTATTCTAAGTAAAACGTTTGACTGCTGGATTCTGGGCAATGCAAAGGAATATTCAGGGATCTCATACAACGGTAGCCCCAGGTGTAGCACTTTTCCATAATGCAATCATGATGCAATAAGTACATATGTACGACTCCCCATTCTATACCATTTTTTACTACATTTCCGTCTTTGTTTGCCCATGTTCATTTTAGCTCTTCCTTTCTGTGTTTATCCTCTTGTCATTTTTTATCATCTGATAAAATGAAGTTCAAGCTGTTTATAAGTATTCATATACAGTGCATCAACCGCTTACCTGGAAATATTAACACTATGTTAAACATATGTGTAGCTATTTAAGCTCATCTACTAATTAACCTTCCATATTTAAGCCCAAGATGAACTGCTATTGGCCCTGAAATAGCAGGGAGAGCCAATCAAAAAAAGACTTTATACTGTTTTACGTCTATAAAAGTAAATGTTTTTGGGGGAGAGTGTGGGGGATTGCCTTGTGCTGGAATTTTAGTGCAAACATCATCAACAAACGAAAATCCGGGAGCCTTAGTTGGAATATAAATTATGTTGCCTTTGGTTAAAAAAAACTTTTTATCCGCGAATGTTAAAGCAGAAAATCGAGCCCTTGCTTTTGTTTTATTGACGGAATTCTAAAGTGATTTAGAATCTAATGTAGTGTGAGTCCCCGATTCTTTGTAATCCAGACTGGATCCAGAAGCTGCCCTGCTGCAGGTCTGAAAGTGAACTCATTAAGCTGGCACCAACCCCTACCCACTCTGAGTTAAATTGAAGCCAATAAGAACTGATGAAGCCAATGACAGCTCTCATCCAAAGATGGAACATGAATTTGTTTAATTAATTTATTTGTTTACCTCTGTGCGGCCGTTTTAGGGATTTTACTACCCCCTACCCTGCCCCTCCCCGCCCCACGTCACCACCCGGCGGCACTCCCACCACAGGCCGCTACTGATGACGACACTTCGGACCATCTCGCCCATAATCAAACCAAAGAAGTGTATCTTCCATGCGCTGAAAGAATCTTAACCCTATCCATGCTGATGACAGAACTGCTCCGTTATCAGCCGCGTTGGCGCTGTGCTGATGATGGAGCGGTTACGTTATGGCCCGGTCGGCGTGCCTGCATGGCGCTGATTTCGCGCCTGCGCGGCGCATTCTATTGAGCGGGCGGGGCCATGACGGAACCGCTCCCTCATGAGCACAGCTCAACGGCGGCTGGTGACGGAGCGGTTCCGTCACCAGCATGCGCCTGCCGCGCGGCCCCCCTGCCCCCTTAGCGCTGAGGCGGAATAGCCGCCGCAGCGAAGGGGTTAAGGCATGTGATTCTTCTGGAGGGTCTCCTTCACTTTTTTAGCTCCTTCATCTGCTACTGACATACAGCGGGTACCACCTTTAATGTGAACACTGCACTACCCCTCTTTCACAGCACCCTGGAAACAGATAGCATGCAGACATGAATCCAGCGTTTCTGACTGTCTTCATTTTCTTTGGATAGCGTAGCAGTGGACATCATCCCAGCAGACCAAGGAGTAGATTTATCCATATTTCACGCAAAGCAAGGCAGCGAGATCCTTTCCTGAGCTGCGTGAAAGGGCAGGAATGTGTCACGGTTATCATAATATGGCACATTCCTGCCCTCTCCTTAGCCTGGCGCATGTTTGACTGTATGCAGGAAGTGGCACCTTCCTGCCCAAAAACAATACCACAAGGCTTGTTCCTCGTTCCATGTGTGTTACAGAATGTAGCACACGTAAATAGAAAGAAAAGAAAACAAGGGGGAATAAATATATAATCCTCCCCACTGCACTTCTTCTGGGAATGTGTAGCATTTTAACACATTCCAGGTCTACCACTCATGGTCAGTCTGGGAATGCTTCAAAATCCAAGGGTGGATGCTTAGGTAAACCCCCATGCTCCACCCTCGGAACACCTTCCTGAGGCAGAGTAACTGAAGGCAGTGACTTGCGCTGCATTGCGCTAGCCTAGATTTACCAAGCGCCGGAGAGCCACGCCAGGTGGACTTGCATGGCTTGGTAAATCTGACTTTAGTGTTGCATTGCCCTTTTGTTACATCCCAAGGGCAACGCAACACTTTGATAAATCGGGCCCCAAATGTTAAACTAGAAGCAAAGGTCCAATAATACAGAACATTCACCTGCCATTTGTTGCCAAGCCAGTAGAAACTACAAACTGAAGCTTCCTGTACCACTGCCTTCTGCATTGACAGCACCACCACTCACGTAACTGGCAGTGCCGGTCCTAGGCCTTCTGAGGCCCTGGGCGAAAGGGAAGATGTGAGGCCCCTCTAAGTGACATCACAGAAAGTGACTTCACAAATTAATTGGTGAGAATGTACGGCAAATCACCAACATACTCAAGCATCACGTGGCACACACTGTGATCTTTTTCCCCACGCACCCAAAGCTACAAGCAAAGAGGTGTATTTATGACATTAGTGGCCTTGAGACACCTGCTTAGCACTCATCATGTTCCACAGTCAACTCTTACTCTACTTCATCTGCAAAGGATACACCATTCGAAACACCCAGTTAGTATATCATGCTAATCTATACATCATGACCTACTCTACATACTTCTGGGGTTTAGGACATGAGACAACCAACCATCCTCGGCAACAGTCAGATTTAGGCCATACACGTTGCAGCATCGATTAGGCCACTTAGGAGCTGACAATGATATTTCATTTGCCAAAACAAAACCAGCCTATATAGTCTGATTTACAAAGGATATTCACAGAACAGCTGGGCTGGTGAATCCCAGTGTCTACTTAGCACAGCACACTCTGCACCTGAGAGGTTTTACTTAAAAATAGAGAGATAAAAAAAGTTGTTTTTTCATACCTTGTTTTATTGGTCCATTGATTGCCCCCAAAGATGCCAATAAATCCCTGTGTTAGTTTATAAAGTCTTTTTGGTTTAGTTCACAGTAGCTTTCGGGAGAGTTGTGATTTTAAAATACTGAAAAATAGTACGAGAATCTAAAAAAAATCCCCTGTTTTGTGCACTGCACTTACAGACGAGCTCCTGAAAAAGCAAAGTTTAGGATTCACGATTTCTTTTTCTTTCCCCAAAGAGGTCATTAGGCACAGAAATCTCTTCGAAAAGGATCTGAAGTGTGCTGAAAAAATAGATTTGCAGCACATTACTTAAACGAGTGTAAGAACGAAGTGTATTTTCAGTGCTCGCTTGAGAAGAGAGAGGCTACAGCTTTGGATCTTGAAATGATCTCAAGGAAAGGAAGCTGAGATGCTGACACCAGACACAGTCAATGACAACCTGACCGGGCCACCAACACTGGGTGAGTGACAGCATCTGCATAAAGCAAAGGATATCTCTAAACTGTACATACGTAACATTTGTGCAGAGAAACACTAACACTAGGGGCGAGGAGATCACAAAAAGACTGGGAAAACACAGGCACAGAGACAATGAAATTGTCAGAGGTCCATGGGGCCCTGGGCAAGGAAGATACAGGGACAAACGAACAATGAAACCGAAAAAACAGAAACATTGGAAACTATACTAACACGGACACTAGAACATTGAGACATTTGGGGCAGTGTAATGCTTACAGATACCATGAGGCATAATCGGAGACTTGAATTGAGATGTATACACACATCAGCAGTGCCAGTGAAGATTACATTTACACACACACGTATAATATATACGACTGAAGCAAGCAGGTGACGCAGGTCTCTTACCTTAAAGTACAGAACTCAACAACGCGACGACCGACTCCTGCTTGCAGCAGCCCTGCCCACGTAGCCCGATCCGAGACGGTAGTGACTGACTGCTGCCTCACGTATGGGCGTGTGCGCATGCTGAATGCGTCACACTGAGCGGGGGCTGGCCATAAAATCATGTCCAGGGCCGTCATTGGTAGCGCTTTAGCGCGCTACCAGATTGACGGCCCTGGGACCCACTGTCACCCGCATCATGGCAAGTTCGGCGTCACGTCAACACCACACTAAGGCACCACCACCACCACCACCACCAAGCTAGGTGGTGGGGTGCGTGCATTTGTCATGGTCAGGTTTGCGTGCATGCGCAGACAGTGTTCTGTTCCCCCCTCTTTCCCTGCCTTAGTTACTACCTGCCACCCGGCCCCTGCGCGAGCGCGAAGAGGGTGCTGTGCGCACTGCGCAGCGCTTTTCCCCATGATTATTTATTATTCCCGCAACTGCGGGGCCGGCGGCGGGGTCCCCCTGAGCGCGAGGCCCTGGGCAGCTGCCCATACCGCCCATGGCTAGGACCGGCCCTGGTAACTGCTGTACTCATGTTCTCTTGTGGGAGCACTTTCACTTTTGGCCAACTGCTGTTAGTCAACTGCACTCTCTCACTGGATGACAATGTATTAAAATACAAGGGGTAAAGGAAGTGACGTCATGAAATCAATCACTTGGTTGAACTCTTGTCGTACCAGGGGGCGTGTTTGCACCCTTGTTATATCAGGTCCCGCCCCTTCCCTGCACCACTGTACAAACAGGCCCCTGGCACGTTGTAAATTGGGGGATTAAGTCTCCTTGAATCCTGAGGGTCCCTGGGGGCCAACTAGCCCACCAGGTACCTCCAGTAAGCGCCAAAGAGCTGCGTTGCAGAGAGGTGTAAAAAGGGGCATGGCCTCGGACCACATCTCTGTAATGCAGCTATGTGGTGCTTACTGGAGGTACCTGGTGAGCTAATTGGCCCCCCAGGGAACCTCAGGATGATTGAAGGGGACTTAATCCCCCAATTTAAAATGTGCCAGTGGGCGCAGCTCCCCTTGTGCAAAAGCAATTCTGCTTTGCTTTTTGGAAGCAAGAGCGGTTTCCTCTCTCGCTTCCAAAACCCAAAGCAGAGTTTGCTATGACAGGGCGGGAGTTGCAAGGCTCCTGCCCTAGCAAATGGCCATGTCCTGGGGGTGGGTACCCTAGGACATTGCAGGAGCGGGCCCTGGGGGATGGGGGTCCCCAGGACCATCAAGGGCTCCTGGAGGGGGGCTTCGCAGGCCCCCTATAATCAAGTAAAAATCCCTGGGGAGGTGGTGGTCCCCAGGGATTGGGGGGGGCCTATAAAGGCCCCCTGCTTCTAATTAATTGAAGCCCCAGGGAGGTGGTGGTCCCCGGGGCTTGGGGGGGCCTGCAAGGACCCTCCACTAATAAAAAAAGCCCTAGGGAGGTGGCGGTCCCCGGGCTGCGGGGGCCCCCGCTAATTAAATAGGCATTGCCCCTGGGACCTGACCCACCCAGGGGCTTAAGAATAACGAAGCGCGGGAGCCCACGCTTAGTTTTAAAAAAAAATTCTCTGCCAGATTCGCGACCCCAGCATAAATTTGGGCAAATAAAAAATAATTGCTTGTTTTGGCCCGGTTGGGTCCTTGTGGGACCCCTTGAGTAGGCCTAGAGGGTCAAGGTGTTGGTACCCTCCCCCCTTTTCTTGTTTTTCAGCTTCTTATTTACTCTTTTCTTGTGACTCGGTTACCGAGTCACAAGATGGCTGCCAACACTTCCTGGTTTGGACTGTTGGCAGCCAATCAGAGTGGAGCTCATGCCCGGGAGGGTTCGCAAACCGTCCTAGGTGCTCAGATATCAAAACTTTTCTTTTTCTAATTTCTCAGGAACGACTGAACAGATTTACACCATTTAAAAAAAGGCTCTTTCTGAACCATGACCTACCTTTTTGCCAAATGTGGTGTGATTCCGTTCAGCAGTTTGGGCTGTAGCTTTGTCTAAAGTTCCTATGGAAATTAACATGGGGAAAACGCGTTTTGGGACCCTCATTTTTTCTCTGGCCCCGCTTGACAAATAGCCCCATTATTTTTAAAGTTTCACGAAGATTCGTCAACCGGCGCCAAAGATATTGGAAAAAGAAAAAACGCTTTTTGAATAGAAATGAGGTCCTAAGTATAACTTCCTACTGGCAACCGCCAGTAGGTTATATATATATATATATATATATATATATATATATATATATATATATATATATATATATATATATATATATATATATATATATATATATCTTCACTGAAAAAACCATAGGTTTCAGGCCTTATATAGTTAGGAATTAGCATTTCAAAAACCTTTAAAATTCACTCCAAAAACTATAAGTTTTAGAGGTGTTAGAGTTAGCTGGACATTTCACTCATACAAAACCATTGAAAGTGCTCCTATGTAGTTAGTTGTACTGACTATATTTCGCGCACCCGCAATCCACTGCTGATGATGTCACATATTAAATCATTCATGACATGGTCAGTGACATCACTGATGACATCTCAAATGACATCACTGATGTCCTCACTGATGACATAATCCAGTGAATGTGGTTTGCTTCGTTATTTAAATATGCATTATATATATAGCAATTTGCATTGAAGAATGAGTGGATATATAAAAATAAATATTTGGATGGAGGATTTAGTAGCAGTGTAATTGACTGTTTACTTGACCTATTTATAGTGTCTCACTAAATATAGTGGATAGTGACTAAACTGTTTGAATATCTGTATCACTTTGTCAGTTGTTGTGTAAACTGGTTCTCCAGTTGGTTACTAGCAATGTGAAAGTCTATATTAGTTATTGATTAGTTAACTGAGTATTTGTATGGGAGAGTGAATGTGTGTGTGGTTCGGTGGGGGGTGTGTGACTGCCCAAAGATGTGTGAATAGTTGATTCACTAGATATATGAAGTTAAAACTACATGTTCTAACAGTTGTTTGGGTGAGTGAATATCTTTATGGGTGTGGTGATGAGCAAATATATTTCTCAATGGTACATGTCCAACAAACTAGAACAATAAAAGTCAGTGTATGTGTCAGTTGTTCTATATAAATAAGTATACATAAGACTCAATGATTGTGTGAGTGACTGTATGGATAACTTTATACTTGTAATAATTATTTTATAATTCACTAAGTATGACTTACTATCTAAATGAATAGATGAAGTTGTGTTTGTATAAGTGTGTAGCTAAGTAAATATGTAAGTATGATCCATTGTTTGCATAAGTGAGTAGGATGACTTCATATGTGAATAGGATGTGTGCTGGTGTGTAATGTCGATTTAGGTGTATAAGTATTTTTGATAGTGTTCTATTGTTCATTGACAGCATGTATGAGTGAATCTACAGGTAAGTGATTAGATGTGTGTATACATCTATGAATCACTGAGTTGGTTTTTAGATACTTGTATTGCTGTAACAACGGATTCAAATATGATACTCTGTATTTTACAAAGAGTGATGAAAGATTTTACTAGTGTACGAAAAGGTGTATGTGATTGTCACGTGGATGATGTCATCAGTGATGTCATCAGTGATGTCATTTGAGATGTCATCAGTGATGTCACCGACCATGTCATGAATGATGTAATATGTGACATCATCAGCAGTGGATTGCGGGTGCGCGAAATATAGTTAGTACAACTAACTATATAGGAGCAATTTCAATGGTTTTGTATGAGTGACATGTCCAGCTAACTCTAACACCCCTAAAGTTTATAGTTTTTTGAGTGAATTTTAAAGGTTTTTTAAATGCTAATTCCTAACTATATAAGGCCTGAAACCTATGTTTTTTTCAGTGAATTTCAAAGGTTTTTAAAATGCTAATTCCTAACTATATAAGGCCTGAAACCTATGGTTTTTTCAGTGAATTTGCAAGGTTTTTTAAATGCGAAATCCTAACTATATAAGGCCTGAAACCTATGTTTTTTTCAGTGAATCTCAAAGGTTTTTGTTAATGCTAATTCCTAACTATATAAGACCTGAAAGCCCACCAGTAATCTCCAGTATGCGTCAGGGGACTGCATTGCAGAGAGGTGTAGTGAAGCCACGCCCCTTTTTACACCTCTCTGCAATAAAGCCCCGTGCATGTTTGAAGAGGGGGAACTCATTCCCCTTGCATACTGGGGGCCCCTGAGGGCCAACTAGCCCACCTGGAACCTCCAGTATGCGCCAGGGGGCTACATTGCAGAGGTGTAATGAGGCCATGCCCCTTGTTACACCTCTCTGCAACGCAGCCCCCTGGTGCGTTTGCAGAGGGGGAACTAATTTCCCTTGCATACTGGGAGTCCCTGGGGGCCAACTAGCCCACCAGGAGCCTCCAGTATGCGCCAGGGGGCTGCATTGCAGAGAGGTGTAATGAGGCCACACCCTTTTTTACACCTCTCTGCAACGCAGCCCCTGTGCATGTTTGAAGAGGGGGAACTAATTCCCCTTGCATACTAGGGGTCCCTGGGGGCCAACTAGCCCACCTGGAACCTCCAGAATGCGCCAGGGGTCTGCATTACACAGAGGTGTAATGAGCGAATGCCCCTTTTTACACCTCTCTGCAACGCAGGCCACTGGCGTGTTTACAGAGGGGGACTAATTCCCCTTGCATACTGGGGGTCCCTGGGTCATATCTGCCCAAATGCCGATATTCGGAACGATTGAAAATGACTTTTCTTGCGAAACATTTGGATTTGGATTATCATGTCCTATACTTTGGAATTTTTGCAAGACTGACTTTGAGGATGCTATAAATTACTCAAGTCTGCCCGAATTGTGTGGGTAAAATTGAAACCTAGTCACTTTGAAAAAGAATGTACTTACGTCTCGTCTAACATTTGGAAGAAATATCTAGTTATATGACAACAGGATACCGACATAACTTGAAGGAAATAAGAATGCCCTGAAGAAGTTCTGTTGTACAGAACGAAACGCGTTGGCTGGCTGTGGTACATAAACTTAAGGAAAATAAAAGCATTTGAATAAACACCAAGATTCAGCGCTTCAATAAGGACTCTAAGTGATATGATTTGATTGGACTAATTGTGCAAGTGGTGCTATGCCAAACTTTGGAATATTCTCCACTACTCTCTACTACTTACTCTCTACTACTCCACTACTCTCTAATACTCAGTCTCTACTACCCATTCTCTACTACTCTACTACTCTCTACTACTCTCTCTCTCTCTACTACTCACTTCCTTCTACTCACTATCTACTACTCTCTACTACTCACTCTCTACTACTCTCTCTCTACTACTCACTCTTTACTACTCACTCTCTACTACTCTCTACTACTCACTCTCTACTTCTCACTCTCTACTACTCTCTACTACTCACTCTCTACTACTCTCTCTCTACTACTCTCTACTACTCACTCTCTACTACTCACTCTACTACTCACTCTCTACTACTCTCTACTACTCACTCTCTACTACTCTCTCTCTACTACTCTCTACTACTCACTCTCTATTACTCTCTACTATTCTCTCTCTGTTACTCACTCTCTACTACTCACTCTCTACTACTCACTCTCTACTACTCTCTACTACTCACTCTTTACTACTCTGTACTACTCACTCTCTACTGCTCTCTACTACTCACTCTACTACTTACTCTCTACTACTCTCTACGACTCACTCTCTACTATTTACTCTACTATTCACTCTACTACTCACTCTCTGCTACTCTCTCTACTGCTCTCTACTACTTTCTACGACTCACTCTCAACTCTCTATTACTCACTCTCTACTCTCTACCTCTCTACCTCTCTCTACTTCTCTCTCTACTAGTCTCTACCTCTCTACCTCTACCTCTCTGACTCTACCTCTCTACCTCTCTCTAGACGCACACATATACACATATATATATATGCATATATATGCATATGCATTTAAATATATGTATGTGTATATATAGATATACATACATATATAAACATATATAATCTGCATATCTATATAAATACAAATATAAATGCATGGATACATATACATATATGCATACATATGCATGTTATTTACATGAAAGTTTTAAAAACACGAATAAAAGCAAAGCTAAAAAGCTACCTCATTACAAACAGAATGGCTTTAACTTAAACGAGGGCGAGATCTATTGCATTTTCAATGCTTGTTTACTTTGGTTCCATCGAGAAGGCATTCAGATGTGTCACACATTTGCCATAAATTCTGAATGTTAGCACTCTAGTTGCTCATTAGATCACTGTAGTAAAGCTACTGCTCACCAGGGAAGTCTGCTGCTGGTATTCAAAGTGCATGTTTCAGTCTGCATGTCAGATTTTTTTTAATGAAATAGAAGAGGATTTGAGAAGTCACTCAAAATGTGCCCTAATTTTTCTTTCTGAAGCACTAATCATAATTTCTATGGCAAAATATACCCCCTCATTTTGTTCCTTTTTAAATTAAATGTTTTAAGAGTTACCACTTTATTCCAATCAAGATGGCTTCAGGTGTGCCATACTTTTGTCATAAGTAATACTGTTAGCGCTCTAGTTGTTCTTTAGTACACTCTGGGACATTCTGTCATTGGGCTATACTTGGGCTACATCTGGGTGATATTTGGGCTACATTTTGGCTCTTTTGTCTCTGGTGGCCATCTTGGGAGACTGCATGGCAGAATTTTTTTAATGAAATAGAAGAGGATTTGAGAAGTCACTCAAAATGTGCCCTAATTTTTCTTTCTGAAGCACTAATCATACTTTCTATGGCAAAATGAACTCCCTCATTTTGTTCCTTTTTAAATTAAATGTTTTCAGACTTACCACTTCATTCCAATCAAGATGGCTTCTGGTGTGCCACACTTTTGTCATAAGTAAGACTGTTAGCGCTCTAGTTGTTCTTTAGAACACTCTGGGACATTCTGTCATTGGGCTATACTTGGGCTACATCTGGGTGATATTTGGGCTACATTTGGGCTCTTTTGTCTCTGGTGGCCATCTTGGGAGACTGCATGTCAGAATGTTTTAATGAAATAGAAGAGGATTTGAGAAGTCACTCAAAATGTGCCCTAATTTTTCTTTCTGAAGCACTAATCATACTTTCTATGGCAAAATATACCCCCTCATTTTGTTCCTTTTTAAATTAAATGTTTTAAGAGTTACCACTTTATTCCAATCAAGATGGCTTCAGGTGTGCAATACCTTTGTAATAAGTAGGACTGTTGGCGCTATAGTTGTTCTTTAGAACACTCTAGGAGGCTGCAGTAGAACACAATGGAATCAACTGACAGTCTCTGTCCTTGTTGGATGTACATGTTTTACTGAGAATGTCAGACTTTATTCTCACATGACTGAGAAAGATAATGTGAATTTACAGAAAATATGCTTTCAGTTTAGCTTATAGATCCCCTTCCAAACCACTGTGGGAAAAGCATGAGATAATAGTTTTCTTTCAAACATGATTCATGATATCCCAGCAGAAGGCTTTTTCACATGGTAAAATCACCTTAGAACACACCACAATTCCCAAAATGAGTATGGTACCATCAAAAAATGATTTATAATGTAACTAAAGTCCTAAAACCCTCTATTAACTACAATGCTTTTTAATGAGGTGCTATCATGTATATTGGTCCCAAGATGGCTGCCAACACTTCTTGGATGAAGTGCTGACAGCCAATCAGATCTCACGATGAGATGTGTGGTTAGGCTCCGCCCAGATATATATGTGTTTTTGAAGTTAATTTTCATAAAAACCACTGGAGCAATTTTCACCAAATATAGCAAAGGCACTTCTGCGTACCAGTCCCTACAATTTTGCCAAATTTGGTGTAATTCTGTTCAGCGGTCCGGGCTGTAGACTTGTCAGAACGTCCTATGGAAATGAACATGGGGAAAACAAGTTTTGGGACCCCCTTTTTTCCCAGCCCCCCACTTCACGAATCCCCCTGAAACTTTCAGGGAAGGAGCGCAGCGGAGCTGGCCCAAATTTTAGAAAATTACACGCAAATTCCGCAAATTCCTCAACCGGCGCGAAAGTTATTCCCAATAGAATGTTGCGGATTTCCTATGGTAGCTAGGTCCTAACCATATATACCAACTGGCTATCGCCAGTAGGTTATATATATATATATGTATATGTGTCCAGGACACATAATTTGCTAATTTGCTATGGCTGATAATAATGTGCTTGCAATCAATGCACATACAATTTGTGGCATAGTAAGTGTGCAATGGGCGCAAATACATGCTAAAAAATAGGATCCCAGCTCTTATTAGTTGATAAAATATAACCATGACTTGGTTGCAATGAGTTCCTTACATTTCTTGACTCTGCTGCTAATGCTCCAGCTCTCGATCACGAGCACGCGCGGAGGAAGTAGACGAGAAGCGAGGATTATACCCTGTGAAATTGAAACTTGACATACAATAAGAGGTTTTGGAAAATAAGTTAATTCTTTGACGACCTGTACAACGACTATATGACACTGTAAATAGCCTTGAAAAAGCCCTGGCGCAAATCGCCATAGGGGGCGAAACACGTGTCGGCTGTTCAAGTTTTAAACCATATTTAATAAAAGTATCTTTTCTACATCACTTGGACTCCGGACTCTAATTATAAGAACAAGGATTCAGCCTAAGGATACCCAAAATTTGATCAAACGCACTCATCACCCCCTTCAAAGACTCAGTTGTTACAAAACTCAAGCGGTCCAGAGTTTTTTGAGTGTGCTTTCCTCAATACATGAAACGTGAAAACTGACATAGACTTGGTATCTCCTGTGGACCACTCCTTTCCCCTAGAAACTCAATCACTCTGTGCAATTAGTACCACAATAACACAGCTTTGCAGCATGGCTTGTTAGCGCTCCATATGTAGTGTTTTTTTTAATGGAATTTCAGTTTTAGGCTGTGGGGCTTGAGTATTCAAGCGCCTTCAGCGAAGTATACTCAGTTAGCGGTGGCAATAATTTAGTGAAGTCATGTAAAAATTGCCAGGTGGACCACCAGATTAGTCCAAGCTCTGGCCACGACTTGCCTGCTGCAGGACCGCCTACCAAATTTTGAGATCCCAACCTGTTTTATAGGGATCTCATTGCTGTCTGTGCATCCAAAGGGGCAGGCACAACGCTTCAATCTCCTTGCTCAGCTTACTTTACTTTTAGTGAAACAAACTCCCAGAGCAGGAATTTGTGTCCTTTAACACAAAAAAACAATGGCCAAGCAACACAGGAAGCGTTCTCCCCATGCATGGGGCCATTGTAAGTGTTCCATATATGGTTCCGCCTTGTCGTACATGGAGAACCTGGGAGGGGAATATGAGTAACGGACACCCTGTCATAAACAGAGCAGAGTGAATATCACTGTGATATGTGACCCCTTGATCTGATGGTCATAAGTTCCCAGGAGATGAAACAGCTGGGGATCTGCCTTCGCAAACCCTGCAGTTCCTCACCTTTCAATTGGGTTGGAGAAGCGTAAGTTTGGCAGTGGGAACACCACCAATTAGGGGCGGCTCCTTCCGTAAAGTGGAGGAGCATTGCCCTACTGCTCCAAGAGCAGGAAAAATAAAATGATAATGTCATTATTATCATTTAATTTTTTGTAGGTTCGGGACTGGGTTAGGCTAGGGCGAGGCTGGTGTCACAGCGGGAGAAGTGGTTTACACACTCCATGTGCGCATGACAGTTTGGGCGGGCGTCTTTGGTCGGCCAATCTGTCATGCGCACTTTGCATGTTTTATACTAGGATGAAATGCCCAGCCTGGTGAGGAAGTACCCAGGCTCCCACTGTCTGTCTGAGTGCCGAACCACGGAGCTCAGACCATTCACAATGCTGCATTGCAGCATTGTGATTGGCTTAGGGGAGCCTTGGTGTGCTTCCTGGTTCTGGCCAGAGCTGAGGGACTAATGAGGGGAGACACGTCGAGGAGGTAAGTGGGCTCCACCCTCGTTCCCTGCCAGCTGTTACTCCCACGTATTGATGGCAGTGCTCCCACTCGGCCAAAGTCTAAATAAGGTCCTTAATCTGTACCTTGTGCAGTATCAGATGATATTTTCTACTCCCTGATTCTACAAACGCATTTAGCAGCCAGTAAGAGGACTCAGTGAGTTAAGCCCTCGCTTGCTTGTACCTTTATGTTCCCCTCTGGTCACACACATGAGTCCCTGTGAGGCTGATTCAGCCATTCATCCTTCCAGGTTCATTGGTAATATGGTCACCTGGTATTTACCATATTACAAACAACCGGGCTGCAGCTGTTGCTATGTTGCGGCAGCATCTTCTTGTTCAATATTCTTTGGTTCTTCCAGCGAGACTGGAAACTCACCATCACTTGTTGGAAGCATTTGCTTTCCACCAAATTAAAGGTAGTGGATGCCTTGCTAACAAGATGCAGGACTTGCTCTGGAATGCTTCCATCACTGATTGTTGCCATTTTATGTGACCACACGTAGTTCCCTATTTGAATCCATATTTGACTCACCTCTAGTGTCAGATTCACCTTAACTTTAACATCAGTTGCGGCTGCTTGAGGTTTCACTGTTATGGTGGAAACTAAGGGAAAGCAAGCATTGACAAAGCCAATCGGTGTGCATTGACTGCTGACCTTTCACCGTCACTAAACCTTTTTTTGTTTGTAAATGATTTGTACTTTGTATAAGAACAAGCATCATCTAAAAGCCCAAATGTATATTTTTTATGTAAAGCATACATTGTACCTGCCATCCCTGGCACTGAATAGGGATTGATCATTTGTGTGCATGTTCACATCGTGCAATAACGTCATGCCATCACTCACAGCTAGGTTAGCCAATGGTTGAGGTGGGCTGACCAGTGCCACACACTGTACGTTGTAGAAGGTGGTGGCAAAATGTGAATTACGCTACAGGATTCCTGCGGACGAAGAAGGATGAATGAAAGCCTCTGCAAATATGTATGTATAGTGTAGACACATTTTATTTAAACAGAGGGACTTAGCTATCATAAAACTAAACATTATTGGAACACTGACCATCTCCACTGATGGTGCCTCACAGGCTGAACTTGCTTCTCATATTAGGGTGGGTGCCAGGGGCAGGGCCGTACTGGCCATAGCGGGCACCGGGCATTTCCCCGGTGGGCTGGAAGGGTGGGGGCCCGTTTTCTTACTGGGAGCAGGTTTTGCCGCATTGCTGCAAAATCAGCCCCCTGTAACAAAACCGGCAGCAATACTAAAGCGGAAGCAGTGCTGCTTCTCGCTAGCATGCGCTATTTCCCCACCTCCAACCCCTCGCCCCAGAATTGCCAGGGCTAGTTTGTGTTCCCAGTCTGGCCCTGGCCAGGGGAAATCTGTTTTCAGAAGGTTGTCAAGGGTCAAGAAAGAGAATAATATTTTGGTGACAGCGGCCCAACTCTGGCCTGCAGTGTGAGGATTGACCAATAGTGAGAATATGTTTTTAGGCGCGACAGACCTGAAAATCCATGGGGCAGATTTACACGAAAGTGACTCAGTGCATTCTGCAAGCCATTTGGGTGCGCTACACTGAGTCACTTTCAGAGCACAGGAATGCGACATATTCAGAATGATATTTCGTATCTCTGTGCTCTCCCCTGCGCTGGGGCACCAACAGCTGCCATGCGCCGGCAAAGGCACCCTTGCACCATGGTGCAAGGATGCCTGCATCCTGGGGAGATTGTTTTCATGCAGGAAGAGGCCCCTTCCTGCACGAAAACAATTGCTACAGGCATTTTCCTATTTTAATGCATGCTGTAGAATGCAGCACGCATTGAAAGAGGAAAAAATTAGAGAAATGAAAACATTTCTCCTCGTTTTGCCTTCCCTGGGGAGGGGTAGCAGTCATACGCATTTCCAGATTTACGATTCCTCGTGAATCTGGAAATGTGTCTTGTTCCATGGATGTTACGTTGGATCACCCACAGCAACACCAACGGAACGCCCCTTTCACGCAAAGGGCTGCGTGTATAGGAACCATATTTACAAGGACAGGATAAACCACGCAGGATGGCTTTTCCGGTCCTTGTAAATACGGAGCAGGAAAATAAGCCACCAGTACATCACAAAAAGTGAGATACTGGTGGTGCAGGGGGCTTGTAAATCAGCCCCATGTGTTTATAAAAGTGTTTTAGTGGCGTACCTCTTGCGCGCGGTTTTATCAAAGACAACAAACAGCGTTCGTGCCTGGGTGTGAGTCCCAGCAGTGTGAAGCAGGAAATGCGCAGTCTGCTTTCGTATGTGCGTATCTCTTACCATTATTGAGGCAGGACAGCTTCATGTCAAAGATTTAGCATTCGCGTGCAGCAGTAAGAACTTAGGAAATGTCCATGTGTGGCTGAATGAAGCTTTGAACATAACAAAGGCTCTCAGTCGAGATCAGTGGTGCGCAAGGATGTGTAGTGCGTCATATCAGTGTGGCGGCCTAGTTGAGATGCTTAGGGAGGTCAGCGTTGTCACGCACAGCGGTGCCGTGGCCCAGAGAGAAGTCCAATTGCCAAGATGGGTGGCCTGTAGTGTGTTGGGGGGGGTGGGAGGGAGGAGGCGAGGGAAGGGGGTGGTTCTGTGCCTATAAGCACTGTACAGTGCCTTATATTTGTTGTGCACTGTCCACTAAGCCTCATGGAAGAAAATGCAAAGAGAGGCATGGGGAGGACTGTGGCATGAACCAGAAAATTGTCATCATTCCCCAGAGCCGTTTACTGTCCAAGAAAGGTGTTAAGTGTCACAGCAGAGCAATTTAAAGTATTTCAGAAAAGTGTGTCATATTCTATCGAGAGATACAGTGTCACCAAGAGATTAAGGTCCTAAATACAAGTTGGACAGTTAATACCGACCGCTGAGTAAACCCGTGTTCACACAGGGGTCGGAATCACGAGCTTGACGCATTCGATAAATATTGGATGCGTAAAATACCTCAACCTTCGTTAAATTTAGGCAGGTCAAACCTGCTGAAATTAACAGGGGGAAATCATACTGTAATTACCATATCATGCCGATTTTCGTGCACCAACATCTGCTCACGATTTCCCAGAAACTCATTATAGGTGCTATTTTTTGCATTCAATAAATAGTGAATCCTGTGATATTGGTGCAGTGCAAAGTTGGCCACTCTGTACATGTCACAGATTTTATATGAAAATGGTCACAGATACATGACATGAACGTGCATTTAGCACGTTTCCTACTTGATGCAATGATAATGAAAATACTTTACTCAACATTACTAGTAAAGAGTTACTTTAATGCAGAATTTGAGAATCTACTCATAAGTGTGTTTAACCGTGCTAATTTAGATGTTTAAATGAAGTCTTAATAAATAATAAAACCAGTCTTGTTTAATAGATAATGTACTTACTAAGGAGAGGAGACTTGATTTTTCTAAACGTGTGCTATATAGGCATGGGCGGAAAATCCGTTCCGCTCGCGGATTTTGCGGATTTTCGGTAAATTCGCAATCCGCGAGATTCGCAAATTTCCCGCAAAATCCGCGAGCGGAACGTATTGGGTCAAAAGTTCAAGCTGACTTTTGTAACTATTTTAGAATGGCGCCGGCAAGCTGCCAGAGACATTCTAAAATAGTTACAAAAGTCAGCTTCAACAGGAAGCTCTAATAGATAAAGTAAAGCAGGTGCTCGAGTTGAAGGTCAAATTCAGTTACACAATCATTAATCACCCCAAACTTGGGGTGATTAATGATTGTGTAACTTAATTTGACCTTCAGCTCCAGCACCTGCTTTACTTAATCTATTAGAGCTTCCTGTTGAAGCTCTTTGTAGCTATTTTAGAATGGCGCTGGCAGCTTGCCGGCGCCAATCTAAGTGGGGCTGAGGGCATAAGGGCACAAAAGTGGGACAGAGGACAGAAGGGGATAAAAAATGAGTGGGGCAGAGGGCAGAAGGGCACAGAAATGAGTGGTACAGAGGGCAGAAGGGCATAAAAAACGAGAGGGTGGCAGTGATTAACCAGGCAAAAAAAAAAACCCGCGAACACGCAAAGCGCCCCGCGAACACCCACAAACATGCAAAGTGCCCCGGGAACACGCAAAAATTTAAAAATCCGCAAATTCGCACGAATTCGCAAATTTTGCAGATTGCGAATTCGCAAATCCGCAAATTTGCGGATCGCGAATTCGCAAAATTCACCCATGCTTAGTGCTATAACGTATGAATACCATTCAGTTATTTGAAACTGTGATTAAAAGTATCCTTGTATATGTAGAATGTGATATTACAAGAAACAATAAGGTTCATGCAATTTGTGCACTAATGTTACATGTATATGCATTTAAATGTAGTTCTTAGTCATACTTAGACCTGATCAAATCCAAAGGCTTACTGTATGCTACATATAGTATTAACTTAATGCAATGCACTAGAATTTAAATTCATTTCCGTTTAAATGTGCACACGCATATTAAATGGGCACCATTGAATTAATGTTTAACTTAACAGTTAAGGCCTCTATTTCATCATGCTGCATTTAATAAAATATGGTATTCCATTTCTGCTAACATGACCTTTCTTGAAGGTATTCACATGAATTGTTAGTTTAGAACAGATACATTACTGTACTAGAGATAGTGAACAGAGCCTGAGAAGAAGACCTTGATGAAGGTGCATGGAGAGCCAGAGGCTAACTGTATAGACTGATTTGACAAATGTTACAATCTACATGTGTCTGAGAAGGAGATGCCGATCCCAGGTCTAGTGTTGGATGTTGCAGTTTGTAACATCGAAATTGGACGAGAACAATAAACCCCTAATGGTGTGATCTGTGGACTTTGCATGTTATAATACACTTATTCCTGAACCATAGAATTATCTTGACTGAGCTTCTGGGAAGCTGACGCTTACCCACTTGATTTCTGTTTGTCTTGTCCCGACTTTCTTCATGGAAATTCCCTAATTTGTGAGTTGTTTGTTCCCTAACCATCCTCTGTACTTTTAAAGTTTAGATTACTAATGTATAGGAGAGAGAGTCATAGACTATTTTCTGAGCATCAGATCCTAATGCTACTATTCTGTATTGCCATCACAGAATTGCTAGTTTGTTTAATACTGGTTCACCTCAAGTTCTTCAGGTGTCTGGGATTTGCAGTTGTTATTCTGTATCTTTACAGCTTGGTTTTACGAGTTGTTTATCTGAACCTGATCATTTATTTGTAATAAACCTTTTGGACTTGGCTACTGATTCCTGGTCCTCATTGTGTAACCAAATGGGTTGCAAAGTTAATTGAAGTTTGATTGAATGCCAATGTTAAATCCCATCACCTTTCAGTCGAATCTAAAAGATCTGTCGGCGGACCAATGGTAAGCAAGTGGGCCAAGAAAATGCTGTATCAATAAAGTTGTATGCCAGGTTCAATAAATATCACCTGTATTTGGAATAAAGGCCTTAATGTCCGAGAATGGTGTGTGGTGCCAGTGTCCCAGAAGGGATGCCCGTGAAAGGTGAATAGTGTTCATGAACATTGTGTAGCAAAGCCTTTAAGAGTTGGGCAGCTTCCAATATTCCAGTTGTAGTTCAAATGCTCCAAAAAGGCATGCTGCGTCCCAGAAAAATGGGTAGTGTGATAAAGAGGTATGTAGCACTTAGGTGTGGTATGGAGTATGCTAAAGAAGCAAGCAGGATCAAGCACAAATCCATGGCTCCCAGAGAGCACAGGTGATCACTGCAGCTCAACATGAATGAGCCACACTTCCTAATCCTGTATATCAAAGGAGGTCCTCGCAATCAATACTTATGGAAGCCCTTGGCGACTAAAAACGCTCATCATTCATACCAGACAGGGGACTGGTGTTTCAGGATACACTACAAATGAACAGAGCAAGGGACAAACAATTTACTCCAAAGCATTGGCAAGCACAACATGGCTACCACCACAAAATACTACCTTTTACATGAGGGGGTCACCTTCAGTGACCTTCATCCTGAATACAAGGTCTTTCAAACAGAATTGCTTCACAACTTGATTAAAATGTCTTCATCCCAGCATTTCACCATAGCTCAGTTGTGCCTCAAGAAACAAGCATAAGCAAAGGCATTAAGTCTGGCTGCCATTTGAGTCCCGACTAAACATTAAGGGCTTTATTATGAGTTTGGCGGTCTTCCAATGGGACTGCCACCACAGCGTTCTCAGGAAGATTACCTAGCACATGGTGAGCCCGCCCGCCATCTTCCATCTTGAAACCAGGGCAGGGGGGTGATGCTTTGGTGGGAGTGTCATGGCGACAGTCTTTTAGGCTCATAGGAGAGCCTAACAAGCAGACCGCTGCCGAGAGAGTGCCTATTACACGTTCCTGCACAGTGTGGTATGCACCACATCGTGTATGCCACACCATTCAGGAATAAGGTTGCAATTCCAAGGGGGGCACAACATAATCCTCTGCATTCCCCCCAGGCCCAGATTCAGCCGGGGGCCCTGTTAGGGCCCTCTTACCTGCATGTCCGCCACCTTTTTTTATGGTGGGGTCCCTGTCATGAAAAGGGTGCTGGATATGCAAGTCATATTAGAACATTGGAATGTTGGGAGCTCCATTGAAAACAATGGAGTGCTCTGGGCCTATAATGGCTGGTATAAGCCTGGAGCTCCAAAATTCCAATGTTTCTTTGTTCACAGCTCTGGCTGTGAACAAAGGCTTCAGGGAACCTGAGGGGATTCCAATCCCCTCATGCTCCCAAAAGGCTTTGTTTTTTTGTTAGAACATTCCGTCCTCTAGTGACAGAATGTTCTAATAGCCTTATAGCCCTTCGTAGATGGGCTATACCGCTATTAAAGTCCCTCTCCTTTGTTAAAGGCCCTCGCCTTCGGCCCGGGGCCTTTAACGCTGGAGAGGGCCTTTAATACCGGGTATAGCCCTCTACGGCGGGCTATAAGGCTATAATATGTTCGGCTCTGCTGGCATCAGCACCGCTGGCATATGCAGGCCTCTTGCAGACTGCTGTTGCACGGCTGGATCCCGGCAGAGGTAGCGGTCTCTTGGCTGCCTCACCATCACACTCATAATACGACGGGCAGACCCGCCCTGGTGGTGCCACCCCGAGTACAGCAGTCCCAGGAGTCAAATCAGTAATTTCTTGACAAAGTACACCATTCAATGAAAAAAGTAAGCAAATGTAATCTTACCACATTTTATTTGTTAACTGAAAGCACTAAAAAGCAGTCTTGTTGCAGAAATTCAACAATTAGATTCAGGCTAGAGTGAAAATACATATACATTTTTCTGCAACATTTTGTGGAATGTCATGAAAAGTTCATGAAATTATGCTGGAATGTGGTATGCTAGTATACAGCATGATTTTTTTTTAAAGCAAGAGTGTACATTATGTAAAGGAGTTTCACTAGATAATAAATAACAGGAAAATGATTCACGTAGAAAAGTATATCGCCAAGACAATTTCTGTTTGAACCAGTCTACTGCTGGTATCTCGTGAGACTTTTTATGCATGATGCACGATTTCACAGTGTTCAGGTAACGTGAAATTCAAGAAGTATGTGAATTTCACTGACATAATTAAACTTTTTCCCAACTCTAGCTAATTCTAACTTTGCAAAAAAATATACCCTGATGTTTGCCTCATTTTCTTTGCATTCATTACACGAATGCCTGAAAAAAGTAAGCAAAGTTATGGGAAATACCAGCGTTGACATTTCACACTATTTATTTTAGCTCAAAGTGTATTTTCACCTCCATTTTTGTCAAGAGGACGCATTTTAAACTAGAAAAATGGTCCAACATCACATGTGACATAGACAACCACTGAAACATTGAGTTACTTTGAATTCTTTCCATGCACAAGCAAAAGGGTTTTTACTCTAATGAATTCTCAATTACTCTACGTGGTGTTATGTCGTAATCTCAGGCATTTTTCAGAACAAATGTAACGCAAAATGCTTGAAATTATGTGAGATTACTTTGGTGTAAATGAAATTTCGCCCGGGCCTAATCCTGACTGTATAAAATGTGCAGTGAGTGAATACATACTATACAATAAGGCTCTTATCTATTAACACAAACATTTGGTGGCTGTGATATTTTGCTCAGAGTCTGGGCCCTAACTTTGTTCAGAAAAAAAAATAACAGCTCATTAACCCTAATAACTCTCTGACTCATGATTTTGGTGTCTGTGTTTGTAATTATCACATTCAAGTATTTTCAGCCACAATTAGCATTGCAGGGGAATCCTGCTCAGGGACACGAAATCTAATCCAGATCCTTCAGATTAGACATTTGCTCCTGCTGCAGAAGTCACTGTCCTTCAGAATCACTCTGGGGAAATCTCACTCTGTGCTTGCTCACAGTAAAAAGCAGAAGCAGTCATCAAGCGTAATGACATGCAGAGACACCCAGAGGTATATTTACAATGAGTTAACTCCACCAGAATGTCACTTTTTCGACGTTCTGATGGCATTAACTCCTTCACCTTATTTATAAGTAAAATGGCGCTAGGGTGCCTGCGAACCATGGGCAGCTTTTTGGCGCTAGGGGTAACGCAGGGATGTGCCGCATTCTTGCAAATACAACTTATCCCTGTGTTTTTAAACTATCGGAGTGCGGCGTTACCAATTTTGGAGTTACACCGCGATTCAACAGTTTCTTGTTAAGTTGCCTCCTAGGGTGCCTCCAGCTCTCATGGGTGTGCAAAGATTTCTTTCTGCCAGCAAAGATTTACAGAGTTCCCAATTTTCACTGCCATGAAGTTTGCTAAGTTTGCCAGTTTATCCTTGCCATGAAGTTTGCTAAGTTTGCCAGTTTATCCTTGCCAGACGTGAGTCCCGTGCTCTCCATGCCACTGGAATATAGGGGCATATTACCAACGAGTAGCAATATTTTTCGCTAACTAGGCTTTGCAACGTTTTTTTAATTGCTAAGCATTGCCGGAAATTATCGCTGAGATAACTTGCTATTAGCAAGGTTTATCTCAGAAGTGATAAAAATCCTCACGCTAACTGCCAAATGAGACATTATCGCTGGAAAACCAACGATAATGTCTCGAAGTTTGGCGTTAGCTTGATGATAGGGGCTCACAAACCTAGCCATGATATCCACCTTCCGTAGGATATCATGGCTAAGTCAGGAAAATACCAGGTGTAAAAAAAGCAGCGCTAACCGCAGTTAGCGCTGCTTTTTTTTATCACTAACAGGGTTAGCAATATCCTTGATAATAGGAGAAATGTCGCTTAACAACATTTCTCCTATTATTTTTCACTGAAATGCCCCCTTTGCATCTCATTAGAGATGCAAGGGGAAGCGTAGAGAAAAATGGTGCTAACATGCAAATTTGAGTGTTAGCACCCTGTTGCTGATAGGGAGATAATTTTATCTCCGCTTTCTTGGCTTTTAAAGCCAAAAAAGCAGAGATAAATCCCTTGATAATATGCTCCATAATTTTTACTGCATAGCAAGATGGCCTTCACTCCCCAAATTAACCGAAATGTCGACGTTTTCCATGTAAAGCTGTTTGAAACTATTTTCTGCACACAGTGGCAACTATTTGAATACTTTCTTCTCTGCAAGTTTACCTGCTGCAGAGCTTGCCTGTGCAGCCACTTATGGTGCTAGTAGCTGCATGTGGTATTTCAAGGTAAAAATATCGACCTAGAAAAATATTGCATCCACTAGCTCGACTACCACAACCTCTTAAAGTAAATACATATCAATAAGTATCAATTTACCATTCATAACTCCACAACCAAGTACCTTGATGAGATAGTTGCAGTCAGTACAGGTCAACATGTTGACCACCATATAGTTGTATAAAACCACAAAGGCAAAGGAACACTAATGGTTGTCATCAAGTATATCTTATACACAGCCATTTACTTTGTGTTAAATAGGAATATATATATATAACATATATTTTCTTAAAAGTCACAATTTGTAAGCAAATGTGGCTCAGCCCAAAAACATTGCCTCCCTTTGAGAAGTTTTCAATAGATCTTCAAGAAAGTAGAATAAAACCTGCAGCTTCGCATGACCCTACTCTCCTCCCAGCCGCGGCCTGTGCTGGTAAGAGCGGTGGGGCATTGGATTTCGATGGACGTGGCCGAGAGAAAAATAAATAAATAATTAATTTCTCCTCCTTGTCTTCTATCAAAATCCAACCCGGCCTCACCGCTCTTACCTGCACGGGCCGCTGCTGTCTCCATCCCTTGGGAGAAATTGGACCCTTTCTCCCACTCCCCTGTTAAAAGCACTGCAGGACTACTGCTTCTGAGACCAACAAGGGATTGCAGCGCTCACTCTTGCTTAAACAAACCAACTGTCTGACAAGACAGGTATTCTCTCGCACAAAGCACATTTGTAAGGAAGCAGCCTTAAACCAGTGAACCAGAAAATTACTGAATGTTAGGAGGTGTGTACTGCCGCAGGGGTAATGGGTATTGAATACGGAAGCTTTTAGTGTCTCCGAGGTGTGTTGTAGCCCTGAGAGGTGTGCAGTTCCCCAGAGAGTAGTGTCACGCGCCATAGAGGTAGTAGTGTATCCAATAGATGTGCGGTGCCCCCATGTAGTTAACTGTATGTATGTATATATGTATGTATGCATATGGTATCTGTATAGCCGAAACCTCGCTAAAAGCCAGCAGAGCGCTGTACCGGGTCAAAGACAAGCTTACAATCAAGTGATAGGAGAGGTAGTTGGTTTGCGGACTGTTAGTGCACGGTTGTGCTGTGAGTTTGTAAATGCTGCTTCAGCTCGTTCATAAATTGGGTCAGTGTTAGGGCGGTCCTGGTGGATACCCAGATTTTGTTCCAGACCCTGGGTGCATAGATGGCAAGAGGTCTGCTAACTGCATATGTGGTATTTGTAGCACACACCTAGCCAAAAGACTGTGGAGCACTGTAGAGGATCAAGTGCAAGTATACAACTAACTAGTGATAGAAGAGGTAGCTGATTTGTGGACTGTTAATGCATTGTGATGTAGCGTTTTTTACAGATGCGCCTTCTGCTCTTTCTTAATCCCTTCGATGCTCATGACGAGCTCAGCTCGTCATGAGGTACACCTCTCGTACACTCATGACGAGCTGAGCTCGTCATGAACAATGGGAATCAATCATTGTCAGCGCACAGGATAAATCTGCACCGCACCGATGGCGTTAAATTGGATCAGCCTTCAGTGCTTTTGATGGGCACATGTTACAGACGCCAGGTGCATAGATGAAAAGGCCAGCAGACTACTTATGTAGTATTTGTATAGCACAAACCTAGGCAAAAGGCGTCTGAGCTCCGTGTAGGGTCAAAGGCAAAGATACACTGAATGATAGAGAACCACAGATCATGCAGCACCCCTACAAACTAATCGATGTAGAGGAATTACGATACCTGAAAAGGCCCATGAAGAAAACACTGGGGTCCTATACCTAACACAAGGCAGTAAAAATAATGCGAATAAAGAGCCCTACAGCCAAATAACGACAGGAAGAAACCAAAACATATTCATCTTTGCAGAAAACATGGTAACATTAACAGCAATTAAGGCAAACAAGATTTACTAGACACCCATTTAATGATTACCTTAGGCATATTACTTTACATTTAATTAAACTAATACAAATTTAAATAATTAATTGCAAGAAGTTTTAATGAAATGTAAATTAGACTTACCTTGCACTGAAGACATTCATTCAAGGGGAACTTGCCCTGCCGGTTCCCTAGTCCAAGCGATGTCTCCAGTCCTAGAGAAATGCAAACAGCTTTACAAATCGATCGTCCATTTACCTAAGCAAGAGGGAATTGATTCGGGTGGAGACCCCTGAACCTTCCCACCATCAAAAATCCTGAAATCAGGCTCCTCCCCCCCGGCAAAAAAACACAGACTTTTCTGTCCCTAAATTCAATATGGGTGAAAAACAGAAAACAAGCCCTGAATGTCCTTTTCTATACAGATTTATTATATATTATTCTCTTGTACTGTCCATATGAAGAACTTCATATAGACAACTTTTCTCCTGCAAGTGTTCCATTATGACACACAGCGCCAAGGAAAAACTGTTGGACCTATACTGGTGCACTGGACCATAGGGGGGTCTGTGTTGATCTAGAGTAATATGTAGTGCCCCAGAAAGATATAATAATAATAATAATAATAATAATAATAAAATCATTTATAAAGCGCCTGGTTACACCAACCGTGCTAGGAGCTGCTACCTAAAGGCTGAGAAAGGGCATCGCTGTGAAGCAGAGGTGGATACGGGCAAACTACACTCACAACTGGAAACGCCAAGTTTTCAAGCCTTTCCGGAAGGCATTTTCCGATGGTTCAGTGTGCAGAACACGCTGTAATGTATTCCAGATTTTTGCCCTTTGTCAAATGTATCACCCCTGAAAATTGCATTTTGGCCCAGCGAGTGATATTGCTCGGCAATAATGTATGTTATTTTGTAGAGAGTGTGTCATGGAGATGTGCAAAGCCTGCTACATAGCTGGTAATATCACTGCGTTCAGCAATCTTTTAAAGTCAGCCCTTATAACCGAACAACCCCTTTCAGCTCTGTTTAAAATTGCCTCAAGACTGCTCAGGACAGTTTCTGTAGATAGGGCCATCGTAACAGCATCATAGGCCACCGGGCAAAGCAGTGCATGTGCCCTGGGGCCTGTCTACACAACCACTCACAGGAATAAAAATGTTTAATGGAAAATTAGTGTTAAATTCTGATCCCTATGCCCGTGGGATCCCCGTAGCTGTCCAGCGTGCCCATGCATTTAGACTGCACTGTCTGTAGAGGAAGCCAAGATGAGACAATTTTCGAGATTTAAGAGCGGATAGAACCCTTGATGGTGAATATAGAACTCATACACTGTCATCACTCTGGGAGGCAGCCGTGACCGCTATAGGTAAGAACGATGGGGCCGGCTGGGAGGGATTTTGAGACACAATCACGAGGGAAAATGAATTATTTATTTAATTTTCCCTTGTGGTCATCTCTCGAAATCCCCCCTCAGCAAGCCCCACCGCCCTACCGCTCTTACCTGTAGTGGCCACGGCTGCTGGGGGAGTAGTAGAAAATTTCTCGTGCATGTGAGACTTGCAGGCGAAACTTATCCTCGGCCCTCTGGATGCTTCTTCTATTTTGGCCAGGTGTGAAAGGAGCCGGAAGGGGCCACCTGGGGAGACTGCAGTGTTACGCCACTGGTTGTCACTCAAGTGCACAGTGCTTCAGGATGGAGGTTTTGAGACATAACTGTTCTGAAAGTTTGTTTTTCGATGTAAGCAGTTAGCAGATGATGATAGGTCACTGCTTTGAAACATTTATGGACTTTCCATGATTTTCAGTTTTCAATTCTACTGTTCTTTTTGGGTGTAGAATGACTTCAAAATGATTAAACAATGAGGGAGATATGTACAAGGAAGTGGCGGAGAGCAGCATTATCTTCCTTGGCTTAATGCCTCTCTCCGCCACTTCTGAAACAAGGCTGCACCATATTTACAAGAATGTATGCACAAAGCAGCACACATGGAAAAAGCAAAAACAAGGATAAATCATGCATTTCTCTGCGTTTTGCCAACTTAAGACCAGGAGTTTCCTGGTCTTAATTTTGGCGCTTCCTCCTATGTACGCCACCCTTGTACATAGGAGGCAGCATCAATATCAATGGATGTTACGGTGGGACGCCCACAGCAAAACACCCACTGTCCACCCCTTTAACTCTAACCATTGCGTGAAAGGGGGCCTTATGTACAAGGAAGCGTTATGCCACGTTAACTGGCTTAGCGCTGCCTTGTACATAAGGTGCAGCCCCTATCTCCACTACAACATCAGAAAAAGTGACGTTGCGTGGCAATAGGGGCTTGTACATATGCTCCTGAATTTACAGGTAGTTTCAGGCAACATGTCATAATCATCGAGGTAGACCAAGTGGATGTTGCCAATTTTCCATCTTGAGAGACACTTTTTCGTTAATATTAAGGGTGGGCGTAAAATCCGTTTTGCGGGCGAATTTGCGGATTTTCTTAGATTAAAAAAGAATAGATCGTACAACCGTGTGTTCATGGGTCTAGCTCTGAGAATCTGGAACTCCTTGCCATCCGAGATCAGATCAAATCCTTCCACTACTTCCTTTAAAAACTGGTCAAAAGACTACTAATGAACAAACGTTAATGCACTGATAATGCTCTTGTGTTTTGTTAATAACCAAAATCTTGAAGTATTTTCACTGATGTTCTATTATATGCTTTTACCTTCTTTTTATTCTAGTCCTCATTTCCTCAATGACTCCTTTAACTCCTTCAACTGTTGATTTTTGCTAGTTTCCATTTTGTTAATATTCCTTGATTGCACATCGCACATCTTGGTTCTTTCTATTATATGATATTTTTAATCAGAACGCTCTATGGCACCTCTGATACACACTACTCTTTATTCTTGAATATTTTCCCACAAGTTGTAACTTCACTTACCTTCTTTATGTTTTGTATACTTGCTGACGACAACTCTGTACAGCGCTCTGATACACCTTTGGGTCTTGTTCGCTCGCTATAAAATTTTTCAAATAAAATTAAAATAAATGAATAAATAATGATTCCCAGAATTATACTTGGAATGCTGTGCCAGACTCAGGTTAGCCGGGGTATATCCTGGAATGTCATGTGATGCATTCCATTTTCTCCTGTTCTGGGTATGCGGAAATCCACATAGCATAGATTTTTGCACAGGGGGAATCGAGTGTTGCAAATTGTATTTCTTTTATTCTCTGCAGGGGAAACATTTTTTCTCTGGAGAGAAAACCCTTCCACTAAAGCTCCAGCAAATCTGTAGGTGATCTGTTTTGCTTTCAAGCAACTTTACTACCATTTCCAAGGTGGAAAGGGGTCGCATTTTAGTTTGTGTAATCTCATAAATATACATGAGATATTTGCGGACCTAAATGTATGTCCAAAAATACTTTTCTGAAAGGGGTCTATTTCGTCTAGATTATTGTATTCCATGGCTTCTGTGACCCATCTGCCAACGGGGAGATCTGTTGATGCCAGAAAGGACATTACACTCTAAGAGCACCGAGAACTGAACGATGAAGGAAACACACATACATTTATATTTTCTATGCATTATGTCATTCTTTTGAATCATCTCACCATGCTGGATTACATTTAATTGAAATGCAGATTGAAAATTGAACAAAATTGTGTTACTTTTGCAGTTCTGGACCTTATTAACCTCCAATGGCCCTGATTGAAAGAGCCCTTTATGGGTTATCAATAATTATTATACATGATAAAATCCAAGACCCCAATATTCGGTATTTATCAGGTGCAATATATATTGTGTATGATGAGTTAAGCCCTTCAAAATGGAGAATATTCTCTGGGTTTCTGTGTCTTGCGTGCCAAAACTGCAACGCCCATGTATTTACCAAACCTTTTTTATTTGATAAAATCGATCGGGGTAGAGGGAGCGCAACGGGAGAATTTAATAATAATTTAAAAATAGGAATACTTACCTGAAGCTGCAGGCTGCCTTCCGCAATGCGCCTCAGTGTTCTTCTTCCTGGTCTCTGCAGATACTGGGACAATATTGCTGACTCACTGTGCTGTTTCTCCAACCCGGTTGTACAATACAGCTGGGTTGGAGAAACCTAAGTGTGCATGTATGTTTGGCTGGCCTATGACGGCTGGCCAAACACACATGCGCACTTAGAAGTACACAAACCACTTCTCCTCCCCCCTCCCATCTCCCTGCCCCCACATACATGCTGGTTCAGCCAGCAGGTGAAAAAAAACAAATGTAGAATATAATTTTATTTTTTACCTGCTGGCTCTGAGCCAGTGGGGCGACACTCCTCCTCCATTACGGAGGAGCTGTCCCTGCAGGGGAATACTTTTGGGGTAACAAGTCTATCACACCAGCAATTACCTAGAACAGTGAATACAGCACCTCTTAAAATGACAGCCATTGCACAAATAGATATTTGTATAAGAGTCGAGAAACATCAGCACATAATCAAGATCCGTCTGTACATTATATAATGAAAAAGTCTTAATGCTTGAAAAACCTGATAATCTCTTCAGAATATTTGAACATGCACGGGCATATTCATCCTAAGGTTGCGTTGACTTTGCACCATGCAACGGGGTGACAAAGTGATGCAACACTTCAGTGCAATTTATCAATCCACTCAAGGCCACCTTGCGTGACTTGATAAATCCAGAGCTGCGCTGGCGTTACTCTGCCCCAGGAAGGCATTCCATGAGTTTTGCGTGGATGTTCCCACACAACACCCATGGATTTTGGTACATTCCCATATTTACCATAAGTAGTAGCCCTTTGAATGCACCCAAACTGCTACACCTCACCAAGGGAAGCATTACAAGGAGAAATATATTGATTTCTTCTTGTTTTTTTCTCTTTCTTGCGTGTTGTACTCTGCAGCACACATAGAAAGAGGAAAATGCCCGAGGGAAAACAATTGCGCTTACAACGACAGCACCCTTGCACCATAGTGCAGTGCAAGGGTGCTGGTGTTGGCGCTAGGCAGCACATTGTACGCCAGTGCTGGAAAAAAACGGGAACATGCGTCTAATGTTAAATACAGCGCATTCCTGTCTTTTTCGTCATGCAGCACAGTGTAGGAAGGTGGCTTGCCACGCTTCGCTGTGTGACTTGTTGATAAATATGCCCCAGACTCTCTAGTTATTTTTCCTTTATTCATCATTTATAACATTAATAGTAATCCTTTTAGTTTTTCTATTAAGTTACTCAATTATTTATAAATATTAATGACCCATTACCTAAATGAAAAGGGAAATGGACTTTTTTGTTGCAATTATTTAAAAAAAAAAACAATTGCATCCGTCCCTTACATTACTAATGGGTGAGTTGTTATTGAGCATTCGCGATTGGCGTGAAAAGGGAAAATTCTTGCTATGTGTAGTAGCAAAGTTCATCCTATTTTCACCATCTACACATATGCTGCCTTTACTATTTTCTCAGCCAGGGCATAACTAGTTGGAACATCCTGAAACAGGAATTGGTGCCTAAGAGGTTGCACCCTAGTGAAGTGGTGTGGCTCGCTGGTTAGAGGCGGCAGACCCGAGAGCAGAGGACGGCCCGGGACCAGGGTTCGATTCCCGGCGCGGCAGGTTTCTGGACCAGGGTCAGCGGACTCGATAATTCTCTCGCCTCGGTGCCCACTCTGATCAGAGATCACACTCGGCAACTCTGGGCATTAGCTTGCCTCATCTTCACTAACGGCCCCACCAGACCGCCGGGGATGCCTGGTCTCACCCTGGAGATACCCATTAAGGGACCATCTCTCAGGGAAGCCAGGAAGGGTTTCGCAGTGGTCGAAGCGCCTTGGGACCCTCTGGGTAAGTAGTGCGCTATATAAATGCCTATACATTACTTTACACCCTCTCATGGAAGACCCATAGGTGCCAGAGAGAGCAGCTGGAACTGAGGAGGGTGTGTGAGCCACCTAGGTCACGTGCCAGGAGCAGCAGCACAGACCCAAGGCCGGTCCAGCCCACGGGTACCAGTACAGTAAAGTCCTACTACTTAGGGCAGAGCCCATATTTGATCCACTGAGTGCAAGTGTCTTATGTGAGGGAGTGCCGGGTGGGTCTGAGTGACTGGTAGACCCCATTACAGAAGGGGTGGTACAAATGCAAACAATTGGGAGGGCGTTATCAAGGTATGGCTAGGAGGACAGTATAAGTGGGCAGGCAGACTGAGTGGGCAGTTTTGGGAGAGCAGTTGGTATTTTTAGTGCCCTGGGTGTGGTGATCTCAGGAGTGGACAAGAAGAGTCGTCCCATTGGCCTGAACAGAAGTTACAGAACCTTGGGGCATATTACCAAGCAGGGCGATAGGCAATTATCGCCGCTTTAGCAGCCGTTTTCGGCCGCTAATCGGCGATAATTCTATTGTTCTATTAGCAAGCTGTCGCTAACAGCAGTTAGCAACAGTTTTAGGCGATAGCAAGCAGTTTGGGTCCCGCTTTGCATGCCAGCGATATTTATCCCTAATGATATGCAAAGTGGGCGTACCTAACCTGTTAGCGACTGAAAGCAGTCGCTAACGCCGCTATCGCCTATTAGCAAGTCAGGCGTAGCGATGGAAATATTCCCGCTATCGCCAAAAACTAACGCCTGCTCTGACCAGTTCTTAGCCATGTTATCCAATGGGAGGTAGATAACATGGCTAAGAGCATTTTGTCGCTAATGCGTGAATATCGCTGTATTCTCAGCGATATTCACGCTATCGCCGGAAAATGTATCGCTTTGGAGATAAACGTTGCTAATAGCACGTTATCTCTTTGCGGGCCGTCCCAATTATCTACTCCCCAGCACATTATTTCAGTTTTAGTGTTGTTTATTAAATAACCAGAATGCTGTCCATAGTCCAGCATGATCTCCTCTATTCTGGGGAAGACCTCCGCCGGATTACTGGTGTAAATCATTAAGTCATCCGCATAAAGAGCCAATTGGGAGGAATAATCATTTATTCTAAAGGGGGTGACTCTATTATCCAATCTAAGAGCCTGTGCCAAGGGCTCAATGTATAGATTGAACAAAAGGGGTGAGATAGGGCACCCCTGTCTAGTCCCTCTCCCCACACTTAATCGAGGAGACAACAGACCATTCAACAGTATTGCTGCCGAGGCTCCTCATAGCAATTCCTTAGGGTATTGATGAAGGTCCCCCCAAACCTCATAGTTTTAAGTACATCCCACAAAAATCCCCAATTGACGCTTTCGAACGCCTTGGTGGCGTCATATGCAGCCACCGTCAGTGGCTCCGACCGTGTCACCGCCAGATCAATACAGCCTATGAGTTGGAGGGTCAGCTCATGGATGTGCCTCCCCGGAATGAAACCTTTTTGGTCTGGATTATTCAGGGACGGGGCCAGCCTGGCCAATCTCCCAGCCAACACTCCAGTAAAGATCTTATAATCGGTGTTTAGCAGGGAGATTGGCCTATAAGACTACGCCCTAAGAGGGTCTTTACCAGGTTTTAATAGCAAGACAATAGTGGACTCTTTCCAGGAAGGTGGGATTTTACCATGCGGGCTATAAATAAAGTTAAATAATTCACACAGTCTAGGTGCTAAAAGATCTATGAATATTTTATAGACCTCACCCGGTAAAGCATGAGGCCCGGCTGCTTTATTTTTTTGTATTTTATTGATTGAATTCTTATATAGGTATGTTAAGTTGGCCTCATTGAAAAAGAACCACTATTTTGTATTAAATAGGCTGTATTTTACGCCAAAAAAAAATAGCAAAGTTTGCTGTCCCCCCCCTTTGTGTCCAAGGTGTGATTCAGCAGAAGTGGACGATATTCACATGTTCTATGATTGCCCTGTGATTGGTCCCTTTTGGACAAAAGTGGGAAAGACACTGGATAGTGTTTTAAAAGTAAATATTGGTTTGAATGGGGTGAGGGTAATATTTGGGTTGGATTCGGAAACTATAAATGAGCTCAGTGAGGAACAGATTGCCTTATTTTTCACTCTAATTATTATTGCTCGCAGAGAAATTTGTATGCTGTGGAAAGATCCAGCCCCCCCACTGCATGATAAATGGCTACAGTCTGTCCTAAAAACTGCACGGCCAGAGTTGGGGGCTATATATAATAGAAATACCATAGTTTGGCTCCCACTTTGGGAATGGGCACTCGAGCTGAGGCTGGTATCCGATTCCGAGATTGTCCAATTATTACACCGGGCCCCGGGACAAAGGGGTAGCCAGTTCGGCTTCAGGTGCAGCAAGGACCCCGACCCTGGGCGCACAAGAGAGAATAAAGGGTTGTTGGTGTCTTTCTTTTGCAAGTGCCAAAGGTGAGATGAGGACAATAAAAAGAAAAAAGAAAAAAAAATAGCACGTTATCTCAGCGATAATTTCCGGCGATGCTTAGCGATAAAACATTTGTTGCTAAGCCTAGTTAGCGATAAATATCGCTAATCGTTGGTAATATGCCCCTCATTTTTTTAAATTGCAAACAGTTATGCACTTTGCCTACCTATTCGTAGGTTTGAAAAAAATGACAGTTACGAGCCAAGAGGTTTTGCAGCTCCGCAGCCACATAATATTAGATGTGTAGAAAGGTGGCTGAAAATCTGTACTGTAATGTACATTTCTCCTTCCCCAGCAGCACGAGACCCAAGCAATAAGCAAAGCAGGCAGCTTAAGTGCACTTCCATTTCCTCTGGAATCCCTGTTCCAAATCAAGCAGCAGCATGACCGGCAAAGTTTAAGGTGATTAGAGACAGCTCAAGTTAAATTAACGTAGCGCCCACTTAGGGGAAGTCTATTGATGCAAATAAATAAGGGCGCTACGTCCACTGAACAGATGTTCTGCCTTTTATATTTTGTTGCTGTTTTCTGACATTAGAACTCCCGAAACAGCTATTTTTTAGATTTGGTGGGGGGTTCTGTTCTCGTGGTTGTCAACGATTATGGGGTTACCCAATGTCCCTCAGAACCTGTGACATAAATACTGTATCATACACGTGGTTCTGTCGGATTTACTTATCACATTGAAGAAAAATGTTTGAACGGCACACAAGAGAAATAAAATCATAGGAAACTACTTATGCAAATATTTCACCAATCATGTTTTTGTGTTCTAAACATGTTATTGATTTTGCAGATAGTACATATTACAGAGTACAAATAATACAGCTGACTTAGCGCCAACATTTCATGATTAGACACTTTGGAAGCAGTTGAAACAGCGACCCTATCCTGTAAAATAAACCATGGATAGAAAATAGCAGAGGCCTTAAGCAGTAGAAAATACAATACACAATGGATACACAACGGACATTGCTTCGCAAGGTTGGTAAAACCCCAATACAACGAAATAGGATCATAACAGTGAATAGCTAAGAGGGATTAAGTAGGCAGCTATGTCTCAAATGTTGGGGGAGAGACGGGGTGACGGGCAAAGGAAAACTACGGGGAGGGAAGAACGCTGTATGACCACTAAGCAAAAAAGAAAAAAGAAAAGTGGATTTGATGGGGGGAGAGCTCACATCAGCCAGTAACACCAGTGTGGTAGCGTAGGCAGGGGCGCAACTTGGTCTTAATTTCGGGGGGGGGCTAACATGGCAGATGAAGGGGCGTGGCTAATGTAAATCAATGGGGCGGAGCTAAAATGGCAGATAATCAGGATCGGTTAATGCTCAGGTCAAGCTGAAAAAAAAATTGGTGAATTCTGCATTTGAAACTGGACAACAATTAAAGCACACATTTTTGTTAGTTTGATGCATTGCCCCCCAAAACCCATACTCACCCTGAATCTTAAAATTACCCCTGGCACACCAAAACACATACCCACACTGAACCCTAAAATTAACCCCCTCACACCATAAAACCCATACCCGCCCTGAAATCTATAATTACCCCTGGCACCCCAAAACCCATACCCATCCTATCCCTAAAATTATCCCTCCCCGGCACCCCAAAACTCATACCCACCCCACACCCTAAAATTACCCCCTGGCACCCCAAAACCCAATACCACCCTGAACCCTAAAATCACCCCCCTGGAGCCCCAAAACCCATACCCGCCCTGAACCTTAAATTACCCCTGGCACCCCAGAAACCATACCCATGCTGAACCATAAATTCCCCCTTGCCCCCCAAAATCCAAACCCACCCTAAACCTTAAAATTACCCCAGGCACCCCAAAACCCATACCCATGCTGAACCATAAATTCCCATCTGGCACCCCATAACCCATACCCACCATGAACCCTAAAATAGCCCCCTGACATCCCAAACCCACGCCTGCCCTAAACCCTAAAATTACCCCTGGCACTATAAAACACATACCCACGCTGAACCCTAAAACTAATCCCATGGCACCTCAAAGCCCACACCCACCCTGACCCTTAAAATTACCCCTGGCACCCCAAACCCCATGCCCATGCTGAACCCTAAATGCCCCCCGGTAACCCATAACCCACACCCTCCCTGAACCATAAATTCCCCACTGGCACCCCATAACCCATACCCACCCTGAACCCTAAAATTGCCCCCTGACACCCCAAAACCCACACCTGCCCTGAACCCTAAAATTACCCCTGGCACACCAAAACACATACCCACACTGAACCCTAAAATGTCCCCTGGCACCCCATAACCCATACCCACCCTGAACCCTAAAGTAGCCCCCTGACATCCCAAAACCCACACCTGCCCTAAACCCTAAAATTACCCCTGGCACTATAAAACACATACCCACGCTGAACCCTAAAATTAATCCCATGGCACCCCAAAACCCACACCCACCCTGTACCTTAAAATTACCCCTGGCACCCCAAACCCATACCCATGCTGAACCATAAATTTGCCCCTTGCCAGTGCAGGTGAAGCTTTTCCTTTGTAAATTAATTCCTACTGGCGTCATAGCCCAGGGTTTGCTGTGTGTGCACTTGTATGGAATACACATCTATACAAGTGCACAGACAGCACACCCTGGGCTAAGATGCCAGCAGAAATTCCTTTACAAAGGAAAAGCATCACCTTAACTGGCCATGCCTTCCCCCTGATGTGCACATCTTCACACCCCTTGCTCACAACCCATCAAGTGCTTAGGTGAAATCCCTGCCTTCAGGCAAGGATTTCACCTCTGCGCCACTCTAAAGGAAAACAAGAGGTCAGGGCATGGGGGTTCACTCGCCGAAACTGTTCAGAGGTTGGCTGTCTGGCTCGGGCTGCTGGGCCTCTCAGAAAGCATTAAAAAAAAATCACATTCTGGGATGGATGCGCAGCCTTCTTGCACCATTTCAGTGCGTGTCATCTTAGCCCGGGCAGAGGAGGCGACGGGGGGGCTGAAGCCCGGTGAGCCCAATGGGTGTTGCACGCCTGAGCGTAGGGCCTTATTTGGTGGACATACATTTCTCAAGGGTATGTTAGATTGCCTGTGTCCCTGTGCGTGCCTTTAAGATAGGTAACCTATGCCCGCCCCATGTGATAAGAAACATTATTGAGTGCCTTCCATTCCCACAGAATTATTTTGATACCCACGGTGAGCAAGAGGTCTAGGAGAGCCATAGCCTTATCCCTCAGTCTTTGCGGCATTGGTAGCATACAACCGTAACAACATTAGGAGGAAACTTAAGGGAATGCTCACCTTGAAAATGGCCTGGCGTTGGTTGCCTATGGGGCATTTTCTCAAGAACGTGTGTTAACCATCGCAAATTTAGCGTAACACAACTTTGTATATCGCAGTCTATCGTGAGAAAATAACACAGTCTTAATGTCCGATTCCAAACCCGGCGGCACCATGCAATAGTAGCATGATAACCTTCCAAATGACCGCGTAAAAATTAACGTGACAAACAAAAAAAGTGTAACACGAACGCCCAAAGAGTTGCGATGCCCCAAAGTGTGATTACAAAATCAGCCAAAACCAGCGACAGGCCTGCAATTCCCACACGTCATGCGTGAAAATGCACTATAAAAGCCAAAAAAAAAACCCACACCAAAACCAATTCAAACTTCGTAGCACCATGGATGCACCTGGACTGAGTGCAGAGGACAACCCGAACCCCACAAGCTCTGCTGAGGACCAGCATGGAACCCCGTGTCCGGGGAAGGAGAAGAGGAAGAGGAAGACGGGGTTCAGTCCGCTGGAAGACCAGATCATCGTCACAGAGGTGATAGAAAACTATCAACAACTGTTTGTCGCCTCCACTGCAGCACTGGCAAGCCAAACGGAAATATGGCAGACCATCGTCACCAACTTCAATGCAGTCGGAGTGTCGAGGAGGTGAAGGGAGGAGGTGAAGAGGCGCAGGCATGATGTTCAAAGCCAGACCAAACAGAAACTGGCTGCCAACAGGAAGGCAGCACTGGGACAGGAGGTGGGAGTCCTGCACCACAGGAAGAGCTGGATAAGCTGGAGGAAATGGTGGCCACAATCACCAGTGTGGAGACGGTGGCAGGAGCTAGATATGACCTGACCCAACAGCAACAGGATGAGACACGACCAGGGACTGGGGGGACAGGGGAGATGGGCACAATGGCACACATGCACAAACATGTGTAGCACACTGCACAAGCACAATGATAGTGGAACATGTCCCTGATACCTTTGGCACACTGCGGCACACATACAAACATCAAGTAGGCCCCTGTTCACCATGTGCACATATGGGCCCCCTCCAAATCACCAACAACACAACCTATTCATGCACATGTGATGAATCTAGAATAGCAGTGGCTGTGTGAGCCATACTGACTATGCAAGTGACACTGCATGACGGAAAGCATGACAGCAGACAAAATACATGACATGGTGCATGATCCAACATGGAGGTGACCCAGTGTGGATCACATCCGTAAAGGACCAGGTCACACTCTGACATATCTACGTGCACCCACAACCCATGCCGTCCAATACAAGCATCAAACAAACAATGAACAAGGCCACAAAACCTGTCCCAAAGCACAAATGACCCAAGTCACAAACATTTCAGCCCCCTAAAAGCACACCATTCATAGGCACACCCCCTCAAAGGGACAAGGGTGCATGAAATCAGAGCTGCACGGGCGACTCCCCCACAATGCAGCACACACACATAGCAACCACAGAACATCAGCAATGACGGAAATGTGGTACAAAGTGCAACACCTACCCCACAGGACATAGGACACAACAGGTTCCGCTTGTGCATAGTAACCTGACACTCACATCTGGCATTGCCTGACACTGTGTGATGATAATGTACGGGTACTACCACACATCTGTCATGTAATCGTAATTCCCACTATCTGCCATCAAATAGCCAGCTCCACCAAAGCAGTCACAATGTACATTCTCATGCAGTCTGTATGTAAACATTTGCAAAGCGGCAACATACATGGGAAACTCTGTTTACCTGCATCTCCCCTTAACATTGCAGAGGGACAAAGAACACTTTCTGCAGAGCAGACCACAAATCCCATCAGTGATGATGAAGAGGACAACCTGCACATATGTTCAGACACCCTCCAACGGATAATGGACCGCCTTCGCACCCCACCCCCAGGAGGAGGGCAACACCCGTTTGCCTCGAGGTGAACCCACCACCTGCATGGACCACACAGCAGAAAACACACACCAGGACGGCTGTCACCCAGTACCCCCATGAACAACACATGGAATTTCAAGGCCGCATGTTGGGTTGCCAGGTGGAGTTGGCTGATCAGCTGCGAGTGGGTTTCAAGCTCGTGGCAGCCAAACTCAATGCCATATGTGGATGTCTGAGTCCCATCAGGGACCACTTGCAGTCCCTAACAGATACCTACTGTCCGCACCATGCTCCCGACAATCCTTGGCTGACATCGCTGGGGCCATTACTCGGATACAAGAACTGTCTAGTCAGACAGGTACCAGCGATGACAGCACAGAGTTGGCACAGATGAGCAGGACATTTGAGACCACCCAACAGATGCAGGCTGGAAGTATGGCTGCCACGGCTGAACACCAGCGAGATGCAGCTGGGATCTTCCATGCCTTGCAGTTCATCATCTTGCCATTGCTGCCACTGAGCCTGTCCCAGAAAACTGCCGCAGGAACTTCGACACACACAACTGCAACCCCTGATGTGTCAGTAGCACACAGTGATGAAGCCCTAATACCTTCACACACTGATGTGTCAGTGGCACACAGTGATGCAGCCATTACCCAGCCACAGACACCGGACACACTGGACAGAGAAGAAGTATCAGAGGACTAAGATGTGGATGGTAATGACTATGTGAGGAAGGAGGTAGTAGCACCCATCACTGCCATATGGTCTGTCCCTGCCTGGTTGTGCCCTATGCATCATGCCCTGGGACAACACCTTCCACTAACCCCCCGAACACTCTGCAACAATCCCCTAGACCCTGACATGGACTGCCATGTCTTCACTGGTTGACAATTACACAGCAATCCTGCTGCGGACTGTACTCTCCCTCTTACAAATCACTACCAATCCCAAAAGGATTCTGGTTGGCCCACCACTGGGCTTCCATGTAATGTGGGCTTGGCAAGGCCATGTACAGCTCCTGCTCCGGCATTCACCAGAATGTGAATAAAACATTTGAAATCACACAGCTTTTTCATGAGTATATTCACTCAAGTATGAAAGTATGGATGGATGTAGGGACATTGATTGCACAAGAAGGTACACCCTGGTAAATTACATTAATGCGCATGTTTAACCTTGAGCCACATGGCCAGTTGGATGACTGTGAAGGTGAGTACTAGCTGTGGCCTCATTTCACATTAACAACTATCTCGCAACACCCCAACTTAGGCACACGCCCATGTATTGAATAGGGTTGTGTGTAGGAATGACCAAATCGGTAGCAGGCCAGAAGTGGTGTCTTACATCACATGTGACAACAAAACTTCACTTCGCACACCAACTCACACACATCTGTGTGGACCCATTCTGTTTAGATTTATAGCATTTCTCCACACGGTCAGAGGTTGGACACCATACTCACATTGCTGAAGACACATATGTACACAGGCCTGCCAGCAACTATCCCAAACACAATGTTTGGCTCACAGAGGTGGACCTGTCAAAAGGGACCCACCCCCATTGTACATGAGTCAGTTAGTCCTTCCCTGTGTAGGGACGATGCTCATTGTGGCACACGATTTGTCAATCTACTCAACACTCATCACGGTTGGACAGTAGTGAAGTTGCACAAGAAGGTACACCCTGGTAAATTACATTAATGTGCATGTTTAACCTTGAGCCACATGGCCAATTAGATGACTGTGAAGGTGAGTACTAGCTGTGGCCTCATTGCACATTAACAACTATCTCGCAACACCCCAACTTAGGCCCACGTCCATGTATTGAATATGGTTGTGTGTAGGAATGACCAAATCGGTAGCAGGCCAGAAGTGGTGTCTTACATCACATGTGACAACAAAACTTCACTTTGCATACCAACTCACACACATCTGTGTGGACACATTCTGTTTAGATTTATAACAGTGCTCCACATGGTCAGAGGTTGGAAACCATACTCACATTGCTGAAGACACATATGTACACAGGCCTGCCAGCAACTATCCCAAACACAATGTTTGGCTCACAGAGGTGGAACTGTCAAAAGGGACCCACCCCCATTGTACATGCGTCAGTCAGTCCTTCCCTGTGTAGGGACGATGCTCATTGTGGCACACGATTTGTCAATCTACTCAACACTCATCACAGTTGGACAGTAGTGAAGTTGCATAGACTTTATTGGCATGTGCGTGTCAGTACAGACAAGGCAACAGCCACAACATGCAGGGACATGCTTAAGACACTTACACGCAGCATGGGAACATGTTGAGGTGCAAGACATGGGGAGGCAAACATGTACACGAAACCGTTACAGGCCACCTTGCCTTGCTGGACGAGTCATGTGATGTTTGGCATCTGCCCATTGCCCTGTGTGAGGGGACACGACTCACAGCCCATGGGGTCTGCAAAGTGCTCTGCCACCAGACTGTGCCGACTGTCTGCTCTGCTGACAGTGATCAGGTGAAAGGGTCTGACAAGGTCACATGTTGTTCTACATTGCCATGTGTGTACTCTCCCCCCAACAGTATGTCTGAATTGGTAACGTTGCCAAACGACGCTGTGCTGCTCTGACCATGGAACTGCATCACCTTGCATGGGTGTGTGTACACCTGTGTAGTTCCACACACATGCATTCTGATTCCGGGCGGATACAAACATGTCAACTGTTCCGGGCAGATGTGCTCAGTCCATGCCGTTTCCCCAATCCGCAAAACAGCCCAATAGGGGTGCGCTTCGATGTGGTCACTGCACACGAGGAGTTGTGCAATTTCCCATGCACAACTGCCAGAACATACACCAAAGATCAGTGCATCCCATACACAACTATCCCGGTGACACTCCTGTTTGTGGGCCAACAGGGGGCGCACTGTCAGGTCATATTCCAATTCAGCTACCCTTGCGTTGGATAGGCAGACCTCCATGGGCCACTGGAATGCGCATGATCGACAGTGGAACCAGGGCTGGACGCTGGTGACGTAGGCAAGATGGAAACACAGGCGGAAACTGATTCGAAACACTGCGATTGGCAGGGATCCCAACAGATGCAGCATTCGTGCATGTTACAGTTCCACGTGACAGGAGTTGTGCATGTGCCCGGGAATGCCTGCCATTGCGTTTGTTGGTTTCGTAGCACAGCACTCCTCAGACCGGCGGCAGTCTGTAGACGATATGCCACAGCTCTGGGCAATGAGTCATTTGGACGTATGGGTAGTTTTTAACCAATGTGTCAAGGACATCCCTTGCACGTGTAGGTCGTGCAGGGACAAGTGTTTGTGGGGTGTGGGCATATTGGTTTTTCATTAGCACAGCTCGTGGTGTGGGAAGTCATCGTAGGCTGGATTGGTATCTCACGCAGGGTGTGCCGGCTGCATTTAGGACCAATGTTGGGGGTTTGGTTGGCCTTCCGCCTTGCGTGTTTAGACAAAGGCGCTTTCATACCTAATTTTAGTCTGACTACTGCTTGCATTTCTGAAATGTGATGTGGCGTTCACGCTGATTTTGATGCCAAGCCTGTGATTTGGGGTGCACAAATTTCAAGACACACGCAGCTCTTGGCATGTTTGCATGAGTCAAGGGTCCGATTGGCCTTGCGCTCCTTGTTTAGTCTCTCTCTCTCTCTTTCTCTCTCCCTCTCTGTCCTTTGATGAGTGCCTGACTCACCTTCTCATCTTGGATATTGTTTCGCAGGCTGTGAGTCACAGATTGTCCAGGGATGTCCTGCCATGTCTCTTCTCAATAGTTGTTTGGAGACAAATTAGAATGTGACATTTTCTTTAGTCTTTCAATGGTGAATGAATAAATCAGGATTTCAGTACTCACGAGTATGTTGATTGTTCAATTATGCGACATCAGGCTGGTGACTTTTTCCATGTTTTTGAGCCATTGATGTGCAGTGTCTTGGTCTGGGGGAGGTGGGGTGTGGCCGGGGGGGCCTGTGGGGGTGGTGGTCCTGGGGTGGTCGCTGTGGGTGTTGTGGCCCTCTTCAGTGTCTGGCCCGCATGTTCATTGGCTCCATTGCATCTGTTCTTCAGGTGTGGTTCTGAGCTGGGCTCCCTTTTGTTGTGCAGGCTGTCGTCCAACTTTGCACCAGGTCAGAGCGGGTGTTACTATTCCTGCTGTTAACACACCTTATCACATGTTTTGTGGTCTTTTCGCCGATCTGGCTGGTCGTTGAGAATTTTGCAGAGTGGTGTTGTCGCAGCTTTTTGTACCGGAACGCCTACTCAGCATCTCATTAGCGATAGTTGCGGGGGGGTCATCTGTGGCGATGTTTTTTTACGGCTGCCTTCACAGGTAAACTGGTGCTATGAGCTGTTAGCACCAGCTTGTAAATGGGGTGATAATTTTATCGTGACATTGGCTGCGATGAAGTGCCGATAACTCAGCGATAACTCCTTGAGAATATGCCCCTATGTCTTTCCAATAAGAGGTGAGCCATTTACAAGAGAAAAACATGTGTTCGGAGTCGTCAAGAGATTCACTACAAGACCAGAAGGGGTCTGATTCAATGAGCCTCAAGTTAAAGGGCTTGAAATTGGTCTAGTGTAGGAAATATGAGGCAATGTGTTTAGTTTGGAACAGGATGGGAATTAGTTTATTCCTAGGAAAGTTAATGGAGATGTGGGGCCAAGCCTGATCCGGCAGAGGGGGTGTGCCTGCATGCTGAAAGTATTCGGCCAATGTTTTGATATGAGGGATTGAGTTTGATAAGGGATCACAAAGGCATTTGCGAATCTTAAAGGCAAGGTGACCACTGCATGTGGCTGATTGGATTATTGAAATAGGGTAGCAGGCTGGAGAAGGCCCATTTTGGAGAGTTTTGCTTTAATTCTGAAGAAGTCATAAAAATCTAGATGCAGTACGGATTGCCTCACCTGTAAAGTCGCAAAGGAAAAGTGGTTCCCCATCTGCAAAGAGATTAGAAAACATATTGATCCCTATGGCTGCCCCAACAGGCCCAATAGGGTGTGGATTCAGTTTTTCAGATTTCTTATTATTCGACAGTGACAGGACCCAGGATTTCTTGATATTGGCCAAGAGGCATTTGTTGAGTTAGGCGTAGGGCAAGGATCATGTCAGAAATAATATGTCTATAGTGTATTTTTGACATTGTTAAGGATAAAGGCAATGAGTAAGGTGGGATATGGTGTGGTTCCCTTAGGTGCCACGGAACTGTAAAAGGGGAGGCTGAATCCAGTCAAGTGCAAATGAGCTGGCAAGAATGTGGTCTTTTAATCATACCAGTTTGGTAAGTTGCAACCTCCTAAAGCATAGGGTAAACTAAGTTTCTCAAGGGCCATATAAAGTCGCATCTAAAGGAAACTTTGCTGCCAGGACGATTTCTTATGTGAGCCTCAAGTATTGTTGACTGTTTTTTGGATTGATTTAGCGCATCCATGAGGTAGCCCTGATGTTTTTACACTGGGCTCTCCATGAATATTTCATTGATAGGCCATAAAGATTGGGACAATGATTTCAATAATAAACTTCTTGGCTGTTAATATTGTCTGTCCTGAAGAAGGAGCCTCCCTTGATACAACAGTGGCGCGATTCTTTAGAGGATAGAAACATAGGTGATAAACTCAGCCTTTATATATTTCAATTTTGTATACGGATTTCTTTTGTTTATGTTTTTAGGCCACATTTTCAGAAGAAAATTTTGCACTCATCACACAGCTCGCTCTAGCTCTCTTCTCATGTAAATCCTGAACTTGACCATTTCTACAAGATCCTTCTTCCTTGAGAGACTATTCCCTTTCCTCTCAAATTTGCTCCTGCCGTTCCAAGCCACCGCCGTAGCATAACAAAACCTTAGCGCCCCAAGCAAGGTACAAAGAGCGTGCCCATGTTTCACCCTATTTCATCTGATCCCCAACTCTAGTCTCTATTTTCACAAGGTCTCACGGAGCCGCGCAAACCCACAGCTTACAAAGACTAACAAGCTCTGGGTTTAGGCTGTTCTACTAAAGGACTATACCTCAGTTGAATCAGATGTTACATATTCAGAACTCACACAGTTTATGCGAACAGTCCCTAACTCACCCTGGACCTCTTCTTTCATCTCAGTTTTAAACAAGTGGGAGTTATTTCCGGTGCTCTTCATATAAACAAGGACTCTTACAACATGTGTACTGGACTAGTGGAAGCATAAATATCAGATAAATACAGCTATATTCACTAGCTTGAACAGTATTGGCATCACAGTGCATGGGCAATCTTCCAGTGTCTTTCATTGGCCACATCTTGCATGCTATGGGCAAACACCAGTAGCACCAGATGTACCTTGGCATGCATGACTGTGACTTGTAAACTGGCTCTTAATCCATGCTCTAAACACAACCTTTACGATTAGTTGTACTAGTCTTTTAATTCATTACGTATGAAATAAGATAAAAAATATCAATAGAAATTGTTCAAGAATGTTTGCCCTTGGCTTTGACCCTCATTGATCAAGCAAATGCCGGTATCTGCATCTCGCAATTATGATACAGCACTCTTTGGTAACTCCTGAATTTGATGGCATAATGTGGCAGACTTATGGACAACCCAACTACAAACAAACAATGAAAAGTTGGAGAACCTCAGGACATTTTGGGGCATATTTACAAGGGTTTATCACCACCAGAATGATACTTTATATGGTGTTCTGGTGGCGATAAGCCCTTCGCCTTTTTTACAAGGCGGCGTTAAGCCACTTAACGTGGCTTAACCCTGCTTTGTAAATAAGGCCCCTTTTCACGCAGCACTTTGCATGAAAGGGGCAGGCAATCATTGCTTTTGATGCTGTCTCCTATTTACAAGGGTAGCGTTAAAATGGGGCAGTGTCAAAAATAAGATCCAGTATAACCTGGTGTTAGCCTGGCAAAATGAGGAGAAGCTATTAATTTTTCCTAGTTTTTGCTGTTTCTATTTGTCCTGCATTATGCAGCTTCACTTAGAAACAGTAAATCATCATTAGTAGTTATACATGTGCAGGAAGGTTTCTCTTCCTGCAAATAAAAAATCATTCAAAAATGACGAGTTGAAACCTCTATGTGAGCTGCACAAAACAGCACACATAGAAGTTACGAATCACCATTATGGATTGTTTATGTGCAGCAAGTGACCCCTTGCTGCACATAAACAATCATTCCCTGCAACGCAGACACCCTTGCACTGTCATGCAAGGGTTTCCTGCATTGGCGCTAAACAGCTAGATTTAGCACTAACCCTAGGTGTAGTTCGCGTAGTAGCGCTATGCGTAGCTACGCGAAGTGCACTTCACACTACGCGAGCTATGCGTGGCGACGCAAACTGCGTAGTGCACTGCGCAAAATGCTGTTCACACTGATTGCATAGTGCCGGATGCTTGTCCGCACTGTGCAACAGTGCAAACTGCATCTTGCACAGTGCTAGAGGTCGTATTCTGCCACTCAAGTAGATTTCTACTCGAGTGGCAGCTTTCTCAATGCAGACTGGTAGTCTCTCATCACGTGCGGTTGCAAGCATACCCGGCCACTTACAATGAGAAACCTGACCTCCCCGCATTGAGAATCTCGCCTGGAGGTTTATTTTCCATGGCCCGATCGGCAACTTGATGTTGCTGATCGTGAACGAGGAAAAAGTCTCGCCGGGATGTCATTTTGCTTGCTCGCGGTCACCAACTTGACGTTGAGGACCACGCACAAGCAAAAAATGACCGCTACGCTACGCGTGTTTGCACTGTGCTACATGCAATTCGCGTAGTGCGACGTAGCCCAAACTTCGCAAACTACGCGAGCATAGCGTAGTACTTCTCCCATGGGTATTTAGCACCAGCACTGGTAGAAACTCAAGGGTGTGCCACATTCTTGTGAATACGACGCATCCCTGCGCTGACGGAGCTGAGTGTTAACAATTTTGGAGCTACACTGCGTTCCCCTAGTTTATTGTAAATATGCTCTATTGTTCCTATACCTGGACCAAAGTCTCTGAGACTCATGGTGCAGCCTTGTGATGCTGGACGAGCTTCAATTCTCACCGATTTTTGAAGCAGGCCTATATCTGAGCAATTGTTTTTGTCTTTGTCTTTAGTGAAGCCTGATACATTGACGCCCTTTTAAGAATGGCTAAAAACTCTTCTTTGAAGATATTGAATACAGATAATGCCTATATATATATATATATATATATATATATATATATATATATATATATGTATATATATATATATATATATATATATATATATATATATATATATATATATATATATATAGCTAAAAACTCTTCTTTGATGATATTGAATACAGATAATGCCTATATATATATATATATATATATATATATATATATATATATATATATATCGAACACAGATTCCCGGTACAAGCTACTACCCGCTCACGAGTGGGTCGTCCCAAGGGTCCCGGAAGCCCAATTTATCTCACCACACGTTTTCCTTCAAGAAAATACGTAGACGACACACCAGGAGTTTGCTGTGCTGTGGAAATTTATTGGCAGCAAAAACAAACAACGCGTTTCACCTCACGGCTTGCTCACGTTTGCTGAGGATTCTAAAACTTAGTCCTTTTACATTGTCTATACACTCGTCATAGGGGTAGGACTACTCCATAAACACCAAAAGTGCAAAGTGTGGGGGACATATTGGAACTGGAAACCGCAACCATCATGTCTGGTTAGTAATTACAATATGTAAACCAAAGTATATAAAACATAAAGTAATATAGCGTTGGAGTCCTGACAGTAAACGCTCACCCATTCGCGTTCGTAAATGCCAATTCGTCTTGGCTTACTTTAGCAAGTTAAGCAATAGTTATAGTCATCGTCTCTCCACGATTTGTTATTGTGACATGTGACATCCTGGGTTCAAATGTTGCAGATCATGTAAAGCTTGTCGTAACAGCACCAATTGCAAAGAGGTAACTGTGCCGAGCACTGGAAGGGTGTTTTCAATACATATATACTTGGTGGTATATATCACGCAGTTTCCGTATCCAGAGCAGAAAACTACAATCCAAGTAATCAAAAAGATACGGACACGGACCACAATATTAGTGCTTCTTGTTTAATTTAGTGCTTGGACGCCACAACGCGTTTCGGTCCCACCTTGGACCTTAATCACATGACACAGTGCAAACGTATACATTGTTTTAAATACTTTACTTGGATTGATGACATCAGTAAAGTGTGTTTTGAATGCGACCATAGACATGGAAGAGTTCATTTAAACCACATCATAGTGGTAGGTTCATTTAAATAAACTGACAATTATTTTTACAAGAAAAAACTAAATTGTCATTTATATCATTCACATAAAACCAATGTTTAAACATTATTAGGTGTAGTGTATTAATTAAGTAAAATACAAATAAAAATAAAGTGCAAGTGCAAAACATATTTTCTCTTTTGCAGCGTAACAGTTAAGGAAGATTGATCCCAATCTTAAAACCATGCAATTGAATACAGGGCACTGTAAAAGTAGAATGACGGTATGAATACCCGAAAGTGTAGCATCCCTCGAGATGTACATACATTCGTAATTGGTTGGAGCCCCAATAAAATATGAATACCCGAAAGTGTAGCATCCCTCGAGATGTACATACATTCGTAATTGGTTGGAGCCCCAATAAAATAGACATTCTATATTAAATGAGGAATAACAAGCTATAATACATCACTGTTATCAGAAAGGAAAGCACACCATACCACACAGGTTATTAAATCTAGTGGCCCCAGTGACTCAACCAGATCAATTATTCTATCTTATAATGTAGTTCTATGTTGGCAGATCCGACTTATATGGGTATATGGTTCTTTGCAAACATCATAGATAATAAATATTCAATGAAAGTATTTATTTTAACGTTCAAAATAATATCATATTAATTTATAGAAAAATATCAAATGTCAGATAACATTCATATTATACATCCTAAAATTCATATAGATATAAATATAAATATAAATATATAGGATAAAATTGCATACATATTATATAAATAACCATAAATATATCATAAATACCAATACGGATTATTGCCACATAGGAAAAGTACATATTAAAATATATTTGTTTCCCGGAAATGTCACTATATGAGATGTGCATTTGATTTAGTTAATAGGAACAGTTAAATAAAATACAGTTTTACCTCAAAATCTAAAGTAAGGAGGACTAAAGGCATGTAGATAAATCCTCTGTCATATTTAAGCCGGTTGGTTGTTTGGAATTGAGCTCCAAGATATATCTAGTTTCTAATTGACGTAGCTTTTCTTCTCGGTTGCCTCCCCTTCTACTGGCTGGTACCGAGTCAATTACATAGAATCTGAGCTCCCGACTATATGATTTGTGTGTGGATTTAAAATGCCTGGCTACTGGATATGTGTTGTCCTGGTTAGAGGTTGCTCTTAGGTGTTGTAGTATACGTTTATGTACCTGAAGTTTTGTATTTCCAACGTAAAGAAGATTGCAAGGACAGGACAACACATAAACAGCAAATTCAGTTTTGCAAGTTAACAACTGTTTAATTTTGTGTTCCTTTTGGTCAAAGGGTGAACTATATGTTTTGGTGTTCACACCTTGTTTACAGGCTTTGCATACTTTGCAATTGCAAAATCCACTATGAGTTTTTAACCAATCTGTGGATTCAATTATCTCAGGGCTAGTTTTAATCAACTCGTCCCTCATTGAGCGGCCTCTACTTTAGGTGATCGACGGTCTCTTTGGTAGATTAGAGCCTATGACCGGGTCACTCAATATCAGTGGCCAGTGTTTCTTTATTATGGATTCAATCTTCTTATGTTGTTGACTGTACGGAGTTAAAGGTTAAGCGGCTGCCGTACATGGGGGTCACAAAGCACATTTGATGTTGACTACAAAGGAGCGCATATGGAAGGGGGAGTATGTGGAGATATTGAAACTCCTGCACCGGGAAGTGAGGGCGAAGAAAGGCTTGAAAATAGAAGGAGTATGAGCTCCAGAAGAGGCTGAAGTGCCTCTTACGATAGAGAATTGGACGGCGGCTTTCCTCATTTATGCCAGCGTGTATTGCGAGAAGTTTACGGAGCATTCGGTATCCATGTTTAAATATATGGACGTTATTCGGAAGGCCCAGATTACGGGGGGGAGGGAGTTATGCGTGGGCCCAGTACGACGAGGAGTTCATGGCCCGTATGGTGTGGGACCCCGAGGCCAAGTGGGGTGAGCTGGACACTGATTTGTAGCAGCACACAATGGGTTTGGCAAGGTCGGGTAAAACTATATTCATGGCAAGTGGGCTGCCCATCATTTACCAGCCCTTTCAGGGTCGTCCCACCTGAGGAGGGGTGGGGGTTGGGGTCCAAGGGCCAGTCAGGTTTTAAAGAGACATGTTGGGACTACAGTAAAGGGGCGTGCACTCGAGAGTATTTCCGGTTCCGACATGAGTGTTCGGGCTGTGGGAAGAGTGGACATGCTCTGGTTAAAAGCTGGGGGGCTCGGGGTCAGCAACAGGGGGGCCAGCAGGGACAGGCAGGAGGTTTTCGGTCCATGACACAGCAGCAGTCAGGGAGTGGTAGATGGGCCAAAGGTCCTGGGCTGAAGGGCTCGTACTCCAGTTAGAGTCGACAGATTGGTGGCAGCTCTACAGGATTATCCGCACAAGGCAGCTGCAGACCGCTTGGGGGTGGGGTTTCTGGAAGGGTTTCAACTGGGATACACCGGTCTAAGAATTCGGAGGCGGGCTGACAGTTTGAAGTCGGCAAAGGAGCGCCCTGAGGTGGTGCAGGATAAGTTGTATAAGGAAATCGGGGAGGGCCTCATGGTCGGACCCTTTGAGGATTGGCCTTTGGTGGATTTGATAGTGTCCTCCATTGGGGTAGTGCCAAAAAAAGAGAAGGGGCAGTTTCGCCTCATTCAACATCTGTTGTGGCCCGAAGGTGGCTCTGTAAATGACTTTATTGATGAGCGAGAGACCATGGTGTCTTAATCTTCTGTTGACGCAGCCATGTCCCTTGTTGTGACCTCGGGCGCAACAGCGATGATGGCTAAGTGTGACATCAAGTCGGCTTTCCGGCTGCTTTCAGTCCACCCAGACGATTGGGGCTTACTGGGGATCCAGTTTAATGGCCGCTGGTATGTTGACAAAGCACTGCCAATGGGCTGCTCAATGTCTTGCACACTGTTTGATTGTTTCAGTAAGTTCCTGCAATGGTTGTTCACGGAACGGATGGGTCACCAAGGAGTAATGCACTACCTGGATGACTTTTACTTGGTGGGCACCTCAGGCTCTACGGACTGCCAGGATGTGCTGGACAGGTTTCAGGAGATCATTGGGGATTTGGGCGTGCCTTTGGCACCGGAGAAGACAGTGGGGTCGTGTCCGGCGCTGTCATTCTTGGGAATTGAACTGGATTCAGGGGCAATGGAGGCCCGTTTACCAGCGGAAAAGCAGCAGGAAATGTTGGAGCTGCTGGAGATTATGTTGACACGACACAAAGTCACGGTATTGGACATACAGGTGCTGTTAGGTCACCTCAATATCCCCTGCAGGGTGGTGCGTGTGTTACGGACTTTCTGTAGGAGACTGGGCAGGGCTTTGGCCGGGCGAAGGCCGACGCATCATAATGTGCAGCTGTCTGCGGGTCTTCTGGAGGACCTGAGGGTGTGGCAGTTCTTTTTGAGGAACTTCAACAGGGTCCCTATGCAACGGGATGATGACCTTGTCTGGGATGTGCAAATCTTCTCTTATGCAGTGGGGAGTGAGGGCTTCGGGCTGTACTGGCAGGGCAAATGGTGTGTGGAGAAGTGGCCCCCGAGTGGGTGAGGGGTGGGCGGAGTATTGCCTTTCTGGAATTCTTCCTCTTGGTGGTAGCAATCTCGCTTTGGGGGGAATTGCTGGCCCACAGACGGGTGACGTTCAATATAGATAACATGGCCGTGGTGGAGGTGGTAAATAGGCAGTCTGCTAGAGATGTGCAGGTGCTGAAGTTGCTGGGAGTGTTTGTGCTTGGCTGCTTGCGGCATGATATTGCCTTTTGCGCGGCGCATGTGCCCAGGATTGAAAATGAAATCGCTGATGCTTTGTCTCATCCGCAGTGGAGGAGATTCCGTGGGTTAGCCAAGGACGCGGATCAGAACCCGACCAGCATGCGGCCGCATTTGTGGTACGTAGGCAACACAGGATGTTGTAGCTGGCTTTAGGGTCCCTGGCACACTCTGCTAAGGTGTCGTACATAACAGCATGGGAGGAGTTCGTGTCATCTGGGGCAAGACGGCGGGCTTCTGGGCCGGGGCAGTAGGAATATGTTATACAGTTTATCCTGTCCTTAATTGAGAAAGGGCTCACGCGGGTCATGATAGCGGGTAAATTGGTGGGGATCGCCTTCATGAGTAAGCTCCTGTGGGGTTAGGCATCATCGGCGGGGGAGCTCGGTTCTCGCATGCTCAAAGGGTGGACTGGGAGTGCGGGCGGGTGTGCCGGGTTAGGCAACCTTTGTCTTGGGATCTGCTGGAGCAGGTGTTGGGAACCTTGTCACAGGTTTGCGGGGACGAAGGAGAGCACTGCCTGTTTTCCACACTAATGTTGTGGATGTTTGTAGGTGTCTTCCGGGTGTCTGAATTGTTGGGGCTAAAAGTGGAGACGGGGTTTTGTGGTCCGAGGTTTCCTTTAAGGGGACAAAGGTCTGTCTGTGGGTGCGGAAATCGAAGACGGACCAGAGGGTGTTGGGCCGTTGGGTCTTCCTGCAGGCGACAGATTTGGTCTGGATATGTCTGTAGGGTGGGGGTTGAGATTGAGGCTCTTGGCGCCGGGCAGAGAAGGGGCGGTTTTTCGGCACGCGGATGGGCAGGCTGCTAAAGGCTCGCAGCTATTGGCTATGTTAAGAAAGGCCGTGCCCAATCTGGGTTTGGATGGCAAACACAATGGCACACATTCTTTATGGATTGACGCGGCATCGGAGGCGAACAACCGGGGATGGGGGCGAGGGGACATTATGAGTTTGGGCAGGTGGTCATCCGACTGCTATCGGCGTTACGTGCCCAGTGCTCCTAGCCAGTTGTAGCGCGGTTGGGTATGTTTTTTCCTGTTCTCACTCATGTTTTTCGTTTCTGGTTCGGTGATGGGTCCCCTCACCATGGATATGTCAATATGGATCGTGGGCCACTCGTTTGTCAAATGCGCCCAGGTTCAGGCCCGCACCAGTTACTTTGGGTAGAACCTTAGATTTAACCCAGATTTGTTTAATGTTTTTGGAAAGGAAAGGGGGGAAGCTTTGGAGGGAACTTTTGGAAATGCTGAACAGGATGTTGGTGGCTGGTAGGTGCCCTGATGTCCTGGTCCTCCACTTGGGGGAGAATGACATGGTCAGAGAGACGGGGCTGGTGTTGATGAGGGCCATGACGAAGGATTTGGAGAAGATTAAGAGGCAGTGGTCAGAGTGCACGGTGGTCTGAACAGAGTTTATCCCACTTAGGGTGTGGAGGGGCGCAGTGAACCCCTTTGCAGTAGATAAGGCAGGAGTAAGGTGAATGTGGTGATGGTGAGGTTTTGTCATCATTTGGGTTTTTCTAGAATCAGGCATAAGGACATTCGTTATGATGCACCCGAATTGTTCAGGGGTGACGGGGTGCACCTTTCACGGCTTGGTATGGATCTCTATTTGTTGGAGCTGCGGGAAGTGCTGGCCAGGCTGATGGGGGTGCACAGAAGTTGAGCGGGCATCTTCGGGGGTCCTTGCGGGGGGGTAGGTTAGACAGGTGGCCTGAGGGGGGCAGGGAGTTAGGGCTAGAGGGTGGGGGGCAGAAAAAGGTGGAGGTGGCGTATTCGCCTATCCTCCTGCCTTATCCTGGGTGGCGGGGTTGTTTTTAAAGTTGGCCAAGTTTGGCTGGCGTTTGGTAGTTTATGGTTACGTTTGGGGACTTTGTGAACAGAAGCAGGGAAAGGGTAAGCAGGTTGGAAGTTTACATTAGAGGTTCGTTAGTTACAGTTGCAGGAAGGCAGGTAGGATTGTAGGTCATGGGAGGGTAGGAGTTTTAAATGCTATTGATAAGATTGTGTAATATTTAATGTAATGGAAATGTATGCATTGTATGTTGCAGGGTGGGGGTTTTATGATGTGGGGATCGTAGGGGTGAGGGGAGGAAATTTATGTTTAGAGAGGTTTTAGTTTTGTAAGGCGAAGTGCCAGTGTTAAAAAAAAATGGTGATATGCACCTGGTTCAATAAAGCGCCCTTTTACACACACAAATGGTTGTCAGTGTGCCTTGCCCCCTCTTCCCTCCCAAAGATGTACCAAATATAGAAACAGATCACTTTAAGAGATTGTGCCACTAAAAACGGAAGCAAAAGCAGGGAGATGTGTCCAATAAACCGGCTGCGGATGTAGACAGATCTCGGGGAAGGCAACACGTGCACACCTTGTCTCCCAACAGCCTTCTCTGAAATGGCAGCAGAGGCGGAAGCCTTCCATCATCCTGTTCGGTATTGGCTGGTTCCCCTGGCCCCCATCATTCCAGGGATGTCAGATGAATCACCCTGATGAGGCCTGCATGACTGTCCAGCCCGGCACAAAGACCGAACTGTGACAGAGCCCTGAGTTATGAGGAGTCCAGGAAATAACCAGAGCAAGTAAAGCGGGAAATGAGCGGCCTTCTCTTTTAACATACCTGCTTGATTTAGGGGAATTATGGGAAGGGGCTGGCACTTCAGGGGTGGAAGGACACCTTAGGGAGTTTTGTGACAGATCTGTTAGTGGAGTAAGAGGAGACCGGTTATGGGAGGGGGTTTCAGCTGGGATTGTTCCTCAGAGATGGTCTCCCCAACAGGCAGTGAAGGAGCTGAGTGAGAAAGCCTGTCCCTCTTTTGTGCCTCTCTTTGAGCTTTTCTGTCAGGGAGCTCCTAGCTATCCCTCCTTCCTGCTGACCCTAGAGAACGTCAGGCTCGCAAAGTGCATGTTCCTGATTGGCACCAAAGTGGCCTTACCAGTGCTGGCTTTAGGGTGGTGCGACCGGTGCAGCCGCACTGGGCGCTGACCTAGTGGGAGGGCACTTTGTTTAGCAATAACTTAAAATTTAAAACCACCTTCTGCAGAGTTCCTTGTGCGTCCTGCTTCCAGGCAGAAATAAATGTGTCAAGAAAACGTTTGTGATTAATGTTACTGCTGGAGAAAGCGATCTGAGTTTTCTCTAGTGGCAGTTTTGACTCACCATTAAGTGGAGCTAAGGGTTCATATGCCTGCTGAAAAAACAGATCTTTATGTGGATAGCGGGGTGGATCAGTAAAGCCAGTCCTTATCAGAGCATTAAAACAAATTAAATGTATGTGAGAGAAGGGCTATGGAGACATGGGGGCACTTTTGCAGGTGGTAGTGAGGGAATCCGAGAAGGAGTTCAGGTGGGCAGGGGTGCCAAAAAACGATTGTCGCACCGGGCGCCACGAACGCTAAAGCAGGCCTTGGGTCTTACTCATCTCTCCTTCCTGGTGAGTACAGCGAGGTGAGCAGTGTGAGGTGAAACAATTGAGACCTGTGGTTGTGGTGAGCTTTGTCTGGGGAGCTGTTGAAGATTTGATGGTCTGACAGGCCAAGCTCCCTGAAGTGAACAGTGCTTTTTGTAAAAGAGCCACAGTCGGCAGTTTTCCATGACTATGATTCTATGAGTGTGTGCCACTGTTAAGTGCTCTTTCAAACTCTAATGCTTGAACTCACTTAACCACCATGACCAGGGGTTTCTGGTGCATGGAACCCAGGGGACAATGAAAATATTCTCTCAGATTTCTGACTTCACCTATCAGGGCAGCCTTCATGTGGCCACACTCTTATGGGTCCCCTATGTGCGTGTGTGTGTGTGTGCAAGTGGCTAACTGGGTCCTTGGATTATTCCAAGTTTCTAAATAAACACAAGAGGGACCCTGAGAAAGCCAATTCAAAGGGAACATACCACCAGGGGAAGAAACGTACTATATGACATAAAAAGGATGTCCCCAACTATCAATGAAAATAGGACAGAAGTTCCAAACTATAGAAAAATTCCACCCACAAAACAGCTCAATTGAATCTCATTATTTATTTTTCATTATTCAAAATGTTGTAATTTCCTATTTTTTGACAAGTAGAAGAGATATGAAACAGAACACATAAGTAAATTCATTTAGTAAAAATACAAAAAACACATCACACGACTGCTCTTGGCGCCATCAGGATTTCAATGATAATTGGTCGAGGCACGCCCAAGTCGAGGAGCTTCTACAGAAGCTGTGATAGTGGAAAAGGTGGCACACCAGTGGTGCTCACCTGAAGCATTAGGAGCAGTGGTTTTAAGGTAAGACTTCATCCTAGCCAGCCTGGGGTGTACATGGACAAGCTACAGTGTCAAAGCCAGAACTCACTGGGTCTGATTCACAAAGGGCCTCCGTACTCATGACTGGACCTCTGCAAGGACAAACTGGAGTAAGGAGGTCCCGCAATGAGATCGGCCCCTCCGCAATTATAATACCACTGTAGATTTTTACACATCAGCCCATTGTGAACACTGATTTGGAAATTGGTGCCATTGATCTTGCCCTAGGAAAAAGTTTAATTACACCGGAGTAATTGGTGTAATTATGCGTAACAAAATGTTTGCAAAATTACCCAGATTATACCATTACCCCATGTTGTGCAACTTCAGGGAGAAATTTATAAGCGAGATGCACCATTAGGCTAATTTTTTAACATGACCAGCTTTTCACGTCGAATGCTTACCAGAGCAGGCTGTTCATGTCATTTTTTAGTGCAAAACTACAAATCCGAACATGAAAGGAAGTATTTTTAATGCAAGCAGCTTTTCCTTTAATGTGGGCAGTCAACAAACATTCCAGGTAGATATTTTACCTGAGCGGAACGTTCGGTAATTTTTGAGGCCAAAACTGCAAATCCAAATGCAAGTATATGAATTTTTGTCTGTAGAGACTGTTAGTGCATTTTTTAGTGCACAATGCATTTCTCAACATTACACGTAAATTTGCGTAGTCATGCTACCCAAAATTACGTGGGTTGTGTCCACTTTATGCCTGGTAATTAGCTGCATCATCATAATAAAGTACTTTTTCTTATTCTAGGATAGAACCTCAATTTGTTTTAATGTTACTCAGTGTGTCATTGAGTTGCGAGTTTCTAACTCACAACAATTCCCTGTGTACTCTTCTGCCTGAGGTCAATTGCTAAAGGGGTATACTGGGTGCTCAGCGGGGGTCTTACGATAGCAAGTACTAAGTGGGCCCATTCGATATATATTTGGCCCCAGTAACACCTGTTTGCCCTATGACCTTGAACCTGTTCTCATACCGATCCCATTGAGTATTACTTTAAAATATATCCTACTAGTTGTCCTAATTTTAACATGGCATATAATGGCAGCTTACCGCACAGGGACTTGTGGCATGCAACACATGGCGGGGGGAAGTAATGCTTTCATGGAATGGGTGCAGGAAGTGACAAATATATCTCACAAGCCATTTACTGGCCCTGTTTTCATTCATTGTCTGTTGTTTTCCTGTGCTCTGGGGCAATGGGGTAGAGGTAAGACTAGTTTTTTTCCCTGGCATCAGCTGCACACAGACATACCTTCTCGCCAAGTCTTGTTGAACTGGCCCCTTTACTCAGGCTTTAAGACTTCAGGAAAGGACGATATTATTTCACTCTTTCTGTGCTCTTTGGCCTCCACCTACCTGGTGCTCACTTTCTTATTAATCTTGGCTCTCCATACCCCACAGTCATCTGGGTTGGATTCAGGACCATGTACATATTTTTATAGGCATTCTCCCTATCAGGAGATTTGCAGGAAAATCCATGGCACTTTCCAAGAGTTTAATCTCTGCAAATAGCTGAAGGGATAAGATCTACAAATGTAGAGATGAGACATAGGTCCAGATGTGTCAAAGGGTTTTACCCATTCTGTGTCTATGAGAAAATTCGTGTGTACATATGGCCCATAGTGACTTATTTAGAGTTTGGAGGGAACTGAAAATCCTCTGGAAGACACTCTAAATCGATTCCAGAGTGCAATCGACCAGCAGAATTTCCTCCACTATAGAGATAGTATTGTGTTTTAAATTCCACGCAGAATTTAGAATGTACTTGGTCAATTTCAAATGCGTCCAAATGTTAATGAGGCCATTAAAAAGAAGTGAGCATCATACTTAGAAGTGATTGAAGAAAATCACATAAGTGTACATATGAACACTGCTGGGACCAAAGCAATGCTGCGGGAGGGGCAACGAGTAGTGAAAGTATGAAGGTGCTAGAAAGATGAGAAGGAGGACAACAAGAGGGGGAAGGTCTAAGAATGAGCATGAGACAAGGAAAGAGGGAAACATAGAGGACTGACCCTGGCAAGAGAGAGAAGGCCAAGAGAAGACATACTGGTATTGTGCACTAGCTTTTTACATATCATGGAATGTCCTTAATGCATGGCTTTTCAACAGGCACTATTCAATGTCCTTTTCCCATGCACAATGAAATGAAAAACCATAACTGAAGTGGTCCGCTGCTCAAAACGTGTCCCTTCCTTCTTTGAACTCTGCGAAATGTGCATCAACCACTTCTGATGCACCCCACAGCCTCTGCACCGGTTTGGGACTTTATGACTGTGTACGTTTGATGGTCTTTAATAGTCTGTGGATTTTTTCAGCAGTCACTTTTGAGGTCTCCCATAATCAAATCCCAGTCACGTAGGCTTCGAGGCCGTTTTGTAACTGTTGCCGACTTCGAGTTATTTGCTTTTCACAATTAGAATAGTGTCTTCTTCATTTTGTGATAATATATTAATGCTACATTAGCATTTCATAATTTTCACGTCCCATTTGCATATAGATTGCATGTAGAACTGTCAGCACTCCTAAATGAAGCTTCTATGCTCCCACCAGGCCAGGGGCGGCGTGACACAATGTCTGTGAACTTCATTAAAATGGTGTCAGGGCATGCATGGAGTGCTATCTTAGACAGCTGTGTGTGTCAGGCTTGAGTGTCACGAGTACGTGTCCCATGTCCACGGGGATTTCAGGACCAACAAAGAAAGAAGCGGTAATCAGTATTCATAATACCCCTCTGCCAGGTTAAAATGCCCCTTTCACGCATCGCAGAGCTTGGGGCGGTGAAATGATGCGCCTCGCTGTGATTAAACATGGACGCCAGCACAAGCAGCCATGCTCAGTCCAGCCGGCCAAGATGAAGCCTCAGTCAACAGAACCCTACACACCATTCTCCTCTCCACGTTCTACAGCAATAACTAAGCGTATCACCGCCTCCCCCCCCCCACCTCAAGGAGAGGAAGAGGTATATACCTAGTGTTGTAATAATATATTGGGGACAACAATATAGTGGGTGGTGGGCACAACATTTAAAAAAACGAAAAATTGCTCAATAAAAAATAAACAATGAGAGTCCAAGGAGTTGAGCAGTGGGCCTTTTCTTCCAGATAAAAAGGGGGAGTTTTTACAGATTCTTTTATTGCTTTTTTAAATTTTGCAGTATTTATTAAGTATGGACCTAGTTTTGGGGAGCAGACCAGTGAGGAACATACAATTGGGTAAGTGTAGCAAAATGCAAGGCAGTACAGTGGCAATGGGGTACTATTTCATATCCTATCAGAAAAGGACAGAAGAAGTTAAAGTCTATAGGATGAGGCAGATGTCTCGTATTGTAGCATTTATTTAGTGTTTTGCCCCCCTGGAGGAGTCAGAAAATTGCTGTGATTCTCATTGGTGACTAGGAGTTCTTTCTGATGGGTTTGGTTGTAAGGGTGTTGAATGGAGAAACATATATGCATGAAGTTCTGCAGAGGAGATGCAGCCGCACACATCATATGCCCCCTCCCACCCTCCCCCCCCCCTCACCCTCCCCCCCCCCCAGCAGCACACGACGTGGAAGGGCAAAGTAGTATTTCTTAAGGAGGGGGCTGGAAATGACCATTTGCTAGATAACATTTTTCCTGGATTGGGACATCCAAACGTGGAGCGGGATGTCATTCCATCTCTTTAGGCATTGGGTTTTCATTTTTTGAGTTTTATATAGCACAAACTAGCCGCTAACGTATCACAGCGATTACATGTACGCCGGTTGCGATACAGATGCCCACATCATTTTTCTTTTTTTAGGCAAGGGAAGATTAAGTGCTTTGCCCAGATGTTGAGCATCCCTGCCGAAACTCAAACTCAGTTCCTCACCTTCAAAAACAACCGCCATAGCTGTAGGGCCACATCATCTCCCCTGAGATTGGCTTGTTGATATGGTTGAACATATTTGCAGTTCTAGATTTTCAATATGGAGGTACCTTAATTAGAGAATGGTGGTTCCTGGAAAGGGGGCAGGGGGGCTTCTGTAAGAGGCTTTTGATGTCACTAGTGCCTTGCAGATACAGCTGGATCTAAACAGAATTTCAACTTGTAGGGTAAGCAAAGCCAGAGGAGTGGAAAATGGTTAGGGTGATGTTGTGGCCTTAAGATGCCCCTTTATAAGTCATTTGCTGCATGCGATACTGCTTAGACGGTTGCATCAGTTTTACCTCTGGTAAGAAAATTGCCCCAATCGGTATAGAATAGGATGAGGGCTTTTTCATTAATTAATTTTCCAGTTTGTTTCTTGGGGGCAGGATTTATTTTGCAGAGCTGATCAGGTGTAACCATAGGATCAAAGGTTTTTGGGTAGTGCGGGTTTGAATGAGGGGTGTCTGATATAAAAGCAAAGGGTATATCAGAAAATATCCGAGACGCATAGGACTACATTTGCTAATGCTTGAAACTTTAAATCGGTAACAAATTGATACTTTTTGGGGGGTTCCATGACAAAACTTTAGTAAAAGTGGACTAAGGTTTTCCACAGTTAATTTGTGTCAATAAATTGAAATGAGAAAACTATGTTTCCAAATGGAAGGCACTGTTAGGATGGGAATTCTTTTGCATGTCTCTGGAGAGCTTGCTTCCCTTGCCTTATGTTGATCTCCAGGCAAGTCACTTAAAGGTTACTGTATGTTTTCTGAATCAATACCTCAATGAGCATGACAACCATATATGTACATTGAGGGTCTCCCTGTTTACATGTTTTGAGACCCTAGAGCTTTGCTCAGAGGTCGGGGGGGCATGCATAGTGCACCCCTGTTTCACAGAGAGTGGCTACTGCCCTCTCTACCCAGGCTGGGGTAGACCAACAGTGGTGACAGCAATAAATCTATAGGTAGGTGTGGACTACTAGGCACCCTCCTGATTGAATCCATGCAGTCTCCCTTGCCTGTGGTCCTGTTGCCTTTGTCTACCTGGGACGTGTGTTTGGAAGCCACTGGGTGTACTAGGTGAGGATGGTGAGGTGAGCCAGTGTGTGTAATGTGAACCTGAGCTGTTCTGCTGGACATTCCAGCTCCCCCGTGCCCCTCCCTATTCACTGAAGAAGTATGGTGGGCTGGTGGTAGACACTTGCTCTTATCTTTGTTTAGCTGCACTAACTCTGCTAAGAGGAACACCCCTCCTCCTTTTCTGTTGGGCGAGGTTCAGGGCCTCCTGGTCTGGAGTTAATTTAAATTCCTCTTTTAGGAATAGCCTGGGCTGGAACAATGAAGACAGTGAGTCATCCTTTGCATGGTTTGGACACGCGGTGAAAATGCCACAAAGGTGCCTCATGATTGATTGGAGGGGCACCCATAATTCAAAAGTAGCAGTTTCTCTTATTGAATCAATCAGAGGTGATATAAGTGTGGCGTTAGCGGTAGTTATTTTTCAAGACTGGTCTACATTTCTATCAAGGCAGTCCACACTGGGTCCATCCAACTAAGGCAGCCACGTCCCATGGTGTGAAGGTAAGATCAGAAGCTTGGTCAACACATCTGAATATCTGAAAACCTCTTGATAAGGGTTGAACTTAAGGACGTTTCTCTGTAACAGAACAAGAGCATCAGTCAGCAGCATCGGTCAGAGATCCAGCTGTTCGTCTAAAGCTTGTGGAGCTGTCGGCTTCTAACACAAGGAAGTTGCCGACAACTGCTCAAGTTAAGGAAGCTCGCCGCATATAAATGGAAGAGAGGAAGACAGGGATGCTTGATCCTAGTCCTTAAAGGTGAGATCACTTTCCCCAGACCCCTTTCCTGTGCTGTGGGAGCTTGTGTGGTGCTTCCAACTACAATCTGTAGCTGTTGAAGAGTGTCCTGTGGTACAGGCTCCCACCTTTCTTTCTTGTGACATCTGGGGGTATCATGGTTTTGTGGCACTCTGGACAGCCACTACCCTCCTACAGTTAGTCAGTGGCTACTGGACTAGAGGGACTCCAATAAACTGTGCCAAGAATTCAGTCAACTGTGATTGGATCCCTGACTCCACTCAAGCTGTGTCCTTGCTCAGGTTGGGAGGGCACTTCTGTTTCTTTGGGTGGCCGGTTAATGGCTGACCAAGAACATGTTTGACTTTACATCAAATGCTGGAACTATATCATTTCAACACAAGGATTGGTATCATGGCTCTAGTGAATAAGAGCAACTCTGTGCAACATGGTCTGTAATATGTAATGTTAATTGTGTGTCTACATGTTAACGGTGTTTTTATAGTTCTTAGGGCCTAGGCGCCATAATACTGTTCGGTGTCAGAACTCTGGCCCAGAAGTTTGTAGAGACAGCTGTATTCCAATGTTTATCCTAGTTTTATGTGCAGTATATTTCTCTTGTGTGAATTAAAGTACTTTTCTTTTTAAAAAGTAAAGCACTTACCGGACATCAATTTATCAGCTGGTAGTACTTTATGGACTGTAATCTGAATGTATAAACCCACCTCACCTCCTCAAGTAAGCCTTAGACTGCTCTATCTCACTACCCTGAGGGAGTCAAGTGCTGGAGAGGAGTACTTGGTTATCCAGTTTTGGCTCCACTAATACTGAGACCCAAGGACACCAGCAGGGAACACTCCAGTTGAAGGGCTTGGAGCATGGTAACCCCTGAGTGGGCTGATGCCCTGGAAACTGGGTCTGACATGAACAAAAAAGGATGTGCCTTTCAATATCTCAATGCATCACTCGACTACTTGAAATCACCTCTCTCCATTTCTGATTGCTAGAATTAAGTACATTATAGTTTTTCCTTAGGTAAGGGTGTTAGAAATGGGGTCTCTCTTTGGCAATGGCTTGCACCTTTATCCAAGTAGGGACTCTTCTTCCTAGTCAGGGTGAGGTGGAGCCACTTCTAAAATAACCCCTGCTCTTACATGTAGGCAAAGGGAAGCTTAGGGCCTGGCAAGTGGATGCACTTGCCAGGTTGACACGGCAGTAGAAACTACTGCAAAGGCAGGTCTGCGACCCTTTTAAAAGGCTGCTTGCATGGGTGGCACAATTAGTGCAGCAGGCACACTAGCAGCATTTGACTTACAGGCCCTGGGCACACAGTGCACTGTACTACGGGTATAGTAGTTAGTCAAATAAGCCAATCATGGAAACACCAATCCATAAAAACAATTTACATGAAGAGCATATGCACTTTAGCACTGATCAGCAGTAGTAAAATGCTCAGAGTCAGAAAACCAACAAAAACAAGTCAGAAAGAGACGGCCAAAAAGCAAAATGTCTGGGGATAAAGCCAGCTGAAAAAAACAGGTCTAACACAACCCACCTCCAGCCTAAGGCGAGAGAAGACTAATCAACTTGTTGTTGGACTTCCCTGCTTGGGGTGATAGAACACAGTCCTGGCCCACAACAGCGGGGGCATGTTCTGGTTCTACACCTTGCTCAACCCATTTGGATCCCCCTGTCCATACTCTCAGGGTCTACTAATCTAACCCATGGGGAACTCTTTTCCTCACCTGTGGTCTCCAACTGTGCAGCTCCAAAACTCACTTTGCTCACAGATGTTTTCCAGTAGGCAGACAGTACCCACATGGCCACCACAGTGGTGTGGCCCAGTCCACCCCCGGGATGTGACTCCTGTCCCCCCCCCCAGGGGCAACTCTGTCCATGAGGACAGGAATTCCCAGTTGCCACTGGCAGTTGTCAGTGATGAGACCCAGGCCTTATGCCTCTAAGGGCTCTCCTACCTCTTTGGTGTAGGAGAGTGGGGGCGGTAGCCCCTGGTGCCTGGCACCCATTATCCACTCTCCCTCCTGCCAGGTAAGGTAAGGCATCCGGACACTGACCCACCAGCCCAGGGTCTGGACCCGGTGGCTGGAGAGGACACTGGGCTGGGCTCTCCCACACCCGATCCTCCTCCTTGGGGTTCTGCACCCTGTAACAAAGAGCAGTACCCCCAGGCTCCCGAATTTTCAGGGTACCTGTGGCAGGTGTCTTGCACAATTTGCCCACCAGTTCAAGGTTGCTATCCTGCAACTGGTACACCTACCCAAGATCTGTATCATGAGGCTGGAAAAGGGACTGGGGTGGGCTCTCCCACACCCTGTCCTCCTCCCTGGGGCTCTGCACCCTCCTACCTGGAGCAGTACCCCCAGACTCTAGAATGCACAATTCACCCATCAGTTCAGGGATGCTATCCTGCACCTGGTACACTAGACCAAGGTCTGTACCCTTAGGCAGGGCAGGGATCAGTGGTCAGGTTGCCCTCTCTCTGCCCCCCTACTGGTGTCCTGCACCCTCCCACCTGGAGCAGTGCCCCCGAAGACAAACCGGTGGGGGCACTGTTAGCAGTCACCCCTTCTTCGAGGTCAGGGAGGACACCCTGAACCTAGACCTCCACCCCAGGGTCTGCACCCTTAGACTGGACCTGTACTAGGCAACATAGGACTTTTGGGGGAGTACACCAATGCCCCCCATGGAAAACACACTCCACAGGAGTTGTGCAACAGTCTTCCTGATGCAGGTCTCCAACCTCATGTCCACCTGACAGAGCATGAAGACCCCCCAAAGGTGTCCTCACCAGGGTCAGTCCTGGGGTGCTCTGACCTCAGAGCTGGCAACCCCTGACCCACTGGTCCTCCCATGGGAGACTGTGCCTCCCTCACCCCTCTCTCTGGACTCATGAACCCTCCCATCTGTAGAGGTGCTGCCAAACACCATAACTGGTGGTATGCTTGTTACATCAGCACCCAAGCTCATGTCACACCTTGGGATCCCCCTCACGTAATGGGCTCCAGTTACAGACAAGGCCCCCCTCCTAGTGTTCCCTCATGAAACAACCAGGCTTGGGGCTGGGTTTCGAGCACCTCGGGACACAGCCCACTTCCACTCCTTTCCCTCTGAGACAGGACATTGGACCTTACACCCCTCGTACTCCACTGGGACCTATCTGGCTACCACAACCTTCCCCTACCTCACTTGGTTGGGGAAAATCTGAGCCACCTCTTCAGGATCAACCCAGATGCTTCATCAGATTCTTTAGAATCCACCAAAAGGTCTGCCTCTGGTGCGACCTTCCTGGGGTCAGAGAACTCACACTTCACCAGGTGTTGGCATAGCTCTAGAAAACAGGGACTTAAAATATGCTCTCCAATAATTGAATCACACAGCCCCACACAGGTGATAACCAAACTACTCTTTGCCTCACCATCCACTGCCTCACACAAGTTCCCCACATCACTATCCTGAGACTAGCAAGACAGTGTCTTACTGTCTTTGTCACTCAACCCACACTCTTTTGGGTGGCATCTACTCTCACAAAACAGGATTTCTACCACAGGGGAAACCCTCTCCCTGCACCTCTCACCCAGAGTATGTAGAGTGTCCCTCCCACCACTAGGAATATCATCCCCTGTGCCAGTTCCCCAATCCACCTCAGGGACACTGCACACCACTGAAGCCACCTCTTAAACCTGAACCCGCCAGTATATGTCAACCCCCTCCTTTTAGTCAGGTGCCAAACTTCTGGGTGTGTGTACATTTCTCTTAGCACTAAAAAACACCTTTTGCTGCCACCATCTGAGCTGGACTCCAACTCCAGCCCAGCCAAGCTAAGTTCTTGAGCTACACACATTTCTATTTCTTAGACTAAGGCCCTCTTGGTCTCAGTCCTCTTGAGTTCCCGGGTGAATTCTTGCAGCTTCCGCTCAACAGCTACAAGTCACTAATGTTTCTCTGTTTCTCCCTCACTGTCAGAGAAGTCGTCCTCCTCAGAATCATCTGGTAGTGTTGCTTCCCAAAGTTTGACCTCATAAGAATACATGTGTGCCTCAAAGATCACTCCTTGTGGATCCTCTCTCCACAGACAGCCCGTCAGTTTTCAAAAGGCTTTAATCTCCTTCATCAAGTAGCTGTACCGGTGACAAAAGTTGATTTCATTTTGTCAAGACTTCACAGGTGCAACAACTAACCAGAGTCTCAGTATCAAAAATACTTCCAGGAGGACACCAGAAAACATAAAAAAACAGTATGTGGTTGCATAATGGTCTGCATTATACTAGTAGTGTACACCAATCACTGTATGTTCGGCACAAATGTAAGTCCTAATCCTCACCGCTGACCACCAATGTTAGAAATGGGGGTCTCTCGCTGGCAATGGTTTGCACCTTTGTCCTAGTAGGGACCCTTATTCCTAGTCAGGGTAAAGGGGATCCAAAAATAACCCCTGCCACAAGCTTGGCATGAGAAGACAGGCTTATCTCAGAGGCAGTCTGTAAAGCATTTGTGCACACATACAGTAACACAGTGAAAACACCACAAATGACGACTTAATGTTCCATACAAGTGCCCTAATAAAGTCTCTCCCCATCACAACAAACCTGCTAACAGATTTTGGTAAAATTTCCGGCTACCAAGTCAATCATCAGAAGATGGAAATTATGCATTGGAACATATTCTCACCAATAGCAGGAACTAAAAACAGAATCAGATATTTGGGGATAGAGGTTTTAAAAAATATCGATGAAATTGCTCAAGTAAATTTTAATCTAAAGATAAAGGAAATGAGGAAGCTATTAAGGCCAAGGAGCTGTCTATCTCTCTCTTTTCTGGGGCGATCTAATGTTATTAAAATGTCTATCATGCCAAAGTTCACTTTCTTATTCAACGCTATTCCACTAGAATTTGCGACTCAATGGATAAAAAAGATCCAAAGTTAAATCAATGGGTTCATATGGGCCTCTAAAGGCGTAAGAATAGCGTGGAAAAAACTATGCCAGAGGAAATATCGAGGTAGCATAGCAAGCCCAGACTTATTCTCTTACTACAGAGCCTTCCAATTTAAGAACATAAGAATTCTTTTTAGACCACACACCTTTTACTCCTCTTACTGGAGAGCCACTACAAAGACTACTGTTTGTACAAATTAGGGTACGCAAAACACTTCAAAAAAAGTCAAATAAGAAGAACTGAGTTTAGCGTATAAGCTATGTTATGAAATAGGAAGAGCATGAAAACTTCCATACTATAGTCGGCTAGCACCAATATGGAGGTCACCAGGAACCCCTGACTGTTTGAAAGACTCCTTAGCAGATCCGTTGAAGGAAGCAGGAATAACAAAATGGGGACAACTTTTCGACTCTGGCAACTTACACAGTTGGGACTCACTGCTTGAAAGAACAAATGGGAAAATAGCCAGGTTCAAATATTATCAGCTGGCGAGTTGATCAAAAGATCAAGAGAAAAACTTAGAAACTACAGAAAAGCTTGAGAATGAAATACAAAGTGACCCAACAAGAAAGGAGATCTCAAAGTGGTATTGCCATATGATTCAGATAGAAGATGATGAATTCACAACTCTAGATGATGTATGGAAAAAGATTTTTCCAGCTCAAGACTTGCAACAGCAATGGCAAGTATCCTGCACTTTTCTATGGCAAATAATAGTTTCTGCACCTCTTAGGAGAAATCATCTTTTTACTTTACACAGGTCTTATTGGACACCGGGAAAGTTATCCAAAATAAATAACTAGGTGATGAAAAAGTATCCAAAATGCGAGGAACCTCAAGCGAACAATATTCATATGTTCCACCGGTGTTCTCAACTTGATATTTCCTGGGAAGAAGTTGGTAAGATTATTGATAAAGTTTTAGAAATGCACATTGAGGTAAGCACCTTCACTATTATTTTTGTAATTTTGGATAGTAACGATTCTATTACTGTATTAAGTAAAAAACAAAAACATTTATTATTTGTCTTGATTTTATTAGACAGACACGAGATATGCGTAAACTGGATTCCTGCAACTCCTCCTAAGGAGGTAGAATGGCTCTGTAGAAAAGATTAGGAAACTAGACAAGTCTAGAGGAAAGAGTAATAGGACCAGACACTGGGAACTTTGGGATAAGAATATGAAGTAGGGTAGGGAGGGGAGTACAATGATTTTACGTTATGCGATCCAACAAATTTGAAAGAATCATCATTGTGGAACTGTGATTGATTAATTCAAAGAATTTGAAGGTTCCTAAGACATGATCTCACCTTGATATAAGAGGGCGGTTTCTACTTAGAAAAATTTATGGTAAGGTGATCTTGTCTACCATAACTTTAATAATCCCATAAAAGAGGACAATAAAAATAAATGGAGCGCATATGCACTTTTGCACTGATCAGTAGTGATAAAGTGCCCAGAGTCATAAAACCAACAAAAACAGGTCAGAAGCAGGAAGCCAAAAAACAAAAAGTCTGGGAATACATTCTGCTGAAAAAGCCAAGTCTAACAGAGGGAAAACTTCAAAATGTATGTGCAATACATCAAGTCCCTTCTCAACAAAGGCCCTGATGCATACTAATTCACTAGGGTTTTGGGAGCACATAGGGGGCCAGTGGCACAAGCAGCTGTTCAAAATTGGTCCCTCACTTCCAAAAGGCAGTAGGCAAATCTTTTGTCTTTAAATGCTGCAAAGTTTCTGTTGTTCCTAGCTGTACTGTGGTAGAAGCTAAGCCCTCAGCTCTGCATTCCCCAAGGGACCAGATTTACCATAGGTAAATATCTATAATGAATCTAATTAATAAACACTGTTCACTTCTGCCCTCCTGGCATGGAGCATGAATCACCAGGCTGTTTCTAAATCATCTATTTGGAGCCCTGCCAAAGTTACCCACGTGAGTAGAGTAGTTTGGAGCGCCAGGAAGAAGCAGCCTGCTCTGCTATCCTCCTCCCCTCTTCTGTCAGAAAGAGCTTTGGACCGCCTAAGAAGGAAGGATTGTGAAGTATAGCAGAATCAGGTAATTGTAAACAGTAGCAACCAACAATATTTCGGATTCTTCATAATGCAATTAGTTGAATCCTATTTTTTGTGCGGGCACCCCCAGCATACGAGTACAATGACCACAACGTAGGCACCCATATCCTAAACATAAGACGTCAGGTCACTTTCATCTATCAGAGGAGGGCAGCATACAGGTAGATTTCTCCAGTGAGGAACTTTGCACATGAGGTACGATAGCCAGTGAGGAAGCTAGGGGCTTATTTAGAGTTTAGCATGCTGTTATCCATTCTTCCCGGGCAGCCGAGGGATGTACTCCGCTGCCCTGGCGTACTCCAGAACATAATAGTTAGAATGTTCTGCCTGCCAGGGCTGGCCAGTCCTTTTATTCCACCAGATATTTCCTCAGTGGGCTGGCGCTCTTGGAGGCCAGTTCGAAAGCCCAGGACCACCCCTGGTGCCTCTGTCACTTTCTACAGCACTAGAGACAGAGGAGATAAGGAGAGAGAGAGAGAGTGAGAGGCTGAGCAAAGGGTTGGAAGGATGAAAAGAGAGTGATAGCACGAGGCAACAAAGGGAGCATGGTTGGTTTAAGAGTTTGTGAGGGCTGCTTTTGGCTCCCAGTCTGTCTGTGCTGTCTGCCATGTTAGTGGCTCCTTTGAAGTCATTGAAGGTTTGCAGGAGGGGACCCACACAGAAAAGCTACTTCTTTTTTTTAACGAAAACAAACTCCTAAATTGGGAGTTTATGTTTGTTAAATAAGCAACAAAGGTTCCTGTTACCCCTTGGCTTTCAGTTCTGGATGGACTGTTCCTTTGAACAGCGGGGTACTGATATGCATGGTGCAGACTTCAGTCTGGAGTAGTACAGCGGGCAAAAAAAGTATGTATTAATGGAACGCTACCCAGTTGCAAGCATTACCCCATCACCTTTTTCTATGTTCGATGTAACACTCAAAGTGGCCAAGGGTATTGCCAAACAAAGGTGCTTTGCTCACTGTGTCACAGGGTCCAAGCAACACCTCATGATGAAGTTCCACAAGGCAGAAACCAGTTTTGGGCTGTGTTGCTTGTGCTCCGTCTTGGAGGGTGTCTTACCTGGCCCTTTAGGATTGGTTGTTCCTATGAGTAGCATAGTCACCACTGATTTACATAAGGTCGGGCTCTGGTTAGAATTGTACCATGGGCAAAAAATGATTGGTTGTATTTCTCCCCAGAGAAAAGACCAGTGATTAGGTTGCAAGCTTCCTTCCATCACATTTTTTATGCTTGATGTCATGCCCTTTGTAGCCAAGGGTATGCCCAAACGTAGGTCCCTTGCTCCCTATGCCACTGAATCCAAACTATACTTCACTGATAAAGCCTAACAAGGCATGAACCGGTCTTCGACTGATTGTATCTCCTTCTGGAGGGGCACTAGCCAATCAGTTCAGGAAGGCCTATCACCACAAGCAGCAAGATTAGTACTGATTTGTATAAGGCTGGCATCTGTCTAGAGTGGAAAAAAATGGGCCAGATGCATCAAGCTATTTTGCGATTGCACAGTGCGATTCGCAAAAAATGAGTGTTTGTGATCTCAAAATAGCACTAAGCAATGCATTAACCCAAATCGCAGAATATCCCAAGAATTTGCTGAATTTAGCAAATACCAAAATTGCAATCCTTATTTGCGAATAGAATTTGCGCAGTAGTAAAGCAATGCACGAAATGTCGCAAATTACGAAAAAAATAGGCATTCTCAATTTTGCATTCGCAAAATACCACCAAATCAAACTCGGTGGTAACCAGGTGAAAACACTCAGAACAGGTGGGAAATATCAGGAAACATTTAAACAGAAGGCCTCAGAATGTTTTACAATGGCAGCGTTCTAAGTCATGGCGAGGAGGATGAGGCTAAGAGCAGCAGCACAGAGGAGAAGGAGGATACAGGAGCACATTTTCAGAGTGCGAGTTACTCTGTTGGGGCAGACAGAGGAGGAAATCTATGAGAAGTATAGATTGAATGCAGCAATGATATATGATCAAATTGCTGATTTAGACCCACTACTGCAGCCTCAATCTCGCAGGACCCATGCCATCACCCCCCATTTGCAGGTCCTGTGAACCCTGCACATCCTAGCGTCTGGTAGTTTCTAGCGGGTAATAGCTACAGCTGGCGGAGTGTCACAAAGTTCACTTTCACGTTTCTTCAACGAGTTTATGGACGCTATGTTGCTGCAGATGCGCTAACACATCAGATTCCCAACCACCCCACAGGAATTGCTTTTAACTAAAATGGACTTTAATCAGATAGCCAACATCCCCCATGTAATAGGTTGCATAGATGGGACACATGTAGCCATATGTCCACACTCAGTGAATGAGCATATCTTCAAGAATAGAAAGTCATATCATTCACCTAACATACAAGTGATATGCAATGCAAAGGTCATATTCACAGACTCAGTGGCAAGATTCCCAGGTAGTACACATGATTCCTATATCTTTAGGCACAGCGGCATACATACACGTCTACTTGGGGGTGAATTTGGAGAAGGATTCCTGCTTGGTAAACACATTCCACTGTCTCGTGCATATCTACATTTTACGGTGAAAGATCACAGTGACTAATATATATGCTGTTTCTCCACAGGTGACAGCGCATATGCTGTGCATCCTTTTATCTTGACACCATACCTGCATCCAAGCACACCTAGTGAATACCGGTTCAATGCAGCACACAGGACAACGCGAAATGTGGTAGAGACGACCTATGGGCTGCTGAAAAGTCACTTTCGCTGCACCCATAAAACTGACAGTGCCTTGCACTACAGGCCAGACATCTGTTGTAAGATAATTGCCACATGTGCCATGTTGCATAACATAGAAACTGCCAGAGGCATACCACTTGAAACATCGGATAGTGACCCCGATGAGGAAGAGGATAACATACACCCACAACATGCAGGAAGTGCAGCGAGTACAGCTGAAGGGAGAACGCGACGTACAGAAATCACACAGAATAATTTTGATATGAGTAATAATCCAACATAACACAACACTGTTACTTTGCCAAATAGATTTATTTAAAACAATGTAAACTGTTGTGTTAATGCACACTTGCATAGCCTGAATATAATGATGTATACACATAATGGTCTGTCATGGAACTTCACTTCAGTCTAGACAAAAGTAGTTACTGGTTGCTTCACCAGTACCAATTGTGTGGATATGGCCACACTATTACCTGCGCCCTCTCAATCCCATTGCCCATTCTGGGAGGTAAGACACATCCCTTTATGAGCTCTCTGATCCTGCCTTATTCTATGTGCTGTGCCTCCTGGAGTCCAGCACTGGTGCCAAGCTGCTACTGTGGCTAGAGGCATCCTCACTCCCCCCCATTATACTATTGCCAGCAACAGCATTGATCTGCATCTGCTCCACAGCATTTGTGACTTGGACCAGTCCCTTGAGGAAATATAAATTTTATGGTCAAGTAATGTTCCCTAACGTGTACCCCACCGTCTCCATGTACCAGCTTAAAGTGCATGTAACTTCCCTCCTGTGCCAGCTATGAAGACGCAAATACATTTGCGTCCAACGTTAACATGTCCTCTTTCAGACCCACCCTGAATGGGTTGAATATTCCGTTCCTAAGTATGCTATGCCAACGTCTTTTTGTGGTGTACTTTACACGTTTTTTCAGCTCTGGCGAAGTAGGCCCTGAATTCTGCCATCGAGCCTTTTCCTGCCTTCTGACTCTGAACGCCTCAAGCCTGGGCTGCCTCTGTACCCGTGACCTCTGCCTTACCCCCTGTGCGGCTCACGGCGTTTAGCTCAGCCTGCTGCCTGCCAAGACTGTATTCAACCTTCGAATTATCTGTTCCGCTCCTCGAAAATGCATTCCTGCCTACTAGTTTAAGTAAACATCCCCCCAGCTGCAGAGCAAAGGGCCCGGCCTCACTGTCTCCGTGAAAGTAATTCATAGTCTCTGTTACCATGGTAGGCCCATGCCCCCTCGCATCTCATGCAGACACTTAGACGCTTATACACGCACTCACAGTCAGTATAGAATAGCTTCTGCCCCAGAGACCTTTTCCTTCTAGATAATATGGTTCCTAAACATCAGATACCAGATATGATAGAGGTACGAGTTGATCTGACATGCCAGACTTCTGTCTCTTTCCGCCAGTGTAAATGTCAAGTCCCCTGCACCCTCCGGTTTCACGTCAATCACACGTCATGCAGCTGCGCGCGCATCCAGGCCTCAGATTTCTGCTGACATTGCCAAATTCTGCTTTGTACCCACCTACTCGTGACACTCACATGTGACGTTTCTAGCACACCCCTCTATGTTCACGCCTAGTGCACGCCTTCTAATTACGTATCACTACCACGTGTGTGTTTTATCTTGTTTCTCTCAGCTGTTACGCCTACTGTATTGGTTTCTATTATCTGATTTAAGTATATAAGCTATGTATTGTCAATAAAATATTGCTCTATCCCTTCCTACACCCCAGTGGTGGTAGGAACATGATATCCGGTCTGGTACCATTCCTTTTTAAGGAATAAAACCCCTAAGAACTCTAACACCACGGACTCTGCCTCTTTCTTTCCGATTGAGTTATTATTGATTAAGTACTTACCTGCATAGAAATTAGGACGGTAAATCAAATATTTACCACATTATTTTGGCGCCCGAACAGGGACCCCTCCCCCACCCCACGCGCCGGATGGTGCGTTGCAAGCTCTGTCCCCTGCCATCAGTTAGACGGAACTACGCGTACTGGCAGGATTTCCTGTATCTCCCTCTGGCCTACGGAGGTGACGAAGACTGCGATCAGCACCCAGACGAGGCGGTGAGGAGTGCGGAGGATCCCGACCAGAGCCTAGCCGAAAGAAGCAAGGTCCGAGGTGTCAAGAGGCCCACCAGTTTCCGAAGTATCCACGTGTCGAGTCGAGTCGAGTCCGGTCCAGTCCAGTCGAGTTTTCCGAGGCCTTCTGTTTCCGTGCTTCCCGGTGAGTACCATTGCTGGGACGTATCTAGACGGGTGCATTATTATGTATCCGGTAAAGACGGGTTTGGGTACACAAATTCGGTCTGCACTGTTTTAGACAGTGTATCTGTACTGTTTAGCAGTATATCCGTTATTCCAGTTCTTGCACTGTTCTTAGCAGTGTATCTGTGCTGTTTAGCAGTACATCCAGTATAGGGGGGTAGTCATATATGTCTCAAATGTCTTTCATGTGATTAATGTCGTGGTATGAGTGACTGTTTTTAATGTGCATTATTGTGTTCTTGTGTAACTAGCTGTGTTCAGAATTAAATAGTAAGGATTGAGTATACAGTATTAAGTAAACAAGATGCCGTTTTTCAATAAGTTAAAGCAGATAGGAACTAGGAAAGGGATACTAGAGGAAGAAATTCCTATCCCCCCTAGGGACACGCCTGGAAATTTCATGTACCATAAACATGGCATAGACGCCATATTGTATCTAGATTTATGGGCCAATTATACTAAGCACCTAGAAGAAAGACACAGATGGCCCGTTACAGGAACGTGGGATGCTGAGTGCATCCTGAAAGTAGAGGAAGCTCTATGGAGAAAGAAAGCCAGACAATCACAGAAAGATGCCATAGAACTGTGGCGTAAAGAATCACATAAACGTGCCGAAAAAGAACTCCGTAGAGAAGACAGACTTAGAGAGGCACCGGATAAAGTCCGAGAAAATGAATTAGTTATTGAAGGGATTCGAGTAAAAGCAGAACAAGTAGACCGCGCACGAAACAATCTTGTAAATGGCATGTACTTAGTGGCAGAGGGTTCGCCTCAAGCCACTTCAAAAATACCAAAAGATCTGCCGCCACCATTGGTTCCAACTAAAGTAACTCACAGGACCACTAAAGACATATTTCTGAATTCCTATCTAGATGATGTAGCACCCGCTTACACCAATTCACGCGCCCCGCCTACTGACGGTGACGGGGACGGAGATGGCAACCCGCCTCCAGACCATATCCCGCCATTACCGCAACAAAGTTCCCCCGTCCGATAGCCTGTCGTCCCTCCACCCCCACCACTTCCCACACCTAAGGTTAAGATACCAAATCCGTTTCTACCTGATCCTACTAAGAGACAAGTTCAAGTACATATACAGACTCCACAGAGGGATAATGCCCAAGCATCCGCCTCAGGAGGTGCGACCGGGGGTTACCAGACCCCGCCAGCAACACACAGATTACACCTTAGGGACATGCAGAACCACCCTACGCTCCAATCACCCCGTCTCGACATACTCAAAGAACCGCTTCCAGTTTGCAGATATGATCCAGTACCCGGCAAAGACGATAGAATGTTGATAGCATCACTACGTTTGCGACAAGCTACAGATTACCTAGTGTTATTCTCAGGGATGACTGATCACCTAGATAGAATATATCATTTTGTCCAGACTGGGGAAAATCCTGAAAGTATTAAGGAGGCCCTGGCACATCAGAAAGTTGACACTCAAGCATATATACTACGTTTTTTCATAAATTGCTTAATAAGAGACCGAGACAGGCCAGAGACAGACCAGGATGAAATGGAAGCCCTAAACAAGTGGGGCCAAAATATATCCGAAGGAAAACATGATAAAGTGAATTGTATAGCTAGTATGTACAAGAAAATAAGAAAAGTAGTAATAGAAATGCACGAAAAAGAAAAAGAAAATGCCTCCTCCGAGGAGGAGGAAGGATCTGAAGAACCAGAAACGACTACAGATACGATAGCGTATGTAGGTAAGGGAACTTACCTTAGGAAAGGCATTCGTCCAGAAAGCAAGAGAGTTTTTCTCTCTGGCATATCAAAACCGAATTCTCCTGAACATCAGTTTCAAGACACTGATAAAATGCTTCGAGAACGAATGGGGTACCATGTACTCAATTCTATGGATGAACAAGAACTAGCCCGGTCAGCAGTACTATGGGCTGACAATCCTAATATATACAATGATGACACAGTAGCGCAGACATTTCTGAATCTATCCCCAGACGAGCAGAAATTAGCAGGTACATATATGATTCAGCACCTCCTCACGTTATACAGAAATCAACATTCTGATCCAGGTCCCTTACACGATACATTAGAAGCACTACTCATGGATAGATGGAGAGGCCTAAGTACCAAGTTAATACAAATAATTCTAGAACAACGGCACAGATATAACACTTTCTTAAGCTCACAATATGTTTCCGCTCCGCCCCCAGAAAGAAAAATTTATCATATGGAACGTCTTGAAAGACAGAACCCATTACGAGAAGTACATCCAGTTATGGGTACCGATAATACCTTGAAACGTGTGTATGTACACACACCTCTGACCAAGTTAGAACTATTGGAAATGAAGAAACTAGTACCCTGTCACGACAAAGACCCTGCAGGTTTTCACAGAGAACTTAAAGACATGTTACTCATGGGAGATTACACATATACAGATATCATGAAAATGTTAAAGGTATTGTTGCCCACAGGCATCTACGAGAAACTCAAGGAAAAAGAATGGGAGGTGGGAGACAAAAAGATTATATGGACAGAAATAGAAGACGAGGAAAAAGTTCGTACTCCAAGGCTAGGCCTTGGGGAGAAAGCTAAAGCATTACCAGGTTTGATAGTACAGGTTATGCCAAGATTACTGACCACTAAAAAGGAAGACTGGGACGCAATCTCAGCCTGTAAACAGAAACACGATGAAGATACCAGTGACTTCTATTCAAGATTCGAGAAATGTTTCATTATTAATAGTGGCCTAAAACCAGGTAGCGAGTCGTACCCACATCTTTTTGTATCAAAGTTAGTCGAGAATTCCCTGACAGCAGTTAAGAACCGTGTATATAAGGTTGAGAGTACATGGCAAGCAAATACGCCATCCCAGATGTTACAGATGTTACAGTACCATCAGAACAGAATCAGAGAAGAACAGGATCATGAACAGAGACGCATGAAAGGCACGAAAATGAAAATGTTAGTGGCCCAGTCGGTTCCAGCCGACGGCCAGAGAAAGGGTACGGCCCAGACAGGAAATGCAGCAGCTCCCGTTAAAGGGACATGCAACTATTGCAAGCAGCCAGGTCACTACGTACATGAATGCCCAGTCCTGAAACATAATATATCAACAGGTAAAACTAAAGAAAGACCGCGTCCGCCTAGACAAGACCAGGTCCAGCAACAGACTTCACAGAATATACAGCCCATGCAGAATACACAGCCTATGCATGTTTCACCACATACAGCACAGACAGTAGCGGTACCACAGTCACAGCCACAGCCCATTGCCGCGACTCAGCAAGTTTCACAACAGATGTACCAGTATGCCCAATCTGATTACCCCGATTATCCACGATACACATGAAACAGCCTAGAGAGGGAGGGTGGCTTGCCTCTTATTGAGATTCCTGTAGATCAAGAGGGTCCTTATGTACACAGTCAAGTATTGGGAAAAGACAGAAAAATTTTAATTGACACAGGGGCAAGTCGCACAACAATCAGCCATGATGAAGTCCCAGGGGCACCCCTCTCAGGCTCACAGAATGTTTCCCTTGGTTTTTCAGGACAACCTATTGTAAATGAGGTATCGAAACCCGTCCCCCTGGCTGTGGGTCCATTATCACGTGTTACAGACCTGTTACTTACGAAATCATGTCCAGAAAACTTGTTAGGAATAAAGACACTGAAGGCTCTAGGAGCAGTGATATGTTGTTCTCCGGAAGGAGTTAGACTTTTCTTGCGAGATTTCAAGGGTCACTATGTATTACGAGAGTTTGACGTCAGGTTGAAAAATGTACCGGATCACTTGTGGGCACAAGGCCCAACCGATGTAGGCTGCATGCACATTACACCATACCGTGTTACACTCAAACCAGGTGTTGTTCTACCACGAATCAGACAATACAAGTTACCACCCGATGCTGTAGTGGCTTTACTGGAAATCATTGAAGAGCTCATTGCCCAAGGAGTGGTCGTAGAGACCGACTCCAATATCTGTAATTCCCCTATCATTCCGATTCTTAAACGTACTGATCCCAATGCACCGCCAGTATATCGGCTGGTGATTGATTTACGAGAACTGAATAAATGCATTGTACCACAGTACCCTGTGGTTCCCGACATCTCATCCCTATTGACTGCTATTGATTCAGAAGCAACGTTCTTTACTGTAATTGACCTCAAGAACGCCTTCTTCAGTGTGCCTATTGACCCAGAGAGCCAATATCTCTTCGGATTCAGTTTAAATGGACGAAGTTTCAAATTTTCACGCACACCTCAAGGATTCACAGAAAGCCCCAGCATCTATAGTCAAGCACTGAAAAGACAACTTGATTGTATTCAAATGCCAGTTAACACCGCCTTACTGCAATACGTCGATGATCTGCTGATCACCGCACGAAGTGAACCCGAATGTGAACAAGCATCACTGACAGTTTTACATTTTCTGGCCGACAAGGGACACAAGGTGTCTCCTTCGAAGCTACAATTCTGTGTTCAGCAAGTTGTGTACTTGGGTCACTTGCTGTCCAAAGTGGGGAGACAGCTCACTCCTGACCGTATCCAGTTAATTGTAAATATGCCACAACCCCAGACACAAAAGGAAGTGCGGGCCTTTATAGGCCTCACCTCGTACTGCAGACAATGGATTCCTCAGTATGCATTTCTAGCTAAACCACTCATTCAGTTGACAACACAGGAGGCAGCGACTTCGACTGCCCTTCCTTGGACTCAGGAACATACACAGGCCTTTGAAGAATTAAAGAAAGCTTTATGCCAAGCACCAGTTCTAGCGACACCATGTTACAGCAAACCTTTTACACTTTTTGTTACAGAACGTGATGGTACAGCGTTGTCTGTCCTCACTCAAGACCAAGCAGGTTCACATAAGCCTTGCGCTTAATTTTCAAGTACATTGGATTCAGTAGCCCAGGCACTCCCTGCGTGCTTAAAGTCAGTAGCAGCAACAGCCCTAGCAATCAGACAGAGCGACGCAATTGTTTTAGGACATCCATTAACAGTTCAAGTTCCACATTCTGTAGAGGTTCTTTTAAACAGAACCCAGACTCAACACTTGACTATAGCACGACTGACAGGTTATGAACTGACGCTATTCCAGCCACACATAGAAATCAGACGCTGCAGCATTCTGAACCCCGCAACATTGTTACCTTCGATTATGACAGATCCAGCCCCGCATGATTGTATAGAGATCATTAATGCAGTAACAAAGCCCCGACGAGACTTAACAGATGTTCCATTGACAAATCCAGACCTGACACTTTACGTGGATGGTTCATGCATGAGAACAAGTACAGGAGAATTAGTGGCCGCGTATGCAGTGACCACTGAAACTGAAGTAAAAGAAACATATCGTATTGATACACTGTCTGCTCAAGCAGCAGAGCTCATCGCTCTGACCCGAGCCTGTATACTAGCCAAGAACAGAAATGTTAACATATACACTGATTCCCGTTATGCGTTCGGAGTCGTACACGACTTCGGAATGTTATGGCAAGAACGAGGTTTCTTGACCTCTCACGGTGCCAAGATCCAACACGGTCCCCTCATTCAAGCACTGTTAGAAGCAATACATCTGCCTTCAGGCATATCCGTCATGAAGTGTAAAGCACATACTAAAGCTACGGATTCTGTTTCCCAGGGTAACGACCTGGCAGACCAGACAGCAAAACATACAGCATTGACTCACACCCAGACAACGGACGTGACAAAGACAATAGTACCGACACATTGTATGACAGTTAGGGATCCCACACTAGATGTAATCGATATTCAGACACATGCTACTCCAGATGAAATAAAGAAATGGACTGAACTAGGAGGGATCCAGACAGATCAAGGTTGGATGACGAAGGGAAAATCTACATGGTTTCTCCCCGACTCTATGGTTCAAGTCATAATAAATACAGCACATAGTCCAGCACATCTAGGAGAGAAAGCGATGTTAGACAGTTTACAGAATCTCTGGTACAACAAACACTTACGAGCAGCAGCAAAACAGAAAGTGCGTACTTGCATGATCTGTTGTCAGTTCAATCCAGGTAAAAGCGTCCCTGTAGAGCAAGGTGGATTTCATCCTCCCGATCACCCTTTTGAAGTCCTCCAGATGGATTATATCCAGATGGACCGTTGTCGAGGATTCAAATATGTCCTCGTAATTGTTTGTGCACTTTCCCGTTGGACCGAAGCATATCCAGTCCCAGATTACACTGCTCCGACCACTGCCAGGCAGCTGGTTCGAGAATTCTTCCCACGATACGGCTTGCCTCGTGTCGTGTACTCAGATAACGGACAGCCATTCTCATCCGAGCTCATGAAACAGGTTTCCCTGCTGCTAGGATATCAGTGGAGATTCCATTGTGTCCGACATCCCAAAGCCGCTGGCCTTGTAGAAAGGCATAACCAGACACTGAAAACACGCCTTGCTAAAGTTTGTAAAGAGAAAGGGGTCGACTGGATAGTCGCCCTGCCAGTCGCATTGTTCTATATGAGAATGGTCGCCCATTCGAGATCAGGACTATCCCCGTATGAAGTGGTCTTTGGCAGACCACCGAATATGTGGGGGACGCCCATCCCTAAGAAAATAACAGATGTTGATTGTAACATGCTGACAGATTACCTTGCCTCCTTGATGTCTGCACTCCAATCATGTCGTTCACAGGTTGCCGCAGCCTTTCCTGACAACACTGATGTAAAGCCACATGATGTCCGTCCCGGAGATACAGTGCTAATTAGGAACTTCGACAGGAAAAGTCCGCTGGAGCCCCGCTGGAAAGAGCCGAAGACCGTCCTTCTTACAACGCGGACCGCTATCAAGGTGGAAGGCCGAAAGGGGTGGATCCACACGAGTCATATTAAAAAATGTAATGAACTGTTGCCAGAAACAGACTCGTCCACCCCCTCCAAAGACTGTATCGAACCTAGTGACTTTAAAGTTACCAAACAAGAGAAAACTCCCCAAGAGGAGTATCGAATGAAACTTCGATCTAGCAAGTCAGACAGTTTAATTGTTTAAGTCCTCCCCTAGGTGAATCGGTTAAATAGTTTCTGACATGTATCCCCTAGATCGAGATAGAGAGAGAGAGAGACAACTCAAGAAACGCACATATTGTAAATCATTACGCAGTCACTGTATAGTGACATTATTGATTATGTTTTTTCTAAGTCTTCTGATTATTGTTGCCAGTATATTGCTTCCCATATATTACCCTATCTTCAAGCGTGAACAATCTGCTTACAATGTCACTGCCGAACATTCTTTTAGTGAATTACCTCCCCACGAACTATCTTACAGACTCGCGCTGCGCAACAACATATTCATTAGTATGTTACATCACTCCCATCAGACTAACAACGCTACAAACTGCTGGATATGTGGCCGACTCCCTCCCAATCAGAAATACAAGGGAGTTCTGCCTCTCTTTCCGTACCCGTTCACTCACAATGGCTCCTGTGGTGCATGGTTTAGAATAATTAATTCCTTAGATCCTGATATTGCTGTTTTTAAAGGAAACTGGGTTTGGGGAAACTTGAACTTAGTTCTGCTTAATGCCTGTTACCCTGACAAGAAGGGACTTCCCATTAGAATAGGAACTGATCTAGAAAATGAAGTATATGGATTAGGTAATTATACAATTAACCTTATGATTCTTACTGTCGAATCCGAAGCTGCGCCAGTTCTCCCTGCTATGTCAGTATTACCAGTCACTGGTGATTTATGTGTCAGAAAGAAGGGTTCAGTACACTTAGGTCATAGTAAATGTACTACTGTGGTCGAATTCAGTGATCAAGGTAAGTCTTCCTTTAGAGCTACTCGTCATTCCTACTTTGTTTGTGGCCATACCGCATACATACGCTTACCTCCAGATTGGGATGGTACCTGTTACATTGCATTCCTTCTGCCCCCTGTTTTTCTAGCTCCTCCTGATTATCACAGAAATACAAATCTAGTAAAGAATAGACTCCGAAGAGATCTCCCGATTGTCGACTATACTGAAACGGCATGGGAGCAATACACAGATTTCAATAAAGGATTCTTTTTCTTCACAGGCCCCGTCCAAAACAGTAAACTAATACGCAGATTAACTAGAACACTTGAAGCAGTAGTGAATGAAACTGCCTCCGCTCTAGGCAACTTAACAGAGGAGCAGTCCGCCATGCGGGTTGTTGTCCTTCAGAATCGTCTTGTTATTGACGTCATCTTGGCAGATAGAGGCGGAGCTTGTAAGGTCATCGGGTCAAGTTGCTGTGTTTTCATTCCAGAAAACACGCCAACGGTATATCAAGCTATTACACGTCTTCATAAAATTGCAAGTTTGATACATCAGAATCCAGGCACCTGGACTTGGTCCGGTTGGTTCTGGACAACGTTGACCGCTTGGGGATGGAAGATCCTATCCTTCCTAGGCATTGCCCTTGTCATAGTATTCAGTTGCTGCCTGTGCCTACAGTGTGGGCCAGCGATTTGTGGACTGTGTGCCACATCGTGCATTGAACATTCCAGTTTACTCTCAAAACGCGAAAAGAAGAAAGAAGAGCAAATGATGTTACAAGAACAGACTGATCGATTCATGAGGATCGATATATCATGAAGGGTCCGTAGGGAACAAGGAGGGAATGAGGAAATATACATTTTATGGTCAAGTAATGTTCCCTAACGTGTACCCCACCGTCTCCATGTACCAGCTTAAAGTGCATGTAACTTCCCTCCTGTGCCAGCTATGAAGACGCAAATACATTTGCGTCCAACGTTAACATGTCCTCTTTCAGACCCACCCTGAATGGGTTGAATATTCCGTTCCTAAGTATGCTATGCCAACGTCTTTTTGTGGTGTACTTTACACGTTTTTTCAGCTCTGGCGAAGTAGGCCCTGAATTTTGCCATCGAGCCTTTTCCTGCCTTCTGACTCTGAACGCCTCAAGCCTGGGCTGCCTCTGTACCCGTGACCTCTGCCTTACTCCCTGTGCGGCTCACGGCGTTTAGCTCAGCCTGCTGCCTGCCAAGACTGTATTAAACCTTCGAATTATCTGTTCCGCTCCTCGAAAATGCATTCCTGCCTACTAGTTTAAGTAAACATCCCCCCAGCTGCAGAGCAAAGGGCCCGGCCTCACTGTCTCCGTGCAAGTAATTCATAGTCTCTGTTACCATGGTAGGCCCATGCCCCCTCGCATCTCATGCAGACACTTAGATGCTTATACACGCACTCACAGTCAGTATAGAATAGCTTCTGCCCCAGAGACCTTTTCCTTCTAGATAATATGGTTCCTAAACATCAGATACCAGATATGATAGAGGTACGAGTTGATCTGACATGCCAGACTTCTGTCTCTTTCCGCCAGTGTAAATGTCAAGTCCCCTGCACCCTCCGGTTTCACGTCAATCACACGTCATGCAGCTGCGCGCGCATCCAGGCCTCAGATTTCTGCTGACATTGCCAAATTCTGCTTTGTACCCACCTACTCGTGACACTCACATGTGACGTTTCTAGCACACCCCTCTATGTTCACGCCTAGTGCACGCCTTCTAATTACGTATCACTACCACGTGTGTGTTTTATCTTGTTTCTCTCAGCTGTTACGCCTACTGTATTGGTTTCTATTATCTGATTTAAGTATATAAGCTATGTATTGTCAATAAAATATTGCTCTATCCCTTCCTACACCCCAGTGGTGGTAGGAACATGATATCCGGTCTGGTACCATTCCTTTTTAAGGAATAAAACCCCTAAGAACTCTAACACCACGGACTCTGCCTCTTTATTTCCGATTGAGTTATTATTGATTAAGTACTTACCTGCATAGAAATTAGGACGGTAAATCAAATATTTACCACACCCTTGGCAACATCTCTGCAGCAATGGCTCATTTCCAACTGCATGGCTAATGCACATCGGGATAGTTGTGCTGTAGCAGTACTAAGACTGTTGGTGGCCTAGTGTTCACAACCAGGCGTCCAAGTAATTGGGTGTAACCTTTTTGATGGGTCACCTGATCCTCCTTTAGAACCTAACATAGGTCCCTGAGTGCAACAGCCATCTCTCCAAATTGTTCTCTGCTTTCCATACCTTCCTGCACAGCAGTAGTTAGATGTTTGATGCTGTAACTCATGTTCCCCATTTTGCATGCAACAGTGGAACGGTTTCCCTTCATTAACTGCATGTGTTTCACCTGCATGGCCCTCTCTAGACCATCATGCGATGTGGACCTCTCGCCTGCGCCAGATCTCACCATTGCTGCTGCCCTGATTCTCTGAGATTGCATGTTCCCACATCACAGCTGTTCCCGTGGTCTGGATGTGGGTGTATGTTTTTGAAAAAAGGGGACCCTTACAAATGCGCTAAGTAGGTAAAGAAAGAGTAGCAAGCTTAGAAAATATTTTCACAATAAGAAATAAGATAATGTCTCAGTCAGTTGTTACTAGTGACACACCTTGTGGTTACACCTGCTTATTTCACGATGCCTAGAATGTTTTAACCCCAGATTTATTTGAAAGCTTGCTACTGTTTCTTTACCTACACTGGATGTGGGTGTTCCACTGGTTGTGCTATTGTGGGCTCAGGTTGTCCCTCAGCCTCTGTTTCCAATGATTGCAATGAGGCCACAGTGATCCTGAGTTTTTTTGGAGCTGGTGTTGGGGGTGCTGGTGAGACTGCTATATCCTCTTCTGACTGGGACTCACTCTCTGGCGGTGCATGTCCATCACTGTTCTCAGACTCTTGGTCACGTGCATCTGCAATGTGGAACAGTGCATGATTAGTTGGCATTTAGGACATGTTTCCTATTTTTGTACAAAGTTTTGTTCAATAAAGTTATTTTGAATTACAGTGTGTGTGTGTGTGTAGACTGACTTCCCTGGTACAATGGATTTGAACTTATCTTGTTTGCTAGACACCAGACTGCCCTTGTGGTTTTGCTGACTACAATTCCCATAATGCATTGCTGTGTCATAAGTAAAACATGGACTGGAATACTATTTCCTGCACAAGCCAGATCTGATTGACACTGTGTGTTAGCTAATACTGAAATGTGGAAACGAAGTTGCATGCATCTTACCTTAGGAGGTACTGGGTGGTGCAGAGGAATCTATTGTTGTGACAGCAACTACTGCCTCCGGCTGCAGGGTAGACTCCACAAGGTCCTCCATGGCTGTGGGGCTGGCTTGGGTTGATGGGCCACCTCCAGTTTGTTTGCTGCTGCAAGCCTATCCACAACCCTTTCTTTGGCAGGACTATGCAGGTCATACCACCTTTTGCGCAAATCTCCAATGCTGCGAGTTCACAATTTTTGCGGGTCGGTATTTCTATATCGCTAATTGAGATTGAGATTTTTACCAAATCTCTAAATTTTTGCGATTTTTTTATGCATCACATTTTGCGACTCGCAATTTGCGATTCTGTAAAAATCACAAATTTGAGTCGCTAAGGAAACATTAAATGTATATGCCCCAATATGCTTTACTGCTACCCAGTGTCAGTGGTTTATAGAACTCGCAAGCATTCCTCCCATCATCTTTTGTGTGCTTGATGTAATGCCCTAAGTGGCCAATGTATGCCTAGACATGAATTCCTTGCTTGTTGTGCCACAAAAATGCAAGTTATGCCTCACTAATGATTTCAAGCAAGGCTCAGACTGGTCTGTGGTTGCTTGTGCTCTCTTCTCGGAGGGTCCTTGCCTGTCAATTTGGAATGGACTGTTCCCATGAGGAGAAGAGAAGAGACACTACTGATTTACATAGGACACACATCTGACCAGAGTTGCCGTTTGAGTGACAAACAGTGGGTTGAAATGTCACTCAGAGTGATTGCCAGTAGATTATACTATTTGTAAACAGATTTCCCAGTCATATTTTATGTTTAAACATTACCAAACACTGACATTGATCTGCACTTCCCCTCTGCCAATGTACCTGGAGAACTGGCCTAACAGAGAGCATGTGTTTCCAATACACTGTGGTACTCCCCTAAATTACAGTTCATTCCTTGATAAGAGTGTCACTGAAAAGGAGTACAGTGAATATATCTTTGTTTACTATTCAGCTAAATTTGCAATCACTGAAACAGAAATAATGTAAGAAAGTTTAGCACTCCAGCACCTCTCATCCACTAAGATAAATGCAGTTTTGAATGCCTTTCCCTGTGATTTTTTATCCCATTTGGTGCCGCGGCACATTACAAAGCAGTAGAAATCATTGACTTCAACTTAGTTCACATTTTGTTTCTTCTATACCTCTCCATTTCATCAGGCAGCCTATTTAATTAAAGTTTGAGAAGAAAATAACTTGTTTGTAAAGAAAAGGTGTCATTTCCAATTTAAAATGTTTAATTTGTCTGTACCAGGCAAAGAGAAAAAGCTGATTTATTTTTAAGGCTTCAATAGGCAAATATAGAAATATTTGTCTAAGTCAAATGTTTGAAGGTTCTTTCTACTTAGAGCACACGTCTAATATCTAATAAGATAATTAGTGCATTCGGCTCAGATATTTATTTTCATTGATGTTTTCACCATGCTACAAAGTTATACCACATGCTGTATTAAGTGTAACAGTTTCAATTGCTGCCTGGGTAAATACATAAACAATGGCTTTGTTGTCATTTCTGACATGAGGCCAGCCTGTTGGAGAACATCTATGAAGTTGATGTCTTACTTGAATCCTTCATCAAAAGACTTTATGGAGTGACTGAATGAAGGGGACAAGGGAGACACTAGCTAAAGTGTTTAAGAATATAGAGTCATGTATACTTGTGTTTTCTAAATGGTTGAAAGCCGGGTCTTATTCATATACTGTATTTGATAGACTGTAAATCACAAATAAAAACAACAACAAAAAAACCTATATGGAGAAGGTTTGTCATCGCTGCTCACCCTTGGTATGGCCGCCCATACTCGAGGCATCTTCCCTGAAACCATCAAGAAAGGCCAGATGCTCTCTTTCCTGAAGAAGTCCACACTAGATCCAGACTACCTTGCAAACTATCAGTCCTGTACTCATTCACTTTTATCAGCAAGCTCATTGAAAAGCAGTCTATATAAGATCACATCAACACCAACCATCTACTGCATTACTCAAAGTCTGGATTCAGGTCACACTGTAGCACGGACGCATCTACCTTGCAAATCATAGACAACTCCTTTGTGACCACAGACAAATATGACCCCTGCCTTCTACTTTTATGGGAATCAAACCAGTCTTTGACACTGTCAAACTCCCCCCCCCCTCATCCACACACTACAGTCTCAAATTGGAGTCTCTGGAAATGCCGTTCATTGGTTATTCATCTTACTTCCTTACCAGCACCAGTGCTTTCACATGGGTATCTATCTATCCGTGTCCCGTATGCAGTCCCCCAGGGTTCTATCTTGTCCCACTTCATCTTCAACAAGCAAATGCAGCTGCTTGGAACTCTACTCATCAGTAACAGAACAAAACAAATCCCCAATATGTGATTATGTGTCTTTTCTCCACAAACATCCAAGCTGTATACATTTCTTGTTTTTCCTCCAGACGTGGGTCTGTAAGTCCAGAACCTACCCAAAGCTTAACCCCACCAAAATGTAATTCCAGCTACTTAGCTGGACTCCTGGCAACAACTAGTGCAAACGTGACTCAACACTATGAACCTGGATGGATTCAAACCCCACCTTTTAACCAAAGACAAGCTACTCAGATTCACCCTGTACACTGACCTCAACCTCAGGAAAACATAACCAAGAATATTAGAGGACCAGCTACTAGCCCTAGCAACTAAAGAATGTGAAGCCATTTCTCCTAAAAAGCAATTTCAGAACTGCCTTTCAAGCTTTTGTAATGCTCACAAACAGGTGGTTGCAAAGTCTTGCTTCTTGGCCTCCCACGCTGCCCCCCTCACTGAGGACATTTTACTCTCTACAGCAAATCTCAACAAAGGCCCAAAGAAATATATCCACATCCTCCCCACCTACATGGAACTCTACTGCCTCCCCTTGCCAATCCTCATCATCTTTAAAATCAGCCATAAGACCATTATGATCACCACTTCTGCCGATCTGGCTGGCAATCTCGCCATCTCCTGTGACTCTCAGCATTCCAGTAGCGAGGACATCAAAAGACTGGAGATAAAGAGATGCAAAAAAGGAAAGAAAAACAAGGCAACACTATCACTATCCATGCACCAAGGATCAGAAACAACATATTTGTTTCCATCAGAACTCACCTAAACCTGCTCCAATATGGAAACTATCTGGAAACACGCCTCTTTTAAGAACACTATATAATGAGGCACCAACAGTCCACTTTCACTCTTTGAAACCAGCTATCCCTCCACTCACATGTTGACTGCACCTTTGTCTCTGACCCTGAACAGTTTCCACGGCTTTGGAGTAGTTTAACTACTAAAACAACATATCCATACATAATAATGTCCAAATTATATACTAGAATCCTGCACTACACTGAATTCCATTTTTCCTTGCACCATTCCTTCTATGCTTCGGGTCAGACCACTACAAGACAAGCAGCATTTTCTTCTTGTAACTACTACTACCACACACTTCTTTTTCTTTTGAGGAAGGTTCCTATAGTGCAACCCCCTCATCTTCCTGACTTCCCTGTAATTTCAAACCAAATGCATATATATCCAAGGAAATGAGGACTTGGATGAAGAAGAGTTGAATACATTGTAAGTTATTTAAATGTTACAACATTGGCCCTCTTCCTCATACCTTTCCTTAAATATAGAGGACATATGTTATGTAACGTGGTGGGTTACGCTCTAGTGGGCAAAGGATTGCTTCTCCACCTAAAACCATGGCCACAAAAGATGCAACAGGGGAGCATGGTGGGAAGGTGACACTGGAGGACGACCAAATTAAAAAAAACTCGTCAGCATGATTGATTTAAAGATTAAAGGTATTGTTAAACCGTTGATAGCCACAATTGATCATTTAACAGCAGAGGTAAATAGGCTAGGGAAAATCATAAATAAGACCATGGAAGAGATGGGTAATATACCAACCCCAGCCCCAAACAGAGCTGAACCTATAGTAAATATACCAGGGGCTGGGATAGAGGGTAGGGATAAAATGGCCCCAATTCCCCAAACATCCCAACACCAAGTACTTAATAATGTCCAAGCAACGCCCAACGAAGTCCCCCCACCTAAACCCATTGGCATAGGCTCTGAGAAAGGCCCGGTCCAACTCATTGTAGAGGCCTCCCCCCCTAGTCTTGGTCCCGGCCAATGTACCTTCCCTAAAACCGGGCCAAGTGGAATCCACTGCTTCCTTGATTAGCAAAGCTTTTCACTGGCTATCTAACAACATGATGATATCCCCATGGGGTAAACAGCAGCTAGCTGAGGAAATTACTATGGCAAGAAGGGTGGATTGGATAGGGAATGGTGTGAAAAAATGTAAAGGCAACTGTGTAGTTCTGCATTTTCTAAATCCAGAAGTACTTCCTGATGTTTTGAGAAATCTATTTCCCCCACAACGTAGGAGCACAGACATCATCCCGTTAACGTTGGATTTATTTTACCATAGAGGTAAAATAGGGAATCAGAGTATCTTAAAGAATAAGTGGAACCCGGTATCACACAAGTGGGGCAGGGTTGCCCAATCTAGTGAATGGGAAATTAATCTTGAAAACAGATTTGGGGCACTGTCTGACCTGAACGAATGTGATTGACTTGAAGCGATCGACAGTGGAGTGTCTAATGAACCAGCTGAACTACTAAATATGGACACTCACACAGAGATTGGGCCAGGCCTCACAAATGTTACTTCCTGGATTCCAGGGAAAAGGGCAGATGAAGCACTTACTCTAAGTAATAGTAACAAGAATAGACACCTGGAGCCACAGTCAGTCTCCTCTATGGTAGAACCATGTCTTGTTCCTGATCTACTTGCATCAGCACTCGAACCTTCAAGCCACCATCATTCTAATTTAGAATCAGAAACAGCGTTGGTGGATGAATTGGATGTATGACGGTACCACGCGTACTTTCACAACGCGTACCGTTACAACGCTACTTTTACCACTTGCGTGGAGGGGCGCTGGATAGTAAATTATTTAATTTACTATTCCAACTCCAGTCCCCATGGACTCTAGGGAAAGGAGTTGGATAGTAAATTAAAGTATTTACTATCCTGGAGCGCCCCCCAGCGCATTTCGTTGTAACGACCTGCGTGGTAAAAGTAGCGTTGTAAGGGTACCGCGTTGTAAAATATGCGTGGTAACCGTTGCATACCGGATGAATTACAAGGTATTTTTCCACCCCAGACACCGCTAGGTCTAGTAGCAGATGAAGCAGTAGAGATAGGGTTGTCCTTTCTTTCCTGGAACATTGCTGGAATCACTAATAGGTTGTTATCACCGTAATGGTGCAAATTTATAGACCAATTTGATATTCTACTGTTCCAGGAAACATGGTCAGTGATTCCAATACACCATATAGGGTACCTTAATTTCCATATCCCAGCTTTAAAAAATCACAAGGGTCGTCCTGCAGGGGGCCTGATAATCTGGGTCCGACAAAATTTATGCTGTAGAATCCAGCAAAGGAGCTCTCCACTAGATGACATATTATCAGTCAATCTTACCTGGGCCAATGGGCAGGGGATGACCATATTTAACGTCTACGCCAGGGGAGTAGCGGGTGGCAAAACATCAGAAGTAAGAACCGCTCTCGACCATGAGCTTGAAGCTCTCCCAATACAGCTGCCTTTCATTGTTGGGGGCGATGTTAATACCACTTTCGAACCGCTTGGCCATGAAGACCAAACTCTAACAGAAGAAGAGGACAGTAAGTGGGGTATCCCTCAGCTAGAACTTCCCGTAGTTAACAGATGGTCAGCGGTGGCCATTCAACTGAAGGCCCTATGCCTAGCAAGAGGACTCAGAGCAGTTAATGGACGCACCCCTTCAGATCATCCGGGGAACAAAACATTTGACAATGGTAGGTTCTAAGCATGGGCCAATTTTGCGAATTCGCGATCCGTGAATTTGCGGATTTGCGAATTCGCGATCCGCAAAATTCACGAATTTGTGCGAATTTTAGTTTTTTTGCGTGTTCGCGGGGTTTTTTGCGTGTTCGCGGGTTTTTTTGCGTGTTTGCGGGCCGCTTGCAGCGAAGTTACCCATGCAGTCGTTTAGGGGAGAGGAAGGGAGAGAGAGAGATAGATAGATAGATAGATAGATAGATAGATAGATAGATAGATAGATAGATAGATAGATAGATAGATAGAGAGAGAAAGAGAGAGGGAGAGAGAGAACGAGAGAAAGAAAGAGAGGCCGGATCTCTGAAGGGCCAGATTCCTGAGTTGCCCCTACAGAACATACAGCTTTTTATTTTTAGCAAAATGCATATGAAAATTGTGCTCTAAAGGTCTCTTTTAGTTTAACCCCTCCTGACAACTCAAAATGGGTGTATTTGCCATCCTCTCCCTTCTTCCTGTTTTTTATATCTATAAGTGCATCCTGATGAGGTTTAATTCCTTGGACAGGTGCCTCGTTGCCTACTTGTAACTATTCTCTGACCCTGCTTCAAGGGTCAGAGCAGGGTCAGAGAATAGTTGCAAGTAGGCAATGAGGCGCCAGGAAGCAATTAGCAGCAGGTGTCCAAGTTGAAGTTAATTTGCTTGTAGCCCTTTTGTAAAAGGTTACAAAGAAATTAGGTTCAACTTTTGCACCTGCTGCTGTAACCCTTGCTTGGCTGAAAATTCGTCCCCGCTGATTCGCGGATTTTCCACGATTTCGCGAGATTCGCGGATCGCGAAATCGCGGAAAATCCGCAAATTCGCCCGCGAAACGGATTTTACGCCCACCCTTAGTAGGTTCTCCAGCCGAATAGATTATTTCCTAGTGGATATTAGAATATGGTATAGGCTGATTGATATGGCAGTTAAAACCCGGATAGAGAGTGACCACAACCCTCTTTGTATGGTTCTTAAAGCAAGTACAGGGAGAAGAGAATTAAACCAGGGGGGAGGCAAAATTACCCTAGACATTGTAGCCTCGAATAACCAGCGCCATGTAAAGTGGGGTAGACTAATTGAGAACGCAGAGAGGCTAGAGGAGCTTAAAAAAGTGGTGCTTGAAGAAGTGGTTAAGATAAACTCACATGTTACAAAGCAAAACTTCCCTGAAATTATGCTTGATGCCCACATAACTTTTTTTACCAAGCTCCAGGAGTTTTTTAAGAAGCAGAAGAAACCAGGAAATATCCATAATAAATTGCCCAAAATAGGATGGTATGATAAATCTTGCAGAGAACCGTAGCACTGAGCTTAGAAATAAGAACATTCTAGGTGTAGAAAAAGGGAGGGATACTTACAGGAAGGTACAAAAAGATGCCAGGAAAAAGTGGGACGAGGCCCACTGGCGTGATCTTAAATCCGCCTGTGATGCAAGGAACCAAAGCCACTTTTGGGCCCTGGTCAAATGGGATAGAGGAGGGGTGGCACAACCCCCACAAAACAACGTAGCAAAAAATCAATGGGTTGATTTCTTTAGACCACAATATGCTCGTGACTTAACCGAAGGAGAGTGCACTTTACCTCCCACAGTTTTTTATCAATGTCAGTTATTCACCCTAAAGAATGTCAGTATAGCACTGGATTGCGTGGATTGTGGGATGCCATACCGGCAGATGTGTTCTTAAGTGATCGCCCATCCTGGTGTCAGTATTTTGAGTGGCTAGCTAATTCTGTGGCCAGGGGTGCACCAATACCGACTTCTTGGAAGGGTGCAGAAATAATCCCAGTTTTCAAAAAGGGAGATAAATCATTACCCAGCAACTATAGACCTATCAGTCTCATAGACTCTGCTCAAAAGATAATAGGTCGATTAGTGCAAAATAAAATACAAACCTGGATTGATGAAAGAGATATTTTATCTCCATATCAAGCTGGGTTTCGTCCTTGCACAAGTTCAGTTGACCAGGTCTTCTTCTTCATAGCCCTCTACTGGAGGAACGTGACGTTAACCAATGGAACTCTCTCTACGCTGTTTTTGTAGATCTAAAATCAGCCTTTGATTTGGCTCCTCGTTCCAAGCTCTGGGGGGTGCTTGCTGAAGCTAGGATGGCCCCGGAACTATAGACGCTACTCGTCCGCTTACATCAGAACAACTACGCCAGAATCCGGTGGGGGGCTCAGGGCGAGGTGACTGACACATTCCCTGTCGAGCGTGGGGTTCGGCAGGGGTGTGTCTTGGCACCGATACTGTTCTCCATATACATCAATGGCATTGTAGATCATCTAAGCCGTTCTCCCACCGATGCACCAATTCTGGCAGGGGCACGCGAGCCTGTTCTCATGTTTGAGGACGATACGCTCATAGTTTCCCGAACACCGAGTGGGCTCGAGAAGGCAGTTAATGCCTTCGGTGAGTTCTGCAAAGCACGTGGACTTGAGATAAATACATCCAAAACCAAGTTCATGTGCTTGAACCAACAGAATACTTTCAGGGGCTCAATAAATTTTAATGGTATCCCCCTAGAACAGGTTGAGGCCTTCACGTATCTGGGTATAAACCTCCAATGTAACCCGAGCTGGAAAAACCATATTGACATGGCTGTCTTAAAATTCCACCAGCTGGCAGGTGTAGTGGCCCATAAACACAAAGTCTCATTGACCAAGCCCATCACCCCTGCCCTAGAAATCTATAACATGAAGGTGATCAGTGCCTCCTTATACGGCTCGGAATTTTGGGGTTTCTCCAACCTGAAACAACTAACATTGGCGGAAAACAGTTTTTTCCGCCGTTTGATTGGGGTTCCTCAAAGTACTCCTACTGTAGCGCTGGCATATGATCTAGGCAGGAAAAACATCAAGGACTTGGCACGGCTACGACCCTTATTATATTGGAGACGTATTATGACCACCCCTGAACTTGTGCATTATGCAACTGCCCTTAAGGACATCATCAGGGCAGATCGCTTTCATTCGATTTCGTGGTTAAAAGATATAAGAGGGTTGCTCAGCAAGCTGGGATTAGACCATCTGTGGAATTCTCCTAATCTCGAAAGCTTTCCACCAAAGGCTACACTTAAGAACATGTATTGGGAAATGGTATGGTTGTCCACTCAAAGCACAGGTTCTAACACCAACCTAACAGGACGTTATCTGGACATTAAACCTGTACCACTTTGTGAGCCTTATTGGGACATCATCGAAAGGCCATTTGACAGGAAACTGTATTTCCAAATTAGAATCGGGACTCTTCCTATAAAGGCGTTTACCCGCAAATGGTCATCAAATCTGGATGATAAATGTCCCCATTGTAAAGATTCGACAGAGAATACTGCCCACATATTGTTTGTTTGTCCCCTCTACGTTAACCCTCGACGAAAATGGATAAAACCAGTGTGCTTAAATCTAGGAACGCGCAGGTGTTCAGAGGCGCTAAGAATATTGGAATCGGACTGCACACCTTACTTGGCAATTGCTGTCGCAAAATTCTTAGGTTGGTCATGGACTATACGCACCCGCACTTTACAACAGCTAGACACTGTTTGATGATATAACTGACACCGTTGATTTGTTGTGATCTTATGTATTTAAATCTGTAAAATGACCACCATGTTTAATGAGATTCTTAAAAGATAATGATTTTAATATGGTTGTAGTATTTATTGTGTAGTGTAGGATGTAAAAATTGCTTTTATGACTGCTGTCGAATAAAGTTTTTTGAAATTGTCAAAAATTGTTATGTTATATTTAATTTATACAGCTCACGGCTACTCGAAGTGTCCCGGCACTTGGTCCAGAAGTAAATTGCACACAGATCAGAACCTAAAAAAGCAATTTTTTCTTAAAAAGGAGTGGATCGGAATGCCCCGTAGTGCCAAAGGTAGCATGTTCCAGGCCAAGCCAGCTTTTCAAATAAAGGAACTCCCGCCGAGCCTTTGGCGCATGAACATGGGTGTCTGTGTCAATAGCTGATCGGACGAGCAAAGCTGTCTACTCGGTTTATAAAAAGCAAATCTCTTCTGAAGATAAATGGGGCCTAAACCATAAAGGGCCTGATGTGCAATGGACAACATTTTGAATTTTAGCTGAGATTTAACTGGAAGCCAATGCAAGTTATTTGAGTGGCTACGAACAAGGGGCCCGATTCACAGAACTAACTTAACAAAAAACCTAAACTTACTACCATACCATTTTGGTATTCACAGAAGGTACTTACTCATTTTGGTATTCACAGAAGGCACTTACTCATTTCGGTATTCACAGAAGTTAGGAGTCCTAACTTTAGGACTCCTAAATGCCTTCTGCGAATCCCGTAATTCTTAAAGTTGGGATTTTTCTCCGTTTAGGAGTAGTAAAGTTAAGACACCTAACTTTAGGACTTCTAAATGCCTTCTGTGATTACCGAAAGCCTTAAAGTTAGGATTGTTTTCAATTTAGGAGTCCTAAAGTTAGGAGTCCTTACTTTACTACTCCTAAACTGAGAAAAATCCAATTTTTAGGTCTCGTCCTATTCCATTCCGCAAGGAATGAATAGGACGAGACTATAGGGGCTAAACTAAGAGCTAAACTAAGCTCTCAAAAATGCGGGTTTCCAGAAGTGCCTGTGGTCTTGTGAACGCGCTTCTATCTGCCTGCCTCGCATCACCACATGAAAGCCATTTGTTGCTTGTTCACACTTCACGGCCGCCAGGCCGTGTCTCCCATTTCTCCTCCCCCGCCCCCTGCTTCACACTTTTCATGGCCGCCAGGCCATGTCTCGCATTTCTCCTCCCCCCTCCCCACAGCAATACCAAGAGCTTGTTTTTCTTTGACACTAAAGGCTAAATATTTATTCAAAGTACTCTTGGACTCGTGTAGTTACAGTTCACTTCGAGGGATACCAGTAAACAAATGAGCATTGCCAAAACTAATGTAGCTGGCCTGTGTAAGTTTGTGCAATGGTTAGGTTTTATTTTATTTGATGCAAATATCAAAAAAATTGTAAAAGAAAACATGCCATCGCCAAAACATGGTGCTGTATGCTTGGAATTAAAATGTAAAATGATTCAAATTAAATATTACACACAATTGTAATAGAACAGTAAGATGCTTACTAGCAGTAATGTGTACTTGGAACAGATATATAAACCCTTTTTGGTTTAAAGCACCTCACACACAATCCTTACTGGCACCTCGCACACAATCTTTACTGGCACAGTTCTTAACCCCTTGGCTTCAGTAGATGAACTGTTTATACTGGTTATGTCCACAGTAGTACAGTCTCACTGCGGGGAATGTGGATGGTTCTTCCGCCTCAATGCACAAGAGAGTCCTTCTGCTGTAAGCATCAGAAGGATTTACTTTGTTTTTAAACAGGACAAAAGAGAAAACTTCCCTCGCATCAGAGTGTGTATTTTTTTGTTCTTTTTTTTTACTGTCCTGTGCAGCGCGCTGACGTCACAATAACAGTACAAAAGGGGGTGGTGATGGACGGAGCATCTGAATCAATCAAGCACTCACACCCAGTCAAAAGATCTGGGCCGCCATAAGTGTGGCAGGGTATGCTCAGACGTGAGTCCCTTGCTCACTTTGCCACTGGATTCAAGCAAGCCGGGCTGAAGACGGCTGGAATGCCAGAAACCGGTCCTCGGAAGCTTGTTTCCGGTCCAGGGAAGACATGGCTTGGCAGTTTGGGCTGGACTGTTCCCATGAGGCACAGGGTCAGACTGATTCGCATATAGCCATGTCTGAACTGGGGTGGCAAAGTGGGCTAAAGAACGGTGATGGATTAAACCCAGATCTTTTGACTGGGTGTGAGTGTTTGATTGATTCAGATGCTCCGTCCATCACCACCCCCGTTTGTACCGCTTTTGGCCGCCATAAGTGTGGCAGGGTATGCTCAGACGTGAGTCCCTTGCTCACTTTGCCACTGGATTCAAGCAAGCTGGGCTGAAGACGGCTGGAATGCCAGAAACCGGTCCTCGGAAGCTTGTTTCCGGTCCAGGGAAGACATGGCTTGGCAGTTCGGGCTGGACTGTTCCCATGAGGCACAGGGTCAGACTGATTTGCATATAGCCATGTGTGAACTGGGGTGGCAGAGTGGGCTAAAGAACGGTGATGGATTAAACCCAGATCTTTTGACTGGGTGTGAGTGTTTGATTGATTCAGATGCTCCGTCCATCACCACTCCCTTTTGTACCGCTTTTGGCTGCCATAAGTGTGGCAGGGTATGCTCAGACGTGAGTCCCTTGCTCATTTTGCCACTGGATTCAAGCAAGCCGGGCTGAAGATGGCTGGAATGCCAGAAACAGGTCCTCGGAAGCTTGTTTCCGGTCCAGGGAAGACATGGCTTGGCAGTTCGGGCTGGACTGTTCCCATGAGGCACAGGGTCAGACTGATTTGCATATAGCCATGTCTGAACTGGGGTGGCAGAGTGGGCTAAAGAACGGTGATGGATTAAACCCAGATATTTTGACTGGGTGTGAGCGTTTGATTGATTCAGATGCTCCGTCCATCACCACCCCCTTTTGTACCGCTTTTGGCTGCCATAAGTGTGGCAGGGTATGCTCAGACGTGAGTCCCTTGCTCCCTTTGGCACTGGATTCAAGCAAGCCGGGCTGAAGACGGCTGGAATGCCAGAAGCCGGTCCTCGGAAGCTTGTGTCCGGTCCTGGGAAGACATGGCTTGGCAGTTTGGGCTGGACTGTTCCCATGAGGCACAGGGTCAGACTGATTTGCATATAGCCATGTCTGAACTGCGGTGGCAGAGTGGGCTAAAGAACGGTGATGGTTAAACCCAGATCTTTTGACTGGGTGTGAGTGTTTTGATTGATTCAGATGCTCCGTCCATCACCACCCCCTTTCGTACGACGTCACAATAACTGCCGGTACTTTGATTGGTGCTTGGGTGGGGGTGGGGGGGGGCATATCTGTGCACTCCACCCAACCCCTCGAGCACCGATCTGTGCGTGAGCGATACATTGGAAGAGGATCCTGCTGGGTGATCGATCCTCTAAACACTATGAAAGTTTTGGGGGGCTGCACCCTGTGTACAGCTTAGTGCTCCATCGCTCCTACAGGGTTAGCTTGACGTATCAGCAGCTCATTCTCATTGGTCCATTTAATCTGCTGTGGTGGGTAAAGTTAGTCCAAGTTTTGGTAGAATAGTCACCTCACTGTATGTCATCATAGACACAGCAATTCAAGTCCTGGCCTTGCTTCTCTTTTTATATTTTGCAGTTTTATATAGCGCGAACTCGAGCCGAAGGTATCAGAGCGCATTACCGGTTGCATTAGAGCCTGATACATTCAAGGCCAGAGGAAATTGAGTGATTTGCCCAGAATCACAGTATGTTTGAGAGTCTCTGCCGAGACTCGAACCTGCTTCAGAGTCGGCTCTCGCCGTTAAGCCAAATCCTCTCCTAATGAACTATTTTGACCAGGGGTGTTCAACGTGGTATGTGAGGACTGATTCCAAACCACATTCCAGGATGACCGCAGATTATGCTAAAGACTTCCATTAAGGGTCTTTATATTAAATTGAGGTTTCTTAGAAAAGCTGAAGGGAGAAAGTAGTGATAAAATCAGTTCGAACGGATCTTTTCATCTTTTACATTGGTGCTTTTATAGCATTAATCTATATTATGTGTATCACTGGGATTTTCAGCCTGCGCCTGCAGCCGCCGCTGCCCCAGGGCTGCCCGCCCGTCTTGATGCGGTTCAGTGGCTTCATGATCACACAGGTCTGGTGCCTGTCGGACAGCCTGTGGGCCACTTCCGTGTTCTGCATGAGCAGTCCCTGTCGCTTCTGCAGGCCAGCTGCTGCTAAGACGCGGATACACTCCTGCTTTCTGCTTGGCGCCACCAGCTTCCCTTCTCCCCCCTCCTTCCAGGGACGACCACTGTCTCTGAAGAGGTGGGACATAATCTTACGGTGGCTTGTTTTTTACCTCTAAGAGCGATTTTCGAGGTCTTATTTTGGTTAATTATTTAATACATCAGCTTGATAAGGCTCACGCTTTGGGTGACTGACGCTCAGTCCTCATGAAATTAAAGCGCGCGCATTCCTCTGAATGCGAGTGCTTTGAGGAGATGGAATACAAACTCCATGGCCACAGGTGCTGAAGCGCACGCACTGCGGGAATAAAGTGACACGCTGAGCGAGGTATAGCGCGGGATAATACATTTCACGGCTCAGGTCATGCCATGACTATTTGTCACCTGCAACGGCTGCCGTGTTTATGCCACTATAGGTAAATCGTGTTTCCCCTGTATATTGTTTCACGTCAAACGTTATTATCCAGACAACAGTGGTGCCACGGCCTTCTTTTTTTTTGTTTGTTAACTCTTTTGATTGGAAAAACAAAGAAAAAGCTCTTCATTAGGAGATACAATGCCTCACCCCAACTAATAGTTATGTTATTGTAGAATCCGACTGTCCACGACAAACGATGGTGCGGACTTTGCTTTAATACCAGTCGAGCGTGTGATGTTTTGAGGCAGTGCCCGTGGGGGTGTCGGCCTTGCTGCCTTCCACGAATCGGCTGTCTGTAATTGCTGATATTGTCGTCTAGGCACTGGAACGCCACTGTTTTTGTTGTGCCCCCTCTGAACTGCACGGCTTCCTAGAAAATGCAGTAGTTTAGCCCCGTTCGTCATGTTCAACGAAGAAGAGGTCCCATTGAGTACTATTCCTTGGTAAATGAAGTTACATGTTTGAGATAATGCTCGAGTTTAGTTTGATTTATATTGAAGCATGTCTTTCAGAAACTATTGCAGTGCCAGATTAAAATGTATCAATCATGGAGCTTTACCGCTCACATCTTCTTTACTCCTCCCCTCCCCCTCCAAGAGAGCCTTCAGATACAACCCCGTCGCATATTGTGGGTGCCCATCTCGTTCTTTGACCTAGATTTTTTTTAATGGGGTTGACCATCTGCCAAGAGCCTTCTTTTAATGTCAACACTGAGTCCGTCTGCCCTTCTCGCATTATAATGGATGTCATCCTTCCTTTTACTCTGATTATTTTACTGTATCCATCGATGGAATCCTACCATTCGTCTTTTTTTTCAGGGAGGAAAGGGTACTCTATTTTCACCCAGCAAGCATTACCCCTCGAATTGGAGTTTGGATTTTTTATCTCGGATTGAAAAACGTAAAAAACGATTTACATGTAGTGTCTACTTTTTAAGATCTTGCTGAGCCATCGCGCACACACAACCAAACACATACACAACACCCCCACACACACAGCCAACACCCACAACACACCCCCCCACCCACAACACACCCGCCCACCCACAACACACACCCCCTACCCACAACACATACCCCCACCCACAACACACACCCCCCACCCACAACACACACCCCACCCACAACACACACACAACCCGAACCACACACACACAATCAACTACACACAATCAACCACACACAACCACCTATCCATCGCCCTCCCTCACTCTATCTATTGCCCTCCCTCACTCAATCAATCACCCTTCCTCACTCAATCAATCGCCCTCCCTCACTCAATCAATCGCCCTCCCTCACTCAATCAATCGCCCTCCCTCACTCAATCAATCGCCCTCCCTCACTCACTCTATCGCCCTCCCTCACTCACTCTATCGCCCTCCCTCACTCACTCTATCGCCCTCCCTCACTCTATTGCCCTCACTCACTCTATCGCCCTCACTCACTCTATCACCCTCACTCACTCTATCACCCTCACTCACTCTATCGCCCTCACTCAGTCTATCGCCCTCACTCACTCAATCAATCACCCTTCCTCACTCAATCAATCGCCCTCCCTCACTCAATCAATCGCCCTCCCTCACTCAATCAATCGCCCTCCCTCACTCAATCAATCGCCCTCCCTCACTCACTCTATCGCCCTCCCTCACTCACTCTATCGCCCTCCCTCACTCTATTGCCCTCACTCACTCTATCGCCCTCACTCACTCTATCACCCTCACTCACTCTATCACCCTCACTCACTCTATCGCCCTCACTCTATCTATCGCCCTCACTCTATCTATCGCCCTCACTATATCTATATTAAAAAAAAATTAAAAGCCATTGTTATTTGTAATATCAATACGTCTAAGTCACGTAAATACAACACATATTGCATTACAAATGCTATAGGTGTCACATTTATGAAAGTTATAACTATTGGCGTTGTAAATGACAAAGCTATTAATTTCCCTATTTTCAAAACCAACACAGAAATAAAAAAAATTGTCATTTACAATACTATTAGCTCAAACTTTCCTAATGCAAGACCTATTGCATTACAAATGCTTGTTAAGACTTTCGGTATTCACAGAAGGCCTTTAGGAGTCCTAAAGTTAGGAGTCCTAACTTTACTACTCCTAAACTGAGAAAAATCTTAACATTAAGACTTTCGGTATTCACAGAAGGCACTTAGGAGCCCTACAGTTAGGACTCCTAACTTCTGTGAATACCGAAATGAGTAAGTGCCTTCTGTGAATACCAAAATGGTAGTAAGTTTAGGATTTTGTCTTAAGTTAGTTCTGTGAATCGGGCCCACTATGTCTAGATGATAGTCCCAATAGCAGTCTTGCTGCCGAATTTTGGACTACTTGCAATTTCCTAGCAAGATAGCCTGAACTGCCAACCAAAAGAGCGTTGGCATAGTCCAATCGGGACAGGAACAGAGCCCGGACCACAGTTTCCTTGGAACTAGCAGATAAAAGAGGGAGAAACTTCCTCAAGATTTTCAAAGTGCCAAAGCAGGTCCCTACCAGTTTCATATTGTGCAATAATGAAAGACTTTGATTGAACCATATTAACCGTTAATAGACAGCTAGGGACCAGTGTGTGAATTGGAAAACATTTACTTTGGGAACCCCTAAATTGTGGGTCAAGGTGTGGCAAAGGAAAGGGGGTGGACTTATGAGGGGCGGAGCTCTGAGGGTAGAGACTGACAGTCAACTTCTATATGTATTTTTAAAAGCAGCTGCAAAGAAATTGGGAACAAGGACATATGTGACAGTAAACCTGTTCTAGATTATTTAATTGGTCACAAAGAGGCTTCCTTTTGTAGCCATCAATTCTGAACGGATTCAATAGCAGTAAGATAACTCTAGTAGTTCACACAGTTCTGGTAGAGTTCTGTGTTTTGACCAGTCACACGTTTGACTCACAAAGTAGTATAGAGGGTTAATGTGCTGGCACATCATGTAACATACAGATCGCATATTGTTATTTCAGTTTGAAAGGTAAGTGGGCTACGCTTTTGACACCGAAATAATTTTGTTACTTTCAGTTCATGAGTTGCAAGAATTCTAATATAGTACAGCTATCTATTTATTAGCATCAAGGAGCTGTCTGCTCCTGAATGATCCTTATTGCTTTTCTGCTCAATCTGTTGCTATTCATAAATTGCAAAGAAGGGTTCCTTTGGGAAGTAATAACGTCTTGTTAGTAAAGATAACCACTATTACTAAGTCACGTTTTATATCCTGACTGTGTTTCTCCTGACCATACTCTCTTAGCATATACAGTGTTAAATGTTAAATGTCGTATACTTGTAAAGCGCACTGCTGCCCCAGCAAAGGGGCGTCCTGGCGCTGTATACCGCTGGGGAACCCATCCTGGCTTTCCCTGTGAGATGGTCCCTCCTGGGCATCTCCAAGGTGAAGACAAGCATCCCCGGTGCTGATGGGGCCGTTAGTAGAGATTAAGCAGGCTATTGCCCAGAGTTGCTGAGTGGGACCCATGGTTAGAGTAGGCACCGAGGCGAGAATTATCGAGTCCGCTGACCAAGGCCCAAGACCCTGCCGCGTCAGGAATCGAACCCTGGTCCCGGGCCGACCTCTGCTTCCGGGTCTGCGCCTCTAACCAGTGAGCCACACCACTCCAGTGTGCATTCTCTTAGTTAACATTTCATGTACGCTGATGTACATGCTTGTGTGATTTATTGTGCCTCTGTGTGTGTTGTATAGCGCTCTCACACCGTACACCGGAATTAATAAGCTATAAGAGAATTTAAAAAAACTGTAGGTGCCATTTAAAGGAATATTTGTGTAATTACTCATACAGACAGTTACATAATAAATCTTTACAGTGCAAGCACATCTCTTACATAGGAAGTTGAACAGAGTTATAAACTTAAAAAGAGTTTCTCTGAAGTACTTGTGAAGCGGTAACAAGCTGTGCGGCTTTGTTTTCTTCCATTATATTGGAACCTAGGTATCGGGCTCCAAATGGCTGCGAACCAGGATGATATTTGAACAAAAGGGGGATTGATGGCCCATTAAATCAGGCCTTTGTTTTGGGCTTAGTTGGAATCTAAAACCTGAAATCCCCCTGTCTGCCTGAAGATTTCTGCACCAACCAGAATACAGATAATGTGCACGTGCTTCTGAATTATTTCCAGGTGTCGGAAAATGACACCAGGACAATCTCAGCATGTTTCCCTGGGTTAGTCGGACCCCAGATCTGGCCGAGAAATAGGTGCCAGAACCAGAATCTGGCCGGGTCCTCCTACTTTCCAGCACTGTTACGGAGCTAAGATTCTTTCGGAAACAAGAAAATACAACAAACTCCCAGTACATCGGTGCTTAGTATATCTCAATCAATGATTCTCATTGAAGCATGCTTGCAATGAACCAAGGAGAAATCTGGAGTCAACCATCTTGTGGCCCCACAGATATTGGACACTGACATTCCACTGCAGCCAATACAGCCATCCATAAATCATACATTGTGGATAACCAAGTCCAAGGCATGTATTTTAGTCTGGAATCATTTAGACGTTCAAAGTTATTGTGCTAGCTATCTGTTCTTTGACCTCTACAAGACAGCACAAATAATGTGTCAGGCAGCTGGAAAGAAATTGTCCAACCAAATAGATAGGAACTGTCCTGTTGACGGTTAGAAGATGTAGCAGATCCCCTTTCACTGAGCCAGGTAAAAAATGGACTGTAAAGTCACCAGCTGATAATGGTGAAAACCTGTTAACACCTTGGGAAGAAAATCAGGGAAAGGACAAGACATCAAAGCATCAGAGAGAAAGTGCAAATATTTCTTCAAACAGTGTAATACCCAGCTCCCCACCGCAACAACACGAAAAGATGCCTAATAAAATATGATCTGATGGAAGGAAACCTTATAAAGGTTTCCACTTTGTTTGTAAATGGATGAGCTTGCAGGCCCTTAACACAAGGGACAATGATCAGTCTAGCTCATTTGCCTGAATCAGAGGACCCGAGAACAAGGCTCCACGACTCCTGAATGCACAGCCAGCTGCTAACTCTCCCCTGAAGACTGAGATCATCAGTTGAGCAATCAATCAATCAGTTAGTATTTGTATAGAGCTGCTAATCACCCGTGCGGATATCCAGGCGCTACAAAACAGATTCCAGAATACTAAGAAGGTCACCAAATAGTAAGTCATCAAGCAGAAAAAGTACTTGATTACCTATAGCAAGTTTTTAAAGTGGCTGAACACTTGGGCTGTTGAGGTGTGCTTGCAACCATTTTAACAGGCCCAGCATCAGCCTCCAAGCTGACAGATGAAAATTGACCTGGAATGACCAAGACTTGCTGCTTACCTGAGTGAAGGCGGAGAGAAAGAGGGGATCCTTTCTGGCACCTCTGCCAGCTAGACCAAAAGGCAAAAATATGACAACATGCTTCACTGCTAAAAAGCCATTTCAATCCTGCATTACTTCTTCTCGATTTTTCTAAGGGCCGGAGAATTAAAAGGTGTAGGGGAAATAAAAGGGATCTATAGCTTATGATTTAGGGCGCATGCTCCCATAGCAGTAACATAGAATCCATACTTTCCTGCCTGATGTGAATAGATCTAACTAAATGCGTGTAGACCTTTGACAAATCAAGCTGCACATCACCTCCCTCAATGAGAAGCCCTGACAGCACAGGATGATGTGACTGAGATTGTTGATCATATCATGTTCATCCTCAGATGTATTTTGTCCTTTCAGCAAAGGGATGCACTCACCAACCCAGACAATGCCCTACAGCCAGCAGAGCCATCATGTCCCCATTTGCAAATGGTGTAACTTTTGGCTAGTAGGTTGTCCATTGTGACATGATGGCCTGACATTGTACTTGAGGAGCAAATGTCAAGAAAACACACAAAACAGCTGATAATTCCATCTTCTTGGTCATGTAATTCCATGTCAAGACCTGTCCCTCAAACTCTCCTCCTGGCATTTGTCAAGACTATTACTACTAGTGAATTTAATTCGACCTCTTTAGAGATATTTGTCAGACCCACCCACCAAAGTGAAGAATTTGATAGGTAAAAGGACATTGGATTAGGGCTTTTGATATACAACTTTGAAGGGTGTGCCTGTAAAAAGCAAAATTAATCTTGACCGAAGCTCAGTGACAGGAGCATCTGTTGCAACTTGTCACTTTACATAAAGCTATCATTGCTCCAGTGGGCACCCAATTGCCAGCAAGGATGTCAGATGAAACTGAAATCTGAGAGCTTGCTGAGTATGGATCATACTGAAGAGGCCTCTAAGGAACTCCAACACTTTTGTTAGTTCCCGTCAAGACTGAATTAGGTTGATCATCCAGGCATAGGATTTTAACAAAACTGCCTGAATATCCAAGACAGCATGCTCATAAGAAGAATGGGGAAACAGGCAATCATCCAGAATTGGTTGACAATAAATGGCAGTTGCCTGCGACAACACTACAAAGTGTGTGAGGATCCTCCCAAACTTATAGGTACTGACCTTGAGGTTGTCAGTGCCTAATTTGAGCCGGTGGTTGCTGGTGGGGCGCACCAGCACTTATTTTAACTCTTCAGATTTTCACCCAGAGCAAGAGAGAGAAATATACACAAGGGGGAAAGAAGGAGGAAGAGAAAGGCAGAAAAACTGAGATAAAGAGAGAACACATGGATGAAAAAGAACCTGAAAGAGTAAAGTAAAGAGACTGGGACTTGCTGGTGGCAGATTATAATGGGATGAGGTAGAATCAAGACTATGGAGCCTTGGTCTTAAGCACCCATGATATTTGTAGCACAGGCCTCAGACGTCTGAGCAAAACTGTGTGCACCAGCACTTATATTATCAAAATTAAGCACTGGAGGTTTTACACTAAGATTCATTTTTGCTCTTGGATTGTTTCATGGGAGTTCATGTCCTGCAGTTTGATGTGGGGAAAATGCTTGCCTAGAGCCAGAATATTATCTGAATAATTTTTATATTGAAACAGACATGTCATACAAACCTATTTATTCTCTACAAATGGTGACATGGATAAACGTACAACAAGGACTTCCAAATAAAAAAACAGGATTAACTAAAATCTTTTCTTCCACCTGGTTGTGTGGCAAATGAACATTGATACCCTCCTGAAATAAGAACCTTGACACTCCCCAGGTCTCTGAGAAGCTGATTGTCATGGATCACTGAGCCCAGAAGACAACAGCGGAACTTAATAGAGTGTCTCTGCAGTACACTCCCAAATCCTAAAGGTCAGACACAGTACCATCTTGGATGAGAAAGAAACACTGAATTCAAAACATGCAGGCACATGCATCAAAAGAAAAACCGGTCACAAACGGGCAGATTATCATAATCTCCCCCTTTGAGACCAGTACTTTTGCATTTGGGATGCATCATCCCAAATGCAAAAATCGCAATTTAAGTAATGTCTAAATTACGATTACTTAAATTGCGATTGCATGTAAGGAATCGCAAATTGAGATTCCTTAAATGCAATGCAAAAAGTAAAAAAATTAGCGATTTCGCTAATGGGAGTAGCAAATTACCATCAATTTGTACTTGATGGTAATTTGCAAAAACTTAAATGCACTAAAGTGCAATTTTCAAAGTTCCATTTTACACACACACATGCCCTTGTCTGTGCAAGATGTACTCATATGTAAATTTCAAGGTTGCAACAGGGCGTCCTTTTGACACCCTTGCTACCTTGAAATTGCATGCGCAATTTGCGAGTTTTTGGGTACTCGCAAATTGCTAAAGCTATTCCCATTCATTCCTATGGGCCTCTAGGCCCGTAGGAATGAATGGGAAGACATTCCTTAATTGCGACTCGCAATTTGCGACTCGCAATTAAGGAATGTTTAGAAATAACACTTTTTTTTGCGATTTTTACATGCATAGGCTTTTGCGATTCCTTAATTGCTGTTGTTGTACTACTTTATTCGATATTTACATATCATAAAAGTACAAACAATACAAACATAAAAACACATATTAAAAATCTACTATTCAATGCATTTCATACCATGATCTAAAAAGATAAAATCTGAATATTTACATTTAAGGATTCAATAGTTCATAAGCAGGAATCGATATATACATCAGTTTTACAGCTCATCCTTTCTCTTGTCTTAAGCCAACAGTCTGGTACGGATGAACCACGTACTGGCTAAATATTGAGCGACCCCGCATACAACTAGCATAGATGTAACATCTGACAAGAGCATACGCAAGGCAGTTCTGGTCTCTCTCACACCTAGCTCTCTGCATACCGGTTTTAACCATTTTGTTCTAGGTCTTTTATAAGCCATACAAGCGAATAGAAAGTGTGGAAGTGATTCGCTTGTACATGGGCATCCTGAGCAGCTGGGAGAATGGGCATGTGCCCACCTCCCTTTCCATCCCTCAGTAAAGTTTTTCAGGGGTAGGGTCCCGTATCTCATTTTCAGGAAGAGAGACCTGTCCCTAGGGTTTTGGATAAAATCTAGGAAGGGCTCAAGTTTTTTACTGGGTTTGAATTCCATGAAGGCAGTTGTTAATGCCCCCCACTTAGCATGTTTTATTTCCTCCTCCTGGACCCAACCCCAATATATTTTTTTGATGATATGCTTGTGGGGAGGGGACTGGGTGGTCCAGAATTCTCCCAAACCTAGCTTCAAAACCAGCTGCTTAAGTTTGGTCAACCACGGTATCTCGCTTTTTAGGAGCTGACTACATGCTCGCCCTTAACAGGATCACTCCCTTGTCTTCCGCGGGAGTACGTAGCCTCACTTGGTTTTTAATTCCTTGTACCCCCACCTTGCAGCGCTTGATCGCGGCCACGCCCATTTCCTGGCCACGCCCCCTTGGGACGCTTTTTAGGAGCTGATTAAAAGCTCACCCTCAACAGGATCACTCCCTCGCCTTCCGCGGGAGCTCGTAGCCTCATTTTGTTTTTAACTCCCTCCACTCTCACTTTGCAGCGCTTGATCGCGCTTTTTAATCCACATTTCGCTTACCTGCCTCAGGGACCGTGCCCTCGTCCCTCCCTCCCGCGCAGCCGAGCTTGACGCTGCCGCGGCATCACTTCCTATCGCCTGCCGCCTTCAGCGGACGCTCCCCCGGCCACGCCCACTTTAGGCCACGCCCCCCTGGGACGCTTTTTAGGAGCTGACTACATGCTCGCCCTTAACAGGATCACTCCCTTGTCTTCCGCGGGAGTACGTAGCCTCACTTGGTTTTTAATTCCTTGTACCCCCACCTTGCAGCGCTTGATCGCGGCCACGCCCATTTCCTGGCCACGCCCCCTTGGGACGCTTTTTAGGAGCTGATTAAAAGCTCACCCTCAACAGGATCACTCCCTCGCCTTCCACGGGAGCTCGTAGCCTCATTTTGTTTTTAACTCCCTCCACTCTCACTTTGCAGCGCTTGATCGCGCTTTTTAATCCACATTTCGCTTACCTGCCTCAGGGACCGTGCCCTCGTCCCTCCCTCCCGCGCAGCCGAGCTTGACGCTGCCGCGGCATCACTTCCTATCGCCTGCCGCCTTCAGCGGACGCTCCCCCGGCCACGCCCACTTTTGGCCACGCCCCCTAAACTTCACTATTAATCATGTGCCTCCACCGTTCGCGCAGCGGACGGGCGCAGCGGGCGCGCCGAAGGCGCGCCTAAGGCAAGCCCGTCTGCGCCCGTCCGCGACGGGCCGGGACCAGGGGCCACAGACTCCGCCCCTCCTCTGATGTATTCTTCTGCCCAACTTTCCTCCTTTTCCGCTACTACCCCTCTCTCTCCTTCCACAGTCAAACATTTATCTTTGCACGGTATTCATGTCCCCTCCCCCACTAGCCCAGTTTTGCCCATTTCCCCTCCCTTAATCTCTTCCTCGCTTCCCCTTGCTCGCGCTTCCCCTGGTTTCCCCGCTGCCTCTGCTTTTCTTCTCAACACTCGCTCTGCTATAAAAAATCAAACCGCTCTCTTTAACCTTTTGGACACTGACTCCCCGGATTTCCTTTTTCTTACTGAGACCTGGCTCTCCTCGGATTCCCTCCCTGACCTTCTAGCTATTCTCCCTAGCACCTATTATGCTCTCCGCGCTGACCGCCCTGATGGCAAAACTGGTGGTGGAGTGGCTATGATAGTCCGCCGCTCCTTGCAATTCCAGCTCCTCCCGCATCCTAGTATCCCTGGTGTTGACTTCCTGGTGGCCCGCTCGCTTAAGCTTCCTGTTCCCCTCACGGTGATCCTTCTGTATCGCCCCCCGCAAAACATGCCATCATTTGTGTCTACCCTGCAGGACCTCCTGGCCACTTTGGCTGTAAATAACTCCTCGCTACTCCTACTCGGGGACTTCAATTTTTGGCCGGGTGACCCGAGGGAGGACTCCTCTTCTAAAGACTTTTCTGCCACCCTTCGTTGTCTTAATTTCCTCCCTCATGTCTCGGCCCCCACTCACACCCATGGCCATACCCTGGACCAGATCTGGTCCTTGCGTTGCAATCCCTCGCTTAATTCGATCTCCCCCTGCGTTTGGTCTGATCATTTTTTGATCTCCTTTTCTATCGACCTAGGCCAATCCGAGAAAGCCCCCTTGCCCAAAAACATCTGGGCCCGGAGTTGGAACAAGATTGACCTTAACGATCTCTCTTCCTCTCTGTCTTCATCGGCTCCCACCCTGACCGACCTCTCTGTGGAGAATCAGGCGGATGCTATTAACATCTGGCTTTCCTCGGCCTGCGATCGGGCTGCTCCACTTAAAAAGATCCGATCTGCTCGCCCCCACGACGCTCACAAGTGGTTTTCCAGCGACCTCAGATCCCTGAAATTAGACCTCAGGCGTTCTGAGCGTCGCTGGCGCCGTAACTATTGCCCCACCCTCCGCCTCACTTACAAGGCCCTCTTAAATACTTATAAACTGGCCATCTTAGCGGCCAAATCCAAATACTTTTCGGAGCGTGTAGCTCTCGCGGCTAACAAATCACGCGAGATATTTTCACTGGTGCGCAGTCTCGCCACCTCCGACCGTGCTAGTCTGTCCCCCGCTCCTTCTCAGTCCCTCTGTCATTCTCTGAATGATTATTTTATCAATAAAATAATCACCATCAAGGCTAACATTCCGACTGTATCTCAACTCAACTTACCGGATCATGTCCTCTCTTTATCCTCTGTTCTGGATCATTTTACACCCATTTCACCTGAGCTCTTCCGTGACCTTCTTGTAAAGGTCAAGTCCGGCTCTCCAGCGGATTGTGCACCTGCACGGATCCTCAGAACCCTATACACCTGCTGCCCCACCCCTCCTTTAACCCTTCTTAACTCTTCCTTGGCTCTGGGTTCTGTTCCCCTCTTTTTCAAAACTGCCATTGTGCTTCCTATCCTGAAGAAAGCTGGCCTGGACCCCTCCCTCCCATCGAACTTTAGGCCGATTTCCCTTCTTCCCTACCTTGGGAAGATTCTTGAGAGCTACGTAACATCTTGTCTCTCCAATTTTATCGAGGAAAATAACATCCTGGCCTCTCACCAGGCTGGCTTCCGACCAGGCCACTCTACCGAGAGTGTGGTCCTTGCGGTCCTGGATGAACTGAAGGGGAAGGCCGACAGTAATCTCCCCCAGGCCCTAGTCCTGCTGGATCTGTCCGCTGCGTTTGATACGGTCGACCACGCCATTCTTCTCGACCGTGTCAGCGCAGCGGGCATTCAGGGCACTGCCCTTTCCTGGATCGCGTCCTTTCTTCAGGGCAGATCACAGGCAGTTCACCTCTCTGATTTTGCTGCACCCCCCCTCCCGGTCACTTGTGGGGTTCCCCAAGGTTCCTCCCTTTCCCCTCTTCTTTTTAATCTTTACATCCGCCCCCTTATTTCTTCTCTTCTCGGTCTGGGGGTCTCTGTGTATAACTACGCAGATGACCTCCAGCTCGTCTTTGATCTATCTTCTCCTACTCACTCTCTCCCCAAGTTCAGCTCTACTCTTGTCTTTATCTCCCAATGGATGAGCTTCAATCATTTGAAGCTCAACCCTGACAAGACAGAGCTTGTTCTCACTGGTGGCCCCTCTAATCCCTGGTCCTCTGCTCATTGGCCCCTTTCCTTCGGTCCTCCCCCCTCCCCAGTCCCCACTGTCCGGACCTTGGGTATTAAGATCAGCAATGATCTTTCTATGCATGCGCACATCAGTTCCGTCGTTTCCTCCTGCTTTCTTTCCCTCCGTCTTATTCGAAAAATTTCCCGTTTTTTTTCTGTTGATGCCCTCAAAGCCATCATTTCTGCCCTCATCACATCCCGCCTGGATTATGGTAATGGCCTGTACGTAGGCATCCCGGCCTACGAAATCCGCCGGCTCCAGGCCATCCAGAACCAGGCTGCCCGTCTTGTCTTCCGTCTTCCTAAGTTTTCCCACATCACTCCCGCCCTTAAATCCCTCCACTGGCTCCCCGTTCACTTTAGATCCCAGTTCAAACTTGCCTGCTTGGCTTTTCGGGCGCATGCCCGCTCCGCTCCTCTCTTCATTAATTCTTTAATCTCTTCTCATGCCCCTTGTCGCTCTCTTCGTTCGTCTTCCCTTTCTCTTCTTCACGTCCCCCGCTTCCGCAAATCCCGCACCGGCGGCACCCGCTTCTCGGTGCGGGCTCCCCAGATTTGGAATACTCTCCCCCTCTCCATTCGCTCCATTCCCATCTTTTCACACTTTCGCAAAGCTCTAAAAACTTTCTTCTTTCTTCAGGCTTTTCCCGACTAACTTCCCCCGGACCCCTTGGCTGACTTGGATGTGTTCCTTAGCGCCAGGAAGCCGCTTGGCCGCAGTGCGCTCCAGAAATACTTCTTTCATTTCATTTCATTTCATTGCTTGCACTATTCAGTGTGATCAGCTCGTCCAAGACCAAAGCATAATTTGCCAGTTCTGGCCTCCTTCGCAGGCGCACCTAGAACAGCAAAGGGCGAAGGCGCAGCACATCAGTAATGGAATGTTTTCCGATATCGAAATAGAGAGGTTTTAGAAGTGTGGAGAGGGGGAGAGCAACCAGGTCCCTCACAAACTTGTTCTCTGCCCTTACCAGGTCAGTGGTGTTCTCACCTCCCCACAGCTCTGAACCATAGACAGCGGAGGCAACAGCCTTGCCCTCATATGCCACCAGAGCTGGGGCTACAGGTCTGCTAGTGGATAGGCGCTGGTTTCTTAGGATTGCTCCTGAGGCTTAGGAGCATCTTGGCCACATGGGCGTCCCATTTCATTTGGTTGTTGATCCTAACGCCCAAGTAGTCAAACTCCTCCACCACCTCAAGTGGGTACCCATTTAGTGTTATGTGCACTTTCCTTGCCTTCGTTTGAGCTGACAACACCATCAATTTCGTTTTAGATGTGTTGCCAGTGAGCCCCCTCTCGTCGCACAACAGGGTAAATCTATCCAGTAGCTTCTGCAATCCCGAGGGGGTTTTGGACAAGAGGAGGGTGTCATCTGAAAAAAGTAGGGTTGGTGTTTTCTCCCCCGCCAGGACTGGGGCATCCGCATAGGCTTTTGCGATTCCTTAATTGCATTTCCCTAATAATCGCAATTAAAGAATCGCAAAAGTCTACCTTGATGCATGTACCTGATGGTCTTGCAACCTATAGTTTAGCAAGGCCTGGGAACCCGAAGAGTACGGAATAGTAAGTTGGATGCCAAGGTAGAGATATAAAAGTTGTTAAATTACAGCTTTCTTTTGAAGATATGCATGACTCAGAGGAGTTCCTCTATAGCCAGGGCAGTTAGTTGCACTGTTGTGAACACAACAGCGGTCCACAAGAGATTGAACCAGAACTTGTTGAAGAATAAAGTCCAGATCCAGAGCAAACACCAACTTCTTGTAAGATGCAACATGCTTAACTATATCCACCAACTGGAAAACAAGCAACTTTTATCCCAAGAATCAAAGTTGAAGAAGTGAAGGGGTTCCTGTCTACCATGAGAGAGAACAACCAGAACTTCAGTCTGGCACTCACTGTGACCCACGTCTGGGCATACCCTGCCAATTTAGGGTGAACAAAGCAGACACAAGAAGATGATGGACGGAGCACTGAAACTTTTCAGACACTCACCCTAGTCACATATCTGGGTTGAATCCATCATCGTTCTTTAGCTCACTTCGCCATCCCTGTTCAAACACAGCCATGTGCAAATCAGTCTTGACCCTGTGCCTCATGTGAACAGTCCAGACCGAACTGCCAAGCCATGTCTTTTCTGGACCGGAAACAAGCATCCTGGGCCCGGTTTCAGGCTAACAGCCCTCATCAGCCAGGCTAGCTTGAATCCAGCGGCAAAGTGAGCAAGGGACCCACGTCCGGGCATACCATGCCAACTTAGTGCAAAGCAAACACAAGGAGAAGATGGACGGAGTGCTGAAACTTTTTGCCGAAATACTGCTAACATTTGCTTTCGTAGAACTATATTTTCAGAAAGTTTTACCTTTTTCTATTGCAGCATATTTATATATCATTTTATCACTCAGAGAGATTAAGTGATTTGCATAGAATCACAGGATGTTGTGTGGCGCCGCCAAGACTCAAACCAGGATCCTGAGCTCTCGAGTCAGCAGCATCCTCTCCACTCTAGTGTTATCCATCAGGGAGCTCTTTCCTTCTCCAGGACGATGATTGATGAAAATAGTTCTTTATTCATTACATAGGTGAAACCGATGCATTACCAATGCTTGCTTTAAATGCAGCCTGTTTTCCTTAAAGGAAAACAGGTTACATTTAGAAAAGGGAAATTAAAAGTTTTCACCTCATTTTTTAAAATCAGACTGTGGGACCACTGCATGCTCTTAAAAAACGTTTTTACGAACATTCAGAAAAGGGAAAGGAATCCTTTGAGGATCGCCCCACTCTTTGCGAATGGGTTACCACCTACTTGAAGTAGGTAGTAAAATGTAAATGTTTAGCGACTGCATTTCAGTCACAAAACATTCTTACATACCACTGCGATTTGGAATTAGGAAGGAACGCCCTAAACACACCCCTTCGTAATACCGAATCGGTATGTATTCGCAAAGGCAAACTTCGATTGTATAGCATGTTACTGAATCTCAATGTGGGAATGATATGTACCAACATGCATTTTTTCCAGTTGCAAACAGCCCGATTCTGTGAATTGAGCCATTTGTGACTGGAAAAATGCTTGATACATTCGGACCCAGGTCTCTGGCTACAAAAAACTGCGCAAAATTGTACAATGTTTTGCAGTCCCTACATTTGTGAGATTTTTGCCCAGTGGCGTAGCAAAGGGGGGCGTTATGCCCTTGGGAGGCGCGTGTTTTGGGGGCAGCGGTCTCCACCCACCAGCTCTTACTTTCTGCCGCCCAGAGCAGTGATCGCAGGATTCGCCAGCACCCCCTCCTACATGCAGCTGCCCACAGGGCGGCAAACGCAGGGGCTGCCAGGGGCGGCAAAAGGTCTAGCTATCCCCCTCTGATTTTGCCATTTTAGTAAAATCTAAAATGTCTGTTTTCTGGCGACCTATTAAATTGAAAGAACACAACATTGTTAACAAATGTTTGTGAGTGAGCTTCAGGAACAAAGCAGGCATAGATGTGCATTGGTTAATGAACAGTCTGCGTGCACAATCGAGGTCTTCGCACCTTCGTGGGTGGAGGACACGCCAAGTCTCTAAGGACAGAGAGACTCCTGGCATCATTACTGACATCGACGCACGTACAGCGACGAGAGCCCGCAGCCGAGGTCCTGGCGACCGCTCACACCCACCAGAGCTCAATTAGTGCGCTGTGCAACCTGAGAGCTGGCCATAATCACTCACCTCCGAGGCAACCTAATCTAATCACCTCCAGGGCTGGAAACACGGCATTATTGCTGACCTCTGCGTAATTAAACGCAATACTTCACATCCATTGACCTCTGCTCTAATCACTCACAAAACATTAGGGAATTCTGCAACAAATCACTGACAGCAGTGTCATAGCAGCCAGCCCTAATCACTTAACACTGTGGAATGGTAACCAGGCCTTAATCACTTGACACCAAAGAATGGCAGCCTGCCCTAACCACTAATACCATGGCATGGCGGCCGGAGCCTATCACTAAGTAGCATGGCAGCCTACCCTCGGAGCTAAGTTCCATGGTATGACAGGCTGTCTTAAACAGTAAACACAGTAGCATACAGCCTGTCCTATTGAACAAAGACCGCAGAATAGCAGACTGTCCTAATAACTAAATACCATTGTAAGACAGCCTGTCCTAATAAATAAATACTATTGCATGACAGGCTGTCCTTGTATCTGAACACCGTCGACTGACAGCATGTCATCATAACAAGGCGCCTTGGCGTGTCAGCCTGCCCCAATCACTGAATGCCCCTCAAGAAAAGCATGCCCCAATCACCATTAATTAACCAAAGCACAGCACCCTATAAACATGTGTTATTTAGCACAGCGGCGTAGGCACAGGTAAACGCGGTGAGGCGGTGAGGCGGTGAGACGGGGCTGGGCAGGATGGGAGTAGGGGGAAGTTGACAGACAACAGAATAGGTATCATTAAATAAATAAATAACACCTATTCCATCATCTGCCGGCTTCTACCCCTGCCAAAAGCCCATAGGAATGAATGGGAAATACCGATTCGGTAAATACCGAATCGGTAATTTCCGAATCGGAAAGCAAACAAAAGTGAAACTTAAGTAGGCAGCCAATCAGGTGCTACCACACTCCCCCTCCCTACCAGGAAGTGGCTACACAGGCAGCTGCAACTAATTAGAAGCATCTGGAAAGGCAGTTGAAGCTGAGCTGCATCGCTGAGCAGCAGAAAAAGTTTTGAGCACTTTTAAAACTGCAAAAGGGCAAGTAGCAAAGAAAAAAAGCAGACAGAGAGGAGGAGGAAACTCAAATTCAGCAGCATGGAGCTGCAGATCCTTGTTGAGGAGGTGGTGAAGGTGCACCAAAAACTGTTTGGCAGGCAGTCCCTTACTGTGGCATAATCTGCCAAAAGGAAACTCTGGCTGCACATACTGGACAAAGACAATGCAGTTGGGGTGACTACCAGAGACGCAGAGGACCGTAAAAAGCGATTTTACGACCTCAGGAGCCAAACTAAGAAAAAAATGGCTGAACACCACAAGCAGGCAACAAAAACTGGCGGAGGCAGGAACCCAGCACCCCCCCTTACTGACCTGGAGGAGATGGTGGCCTCAACTATTGAACCAGGCAGCGTCTGCGAACTGGGAGAAGTAGACAGCTCTGCCAGAGCTGCAAGCAGAAAAGGTAAGACACATGCACAGCATTCCCCCCCCCCCTACCATCATCCTTACCTGTACCCTTTGTGGCCAAGTGAACCCCAGTCCAGTACTGCTAGCACTATGCAGGAGCAATGCATCATGGTACATGTAGTCAGGAAATGTAAGAACATGTCATACAGCACAGCAAGCATCAAGTTAGGGAAATGACTGCACAGAGAAAGCTATAGTGTGAAATATTTAATTGTAGTGACTGTGAGACAGTAGCGCTTAGCTAATGTACGCTCATATGTCCACAGGTGAAACGTCTCACAGGCGTTCGCAGGAGACTGAAGGCACACCACCAGAGAGGGAGGAGAGTCAAGAGCCAGGTCCTACTACCCAGAACGTACCACAGGACACAGGTGCACCAAGTAGCCATCCTCCTGCACAAGACTCAGAAAGGCTCCAGAGTTGCAGGCGTCCCCTGTAAGATCTCAATCCCCTCTGCTGCTGTCATCCCCAGAAATGCCAGAATTACACCATGACACAACACCTGCATCACAACCAAGCAGGAGGCATGTTGTGGCCCCACTTGTAGAAATGGAATCAGCAGCAGCTGACATGGCGGGGGAAGAAACCCACAACTTGCCTGCGGATGATAGCCCTGGCACACTGCACTCTAGTGCAGAGGTGGGCCATAGTGGTGGAAGACGCTGCAGAGTCCTTGAAAGGCGTGCAGATACACCTGTGGAGGGTCAAAGTGTGTTCCGCGGCCTGGAGGGGTCCATGGTGAGAATCCAGAGGATGCAGGGAAGAGCCATCCATCCATGCCAACGCCAAATGAGGTCCCTGAACAATAACAAAGGAGACATAGGAAAGGGCATCAGGGAGCTTGTAGAAGTGAACAAAGAGATGGCAGCAGGGATGCGCGAAATGAGCCAATCGGTGCAGTTGCTATGCACAAAATTAGACACTGATTTTCAGTCAAGGCGCAAGGAAAGGCAGCGTGCTCAAGGCCAAGATAAAGCTATCAACTGCCTGGCCACTGCCACATCCCTGCTATGCAGGAGAAGCAGTAACATGCAGGAGGCAATGACCCAAAATAGCAATGAGGTCACTAGGGGCATGGGCAGGATGACCAGTGCTCTTGAGGCGCTGTTAAATGCCCAAACAGCACAAACAGCTGCTCTGGATGTGCCTGTGAGTGAGGAGAGCACAAGCAGGAGCAGCATGGCAAGCTCCCTTGCCACAGAGACAAGGAGGAGCAGCAGGCGCTACGCTGAGGCCACAGGCCAGCAAGAAAGTGAGCACAGTGAGCACCATACAAGTGGCCCTGGGAAGCGAGGGCGAAAATGACTATGACAGTTCATGGCGAAGTTAACCAGGAATTACATAATTTAAGTTAAAACATGTTTGTTGCACATTTGTGCTTAAGTAACCTACGTCATGACACAATTAAACTACATTAGATGCATACTCCACCTGTCTGTGTCTCTTTACTTACTTAAAAGAAGTTGCCTGTGACCTCTTCCCGTCTGTGTCTGCCATCAGTTGGTGTTGCACCTCCAGATGTGTGTGGTTCAGGCAGTGCTTGGTCATCATCATGGTCCTCATAATCTGAGATATCCACTTCGGTGCCCTTCTTAACTGCAAGGTTGTGCAGCATTGCACAGGCTACAATCATCTTGCAGCAGGGGATCGGTGAGTACTGGCGGGCCCCTCCACTCTTATGCAGGCAGCGAAATCTGCTCTTCCACATACCAAAGGTGCACTCCACAATGTTTTGGGTTGTTTTGTGTGCCCTTTTGTATCTCCTCTGGCTTGGTGTTTTTGGGTTGAGGTAGGGTGTGAGGATGAAGGTCCCCTAATTGCAAGAAGAAAAAACATTACTCACATGCACACACACACACATACATCTGCTATACGTATCAGGGGAGTTTCACACAGTGTGTTACCTAGCAAGTATACTTCGCCAAATTCCCCCGCTGTCAGGCGTGCGTAGATCCCACTGTTTTGGAAGATGTAAGAGTCGTGGGTACTCCCGGGAAATGTGGCTACTATGTCAGTGATCAGGTACTTGGAATCACAGATCACCTGTACATTTATGGTGTAGGTGGACTTCCTGTTCCGATTAATGTACTCAGTGGCAGCAGGTGGGCATATTGGTATGTGGGTACCATCAATGCAACCAATGACGTTTGGGAAATGCGCCATCTGATAAAAGTCTGTCTTTGTCCTGAGCAGTTCGGCATGCGTTGCAGGAAAGCTGATATAGTAATGCATTCTATGCAACATGGCGTCAAGGAATTTTTTAAAGAAACGGGACAGACAGCTCTGGAACACACCACCTACTGCAGCAATCAAACTCTGGTAGCTCCCAGATGCAAGCAGGTGTTATCTGCACAGCACCTGCACATGGGGTGGGATGGCGTGCGCCCTTGGGGTTGGATGGTCCAACAGTGGGTGGAGATCCCTGATAAGTTCCAGGATAATTTGGGGGGCCAGCCTATACCTCTGTAGGATCTCAGGCTCAGTTAGCTGGAATAGAGTGATCCTCTGCCTGTACACCTGCTCCTCCCTCCTCCAGACCCTCTCTACTTCTGCCTGGAGCCGTAGCCGCCTCGCAATGGCATAGAATGCCACCATTCTGGTGAAAGTGGTGCATTTTGGGCCCTTTTTTATATCCTGCACCTGGGTACCACCTGATTTCAATTCATGGCAAATACCAACTCTTAAATACCGAATTTCATGCAAATTCGGTATTTAAAAGGGTACCTACATCTCGAAATTCATTTTTTCCATTTCTTAATTACCGATTCGGTATATTTACAGAATCGGTAACTTTACCGATTCGGTAAAGTTTTAGATTCGGAAACTTTACAGAATCGGTTGCTTTTGGGTCCCCTACATCCCAAATGCCCAATACCGGTCGGTAACGGACGAAATTCGGTAATTTCGGCAGTTACCGACCGGTATTGGGCCACCTACATTTGGCCCATAGTTGTGTATCAATCAATTAATCACAACATTTGTAGAGCGCGCTACTCACCCGTGAGGGTCACAAGGCGCTGAGGGGGGGGGTCGCTACTGCTCGAACAGCCATGTCTTGAGTTGTTTCCTGAAGGAGAGGTGGTCCGGGGTCATCCGTAGGTGAGTGGGGAGGGAGTTCCATGTCTTGGCCGCCAGGTAGGAGAAGCATCTTCCTCCGGCGGTGGATTTCCGAACTCGAGGGACGGAGGCGAGGGCGAGGGCGAGGCTGGCAGATTGGAGCTGGCAGGTGGGTGTGTAGAAAGTGAGAAGGCTGTTGAGGTACGTCGGGCCCGTGTCGTGGAGAGCCTTGTGTGCTTGGGTGAGGAGTCGGAATGTGATCCTCTTGTTGACTGGGAGCCAGTGCAGGTCTTTCAGGTGGGTAGAGATGTGGCTGCGGCGAGGGATGTTCAGGATGAGTCGTGCTGGGGCGTTCTGGATGCGCTGCAGTCTCTTCTGGAGCTTGGCAGTGGTTCCTGCGTAGAGGGTGTTCCCGTAGTCCAGACGGCTGGTGACAAGGGCCTGGGTGACCGTCTTCCTGGTTTCGGTGGGGATCCACCGGAAGATCTTTCAAAGCATGCGCAAGGTGTTGAAGCAGGAAGACAAGACGGCGTTTACTTGCTTGGTCATAGTGAGAGAGGAGTCTAGAATTAAGCCCAGGTTGCGTGCGTGGTCTGTTGGTTTGGGTGCAGTATCCAGGGGTGGGGGCCACCAGGAGTTGTCCCAGGCAGAGGGGGATGGTCCTAGGATGAGGACTTCCGTTTTGTCCGAGTTCAGTTTCAGGCGGCTGGTCTTCATCCATTCTGCAACGTTTTTCATTCCTTCCTAGAGGTTGGCTTTGGCGGTGGCGGGGTCGTTGGTGAGGGAGAGGATCAGCTGGGTGTCGTCTGCGTAGGAGATGATGTTGAGGTTGTGTTGGCGAGTGATTGCTACGAGAGAGCTCATGTAGACGTTGAAGAGGGTGGGGCTGAGCGAGGATCCTTGCGGAACGCCGCAGATGACTTCGGAGGCCGTGGAGCGGAACGGGGGAGGCGGACTCTTTGGGTTCTTCCGGTGAGGAACGAGATGATCCACTTCAGGGCCGTTCCTTGGATTCCTGTGTTGCTGAGGTGCTGTATCAGGGTGCGGTGGCATACGGTGTCGAAGGCTGCTGAGAGGTCCAGAAGGATGAGGGCAGCAGTTTCCCCGTTGTAGAGCAGGGACCTGATGTCGTCAGTGGCTGCGATGAGGGCGGTTTCGGTGCTGTGGTTTGCTAGGAAGCCGGACTGCGATGGGTCGAGGGATCCATTGGTCTCGAAGAAGGTGGAGAGTTGTCTGTTGACGGACTTCTCGATGACTTTGGCTGCAAAGGGGAGGAGCGAGATGGGGCGGAAGTTCTTGAGGTCTGTGTGGTCCGCGGTTGGTTTCTTCAGGAGGGCGCTCAGTTCGGCCTGTTTCCAGCTTTCCAGAAAGGTGGCGGTTTCGAAGGAACTGTTGATGACGAGTCGGAGTTGGGGTGCGATGATGGAGGCGGCTTTGTTGTAGACGTGGTGTGGGCAGGGGTCGGTGGGTGAGCCGGAGTGGGTGGTGTTCATCAGGTTGGTGGTGTCTTCGGTGCTGACAGGGGTCCAGGTGCAGAGGGTGGCTGTGGTGGGTGCCGGTTCGGTGGTAGGGTTCGTGGTCACTGTGGTTGGAGTGACGAAGCTGTTGTGTATGTCAGTGATCTTGCGGTGGAAGAACGAGGCGAGGGAGTCGCAGAGGTCTTATGAGGGTGTGATGTCGTTGCTGCAGGCGCTGGGGTTGGAGAGCTCTTTGACAACGTTGAAGAGTTCCTTGCTGTTGAGGGTGTTATTGTCCAGTCGTTCCTTGAATGCTGTCTTCTTGGTGGTGCGGATCAGCTGGTGGTGTTTGCGGGTGGCGTTCTTGAGGGCTGTCATGTTTTCTGTTGTCTGGTCATGGCGCCAGGCTTTCTCGAGGGTGCGGCAGGTTTTCTTGGAGTTCTTGAGGTCGTTGGTAAACCACAAGGCTTTCCTGCTGCCGGGTCTGCTAGGAGGTTTCTTCGGAGGTGCGAGTTCGTCGGCGCCGTCGGAGAGCCACTGTGTGAGGTTGCGGGCTGCTTCGTCGGGGTCCGTTGTGTTGAAGGGCAGGGTCTGGCTGAGGGTGGTGGTGAGCTGGTCGGCGGTGATCTTGTTCCAGTGTTTGCGGGGGGCTTGTAGTAGGTGCTGGTGGGTCGTGGTTCTCCTGAAGTTGAAGTGGACGCAGCTGTGGTCTGTCCAGTGTAGTCCGGTGGAGTGGCTGAAGGCGATGTGCTTGCTGGAGGTGAAGATCGGGTCGAGCGTGTGTCAGGCATAGTGGGTCGGGGTGGTCACCAGTTGCTTGAGTCCGAGGTTGGCGAGGTTGTCCAGTAGGGCGGTGGTGTTGCAATCCTTGTTGTTCTCCAGGTGGAAATTGAGGTCCCCTAGGAGGATGTAGTCTGTGGAGGTGAGGGCGTGCTGACTGACCAGGTCGGCGATGGCTTCGCTGAATTGCGTGTGTGGTCCTGGGGGCCTGTAGATGAGAGTGCCTCTGAGGGTGGTCTTGGGGTCGGTGTGTATCTGGAAGTGAAGGTGCTCGGCGGCGGTGAGGGTGTCGTCTGAGTTGGTCGTGACGCGGATGGTGTTTCTGTAGACGATGGCGAGGCCTCCTCCGGTTTGGTTGATGCGGTCCCTCCGGGTGATCTTGTAGCCGTCCGGGGCTGAGGAGGCGTTCATCCAGGTTTCTGTGAGGAAGGCGACGTCTGGTGATGTGTCCAGGAGGTTCCAGAGTTCGATGGCGTGCCTGTGGATGGAGCGGGTGTTGAGAAGGATGCCCTTGAGGTGGTTGTTGTTGGTGCTCAGCTTGGCGGGTGCGGTGTCGGTCCGGAGGCAGGTGAATTTGCAGGCTTGGCAGGTGAAGGGTCCGTGGGTACGCTTCGGGGTGACGCGGTGGCAGGCGGGGTTTCGGCCGGCGTTGAGTCTGTGGAGGGTGGCGGCGGCGTAGGATCATCTGGTGGTCTGGCGTCGTTGGGGTCCTGGGGTTCTGGCGCTGGGCGCGGTCCAGGCGCGGATGGGCACAGACGGGCTTGCCTTTGGCTCACAATCGGCGCGCCCGCTGCGCGTGACCACTGCGCGTATGTGCAGACTCTGCCATAAATGGAGAGTGGGAGGGAGGAGGGGAGAGGCGCAGCTGGGAGGCAGGAGCGGGGTGGCGAATGGGAAGGGGAGAGGGTACCGAGGAAGAAGGGAGCGGGGCCGCGGGGGAGCAGCGGCAGGGAGCGAGGGAAACCAGCGGGAAAGAAGGCGGCAGACAATCACAATATCAGGAACAAAACAGGGGCACAACAGTGACAAAAAATAAAATAGAGACAAGATGGCAGAAAAAGACAGAAGACAGAAGATCGGACCAGGAGGCACCTAAACCGCAGGGGCAGCGGCGAACAGGCGGAGGAGGCAGGGGGGCCGGCATACTTGGGAGGAGCCACGCGGCGGGAGGAGCGACCGGGTCTGAGGAGGTCAGGTCAGGTCACATAGGTCAGGTGCCCATCCGGACAGGCCATATCAATGTCCTATATGCATGTATGCAAATCCTCCCTATCATTCAATCCACTGGGGTTCTTAGTGTTCAGCTCCAGTATGTACCTAGTTTCGAGGAGGCGGAGTTTGGCCTCACGGTCCCCTCCCCTCCTGGATGCTTGCACTGTATCGATGACATAATACTGGAGCTGACTGGGATTGCCTGCATGCTGGGATTCAAAGTGCCTGGCAACCGGATAAGTTTGGTCGTGTCCCACAATGGCCCGTATATGTTGGAGTATCCTCTTGTGGGCAGGCAGTCGGGTACTGCCGACATACCTGAACCCACAAGGACACTCCAACACATAAACGGCAAATTCCGTTTTGCATGTCAACCTTTTTCCTTTTATATATATATATATACACACACAAACATAAACTAAAATTGTGGCACTCTCTCAGGCAAAGACACAGTGATTTTAGGCAAAAGGGACACCTACCTCCACATAAATAATCATTTCCTGCAACATAGGCACATTGCAGTATGGCACAAGGTGTTTAGGGGAATGTTAACAAGCGGCAGCGATAATTATCGCTGACCGCTACTAGCATGAGGAAATCTATCGCCCGCTATCGCTGGTGGTAATCTCCATGGTAGTGTTGTATTAACAACGCTTAACGCCATGGAGATAAAAATCCCAGTTATAGCGGGGATTATCGCCGTTTTCAATGGAATTTCGCTGGTTTTCCAGCGACATTCCATTGAAAATGGCAATAACCTTGCTGATAGGGCAGGACAATCTTAGCCATGTAAACCACCTCCCATTGGATTACATGGCTAAGTACGGGTCACAAGCAGGCGTTAGGAAAGTAGCATTAACTGTGGTTAGCGCTACTTTTCCTAACGCTCTGCTTATTAGCGAGCAGCTTGATAATAGGAGAAATGTAATTTAGCGACATTTCCACTATTAGAGGCTGAAAAGTGGCTGTCATCAGGGGTCCCCCAGGGCTCGTCCCTGATCCCTACCCTATTTAGGGGCCAGATGTAGGTAATCTCGATTTACTTACTCTTAAATACTGAATCATACCGATTCAGTATTTAAGAGTAGGTAAATGGATTGAAGGTAATTTCACTTTTGAAATTACCGAATCGGAATGATTCGGTAATATCCGAATCGGTATTTACCGATTCGGTAATTGCCATTGATTCCTATGGGCCTTGAGGCCCATAGGAATCAATGCCAATTACCGAATCGGTAAATACCGATTCGGTAAAATTACAGAATTTGCAAGGGGGACAGGGTGTCACTTTGACACCCTGTTGCACCCCTCAATTGTGCATGGGTGCACATGTTGCTGACATACATGCCCGCAGGGCATGTATGTCTGCAACATGGCACGTTTTTTAAAGCAACATAAATGCTTTTTGAAGGGTTTTCATTATTTACCACCAACTTCTAGTTGGTGGTAAATAACAAATTCTTAAACCCTTGTAGCACTGATTACAGTGCTTCCTACATGTTGAATTACAGAATCTGTAATTTTACCAATTCTGTATTTTACCGAATCGGAAAAATTACAAATTCGGTAAAATTACCGATTATGTAATTTAACATGCCCCTACATCTCAATATCCAAATACCGGTCTGAAACGGATGAAAATCGGTATTTTCGGCCGTTTCCGACCGGTATTTGAATACCTACATCTGGCCCTTTATCTTTACATGACACCACTTCTCTCTCTGATAGCTACTTTGGATATTGAATCGATTACATACGCTGTTGACACCCAGCTGATCCTCACCCTGGACAAAAACTCCACAGCGGTGGAAGAGAAGTTCCACCACTGTCTCACTGCAGTAATGAACTGGATGAAACGAAATCACCTTATATGTAATAGCTCCAAAACAGAAATTATACTGTTTGGAAAGTCCAATGTATTTGGACCTACTCAATGGTGACCCTCTGACTCTAATGCCCCACCCACAACAGTCAATACAGCCAAAAATGTAGGAATAAAATTCAACCCCACTCTATCTTTTCACAAACAGGGCACTTACCATCGCAGGCATGTGTTATCAAATCATAAAAACCCTACGAAAATGTTTTCACCTACTCCCACTGCCCGCCAGGAAGACTGTTGCAGTGGCCCTAATTTCATCTTGTTTGGACTACTGCAACAGTCTTTATGCAGGAACAAAAAAGACGGTCGTAAAAATGACTGCGGGTGGTCCAGAATTCTGCAGCGATATTGGTACTCAAGCTCCCCAGGGACTCTCCCTCAGCTGCGGCACTCAAAGCACTTCACTGGCTATCAGTTCACAAAAGGATTCTCTTTAAAATCTTGACCATTACTTACAAAGCCATAAGCGTAACTGGACCCAAGATCCAAAATCAAGTCCTACAACACCAAACGTACTTTGCGGTCCACATCAGAGAACCTGCTAACTGTCCCCAATTTCAAATTGAAAACCCGGGGTGGGAAGACTATGGCTGTACTGGGGACAAAAGAACTGGAACGCCCTACCCACTCAGCTGAGGCACACACATACGGAACTCACCTTTAGGAAGCTCCTCAAAACATGGATCTTTGCTACTCCAGACCACCTTGCTCTATCACTAATCTAAAAGTTTCTCTCTCCATCACCCCTTCCTCTGTTAAACATCGCCAGATGCCCCTTTTCTGGCCGCTAAGTGCCAAGATGCTCTTTGGAGTGAACGTCGAGCTATCAAAAACTCTTTCATTCATTCATCACTGCATTTGGAAATGGCGGAGCGTGTCGCTGTACAATTTGCCGCAGCGCTGCACTCCGACATTCCCTTGTAAATATGCCCCAACTATTTTTATAGATTCACAAAAGGGAAGGGATTCCAACTAGGCCCTTTCCCTCTTGTGAATGCCTTACCACCTCATGTTGGGAGTCAGTAAAATTTTCAATGTTTTGAGACCCTATTTCAGTTGCAAAACATTTATACATTCCATAATTATTGACTATTTGGAATGGGCAACCAAAACGCACTCTTTGTTATGCCGTTCTAAATTCATTTCGTGATGCAGTAACCTGTGACCGAATTACATCATGGGGTCAGAACATGGCAAAAAGCATTTTTTCAGTCACAAACTCCAAATCGAAACGTTTGGGACCACAAAAATATGTTGTTCATCTGGCCCTCAGTACCGTAACACAAATAGATACACCTGTATGAAGCACACTCTGCTCAATAAGATAAAAAAAAATGAATAAAAAATACAAATTTTTAAACAAAATGTAGCTGATTTTCGTTATTGTCAACACATGGAAATGGTGCGTTTGAATATAAATGTCACCTCTGCTTCGAATGCATCATGTATTAACAATGCTAAGGAATAATTTAAGTCAGTAACATAGATCACATTCAATACGTGGCCTACATGAAGCAATACAGATCAACATAGCTGTTTCATTTTTAAATGCTTTTCTTCCTCTTTCTGCAATTTACTGGTAAATTCTATGCTTGGAATATACACTAGGGAAACCAATAAATCATGATAGTTTGTGGTATAAAGAATATTGCTTCCCAGTGTTGTTTTGTGCTTATTGTGGCACTGTATGTTCTCCTCTTTCAACAAACAAATACTTTTTGATGCAATAAAAATGGAGAAAAGTATAATGTTTCTATCATGTCAGCACCATATTTTGAATGCAGGTGGTGTACATAAATGGACATTTATCTGTGTTAGTAAATGTTGTGTTATACTTAACTCGAGCAGTGTCAAATATTGTGATGTCATCAGGATTAAGGTAATATCGCAGTACTTCCTGGGAAAATTCAGTGTCAAATATCACGATGTCACTTTCTGTAATGCCATTGAGTCAAAGGGTGGTTATGATTTGTCACTTCCTTTACCCATGGCATTCAGATAAATAAATGCGACTGCCTAGTATTTGTTGAACTCTATTGGAATGCAGCCTGTAGAAATCTTAGTACTACGGTGTTATGGCCTGCAGTTCATAAGTAGCCCCTGTGTTTTGTGGCCCAATCAATAAAGACCAAAGTACTTGTTACCTCAATTTATTTACACCAGGCTATGCAACACAACATTTTATTTTGAAAACTAGCAGCCAGTCCCGACCTTGTCCGGGAGCAATCAGGCTTCCCTGACCCCCGCCCACCCCGACATTGTCCAGCAGCCCGGGATCCCGCCCGTCCTGACATTGTCCAGCAGCCCGGGTCCCCGTCCGCCCCATCCCCCGCCTGCCCCGTCCCCTTCCTGCCCGACCCCCGTCTGCCCCGACATTGTTCGTGGGTCCCTGGAGCCTTACCTCAGCCGCCGCTCCTCCCCCGCGCTCCTCAGTTCACCGCTCCGCCGCTCCTTGCCGCTCGTCACAGCTCCTCAAGCCTGTCCGCCGGTCCTCACCGCCTGTCCGCCGCTGGTCACCGCTCCTCCCCCGCGCCATGTCCGCCGCTCCTCCTCGCGCTCCTGGACGCCGCTCCTCCCCGCGCTCCTGACGTCAGCAGGCAGCTCGTGGCCGGCACTACTTCGAAGGGACTACTTTTTTTTAAGGTATATTTTTTAAATACCGCATATTTTTATAGTTCATATAGCCTATGTCCATCTGCACACCCTGACGATTACAATGATGTATCGGGTGTGTGGATTAGTGCTGTGGTTCCTGAGTTTACCCGCCTCAAAGGTTCAAAGTTCTTGCTTTATAATAGTAGTATAGATAGAGTATACTGCGTTACAAGACCTAAGCTTCGCTCAAATAGAGCAGATAGTGCTGGTTCAGTGAACGTCTGGAGCTCCTGGTTTCAGACGCTCCTAAAAGGAATTATGGTACCACTTCCAAATTGTTCTTAGATACAGTACTACCTGGAACTACTGAGCAGCATAGCCAATGAGGCCTAGCTGGACAGCCTATTAGAACATTCCTACCTGTCCCATTCTAAAGTAAGGAGATGGCTATTCCCTTACTCTTTTGGTCCTGCAATACTAGACCATGCCTTCTCAAAGCACCTTCACTTCAGAATGAAAGAAACACAACAGTTGAAATGCTTACTCTTCAATGCAAGGACAATGACCAAAAATTGCTTCAACATATTTGATCTACTCTCAGAAATCCTATTAGACCTCTCCTTCATCATAGAACTGTGGCTCGGTGAAGACTTCACTCCCATGTTCCACTAAGTCACCCCACCCAAAGTTGTCATTATCGACAAAAATCATACTGGCAAAAGTGGAAGAGGCTTGGCAGTCATCACTTGTAAATCCCTACATCCCAGGAGACTTCAACATTGAGGGGCTAATTATGATTTCAGTCGGAAAAGCTCCGACTGACAGTCAGATTCTCCTAGACCGTGTCGGAACCCTTCCGACCGACTCCATCGGAAACAATACCGACCCCCCGATCACAATGCTCACAATCGGAAGGGAAACTGTTTGGTCATTCCGAATAGGTTCCAACTCGCACTCGGAGAATCTGAGTCAGTCTGAGCCAAGTCATACAGCTCTACGGACAGCGTTCCTGACCGACCTATTGCGATGTCAGATTCTGACATTGTTTCCGACTTGGTCTGTTCCACATGAAAAGGCTGTTGGAAACTGACTTTGGGGGGCACTAGCAGTCCCCCTTCATCCTGAGTCCTCTGGTTTGAGGTCAAGGGGGTACCCAGGACCGCCCATCAAACCATGCACAGTGTGACAGGCACCATGATGTACCCACAACACGTTGCAAGGTTTTCTGCAGACACCCATTTCCCCATAGGAGCCTGTGTTGTTGGTTGGAACACAGGCTCCCATTGAAGTCAATGGGAGTCTTTCCGAACAGTGATTGGAAGCAGCATAGTCAGTCAGGAGGAACCACCGACCACGAGTTGGTCGGAACAGAATCTGACAAGTAGCTGGGCGGTTTAGTTTCCGACCGACATCATAATGAGGGTGTTTATTGGTTTTGCTAATAACTTTAGCACATCTCACAAAACTTTCCAAAATACAAGCTCATCCACCTCAGCTCATCCTTTGACTGATTTGGGGTGATCCATTAAGCGGTTGCTGAGAAAAAGGGGGTGACCAAAATGCAATTTCCCCAAGCAATTTCCATAGGGGTTATTGAAGATCTCTACAACCCAAGTTGTTAAATGGAATTACATCACATTTTGAAGAAAGCTAGATCTGTACCCAGAAACTATGCTTTTTGAGATTTGGTGTAAATTTGTTCAGTGCATTCTGAGAAATGTATGGTTCAATTTGTATCTCTATCTGGCCAGTTGGGTTTGCAGGACTTTAAATAACAGAGCAATCTGATTGGCAAACGGACCTCTTTTCCCGCCTGCAGTCTTGCTCCAGTGAGAGTGAGAAGCTCCAACAAACCCCCCAGGAGCTTGCCCTTTGATTGGCTGGCAGCAATATGAGGGGAAATGTTGCAGTCATGATTTTAGGACACAAGGACGGTGTGCCCGGGCCCAGATTTTTTTTTTAAAGGAGGTATTAGGGGGCAAAGTACGAGTAAATGTATTTGTTTTTGTTGAGAAGCCAAAATTCCCTGGAGCACTTGATAGAGAGACAGTGGTACCAGCAGCTCCTCCAAGTGTCCCGCAGGAGCACAGGGGCCCGCTGGTTCTTTTGAGAGTCCTGCTAGATCAATATTCCCCTCAAAATGGGAAAATGAGTGTGGTGGTTTGGGCGATTGGCCCTGTGGCTAATCCACATCACCCAGAGTCAAAGGCCATATGCGGCGAGGGGAGGCCACTCATGTGGGTTTGGGTGCAGGGCTTGAAGGCAGGGGGTTGACACAGTTACATATGCTAACAAAATATTACCCTTGAAATTTCCTGAAAAAACACCAAGGTTTAAGTGATGTTATAGTTAGGTGAAAATATCAGTTTAAATGTAACATTCTAAACTAAAAATAAACACTAAAATTCAAGAGTAATGGTTATTTTAAGTAACTATAACTTGCGCCTCCCCATGCACCTCTTATGACCTTGCATGTCACATCGCTCATGACATGATCTATGACTTCATTGATTACATCACTGTTGACATCTGAATCATCACCATTGATGATAACATCATGCACGGAAAGGGTGCAAGTTATAGTCACTTGAAATACCTGGAACATAAAAAAAGAAATATATATATATATACATATATAATATTGTTTATGATTAATTATTTGAATAACCTTTTTTAATGTTAAAATGTAAATGATACTTTAATACTAAACATCGCATTAGTTTAAAATAATGTCATGCATAACCTTTTGTAATTTTTAGTACATGATTAATACATATTAACATTGTACCTTGGGTTGAATATATTGCTTAAGAAAATAAGTTAATTTAATTTAATATATTTAATGAATAAAACACAATTATTCAAAATTAGGTTTTCCAATACTTTACCAAAGGGAAATCTCCACTTAGGTTGCAGTGAAAAAAATCAACTTGAAAGAAATAGTAAAAATACTATTAATATTTATGTTAAATAATAATGAAAATATTTGTATATATTTATTTTAAATGTAGAATAAATTAAACACAAATGCTACATAACTATTAATTATTTCATTATTTTGGATTTATTATATTAAATTAATTTAAAATAAATGTCTTAAGTTTAAATATAAAGATTTCCACCTAAAGTACAAATATATTTTTTATTATGCATCAAAACATATTACAAGGGATATATATAGTTAATTATAATTAATTCAGCATTATTAACAAAAAATATTAAGGCTATATTAATTTATAATTGAGAAAATGCTAATAACATGTTTTAAATAAATTAACAATTATGTTGAGATAATTGTTTAAACATTAAATTAAATGTAAGTATCATTTTAAACAGTTTAAATATTTAAATGTAATTTAACATTATTTCCTATGGGGCTTTATTTTTTATTCCCTACCTCAATTGTTTTCTATTAGAGGATGTTCCAGTACCAGTGCTGGCCCATGTGTTTTGTTGGATATGCTCTAGCTCTGAGCTGGAGTGCATTAGCTACTCTTTTGCATCCTTTTTGGCTGTAGTAACTTAATCAGAAATGGGCTTACTTTATTGTAAGTGGGTGTCTGGCCTCCATAAACCCATGGATGTTATTAAGGTACTGGCAGGGGAATGCAGCTGCAGCCTCTTGCCAGGCCTTTATGACTGCTGGCACTGACTTTTCCACCTGTGGACAAAGTTGGTGTCAAGAACACAGGGGCTGCTACAATTTACGTACATACTTATTTCTGCATCTTTTTCATCATACTAACAGTGTATAATATTCTATTATTAACTATTAGTGTAATAAAAATGGAACACACTTACCTGAAATGGGAAATAATGATGAGAAAAAAAGATTTTTCTCCTTGTTATGCCATACTCTGGGAGGAATAGCGATTTCAGTCAGTCGCAGGCTTACAAAACTTTGTCAATCTTGGATTGCTTGAACTCAATGGGTGGATGCACAGGAACCCCCATGCTCCACTTATGGAATGCCTACCAGATTGAAATGCAACTCAATTCAGCACAAGCTGCTGTGTTATGTTATATCTTCCTTTACTACGCCACTTAATGCTGTACAAACATTTTGTATCATGGCTGGGCACAAAAGGGGTGTAACCATGATGCTAAGTATTAATAAGTCTGGCCCTGGATGTCTTAATTGCCCCTCTGTGACAAGCCACAGTAATCTGTAGAGAGTACAATCATACACAAACTAACACAATTAAAACTCCTCACACACACTTTCAACGAACTACTTAAGAGTGGCTCAGCATCCCTCACATCCGCTGTCACAAACCTTCCCCAGACCTCTGCTCGTCCCGATGGAATTACCTGCCGCTACAGATAAGATCCTCCTCGTCACTTCTTGAATTCCGCAAGAAGCCGGAGAACTCGTTTTTTGAGTAATCCCACTAGGCAGCAACAACCACCACCATCAAATGCACATATTGACAATGGAAAAAACTAGATCTTAACTCAGGACTCATCTCCAAAGATCCCCAATGAGTGCTCTCCAGACTTACGCACCTTCTACAACTGACTCTCATCTGTTTTGGATAACGAGATACCGAAAAAGACCATATCCAGGTTTAGACACAAAAAGAAAACCAAATAGATTATTGACAACGTCAAAACAAAATAAAACAACTGAAAATACTAAAAATTTCAATTTCAAAGAATCTTTATCTCGGTAAAAAGTTTACCCTAAAAGACATTTAAAACATACATTTTAAAACTGTTATTTTGTAAAAGGTTGTTCAGTATAAAATATTAAAACAGAAAATAGCACAGTCCCATGTTAAACTGCCGTGTCTTAAATACAGTGGGATCAATTGCCAGCCCTTAGGCATTTCCTTCTGATACTCCAGATAGCACCCAGGTATTTGGCCACCGCAAACACAATATAGTCAGTCAGATTGGTTTTCAAGACTCTAAAAGCAGCCAAGCACTTCAGAAATCCCAGGTTTCTGCATAAAGGGACTATCCATTGTTTGCGAGTCACACGATAAGCAGGACAAAAAAAGAGGATGTGGAGTTCAGATTCATCGGAGGATCTGCAAGCTGGGCAGATATCAATTACATCCTTGCTCCATTTGGTTGTAAATGATCGGATAGGGAGGGACCCATGTCTCCACTGCAAGTATAATTTCCTGAGGAGTGGAGGATGGATTTTATCCAGAGTTGACTCAAAGTTGTAGGTGGCCTTGAAGGTCATAAAGGAGTCTGTCAGTGACCCAGGTTTTGTGTGGTTGAGAAGCAACAATGATTTACTGTCATGATATGCCTTGGCGAGTTCCTTTTTAGGAATAAGTTGACAAGTGGCCAAGGGATCAGACCACATTTTAGAAAGTCCCAAACCCTCCAGTTCCAGTTTAATAAATTTGAGCGATTGGATTTTTCCAGCATTCGGCATGGCAAGCTTTTCCTGTAGACCCTGTCTGTAACTAGCCAATTCTGGGGTTGCCCACAGTCTGCGCCAGTAGGCCAGCGGGCGAAAAGCCAATTCGTCGTCCAGAGGGCGCAGGCCCAGATCCAGCCTTAGGGGGACTAGGGGCGTGCTAGGAGGGAGTTCTACAAGCCTTCGGATAAATTTGTTCTCCACTTTCAGGAGGTCTGATGTTCCTACATGCCCCCAGAGTTCGGACCCATACATGGCAGCCCCCTTGGCCTGTGTTTTGTAAATCTGCATTGGGGGACCAATGGGCCTGATTGAAGATTTGTTGTTCGCCAGAAGGTTCATGATACCCCCGAGTGTTGGGTCAGTTTGAGGAGAGCTTTCTCGAGGTGCGTGTTCCAAGATAATTTGTCATTTAACAGGATACCCAAATATTCAAAGGTTTCCACCCTCTCAAGCCTACTTTGTGCAATTCTGGGTGTGAAATGAAATTTCGGTGGGGGATTGAGGACGGATGTATGACGTTACAACGCATACCATTACAACTACCTACCATTACAACGCGACCATTACAACGCATACCATTACAACGCATAGCGCTTTGAGGTGCTGGATAGTGGTAAGTATAATTTACTATTCTAACTCCAGTCCCCGTGGACCATAGGGAAGGTGTTGGATAGTAAATTATACTTATTCCCTATCCTAGAGCGCCCCCCAGCGCAATGCGTTGTAATGGTATGCGTTGTAAAAGTCGCGTTGTAATGGTAGTGCGGAGTAAAAAATGCGTTGTAACAGGTGTATACCATTGAGGACCATGAATTTAGTTTTAAGGGTGTTAATTTCTAGGCCATGGCCCTCACAGAAGTCCGCAAAGCCGTCAAGGATGCGCTGGATGCCCATTGCGGACTTTGATAATAGCAGGGTGTCGTCGGCGAACATAATGGCCGGCACCCTTTCAGCAGCCAGCTTTGGAGCGTCAGAGTTGGGGACCCCGTCCAAATGAGAGATAACCCCGTTGACATAGAGGCAAAACAGGGTCGGTGCAAGCACACAACCCTGTCTTACCCCCCTGCCAACGGGGAACCTCTCGGACAGTGCACCCAACCTGCCACATCTCACCTGTGCAAAATTGGCACTGTGAAGGCGAACTATCATTTTCAACAAACCCTCAGGAACCCCCAGTTTGGCCAGGACCTCCCACAGCTTGGACCGGGGGACCAGGTCAAACGCCGCCCTCAGGTCCACGAATACAGTATAGAGGCTGCCACCCTCCAACTGCACCGTTTTCCAATAAATGAGGACAAGCCGAAAGACCTGGTCAGTGGTTGAGACCTTCTCCCTAAATCCTGCTTGGAAGGAACTCAGGATGTTACAATCCCTAATCCACTCGAGCAGGCGGTTTAGCAGCAGCTTGGCAAAAAGTTTCTGTGACACGTCAATCAGGCTTATTGGCCTGTAGTTGACCGGGAGCAGAGGCGATCCCTTCTTAAAGATTGGGACTATCTCTGCCCCCGGCCATGTCGAAGGGATTGGCATGCCATTCAGGATCGAGTTGAATAGCACCCTGAGGTAAGGAGCCCAGATCTTGGGTTCGTGTTTATAGAGGTCGCCTGGCAACCTATCAAGGCCCGGCGCCTTACCAGCAGCCAGGGCCGTGATTACCATGGCAATCTCCTCCACACTGAATGGATCTATGGTGGCTGCACTTACGGTAGATGAGTGCAGTACATCTTCAGGAAAGGTCATTGGGGGGTCACTACTGTGTGATTTGTAGAGATTTTTAAAGTGTTCCACCCAGACAAAGGGTGCTATATTGGCCTCTACTGCTGCAAGTGGTTCAGCTGACCCGTGCTTAACGATTTGCCAGAAAGTCCGGGCATCTCGAGATGCAAGGGCAGTTGTCATTTTGGTCCAATTTCCCTCGTCCCAATCTACTTTGGCTGCACGAAGGGCTGATTTGTAAGCCAATCGTTTTCCCTTGATTACGCTTGGAGTGTCTCGTGGTTTGAGTGATTCCAGTAATGCAGTTTTCGCTATCCTGCAGGAAGCGCTGAACCAGGTAACTCTTTTCTGCTTGGGCTTCTTAAGCCTGGCCACCGGGTTCAGCACCTCTGCCAGGCTGGTGCATAGATCAGCGTGAATGGTACCAAGCTCACTCAGTTGTGCAGACTTGCAGAGGGAAGGGTTGGATTAATCAAAGTTGGCTGGGGAAGGGGATTCTAAGTCATTAAGTGGTTGGTGCATACTAAAAAGTAAAAACAAGAGAAGAGATGAAAAGACAAAATCGTACTCTGCCAATAGAACAGAGCCTACAGAAGAGCCGTCAGGTCCACAAAAAGACAAAACTATTCCATATAATTTAAACAGAAAATCTTGAATGGACCACCCAGTGTGGTAACACAAAGACCTTGGTGGTCATCCTGCAAGACAAGGAAACACTTTCCACCTAGTATCACAACTGATACCACTCGTCCAACCACATGCCCCACATGGTGTAGCATGATAGCCATGTAGGTAAGCACTTCAGTGTCCCAGATAAGTTTACTAAGCAATATAAAATAGTACAGATCAATTGCATAAGCAAAGCATGGGTTTTAGAATGTAGATATTCTTCCTGCCACAGAGGGCATGGAGAAGCAGAAGTGTTTGCAAACCTGAGGAAAACTTTGATGGAGGACCTGAAATATCTTTCCACCATGAGGAGGTTTAATGCCTTGTCAGGATTGTGCATTTATCAAAGAATAGGTATAAATTAGTCGGGAATTTATTGACTGTCCTGTTCATCATCAAACTATTGGGCACAGATTAACTTACATTCAAGCAGCGTTATGTCAAATTAAAGAGGATTCATTGCATGTATTATGCCGTAGCAGATTTTGGCAAGTCATAAATCGAATATGCAATAGGCGGTGCTTTTGAAAAAAAGGCAATTTTAGAGATATTTTAAGCATTGTGGTACAACACAAAGGCAACTCAGCTGTGCTTTGCATAAGATTTGCACTTGCGGTACATCCTCCAGTAAAAATTTTAATTCACGCACAACCAACAGAGATAAACCATACATAATGTGCAAATTCACAGCATTATGCGTTTAACGGGTAGGACTATTGGGGCATATTATCAAGGGGGTTTATCTCCGCTTTTTGGGCTTTAAAAGCCAAGAAAGCGGAGATAAAATTATCTCCCTATTACCTAGCTGTCGCTAACACCAGTTAGCGACAGCTAGTAGGAGATAGTGACCATTTTGGGCCCCACTTTGCATGTCAGAGAAATTTATCACTAATGACATGCAAAGTGGGCATGCCAAGATGTTAGCGACTGAAAACAATCTCCTATTACCAGCTTTTGGAGATATTCTCGTAAGCGCGAATATCTCCAAAAGCTAACACCTGCCCTGAGCAGTTTTTAGCCATGTTATCCAATGGGAGGTGGATAACATGGCTAAGAGCATTAGCTCGGTAATGCATGAATATCTCTGACTTTTCAGCGATATTCATGCATTGCGGCCGATTTTTATCGCATTTGCGATAAACCTTGGTAATACCAAGGTTTATCTGAGATAAAAATCGCCGCAGGTCGGCCATAAATTTTTGTCTCTAACCAAGCAATAGCGATAATTATCGCTATTGCTTGGTAATATGCCCCACTGTGTGATATTGTTAGCCCCTTGTTTCCGCCTCAAAATATTTTATCCCAAACATCTCTTTAATAGCTGTGCTCTAACAATACAGCTATTACCCATTCGATGACTGTAATCCCTTAAAAAGTTGGCCAATCCTGTAAAGATGTCTCAGAAATGATTATTTTTGTAGGAAAGGAAGCTGCACTACATGAAAAACAGGGACAGTACTTGAAGAACCCATCTCTCTCGCAAAGGATATTGAAGAATTTACATTTGCATTGATTGCTGCACATAGCACTTCAAAGAGAATCACTTTACCTAGATTTCATGGTTAGGTGGCACATTACAACAGCTTAAGAGCAAGGAAGAGAAAGTGGAAAAGGGAGCAAAAGGAGCAGGGAAGAAAACAGTGAGAAAAGTGAAAGCATTGAAGAAAAAGAACCCACTAGACTTTTATAAAGCGACATGGAAAGTAGGGTATTGGAAGTAAGTAGCATGGGGCGAAATCAAGAAAAGGCAGCCTTTGTATTTAACACTGCTGGTGATGGATTCCTAAGAAAAGCGTTGAGCCCCTTAATTTTTTATTTTTTTTTGTATCATTGCTATAATAAAATGATTGCATAGTGAGAGGTATTCCAATTTAACCCGGTCCAGAAAATCCAATTCCATCCAAACAACTTATAAAGCATCTTTCATCAGTAGGCATCGAACTGCTAAACTAGGGGTCCATAGTAGGATAAATTCTCTGTAAACGAAAATACATCACCTATCTGCAAAAGATCAGGTAGACAACTGTTTTTCTACTAGTTAATGTAACCTATATGACAGCCAGACGTTTGAGCAACAAAGGACTTTATATGTTGGTGGAGAGGGTTCTCCATTGCAATGGCAATGAAGTTCCTTCACCGCCAATATAGTGGTCTACCGCCAAATGTAATGGCAGGTAGACTTTAGGTTTGGCCACGGTGGAGACTACTCTGTCTCAACCATGGCCAAACATCTCTGATGGCTCTGGAGGGTAAGAGATGTCGGAGAAATGGCTACATGTCTGCCTACCCAAATTAGATGGGCAGACATGTAGCTATTTTTTACTATTTCTTACCGCCACCTAAAACTCAGCGATAAGCAACAGTAAAACCATTAAAATGCCCCCCACCCCACCATGGCAGGAGTCTCCCATGATGAGGAGATTAGTTACTGTTTTCTTTTATGAAAGAAAAAAAGATGATTGTCCTTCCAGCACAGCCCTGTATCAAACAGTAAAATGCATTGACAGGACCCCCTGTGACAGAATTCCTGCCAATGCTTTTATAAATGACCACCTGCTTGGAAGTCATTTATACATTTGGTCGGTGACCTCTCCACCATGGGGACAGAGTAATTTCCTCTGTCCTCATGGCAGACCAACAGACCGTCCACCTATATATAAATCAGCTGCAAAGGTCCTAATCCTACCAATGAAAACCTGAAATTAAAAATTAAAGGGCCGATTATGATTACGGAAAGCCCAACACTGCCAGCCTTACGGTGGCGGGCCTTCCGCTATCGGACCATGTTTTTCCCCCTGCCAAATTATGATGGCGGGGGAATTGCTTTAGGCCCGCGGCAGTCACAATTACTGCCTGTCACGCTTCCGCCCCAGGCAATCATTCCGATTGCCTGGCGAAGCGGTCAGCATGGCTAAATGGTGGTGGTGCCTAGCAGGCACCATCTGTCAAATTACAATGCTGGCTGTAAACAGCCTTTAAGTGGTGGCGAAACCGCCATAGATAGGCTGGCGGGGTTTGCTTTCGGGGGCCCGTTGCTGGCCCCCTTGTGTTGGGGAGATGTTGGTGCCCCGGGGGTACCCATGGTACCCCCCTGCATTTCACTGCACCAAGTGGCAGGCACTGCTTGGGGCCTGCCACATAGTGCAGTGAAATGCACAACTTGCATTTTTTGCTTTGCAGTGGGTGCTGCAGCCAGCAGCACCCGCCACAGTGTTAAAGTACAAGATGTGGCTGCCATGGTGGTGGTCGCATCGTAGTTTGGAGTTCGAGATAGATGCATGACTGGCGGGCGGTCCCAATCCCCACTATGACGGTGGGCGGACTCGTCTGCCCCCATCGTAATCGGCCCCTAAACTCCCTTCTGAGACCTGACAGCATGGGTAGAAACACAGATCTTAAGTTTCAATCACAAAAAAGTGGACCAGATCTCTTCTGCACAATTAGAGCTCCCGGTTTTATGGTATGGTAAATATTTTTTAACATCTTTGTCTATATTTATCCATATTTATTTTTGGGGCATCTTATTAGTATTAATCCATGTTTATTATATGTTTTGTGAATAAATAGTGTCGTAATATGGTATATTTACATATGTTTAACTAAGAAACACACTCAAGGGGGCGTGGCCAAATGCCGACGGGAATGGCAGCAGTGTAGCCGAGCTCCGCTGCGCTACTCCCGAATACATCTGTTCAATACCATCTCCCCTGGCCAAAACTTGCTCTTGAGGGAACAGAGACTCTGCCAGAGGATGAAGTTTGGAAGATTTCCGAAGGAGCCGACTGTGACGACACCGGGTGCCCGCTCTCAGTGCTGTGGCCGTGCTGTGGAGAGGTGATTCTGACTGGTGCAGAGACTGTACGTGAGGCCGCGGCTGCGGCCTAGACTGCGACTGCTCTTCCGGAGCACGTGGGGAAAGCTGCAGAGCCCTCCGGTGTGCCATGCTGATGCCTCCCACGTTCCCGACAGAGGTGAGAGCGGTGGGAGATGTGCGTGAAGCGATCGAGAACCGAGTCAGCTCCTGACCCTTAATCAACCAGGGCTGGGCTGTCGGCCTGGGAGACATCGTGGCCCCCCCTCGATGTGGCTGGCAGTCCTTGGGGGACCCGCTGTGAACTATATTCTGCTTGGGAGGCCAAAGTGGTCCCCGTATACCTGTGGGGCATATCAAGTGATGCCAGAGGGACCGAGTGCACCGCCAGGGGCGTGGATTCCTGCCATGAGGGAAAGGAGGTCTAGGGGAAGCGGTGGGGCTTGACTGAGTGCCCAGACTGTGGAGGAATCCACCCTGAATGGGGGGGCCATGAGAAGATTGGGACCCTATGTGTAGCCATGAGTAATGACATGCGAGCCATTGTGCACGGCCCATGAGGCGGGACTGAACTAACAGTGGACCTCAAAATCATTGGCGCCTCTTGGCCGTGGCCTCAGCAACTGCCCCCAGTTGCCACGGATTTGCATTGCTTAAGAGTTGTTGCAACCTCTGTTAGGGGGGACCGCATCCACTTCTGGACATACAACCTGACTTGTTGCCCCCCTGCCCCTGCCTGCCGCCTATTCTGAGTTCACTGCATCTGCATCTCCTTTGAGCAGCCTCGTCACAGACACTGGATCACCATGGGGCGGGACCCGCCAAACCCGACAGGCCTGATGGAGGACTTCACCGCAGGTGGCGGAGAGTAGTGTGTGTGGCTGGTTCTTTCCTTGGGCCTTCAGTGAGAGACAACATGGCAATGGGACGCAGGTGACCAACAGTGACTCAGTCCAAAATAGACAAGTTTAGGCGGCAAAAAAAATAGAGTGAGGACCACGGGAAGGCTGTGGCTAACAACGACGCGACCGAGCCCACGAACAGACCTCCTAGCAGCAACTACCACAGTACTCACCTCCCTAGAAACTCAGATCGACACGGTGGCCACTGAGGTGACACTGATAAGGGAAGACATGAGAAGGATGGCTGAGCGGGTGAGCAAGGTTGAAGCTACAAAGCAGACCTTGGGTCTGAAACTACTCTCTTAAAAAAGCAGGTTTCGTAATTGCGCAGCTCTCATGATGCCATGGCTCAACAGCTTGAGGATTACGAAGGTAGGATGAAGCATACCAATGCCTGCATTCTTGGTGTACCGTAGCAGGGAGAGGCAAACAGCGGACCTTTTTGTAAAGGAACTCATCTTGAAACAGCTTCCGCCACGTGGTCTATCCAACTGCTTCTCCATTGTGCGGGCCCATCGGGTGCCTGGGGGAAGACTGAAGCCGGGGGCTTCCCCCGGCCACTACTGGCTTGAGTATTCAACTTTCGCGAACGGGCCGTGATCCTTCAGACCGCCCGGGCGGCCCCCCCCTTTAACAATCGACAACAGCCGGATCACGTTCTTTCCGGACTTCACATTGAGGGTCCCGAAGCAAAGGCGTAACTCCGGATGTGAAGCGAGCCCTTAGAGACCAAGGGATCAAATATGCCATGCTGTTTCCATCTAAACTCCGGGTTGAATCAGAGGGTAAACTGTGGTTCTTCACGAGGTCTGAGGACGCCTGAGACTGGCTAGAGTGCTGGGCGAACTGTTGGATAGAAACAGCTTAAGTCTCCACCAGCGCCAACTGGACAGGGCGATTGGCAACAACAGCGACGATCCCTTCCGCACTTGGACTCAGACTCTCAGGGACACATGGGGTGACTATAAATGCGGGTTGGGATGATAGATTGATTGATGACCCGCCAGTTCTCCCTACCTGAATGTACACTGTAATGGCTTTGATGGTATTGAGCTAATCATTTGAGACTATGCGGAGCTCCTGAAAGCCGCATGACTAAAGCTTTCTATAGTATGGTTTCTAAACGTTCAATCTTATATGATGTAATCCGTATCCCTACAACAATATAACGCATGCTCTGTCCAAATGCTCTGAAGGCTGGGCGGATCTTGGGTATTAATTAGAAAGTATGGCGGGAGTGGGGTTGCCATGTTCCGGAGTTTGATGAGGGTGGGCGACAGGCACTCTGCAAGTTGGGGGGAGGCTGGTGGTTTCAGGGTCGTTATGCAGGGACGTAGGGTGGGGGGTTTCAAGTTAGGTAGGGAGGGGTTTTGTTTTTCATGGTTCTTTTGTTTCTTGCATTGGTTCATTACATCTATTGGCATACTTGTATCAAGCAAGTCCCTCCATTATGCACTATAGGTGAGCACTGTGGAGGCGGCCCTCTACACATTGTTGCCCTGGGCCGGGTCTGGTGGGGGGCACCCAACTTGACGCAAAACTTAAAGTCGCCACTTGGAATGTGAATGGACTGGTGGACAAAATTAAACTGGGAATTGTTCTAAGATATGTTAAAAGGCAAGAAGTTAATCTAGTAATGTTGCAAGAGACCCATCTGGTCGGGAATACATGCATGGCCTTGAACAGGAAAGGGTACACAGTGGTGGTACATTCAGGGTTCTCCTCAGGATCTAGGGGAGTGGTGGTCCTGCTCAGAAAGGGCTGCCCATTCATCATGAACGATAAATGGACCGACACCCTGGGTAGGTTTTCGGCCGTTACGGGCACTTGGAAAAGGTGTACCTTGAATATAGTTGCTGTCTATGCCCCCCTGGTGTACATCAATTGGCACTACAAGATGTAGGGAAGCTATTGATGGAACTACCCATGGGCACACTAATCCTGGGAGGAGATCTCAACTTAACTATGGACGGCACCAGGGACCATCTCCCGCCCAGAGATGACCCGGCACGAGGCTCACAGCTTCAGGAATTTGCCAATGGCCTGGGTTTGGTGGACTTATGGAGATGGCTGAACCCCACGCACACCTTTCAATCAGGTGCCCACGGAGTCCAGTCCCGCATTGACTCTATGTTCACCCACGCCCAAGACGTCATCAATTTCACTGAGGCCTGCTATTTGACACAAGGGATCTCAGTTCACTCACCCCTTTTGACGACGTTTGGTCAGACACGCTCCAGGCAACCAGGCCCTATTAAGATACAAACATGGGCACTAAAAATACCTCACATTAGAGAGGCCCTACTGCAGGACACTGACTACTATTTCAAGGAGAACATGGGGTCGGTAGGCTCCACAGTTATGCTCTGGGGAGCGTTTGGGGTGGTAATTAGAGGGAGGGCACTCTCCTTGACAGTGGGATAACGAACCGAGCGCTCACGCAGGGTGACCAAACTTGAAACAGAGATACTAGCCCTGAGGGTGACCCTCTCGCAGACCCCTGATCCCGAGACACAACACATTATTATTATCAAACGTCAGGACTACAGACAGCTCCTACTAGAGGAAGCCACAATGTGCTTCTTGTCTACCAGGCAGTTAATGAACAAGGTATGAACAAGGTGAGCATACAGGTAAACTTCTGGCATGGTTAGAGCGTAGAAAGCAGGCGTCATGATGGGTCCAATTACTGATCTTCAACAAATCGCAAATATGTTTGCTTCCTATTTTGAAGATGTTTATGAGGTTCCCGATGCTTCCCAGGCCCCGCTGTTGGTTGATCTACTCGCCACAATTAATATGGCGTGCTTTACTCCACAGGATACGGAAGCCTTGGAGGCAGACATTACCGTTACGTAGATTCGGAAGGCCATAATGGGGGTGTGTTCAGGTAAAACAATGGGTCCCAATGGACTTCCTATTGAACTCTTCAAACCCATGTCTGGAAAATTAGCGCCACATCTTTTGGCCCTCTATAACGAATGCTACCAGAATGGGCTCCTTCCTGAAGAGATTCGTACAGCAGCCATAGTAGTAGTTCATGAGCCCAACAAACCAGTGGAAGAATGCAAATTGTACCGCCCAATATCTCTACTCACGGTAGAAGCCAAAATCCTCACCAAATTCCTGGCTAATCGACGCCTCCCTTACATTCACCCAGACCAATCCGGCTTGATGCCAGGTAGGAATACAGCCACAAATCTACGGTGAGTACACAGGCCCTGGAGAGAATTGCCACCATTGAAGAGCAAGCAAAACTGTTGTCCCTTGACGACACTAAGGCATTTGATACCATCGAATGGGACTTTCTCTTCGCAGTGTTGAGTCGCGTGGGATTTGGCCCCCGACTAATTGGCTGGATCAAACTACTATATACACAACCCACTGCATACGTCACTGTCAATAATCTTCGTTCTGGCACTTTCCCCTCCATCAGGGCACGAGACAAGGCTCCCCGCTGTCCCCTCTCCTTTTCACCCTAGTATTGGAGCCGCACTCTGTTTGGATCAGGGGTGATCCGTGGGTGAGACGATTTAAATGGACACACAATCGCGAGGTTTGAATTTCCCTATACGCGGATGATATCCTCCTCTATATAACATCTCCAGCTCGCTCGCTGAGGAGAGTACTTCACTGGCGTTCCCTTCCTCTCACTCTCTTGGCAAGTGCGTCCCTATTCAAGATGCTAGCGCTCCCTCGCTTCCTATATGCACTCCAGAACGCTCCATACCCAATCCCAGGCTCTTATTTTGCCCAAATCAACTGTGTTGCGCAGGTTACTTTGGGAGGACCATCCGCCTCTAATCATTATGAATAAACTTACCATGGGTTGGTACGACTGAGGGTTAGGTTTGCCTGATATTCGGCTGTATTATCAGGCATCACATGACGATCCCAACTTCTGCACCGACCATTGGCTCATGGGACATGAGGGCTACAACCGGGCACTGTATACCAACCCTCGCAAACTCCACTTGACTAGTCCCACTGCTCGAATGATTGAAATATGGCACATAACTACGAGAAGACTGGGGTGGAAAAACCGACTAACGAAAGCAATGCCGCTGTGGGAACCGGATATCATGGGCCGCCTTTGCAGGTGCCCTGGGTTTGATAAGTGGGACATGATAGGAATCTCCACTGTGGGGGACATGTGGGTGAAGGGAAAACTGGCTACATTCTCTGACCTCCAGAACAAATACCACCTAGAGCCCACGGAAACGCTTAGATATCTCCAAATCAGACACGCCATCTCCACGGCCTGGTCGAGGTAGACCGCTCTCCCTGATTCCTCCCCATTGGAAGATTGGTTAATATTAGGTTCAATGGAGCGCAAGGCTATCTCCCTAACATACAAAAAGTTGGTGAACAACCGCACTGCCCCATGCATAAGCTCCGTAGTAACTGGGAATCTGATCTGGGGGATATTGAAGAAGAAGAGTGGAGAGATGCTCTAGCCTTTCCCAGAGAGGAAGCAATCCCTATGCTCTTCCACCTCATACAACTCAAGGTACAACACCGAGTATATTTTGATGCCAAGCTATTGTTCCAACTTGGGAGACTGCCAGACCTGCTCTGTCTCCGACATTGCAACCAAGTTGGCACTTTCATACACATATTGTGGGGGTGTCCATACATACAACACTACTGGGAAGGGGTGACACGCCAAATGTCCATGGCATGTAACAAACCTCTGAGTCCCTCGCCCAAGCTTTGTCTCCTTAACATATGGGAAGCTACTGACCTTTCTCAAATGGAACAGGCATAGGCTGGAATGGGGTGGATGGTTGCCAAGCATAATATTGCACAGAAATGGGAGTAAGACTCCAGCCTGAAGGACTGGGCGAAGGACATGGACGTGGTAATGATATCTGAGAAAACAGTTTTTAAGGGAAGGGGCTGACCCAGTAAATGGGGGAACAGCGTTTACAAAGCAACTTTTACCACACACTACCTTTACCACACAACTTTTACAGCGCAAGTCGTTTCAACGACTTGCGCTGGGGGGCACTGTAGGATAGGGAATGGTTTAATTTACTATCCAAAACCTTCCCTACTATCCACGGGGACTGGAGTTGGAATAGTAAATTAAACTATTCACTATCCAGCGCCCCCCAACGCAAGTCGTTGTAACGACTTGCGTTGTAAAAGTTGCGTGGTAAAGGCATGCGTTGTAAAAGCATGCGTAGTAACGACATACATCCCAGTAAATGGGACCATAAGTGGGGAAAGTGGAACAAATATCGGGGGGACATATGCTTCTCCCCAACAGTTGAAATGAGGCGTGAAAGACAAGAACTAAGATCTTAGATGATGTGCCCCCTCCATAGGCGATACGAACGTGGATTAAGATTAGACCCCCAATAAGCATTCTAGAATATTGGGTGAAAAAAAAAGAAACACTCAAACTACGATGCCTGTTGCATTTTAGCAAATTATTCTTTTTTTTTAAAATGCTCAAGGGCAGCACTGCTTTATAAATGTCTGACATAATATCGACAGACAGAATATCGATATGCAAAAATATCGGAGCAAAAATATCAACAGCAAAAATATCGGAATCCTATCTTCATTAAGGTAAGTACAAAAATATCGAAAAAATAATATCGAAGTACAAAAATATCGGAATCAAAAATATCGTTTTTTTAAATGTATTAATAATAATGTAAAAATAAATTTAAAATACATATAATTTTACAACTATTAAATAAAAATATTAAAACAAAATTAAAACTAATACATATACATTTAAAATAAATAAAACACTTAATAATTTAAAGTAATTTTAATTTTTTTCATGTAATTTATTTGATTTAATGTAATTTTTTTTGTTTTTACCCTGTACGCCTGTACCCCAAAAACCCAAAACTGACCCTGAACCCTAAAAATATCCCTGTACCCCAGAAACCCAAAACTGACCCTGAAACCTAAAAATACCCCTTTACCCAAAAACTGAAAACTGACCCTTATCCCTTAAAATACCCCTTTACCCAAAAACTGAAAACTGACCCTGAACCCTAAAAATACCCCTTTACCCAAATACTGAAAACTGACCCTAAACCCTAAACATACCCCTTTACCCAAAAACTGAAAACTGACCCTGAACCCTAAAAATACCCCTTTACCCATGAACTGAAAACTGACCCAGAACCCTAAAAATACCCCTTTACCCAAAAACTGAAAACTGACCCTGAACCCTAAAAATACCCCTTTACCCAAAAACTGAAAACTGACCCTGAACCCTAAAAATACCCCTTTACCCATGAACTGAAAACTGACCCTGAACCCTAAAAATACCCCTTTACCCAAAAACTGAAAACTGACCCAGAACCCTAAAAATACCCCTTTACCCAAAAACTGAAAACTGACCCTGAACCCTAAAAATACTCCTTTACCCAAAATTAATTAATATTATTTAATTACCAATTAATTATTAATTAACAATAACAATAAAGTAAATATATTAGCACATTTGCTGTAATTAATTTAATTTAATAACCGAATAGTATTTTTCCCAATTAATTAATTAAGAATAACAATAAATTATATCTAAAAAAACATTACTATAATTAATGTAATTAAATAATTAATATTAATTAATTACCAACTAATTAATAATTATAAATATGTCAAAAATTATATTAATTAATTAACTAATGAATTACCAATTAATTATTAATTAAAATATGTACAAACATATATCAATTAATTAATCATTATTAAATTACTTCCCACCCTATTCCCCTATAAACCCATAACCCACTACAGAACATATTTATCAATTAATCAATAAAAGAAAAAATAATTAAAAATGATTTCTCAATTAATTAATTAATAATTCCTACTAATTAATAATTAATTTAACATAATTAAATTACTTCCCACCCTATTCCCCTATAAACCCACAACCCGCTACAGTAGTAAAAGACAATATTTAATTAAATTACATTAAAAATAAATAATAAAACATAATAAATACAATATATTATACACGAAATTTATTTAAAAATTGATATTAGTAACATCAAAGTTATTAATTTCGATATTATTGACATCGATATTTACAACTTCGATATTACTGATATCATACCAATATCGATATTAAGACTGTCGATATTACTTACCTTCGATATTTTGTCCCATCGATATTTAAACTTCGATATTTTTGTATATCGATATTTAAAAATCGATATTTTGTCTGTGTACCCTGCTTTATATGTACAAAAAATGTTTACGTTGGCTATTAGGCTCAGGTCCACTTGCGAATAATCAGGTTGTGTTACAGCCTCCCTTCTCGGCACTATGTACTTTGTAATGTTTTAAATTGTGCTCATGATTAACTTTTTTATATTGTGGTAGTTATTGATTTATATAGTGCTGAATCACCCATGAGGGTATCTCGGCGCTTAGGCTGTGGAACCCTTCCTGGCTCTCCCTGTGAGGGGCAGAGCCAGGCATCCCAGCGCTGGTGGGGCCGATGTGGAGATAAAGCAAGCTATTGCCCAAAGTTGCAGCGTGGGGCCAATGATTAGAGAAGGCACCGAAGCGAGAATTATCGAGTACGGGGACATTGATCCTAGACCCTGCCGGGTCGGGAATTGAACCCTGGCCCCGGGCCTGATCTCTGCTTCAGGGTCTGCCGCCTCTAACCAGTGAGCCACACTTCTCTTCTGGTATTGTATGTAATTCACCTGAGGCTTCACATTTGTGTGTTTGTTTATTTAGTCCTTGGATGGCGCTGAAAGGATTGTTTATGTTGTTTGTTTTCTGTGATTTTATGGTTTTAATATCTGAAACCGGATAAAGATAAAGATAGTGGTGTGGCTCACTGGTGTGGAGTGGTGTGGCTCACTGGTTAGAGGCGGCAGACCCGGAAGCAGAGAACGGCCCGGGACCAGGGTTCGATTCCCGATGCAGCAGGGTCGTGGACCAGGGTAAACGGACTCGATAATTCTCGCCTCGGTGCCTACTCTAACCAGGGATCACACTCGGCAACTCTGGGCATTAAGCTTGCCTCATCTCTACAACGGCCCCCCACAGACACCAGGGATGCCTGGTTTCACCTTGGAGATACCCAGAAGGGACCATCTCACAGGGAAAGCCAGGACGGGTTCCCCTGCGGTCTTCAGCGCCAGGACACCCCAAGATGGGGTAACAGTGCGCTTTTACAAGTATCTTCATTACATTATAAATTAATCAGCCAAATATAACATAACACTACACCGAAATGTAAATATTAGCATGATATACAATATATGTATTTAAGAAAATCTCATCCTTTTTTTTCATTTCCCAAGCTGTTTAGCTGCTCACCTGTTGGCCTAGTATACATGAAGGACAGCCTGAATGTACACTCAGAAAAAGGGTAAAATTATTTATTTTTCCACATTTTAAAAATAAATCCAGACAGGAACAACATCGTTTTCTGTCTGTATTTATCTGTAAAAATCAGTAAAAAATTAAAACTGGGAGCTTTATACACACTGTGCATGGTCAGACTGGCCATTTATCCCACTGGGCATTTTACTGGTGGGTGGGCCTTGGAGGCCGGTTTTGAATGCCCAGGGCCTTTCTCAAGGCCTCTGTCACTTTCCCCTTCTCCCTGAGATTAATTTCAGCAGGCATGAGGAGACTTCAGGACAGTAATAGAGGGATGGAGTGGTGCAAAAAGAGAGCAAGTGATTCGAGAGGGAGAAGACAGAAAGGAAAGAAGGAGAGCGAAGAGACAAGGGGAGCGGAGCTGGTGTGAGCATTTTTGGTGTGGCTGCTTATGGTTCTCCTATTCAGCCTAAGTGTGGGCGCAAAATCCGTACCGCTCGCGGATTTTGTGGATTTTCGGCAATTTCGCGATCTGCGAATCTCGTGAAATTGCCGAAAATTCGCAAATTTGCTCGCGGGCGGATTCTTTTATTTTGCAGCATCTTTGTGGATAATGCAGGCAGGATTCATTCTGGCATGATGCTCCTGTCACAAAAATTAAACCTCAACAGGAAGCACTTACAGATATAAATAAAGCAGGTGCCCGAGTTGAAGCTCAAATTCAGTCACGCATTACAATCAGCCCAAACAACTAGTGAGCGCGGTCGAGGCTAGGCAGGTGTGCTTTCTCCCCATATCTACCGCCTACAACTAGATGTAATCCTTGATGGAAGACTTTGCATCTGCGAGTTTCTTGAGCGCAATCCCTGTGTACTTACTGCGACCAGGAGGCTGCTTCTTTCTCATCTGCTGCTCTGATCGGTCTATGACCCTTAGAAGAGGCATGTGAACTCGCATAGAAGCCCCGCCCATTTGGCCCCGCACCACACACACTAGGGTACACGTGTCACATTATTGCAAACGGTAAAAAAATCAGCGATTTCGCTGGAAAATCCGCAAACTCACGGATTTCTTTGCCATTTCGCGTGAATTTGCGGATTGTGGATCTGCAAAATTCGCCCATACTTAATTCAGCCCTGAATGTATGATTGACCAGATTTTACTTGAAATTTGCCACAAGCAGGCATCCTTTTCAGGTGTGTCATGATCTGAGATTCATGGATCCTATTTGAGTATCAATGAAGGCTGCTTGCCTCTGTCTGATTTACATCTTTAGCAGAAAACCCTTTGAGGTGCCATCACAAAGGGCAACGCAGCATTCCAATTTTGCTTTAACAATTGCCTTTGCAACTGTGGCTAGATTCAATTGTAACAAAGGCTTTAACTTGTTTAAAAATAAATACGTCTTTTAATACTCAATAGAGTTATTATAAGAACCTAAGGTCAAATTCTGAGTGTCATGTTTTTAGGGGGTTAATGTTGATACAAGTGGATTTGATAGTTAATGCATGGGGCATTACTTACCCTTTCAGAGTTCCTTGCCTAGGAATGATGAATATGGGATATTGTAAGAATACTGCATGTTCTTCCCCATTTCGTGACTTCTTTCCCCTGCACAAATTTAATCTGGCAAAATTGGTGTGGGGCTAAAATGGTGAAAGTCATGCACTAATTATAATCTTTATTTGGATGCAAATTACAATTTGCCCCTGAATGGGGATTATTGCGAGACTCAAAATGAGGCTCTTTAAATAAAACTGGAGCATTGTAACCCTGACCATTCACAGTCTTTGCACAAAGGTGGGGGGTACTGCAGTCAACGCTACAAAATACAGTAAAATTTTAAAGAGGCACAGTGCTTTACATTGACTATCTGCACTTGCCCTTCCAGAAACCTCTCTTCAGTGTTAGAAAAGCATTTTTAGTGATTGTGGGAATGGAAACCAAGACAAATATGCGTCCCTCGGGTCTGGGCCGTTCCTGGTTGCAGGAAATCAAAGTTGTCCACTGTTCTATGAACTGGAGAAAGAAGGCAACAAGTCTTGAAGCAATGATGGCTCTCTAGACATTGGGTATGCTTTGGAAGGACCTTTCATTTGCATATCTGCGGGTGGAAATCGCAGGGACTGCCGTGGGCGGAGCGACGTCTAACTACGCCACTGGGTGGAAGCACATAAGCGAAAGAGCAACACTGAGCAAGTGGGCAGGGATTTGAAGGAGAGAGTAAGAATTAACAAGGGCTTTATCTCTGCTTTTTTGGCTTAAAAAGTCAAAAAAGCGGAGATAAAACTATCACCCTATTTACAAGAGGGTGCTAACATGCGTAATTGCATGTTAGCCCCCTTTTTCCCATCATCTCCCTTTGCATCTCAAATGAGATGCAAAGTGGGCGTCACTATGCGTACCCCGGATGGACAACCTTGTAAATATCACTGATGTTCACATTGCGATATTTACAAGACTGCCCCAGCATTTTTCTCCAAAAACTAACTGTTAGATTTGGATGTCTCCAGTTGGCACAGGTAGGTACTTGTGACAAATAGCGACTCTTGCCTCTAGTCAGGATAAGGGGAGTACACTCCTAAAATAACCCTTGCTCACCTCCTTCGTAGCTTGGAACGAGCAGACAGGCTTTATCTCAGAGGTGTTGTGTTAAGCATTTGTGACCACATACAGTAACCCAGTGACAACACTACGAATGGACACCACACAGGTTTTATAAAAAAATAAGTATACTTTATATAGAGTTACCACAAGACCATAAAAGACAAAAATACACAATACTGTTAGGTTGCTTGCACTTTCACGACAAGCAATGTTGCAGCGGGGGGAATGCGGCAAAGTTCAGGTGCAAAGAAATAAAGACGTGAAGATCTTCCAGATGTGTGGACTGCAGAGGCGACACCCTGACGATGCGACGGCAGAAGCTCCAGTGGCACACTCTTCTCCCACGATGAATGAAGCTTCCGCTCAATGCGACTACTACAGCGTCGACAACCACGGTGCGACGGCAGCAGCTCCGATGGTGGCGCTCTTCTCAGGGATGTGAGGTGCTCTTCTTCGATGCAGTGCAGTTCGACAGTTCCAGCGGCGACACCCTCCTTCGGAGTTGCAACGGCATGCACAGCGATGGCAACACGCTCTGACCTCGTTGCGTGATTCTTCTCTTGATGCGGTGCAATGCAACAGCTACAGCAGCGACACCCTCCATCGGAGTTGCGATGGCAGCAGCAGCGACAGTGACACGCTTCCTCTTCATTGTGGCATGCTTCTCTTCGATGCGGCGCAGTGTGACAGTTCCAGCAGCGACACCCTCCTTCCGGATTTGTGATGGCAGGCACATCGATGGTGACACACTTCTTCTCGTTGAGAAGCGCTTCTGGCTCCTTGCAACATGCAGTTCCTCAGAAGACCCAAAACAGCAGCAGACACTTCCAAAAGAGCTCTGGGGAGAAGGGGGGTTGAAGTCCGTTGTCCCCGAGACTTCAGCAGGAGCCAAGCTCTTTTCCAAGCCCTTGGAGATCCTTTACAAGTTGAAAGCAAAGTACACAAAGTTCCTTTCTCCTTTCTTTGGCAGTAAGGCAACCACTGCAGGCCAATCCCCCAAGCAGCACTTCAGCTTGGGAATAGTCTCTCCTCAGTTTCTTCAGGTTCCTCTGCTCAGTAAATGTTTCTTCTTGGAGTCCAAAAGTGGTCAAATTGATTTTGAAGCTGGGTCCTAATATTTATACCCCAAAATCCTTTGTTCTCTGAGGGGAGAGGGGTCTTTGCCTAGTCAAAACCAATTCTGAAGCACTCTGTTTACCAGACTTCTCCTTTCCTTTCACAGTGCAGGGCAGAAATATTAGACGCCCCACAAGAGGTGGAGCCAGATTGTGGAAGGCAAGTACAGTCCTGGAGCACAGGACTCCTTCTCTTCTTTCAGTCTGCAGGGCAGAGACATCAGTTGCTCTCCAGGAGGTGGAGCCAGCATTGTGGAAGGCAGGCACAGCCCTATTCAAGGTTCAGTTGCAACTCCTCCCTCCCATCAAGATGCAGATCTCTCTATTCACCACTGGGCTGACTCATCCTGTCTCTTGGAATCCCCCAGCCCTGTCACTCACAAAACGAGATAAAGGAATACCCAACCTAGCAGAGGCAGGTTTGAACGGTAGGCAAGCAAATACCTACTTTCTAAAACTGGTATTTGCAAACACAGAATGTTAAAACCAACTTCACTAAAAGATGTATTTTATCATTCTGAGTTCAGGCATACTAAACTTGAATTTCTACCATGTTCTCTGAGACAGTTAGGATTATAAACATGTAATAATCTAACAGCCCATTCTGGCCTATGGAGAACAGGTAGCCTTGCAATAGTGAAAAACAAAAATGGCTGTAATTCACTATTAGGACATGTCACACACACCAGGGCTTGTCCTACCTTATATTTACAATGCACCCTGCCCTTGGGCCCACTATAGGGGTGACTAATATGAAGAAAAGGGAAGGTTTAGGGACTGGCAAGTGGGTGCACTTTCCCAGTCAGTGCGACAGTACCAGACTGCACGCAGGCTCTGCAATGGCAGACCTTAGACACATTTTATAAGGTTGCTTTTGTGGGTGGCACAACCAGAGCTGCAGGCACACCAGCAGCATTTGGATGTACACGCCCTGGGCACACTCCGTGCATTAGACTAGGGTCTGGCAAGTAAACCAAATAGCCCAATATGATTAATAAATCATTTTACAATAGGGAGCACTTGCACTGTGGCACTGAATAGCAGTGGCACAGTGCCCAAAGCATCTAATAACAGCAAAAACACATGAGGCAACAGAAAAGAATGGAAGAGACACCCACGCGAATAGTGCCTGGTCTAACACTAGCAACTGCTAAAATGCAGCCTTACCTATCACTAACATTAGGGTGGATCATGCTGATACGACCTTGTTGGTCGTATCAGCAAAGTTATCGCCGTTTTGCAGGGAACATCGCTGGAAAACCAGCGATGTTCCCTGCAAAATGGCGATAACCTCGCTGGCTCTTGAATTTTTATCGCCCTGGAGAAACCCGTTGTTAATAACGCGCTACCAGGGCGATAAATTCCAGAGATAGCCTGTGATAATAAAATGATCGCTAAGCCCTGCCAGCGATAATTATTGTTGGCCGTTGATAATATGCCCCGAAGTTCTTAACCAAAGAGAAAAGAAAGTACCCTAAGAGTGAGCAGTGGAAGGATACAAAAGTCAGCCATTCAAAGAGATGGTAAAGAGTCCATGAAGTAGGGAAATGCCAAACACAAGAAGGATATGTTGGGGCAAGAAAAGCCATCGAATAAAAAGCAATGGGTGGGCAGTAAGCTGCGATAAATTCTTAGTAAGCCGAAAATAGGTCTCAACCAATCAGATAGCTTTACTCGTGGGCGAGACCTAAAAAGGCACTTGGTGCATCTCAGGAAATTACCGGGGAACACACACGTTACCAGTTGGCTCTTTTTAGTACAGTTGCATCTCTCAGTACCAACATACGTTTCAGAATGGTGACAAGCAGGGCTTTAAGTGGGCCGGGTCTCACTGGTGCTCAGCACCGACAGTTTTTTAAAGGGAGCCTCGAAACGGGTCTCTATCGGGTTCTTTTTTGTGCCCTGGCGCACACGGTCCGTTTTTCCCTGGACTGCAGTGACAGCAGGGAGTCCTTTTCTCTCTGGATTTTCCTTCTCTATTTGAAACTCAGGAGCAGCAACATTGTAATGGTGTCACCGGGGCTTTAAGTGGAAGCTTTTTCAATATTATATACAAGCCATAGTTGCTGCCTATTTATCTTATGCAACTAACAACCATTGACAAAGCCAATAGTCCTGACTTTTTGTAGGTATGATGTAACTTGTTGTATCATATATCTAGATGCAATGACAGAAACAGCAAAATACAAGTCGGCCAGCACACTATGCTAAGCACAGATTTCTAGTTTACATGTTTTAAGCCACGCCCTTAGCTACATTGGCCACGCCCCTTTGAGATGGGCCCTGCCAGTTTTCTCCTTCTATATAAAGCCCTGGTGGCAAGCTTAAAAATGCCTCCTAACCGGCATACCTGCATTTTTTTCTGCTCAACACATTAATAACTTGAACTTTTTTGGGGCCAGTAGTACCAGGCAGCCTGTTACTCCGGCACTGCCAGAAGGGCCGGCTTCAAAGGGCCGTTTTGTGGTCCCGTGGGCTAGCTAACACTGACTGAGTGCTTCGTTTTTAAAGTCTCGGAATTCAGGTCACTTGCAGTAAGCTTTAAGGGATAGAAGTGTTTTATCTTTATAACACGTTCTTCCCTTTTTCCCTCGCCATTAAATATTCGGTGGCATGCTCTCTGATGCAGATAAGAGTTATTCAATACTTTTTACATGAAATAAACCAATATGAGTTCACTGAATTATGTCAAGATAGTGTTTGATGCAGTCTAATGTAGGCCACGTTCAGAACCAGTAGTAAAATATGTCTGAGCATGCAAATTCATTCTTTCCTGAGCTGAGGACCAGCAGTGCAGTGGGAAAACAGAGATGGTTATAGCACAGCTGCTTCTGATCTAGATGCAAACCATAAAGGAAAGTTCACATGAAAGGATTCTGAAAATAGAGCTTTCGTTTTACTTATGTATTTAATTGACACGGAATATTATTAAAAAGAAGAGATGATTTTAACCTTTGGTCTGGGAGCAGGCATTTTGTTGCTAGAACCTAACTTTAATATGTTATTAGAGGTTCCTCTGATGTCACAGATAGGCAGAGCCCTTGTAATTATGAATTCTGCGGCGTTTTCACACAGTTATGAAGATATTTCATCTCGTATATATTAAAATGTCTCTCCGGCTGTATTCTCTGACAGCTGAAGGGTAAAATGTCCCGATGAGGAAGGCAGCAATAACTTTGAGGAGCTCTCAGAAACACGATTTGCCTCCTACGAAATTTTAGCCAGGCGCAACACTTCTGACATTGAGACGGTTACTATTGTAATTCTATGTAATTTTGCTGAAATGCCATGTAATTTTGCAGGTTTCGCACACTTCTAGCTGCATCAACGCCAACTCACCAAAATGTCTGGGGTAGCTGAAGCGGCATCCCACATCATTTAATCTTTACTTTTATTCACACACTTACACATACACACACATACATACAATACGTCACTGTCTCTTACATAAACACACCCTCAACTGCGAGCATGCACACAACATACATTTGAAAGCAGTTTTTACTGACCTCAGCTCTCAGGGAGGGTCATATTCCAGCTAATTTTAATCCGTTTTTACTACAATAATACTGAATAATTGTGTATTATTTACTATTTGTGTAATAAAAAAAAAGTGGAGCCCCAACCAACAACCATAAGCACAAGTTACCCCTGTATTTCTGGCACCGAGTTTGCCACCTTTGAAGCCAGGATTTGTCAAGGCAGTGCCAGGAGTCGCAAGAGGGAAGACAGGGGTTGCATCTGCGACCCCTGGCGACCCCTAAATGATGTCCATGTCTAGCAGCTAATACATTAAGGTCTGTCACAGTTTTGTTTCCCCTTTCTCATCTTCCTTTTAATGCACAGCCAATTTACCCTGTATGGGCAGGGCTTTGCTCATCACCAGCCAGGGATACTGCTGCTTCTCATTAATTTCAATTATGTTTAATCGATTTTAAAATAAAATTATATAAGAGACAAATAAGACAGAACAACATTACTCATCTTAAAAAAGGGCATCCATTAAGGCAGCTAAATAAAATAAAACTCATTAATGCAATTAAGTCCAATGGAATCCAACCTCTTAAAGTGCAGTGTATACAATTAAAATTAAGTGCATTTACACATGATGAGAACAACTCCAAAAATGTACAACAGGCATCACGATTGAGTGACATATTAAAAGACTCCTCAGCCGTCCATGGATCACCTACACCTGACTGCCATTTTAAGGAAGCAGCATACATCATAACAACCATTCGGGCTGCTTAACATCTGTAAGTACAATAAGGCGTCATTACATTTCCTGAACACACAAGCTTTCCAAAGGTGTTGATGACAAGGTAAAAAGAAAGGTTTAAGAAATTTACAGTAAAATATAACATTTAATATTAATTATTTTGCAACCCCAACACACAGGCGTGCTTGTAATTGGCTCCCTGTGACCTTAGAGTCTCCAGAGAAACACAAAAGACGCCATGCAGCACCTACCCTAAATCTAAAAAGTAGCGAACTTTCCCACTGCAAGAGACCCAGCTGCAAATAAATGCCATCTCTCCTGAGGCTAAAAACATGTAGAAATCATGTTGATGGCACTTGCTAACAACCTCCTCAAGTCTTTGTGAAATACAAATTCTGCATGGCGAGATTTCATTAGTTGCTTGCCCGATATATATATATACATACATACATACATACATACATATATATCTATATGTTCGCCGGAGAGGTGAAGATTTCAGCGCGGACAATATCGCTATTGATCTTCACCCGCCAGGACACTGCGGCTTCTCAAAAAGAGGGCCTGCACTTTATTCCTTATTACATCATTTGTGACAGATGGAGCCCCAACACTTGCTAAATAACTGAAGACATGGAAGGTCTAATCTCTTTACTACCATATGCTGTCTGACTTTGAAGCTAGTGTTGCTCTACCGGTTAGACTGTGCAAAGTTCTTTATTTCGGCCGTACCACAATATCGAGCTCAGAAATATTGTTCTAAAGCCGATATTTTTGCAGGGCGATATTAAAAGTTAATAATGTGGTAGGTCCTCCTCTGTTTAGCAAAGCTGCAAAAGGAACAAGTCTCACAGCACGGTCTAGTACCTCAGTGGACTAATGCTCCTACTGCAGGGAATTATATTTGAACCCATGGCCACAGCTTTAAAGAGTCTCCTGTGAAGCCTACTAGTCTCTGACTACTTGGTGATGTTTAAGTTCTGTTCATGACATCTCGAGTAAACCTGGGAAATTCACAAAATTCACAAATGTTCACTTCTTGTAACTATTGAAATTGGCACTTTCTAATTGGCTACGGCGATGCCCCACTCAGGCAGAACCTACCACTCCCGTTAGGGGCGGGTGATTACACACACTGTATAACCTGCGCTCACCCTTGGGTAGTTTGACACTGAGCAGTCAGGCTTACCACAGATGCAATGTGTAAAGCATTGGCACAGCACTCATTCACGATAAATACCTTGAGCGTCACAAAAGAGACTTCACACCTGATGCATGTAAATAAAGTTTGCATTCAACACACATAATATTGAACACAATATGAACATAATGTATTTCTGGGAATAAATTACAATCAGAATTATTATTAACAGTACTAGGCCCAGCCGTGTTCAAATGACATCAGTAATATACACACTTGGGAAGGATCCTAATCTACACCCCACCCAGCACCCTTATGTGGTGCAACAAGCTGTCGACCTCAGGCCCGCCTTAGCAATTTTTGTAATTCAACACCACACAGTTACAGGGTGCACCCTGGATCACAACAATATCAGAAATATGTACATACACAAAATTATACCACTCTTTAACCGCAACTCTGGCCGAGGTCGCATGGGGAAAACCAATGTCTAACATAATGCTTTTCTGGCAAGTAATCAACGTATCGGGCAAACCGCCATCCAGTGTCATGAATCATAGTCGGTTTCCCACTGTCACTCCCACACATAAACTCACTCCACACCGCAGCACGGTGTAACGGGTATCGGACAAGTTGGCATGATAACACTCACACACATATGCACTCAGCACCCTAATGTGGGTATCACTGATACCCAGCAGGTCAGTTAGTTACAGTCTGCAGACCCCGTAGCCCCAAGTCTCCCTCTGCCCTCCAATTCAGACTGACTATCCTACACCTACAGATTGAAGGCAGACTGACTCGAGAAGTTCACCCACAGGATATTGAGCAGCCACTGGCTGAGGGCAATAGACGATCACACCAAAGGGTCCACTAGGCCTTCCATCACCAGCCCAGCTCTGCAAAGCACAGAGAGGGGTCACACAGTCTCTTGACTCGCTTCTGATCATTCTCCAAAGTGTTCTTCCAGCCCAAACTGTCACTCTCACCACCAAGGCCAGAGCTGGTGGTGACGCCGGTGTCATCGGGGCAGGCTGGGGAGGAGAAGGCAGTTGATCTGCCACACTGATGGACAAGTAAGAAAACAGTGGATGAGCGGAGAATGAAAAAAGGGGGCCTCTCAGAAGAAGAAGGCACCAAGTCAAGCACACGTTGATCAGAATAACATCGGGGCACAACGTTGGGTGTGCGATGATCAGGGTCACACCAGACTGCTCCGGTCACACACACAAAGAAGAGTTGCACAATCTTTACCTCTCTGGAAATGAGGCACAACATTCGGTGCAAATCGATTATGGCCAAACCAGATAGCTCCAGTCACTCACACGATCGAAGAGGTGCAAATGCCGTACCTCCCTGGAAATGAAGTACAAAGTCCAGTGCATGCCAATATTGGTCACACTAGACAGTTCCAGTCACACACACAGGTGCAAGTTCAGCAGTGCCTCATGAGGTATAATAAGTCTTTATCATGGTAACAGCCCACACCCCCAAGGATCACAACCTGTTAAACTACCACTGTATGCAATGAGCATGCAGTTGGCGTCTTGCAGGAGAGAGATTTGTCACGTTTTTTGAAACAGAGCATTCTGGGTCCCACAACGGATGAATGTGCTCACCACCATCTACAATGCTTATGCATTCCAAGGTCCCTGCAATGCGGGGGCCACAGGCCTTTGATGCGGACCAGACTTTGGGGGCTCCACACAAAGTGATCTGGTCTTCAGGCACAATCCTTAGTTCCACACCCACATTGTGCAACAAGCTGGAATCCAGTAGACGATGTGGGCACTTGAGAGGGTACCACGCTTCAGGTGTCACAGGTCCCTTGTGGAAGTGTTTGATGTCCCTGAGACCTCCAAAAGAACAGGTGGCAAGCTCTCCAAGCCTTGGGAGAGTACACTTTAGTGTGCCAAACAGCAGCAGGTAGTCGGCCCAGACCAGCCACTATTGTGGAAGTGCATGCAGTCCCTTTCAATGGCAGTAATCTGCTTGTACACAACAGAGTCCTCATGCAGTTCCAGGTTCTCTGATCCACCATCCTCACAAGGTGATCTCACCATTTTCTGCAGGATGGCACCAGTAGGTATACTGGAGCGTGCCTTTGAGGTAGGGTATAGTTCAAAGGGTTTCCCCTAGAGCCACAGATGTCTCTCTCAAATTTGAGTCCTATCTGCCATGAGGCCATTGAATGCATATCTTAATCGTTAGTAGGTCCATGATCTGGTTTCGGAGGCCATGTGTCAACCCATCCTTCTACAAGCTCTGCAGCCAGGCAAATGGCAGACATCTGTTGTTTCAATTGAATGCCCAGTATTTTATGGCGGTAGCTGGAGAATGCCCAGATGTGCCCTCCCCCAACCTCCATTTTGGACTGAAGCCAAGCACCAAGGCACATAAAGAGTTTTAAAGAACGCAGAAATGCCCACTGTCTAGTAGGGGCATTTCTAGACTAATCATTACAAAGCCTCCTTGCCCTCAGACGACAAAATGAGTGGCTGGCTGGCTCTGGCAAAGTGAACACTGCTAACTGCTCGTGGCAACGAAGGGTGCACAGCATCCAGTAATTGGGTAGAGAGCTGACGACCTAAGGTGACAAGGAGATGGACCCAAGGAGGGCTGCCCTCCTGGTCCAGTAGCCCTGAAGATACCTTTCTGCCCCCTCTGGCCCTGAACTAGTTACTGTGGTGTTTACTCCCTTGGGAAGGAGATGTTCCTGCTACTTGAGCAGGGCTCTGCCCCCACTCTGATACCTAGTGTGGGGAGCTTGGGGCCGAGACTGTAGAGGATCCTCTCTGGTGCATGAGCTATTGTGTTGCACTGAGGTGACCCGAGGGAAGTACTCTAGACTGCTTGCACCCTTCTTCTTCCCCTGACCACTCCCCCAGAGCTGGGCTCTGTCTGTTTTGCCATCAAGGGGCTCTATCCGAAGCGACTGACTTTACTGCTGTCTTTTCCCCGGCTAGCTGAATGCGAGTCCCGACCTTGACCGGCGGAATCCCCTTTCCTTTAACATATGCATCACGAACGAATGCATTGTGTTATGGCAGTGGCCGACCAATCCTAGGTGGCGCACTTTATTTGATGTTACCATGTTGTTCATTAAGCATCACTAAAGATTCATTCCATCTTCAAAAAAAATGTTCTCGCACATGGAGCCTCCTGGCCCACACCTACCATGAAATTTCAGATCCGTGATGATTGACATTCACGGTTCCCTGCCCCTTCCTCCTTTGTCCTGATGAAGACCCCAGCCTAAGGTTACATTGCCACCTAGAATTAGAGGGGTTGAAACATCAACGACCATTCTTTCTGCCTACAACCCAACCATATTGTTGAATTGACCCAAATGGTTATCTTTGATGGCATGTGATGTAATGTCTTGAAACATTCATGTATAAAGTGTGGTTGAACTTATAAGCCAACACGTTCTGCAATCATTGTATGAATCAGGTCATATTGACCAGCACTATCTCCCTATTTTCCCAACAACCCACACAACCTCCCTGCACTTATACCTAATATATCCACTAATATAGTCCCCCCTAAGTGGAAAGAAGCCAGGGTGAAAGCACTTGCTAAGAAGCCTAATATGAGTGTCACCAATCTTAGTAATTACCGCCCAATCTCCTTGCTCCCCTGGGCCAGTAAGCTACTGGAAAAATACATCAACAGTCTCCTGACCAAATTCCTAGAGGAAAATAATCTCCTTGATCCCTCGCAGACCGGTTTCCGCCCCAAGCATGGGACGGAGTCGGCTCTGTTGGCGGTCCTAGAGGAAACAAGGGGCATCTTAGATCGGGCAGGATCAGTGGCAGTCATCCTCCTCGATCTCAGTGCCGCTTTCGACACTGTAAATCACACCATCCTGTTGCAGCGCCTCGGGGAAATTGGGATTCAAGGAGGAGCGCTGGAGTGGATCTGTTCATTCCTATCTAGTAGGCAATTTCAGGTCTTTGAGGGAGCAACCATCTCCACAAGCAAGCCTTTGGGCTGCGGAGTCCCGCAGGGCTCCTCATTAAGCCCGACGTTGTTTAACGTCTATATGAGACCGCTGGCTGGGGTCGTCCGTCCGTACGGTATTAAGATCGTTACCTACGCGGACGATACCCAGCTGGTGGTCTCCCTCATGCGGGCTGGAGACCCTGTAGGAACAGTGGAACTGGCGGGATGTCTGAGCGAGGTCAGCAGATGGATGACCCCGTCTTGTCTTAAACTTAATGGGGACAAGACAGAGGTTATGATGCTGGGACATCTAGCACCATCCACGATCAATCAGATCTGGCCAGCGTGCCTAGGCACCCCCCCAGCCCCCAGGGATGCCATCAAGAGCCTGGGAGTCTGGTTGGACAAGTCCCTGACGTTCAACCGTCAGGTCGTTTTACTATCTGCCACCTGTTTTGGCCTCATTAGAGTATTGAAGAAGATTCTTCCATTTCTACTGTTTGAGGCTAGACAAATTGTGGTCCAGGGACTGATACTTGCGAGGCTGGACTTTGGAAATGCGCTTTACCTTGGTGCCCCTGACTCCACGCTAAAACAGTTGCAGGTAATTCAGAATTGTGCGGCTCGGACCCTGCTCCAGCTTCCCCGCAGGACCTCTGTGAAGGCCGGATTAGCAACGTTACATTGGCTTCCGGTGAAAGAGAGGATCAGCTTCAAATCCCTTTGTGTCGCTCATCAATCTTTCTGGGAAACTGGGCCACTGATCAGTCGCCCTTTAATCACTCCCTATCTTCCCAGTAGACAGCTCCGGTCTACCAATGCCTTACTGGCTGTTGTGCCAAAGGTTAAAAGGTCCAGATCAGGAGGTCGCTCCTTCTCTTTGAACACGGCTACATTGTGGAACAGTCTACCTTTTCATCTCAGGTCCAATTTGGACCTCACCTCTTTTAGGAAAAATTTAAAAACTTTTCTGTTCAACAAATAGTTTGTCCTTCTGCATTCAGCCCCACTGAGAACACTTGTTAGCTTTCAGCGCTGGGACGCCTCCGGGCAGCTATTCTGCGCTTTACAAAACTCATTTTCATTTCATTTCATACCTCTCCCTCGCTGGGACACTGCTGCTGCTTGGTCATTTCTAAATTAATGAACCTTTTGTTTGATTACATTAAATTGTGAACCATACATTGTTTATTGATTCATTGTGAGTATATAACATTGAATCCTTATTGCTTTTCCTTTTCCTTTTGAAGTCTATACTGTGTCTCTCTGTCTTCCTAAATGGTTCCACACTGGGAACCCCTATATCTGCCCCAATTCTCACCCAGGTCCCAGTGACTATATTGGGTATACCCCCTTTTTTTGTACCAGCCCATGATAAGGAAGCTGAGCATTGAGTCAGTGTCCACCATAGAAGATGATGTGGCCAACCGGAAACAGCAAGTCTTTAGTCTGCTTTGCTCCACAGCGGTTCTAGAAGAGCGGCAGAAAATGATGAAAATGGAACCCACCACAATATCCTACATATTGTGGTGGGTTCCATTTTCATAATTTTCTGCTCATGGGTCCAGCGACTCCACTCTCCCAATGGTTCGTGGTGCGGCAGGTCCATAAATCCTTTGCTCCGCAACCTCCTCCTCGCCGCACAGGCATGCCCACTGAGTGCCAGAATACTGATTTTAAGGGCAGCGAGATTCCATTCTCAGAGAGGCTGGTAAACATAATGACCGCCACTACCAAAACTCTTGCATAATGGTACTTCCTGTCTACACTATAGCTATCCAGCAGTGCTCTTGGTCGTTTGCTGAGGTCAAATAAAACTATGGACACTTAATCTACAGTACATGCCCTTTCCTCTGTAAAACTGAAGGTGCCCAAGCAGGGCTGGCAACGGGCAGCGGAGAGGACGGGCCTGCGAGCTGTGACTGGGAAGGTGGGTCCTGGAGATGGGCTGTCACGATGTGGCCACAACAGATCTAACCTGAAGCCACCTAGGAAAAGACGTACATGCTCTAATAAACCTCGCACCTGTGCCTGTGGCCAGCCTGGCTCCTCAGGCATGGACTCAGACCATACCATCACTGGCGGGACCATGGATGGTGAACGAAGTTCCAGCAATACAGCAATACAGTCGCCCCTGACCCGGGAGTTGGGGTTCCTGGGGACCACCTGGGTTGACTGTCTGACTGGTGTCCCCTACTGGGTGTGGGGCTACTGTCCTGTGATGGTATACCCAATGCTATATTGAAACGCTGTACTTCAAATCTGGCATTTCAGCCTGAATGAAGGAGATCCACATAGATTACCTACAGTCTTGTTTGATTTCTTCTTTTCATGGTTTTTGTTGGGGTTAAGTTTTGGGCAACAGATGCTGAGGTGTACACGTATGGGGCTGGAGGAGTAATGAGGTGGGTGGGAGATTTTTGTTGAAATGTGTTTTTTTTGTACTTCATCACACCCACAGGCATCCGTATTAATTGCCTTGATACACCATACACACACAGGCTTTACCAGAAGCTGTCATCGACAGCGTTCTCATCACCCCTGGCTGGTTAGAATTAAGATTATTGATCACTTGCTAATACACTAGCAGCCCTCATGCCTCCCCTTAAACTGATGTCCTGGAATGTGAACAGCTTATACATCTCATCAAACACTGCAGTTTGTCGATACACCAAGTGTTTCCAGCATGATGTTCTCATGTTGCAGGAATGTTACAGGGTTACAGGATGTTCTCCTGTTGGGCACTCACTGTCCCTTCCTCTGACGGTTCGACTACGATAGAATATATCACTCTGGGTTGGTGGGCAAGGGCGAAGAAAATATGTAAATACTGAGATAAATCCCGGAAGTCCCTGTATTGGCTGGCCACTAGGATGTTGCTTCTAGAATTATACCTCAGATTAAAGACGCGGAAGGCCATTGACAAACACGCACACCTGAAACTCTGCAGACGTTCGATGCTTTCTACCGGGAGATGTACAACGCCCACAATAGCTGGAGCATCTGTTGTTGGCAAACATTCTGCTGCCCTCAATCTCTCCCTCGCTGCCCCGGGATCTTGATCCAACCGTTAATGCGGACGAGATAGAAGCTGACTGTCTGACTTGCAGTGGGCAAGTCACCCAGTCCTGATGCTTTTTCTGTAGAATACTATCGGAAAAATGTCCTTAATTAACTCTGAGGTCAAGATATTTGCCAAAATACTATTCCTCCATTGGTAGGGGGGCCTCCCCTACCGGGTCCATAGCAATCAGTGCTGCTTTATGATTTGCCTTAGTACTCAGCATTCCATCAGAGGAGTCCAGGTGGCACTTGCTTGCATGTTCCACCTCCGCTGTCCAGCCGCAATGCTCCTAAAAGACTTTGAGAAAGAATTTGACACTGTGGACTGGTCCTGCCTACATAGTGCCCTGAAGTGGCGGGGCTAGGGGCTCATCTTTGTAAACTCCTTAGGGTCCTATACTGTCAACATTCTGCACAGGTCCAAGTCAAGGGGTCTTTGAACCCAGTTCCCAATTCATAGAGGCCCCCTCTCTCCTCTATTGTTTACCTGAGTAATCGAACCCATGGTGAAGCTCTTCCACTGTGATGCTCAGTTTCATGGGTGGTCCTGGGATGATGGGCCAAAGGAAAGAATTGTGCTGTACACCGACGACTTGTTGCTTTTCCTGACTGACCTCAGGGTCCAGATGTCTCTCTCTGCTCAACCTATATGAGGAGACCTCTGGCCTATGGGTGGACAGGTCTAAATCCCCATTGGTTCCGATTAAGGTCAACATGAGGGTCCACTCCTGGCAATCTGGTATTGCAATTTGCCGTCTCTCCTTTTAGTCCCTGGTGGGTCCATATTTATCAGCTTGCAGAGTTCACAAGACACCTTAACTTGGCACCCTCAGTGACAACGAGGATATGTTACATTCAGAAATGGATGCAGCTTCTACACTATGTTATTGGTCGCATAGCCCTTTTTAAGATGATGATCCTACCCGCTTTCTAAACACTTTTCAAAACTTTCCACCCCCAGTTCTGAACCAGTGGTTTCACAATCTTATTTCCATCATTCGTTCATTCCTCTGGTCGGGTGGTCATGCCTGCGTCACTGTTGGCAACGATCAGCAGTTCCTGTACTAGGAGATATAAGGATGGTCGATCTCCACTGCTATTATTGGGCCTCACAGCTTATGAATGACTGAATGTGAGGTGGGTGGGAAGACCTGAACTATCGAGGTGAACGCTCCCTTTTGGTCCTTGACAATATCACGGACATACTGTACGGCACACTAATACCTCAGTCCCTCTCATACGAATTTCGTAGCGCACCCTGCATCGCAAAATGTGATGCAGGGTGTGCTATGAAATTTGTTTTATTTATTAAATTGTTTATTTACCTTCAATTATCCATACTCCGGTTTTTAGCACCCCCCACCCTGCCCCTCCCCCGCCCGCCTCTCCGCCCCACCGAAACTCCCTCCACGGGCCGTGGCTGACCACCAGACATGGTCACCTCAAGGACGGAGTAGCTGCCCATTGGCTACTACCTCCCACACCCCTAACTCCCCAAAATTTGAGATTTAAGAGACCCCCCTGATACCAGAACCGAATAACTTACTTCAAGGAGGGACCAGGAGAAGACCTGTGTTTGCGACAACAGTACTTTGCCCACCAGCACAAAGCAAAATAGGGATACTTTGTCCCAGATGAAACCGACGTGGATCTGAGTGAAAACTCGAAACTCCCAACGAGAGGAACCCTTGTGAAAGCCAGAAGCACCCTCCATCTCGCATGGACTAGTGGCACTAGTCCCCTGCAAGCTGCAGGTAAAAACACACAACAGATCTAAAGAATCACTGGCCATCGGGCCCTCCAAGTGATCGCCATAGTCCAGGTGGTCGAGTGCATTGTAGGAGTTGTTGTCTTGCCTGCCCAAAAGTCTCAAGCTGCTACCTTAATCCCACGAACACAGTGAAGTTCCCACAGCTTTTCATTATGCTCACCTCTGCCAAGGCTTGTTGTTTACCAGTCCGGTAACCGACCCCCACGCTCAAGGTTGCAGCTACAGAGAACATTGTGCAACCATCATCAGCTGGGCACATGTTGTGTTTTTACATTTTGTTTCTTGCAGCATCATGTAAGCGGTAAAAACAGCATCACCCGCTGCTCCAGTACTGCACCAAAGACAGACAGAACAACTCTGCACCCGGACTCCAGGGGCTAGGTAAAATTGATCTGACTGTTGTGGCCTGTTCCTGGAACTTGCATGACCTTAACCCTATAAGCGTTCCAGGCAACTCAACCTGCAAGTGACTAATTGTCACTAGTGAGCTTTTGCCATTGACAGCAATGGTATTTTGTCTATGTATTTTGCTGCACTGATTTAAATATTGCTCCAAAAATCTATAACTCTGGTTATGTGTATGATACCCTGTTCATTTTGGTATCTAAATTAAAATACAAATTCACTCTATTATTATATGTTGGTATTGGATTTCTCTCTAGTCGTGCCAATTACTCATCGTCCATGTTGGTACTCTGAAATGCTCAACATATGTTCCACTAGTAAAGCCTGACTGGTCTTTGCCACTCTGACTGAGCTTAGGATTTATTAGTGTAAATCCAAGGATCATCTTTGGGATATTGTGATAATATTATGTGGTATGGCCAACCAGCCATACCACATAATATTCCACTTTCCTACAAGATGAAAAACATTAGTATTAGTATTTGGTCACTTTTTAACATACCACACATATTCATTGACTGAAATCCAAGATGGTGTCATTTAACCATGACCCAACCAAAAGGGTGATCAAATTTATGGGCATTTTCATTTATTGCCTAACATTTGTGCTCCAAGTTAACTTTGCCACACTGCTTGGAAGCCTGCCTGTGGTAAGTGCTATTTGTGGAGCATATGCCAATCTTCTGAAGCTGTCAGGCACCATTAATAGATCCCAGATCAGAGCAAATATATTTTACAATTGCATAGAGTTCAAGATTGCACAGTAATCACTTGCTATATATTGCTCACCCTTATTCTACTGTGCATCATTATGACCTTTAAGGCCGAGGGCATAAGTTATTTTCACTAAATTTTACTTTGTGTGTATAGGCAAATACTATAAACCCATTACATTGATGTGTGAAAATATAGTATATCTTTTGAGGCCATGAGGATGGCAACTATTAAAGATTCACCTGTTCAAGCTATACCTAACCCAATAACCCCTGGTAGTGAGTTTATTCCCTTACACTCCTATCACTATCCTCACGCTTACTCCGCCCACACTAGTAGTCTCATCTTCTTCGAAATCACCCCTTTTTCCTCTCCCTTCTACCCGTCCACCACTGGATCCATATGTCCCTTCCCCCTGATCTTCCTCTTTTCCACCTCTAGAACCTGTTATTGTAAATGGTGTTGGTATTGTGGCTACTCCGTTGATGCTTTAATTTCTCAATTCTTTGTAAGACCTTGTGTCGCATAATTGTTAAGCACATATACACCTTAGGTGTACACCCGCTTTAAAAATCTATTTAATAAATGAATGATCAGCTATGGAATTTTCAATTGCTCTCAGCTCAATATACCTGGGTAGTGGTTAACGGATTGGTTGAGGATGGGACAATGCAGGCAGCATCGCGCCGTGCAGAATTCCAATGATTTTCTTGGGATGGTAAAAAGTTAAGTAGAATTCACTGAAATTCTTGTACAGGTCTGTGCCTCATTTCCAGTAACACCAACAGCTTGTGCTTTATCTTGTGGTGGTGACTCATTTTGCAGGCTTCTTGGTAAGCAATCTCATTGCTTTTCCAATAGCTATTTAAATTATATTGCATTTTTAATTACTAATTACTGTACAGTGGCCTGTACAGCTTAACTATTATCTTATTAACTTTCCTTTTTCGGTCACGTACAGTGCCTGCTTTGTATATAAGGAATTTACAAGCTAATGTCTTGCAATCTGCACTGCCTCTACCCCCCTACCCCCACCACTAACCACATTACTTTGCTGCAGGCTGCTTAAAAAAACACATAAAAGAGTCAAAATGTAACTTTTTGTTGGAACAAACCCAAAGGATGTGTAAAATGAGATCTCCGAGCACCCCAAATAAATCAATTTTGAGCATGTGATATCAACAGTCTTTATTTTCACAAAAGTCTCTCAAATTCGCACCTAGCGAACTCGTTTCGCCTCACGCTGCAGATGTCACAGCGGCTCTGACATAAACTATGTCCCTCTCTTATTCACATGTACCTCACAGTAGTTCCTTGTAGCACTAGTTCGTTGTGTGTTTATTAGGTCACTGAGGAGAGAGCTCCCAGCCCCTCGCGCGGTATCGTAGGGGAGTTCTGGCGTGCAAGCTAATGTTAGAAGAGCGACCTAATAAACATTAAAACAAGCATTTACAATGCAATGGTCTCTGCATTATTAAAGGTAGAGCTATTGGCATTGCTCATGACTTTTTTTTTTTTTAAAAATCATAAATAAATGGCATTGTCATTTACACTGCCAATAGCTTAATCGTTAAATAAATGGCATTGTCATTTACAATGCCAATATCTTAATCGCTCGCATATGTATGACCTATTGCATTTACACCCACACAGAGCCACACACACACACATACAGAGCCACCCACACAGAGTCATTCACATAGAGCCACCCACACACACAAAGCCACCTACAAAGAGCCACCCTCACACAGACAGAGCCACCCACACATAGAGCCACCTACAAAACAAGAAAAACTAGTGCAATCAGGGGGCAGAAGGCAAGAAAAACGAGTACAATCAGGGGAGTGAAGGCAAGAAAAACGAGTGCAATCATTGGCCAGAAGGCAAGAAAACGATAGCTTAATCACTCGCAAATGCAAGACCTATTGCATTTGCACCCACACAGAGCCACACACACAAAGCCACCCACACACACATACAGAGCCACCCACACATAGTCATTCACATAGAGCCACCCACACAATCAATCAATCAATCAAAGATCTATATAAACACCAATATCTATATGGTTATGCAGTTTTGTCCTCTACATATTTGCCCATCAGAAAGAATCACTGCAGCTTTATTTAAAAACATGCCATGTTTTTGGCTTTTCTAATATTAATAACTATGGGGTATATTACCAACATTTAGCGATATTTGTCACTAACGATGCTTAGCAACAAATTTTTTAACGCTATGCATCGCCGGAAATTATCGGAGAGATAACTTGCTATTAGCAAGGTTTATCTCAGAAGTGATAGAAATCCTCACGCTAACTGCCAATTGAGAGATTATCGCTGGAAAACCAACGATAATCTCTCGAAGTTAGGCGTTAGCTTGATAATAGGGGCTCACAAACTTAGCCATGATATCCACCTTCCATAGGATATCATGGCTAAGTCAGCAAAATACCAGGTGTAAAAAAAGCAGTGATAACCGTGGTTAGCGCTGCTTTTTTTATCACTAACAGGGTTAGCGAAATCCTTGATAATAGGAGAAATGACGCTTAACAACATTTTGTCCTATTATTTTTCGCTGGAACGCCCCCTTTGCATCTCATTAGAGATGCAAGGGGAAGTGTAGAGAAAAAGGGTGCTAACATGCGAATTCGCATGTTAGCACCCTGTTGCTGATAGGGAGATAATTTTATCTCCCTTTCTTGGCTTTTAAAGCCAAAAATGCAGAGATAAATCCCTTGATAATATGCCCCTATAAGACAAATCTACCGCGTGAGCATCACAAACTGAATTATAGCTAGGTCCTTGAATGGGAGACTTTTACACTATGATACTTGTTGAATCGACCTCAGAAAGATGAGAGGCTGACGCAGCGCTTTATTGACTCAGAACTATGCAGTTCACAAGGCTGGCACTCTGCCCACAGATTGATCCTGCGGCTGCTTCCTTCTTCTGTGTCCAAATGGCACGGGGACACTGCTTTAATGTGTCACTAGCAACCGGAAATGCGCTCCTCAGAAGATTATTGCATAGGCAGACTACGTTACTCAGTTTATTTATGGGCCTTATCTGAACCCAGCACTGGAATAAGGTACCAGGGACTTCCCTGTCTGAATTAATACTAAAGTGCTTACAACTCAAGAGATCGGGATGGGTATGCAAGAGCTGCCGGCAGAGGTCTTGGTTGCGGTTACACGGAGAGGTAGCGTCATTCGAGTAAGAGGGCGATGTCACCTCTTCAGTATAATGAACAGTAAGGTAGATAAGGAAGGTGCGGAGTGATTATGGGATGCACAAGAACGTGCATTCAAGGATTGCAGGGTAAAGGAGGGAGGGATGGGGGTGGTGGGAGGAGGTCGACCAGGAGAAGGAATGTAGGGAAATAGGGTTAGGGGCGCGGGCTAGGGAGGCACAGTTTGGTGCCATTCGTAGAATAGGCCTCCGATGCAAAGGGAACAGAAGTAAGAATAGTTATACATGTGTAGCAACAGCATAAATCGTTTGGAGGGCACTCGTGGTGAATAGGCACTAACGGTATACTACAAGAATTAGGCATAGATTGTGTCAACATGGAACTTGGTGGCCATTAGGGGGCTCCTAGCAGAGTGAACAGGAACAAGTTTTACTTGGCCATGAAGGGAGAACAATAAATTGAACGAAGGATGCTTAGAATGTCAGGCGCGGTCCCAGTGAAATTCATGTGGGTTTGGGTTGGGGGGAAGGGGGGGTGGCAGGGCACAAAAGCAAATAGGGGGGCGGGAGATGGTAAGGGCGCCAAAGGTAGGGGGCGTAATGGGGCACCAACGCAGGCAGCCAGGGAAGACACAGCGTAGGGGGTTAGTGACAGGAAAGAGGGAGTCACCAAATGAAAGGAATTTGTAAGATGAGGAGAACAGGGAGGGCCGCCGATGGTACTAAGGGCTGGCGAATTGGGGGGGAGGGGGACGGAGCCTGCTCCACCAGGCATGGCAGGGAGCGGCAGATAATGGAGGCGGGGCGAAGGGTGCAGGGAGCTTGGAGAAGTGCCGGCAAGGAGTTGGGGACCCCTCGCCCCCCCCGTAGTCAAATAAGGAGGCATGGGTCAGAGCAACAGGGATACGGATGGCTACAGAACAAGTGGGTAGTTAGGAGGTTCATGTGGGAATTGTTAGTGACAGACGTCGGCCTCTCAATAGAGTGAAGACCCCACTCCTGGCATCGGCGGGGCGAGCGCAATAAGCAAAAGTTAAACTCGAAAGCAGTGTTGCCAGGAAGAGTGTTTGGGGGCATTTAGGACAATGGCACGAGCAATTTGCCCACGGTGGCGGGGGGACACAGATGGGCAGTTAAAGTGAGCACAAGAGTGGGTAGAGAGAGGGGAGGCAAGCATGGCACACCGCTGGCGGCCTCAACGCTTCATTGCTCTACTAGTGTCTTGTGCCGCACACAAATGAGGATGGGGGCCCAGGGGGAAGAGCTGTCTGGTCTGGTCGTAAGAATGGACTGGAGCAGGCGGCTGTCAACACGTGGGTTACAGGCCACGGCTCCGGGCATTCACGGAGTCAAGAATGTATAATGGGTGGAAGATGGATGACAGTGGGATGGGGGCCTCGGAGGTCTAAAGGGGGGATGGGTCCAGGCAGAGCTAGTATAGGAGGATGCCTGAGGAGGGCTCATGAAAGGACGTCGCGCAAGATGGATCAGGGCTGCTAGGGAGTCTAGCAAAACGTAAATAGGGGCAGTAGGGGGAGGGCGGATCCGAGAGTGGAGCTGCCAACGGGGTGCCGAGTCTACTATGCCCAGGTGCAGTGGTTGAGGCGGGGGCGGTGCGGAGAGGGGGACATCGTGCATGGGCCCTTCATCCTTCCGGGGCATATTGGGATGGGGTTCAGTGCTGCGAGCGCTGGGGGGTCAATGCGGGGTCAGGCGCTGTCGTAATGCCTTCTTTGGGCCACTGTCAGTGTGATTTGGTGCAAGAACGTACTCTTATTTGTTGTAAGTGTCTGTAAGGTGCCAATAGCGGCAGAGGGGAGGAGGGCGATCAAAGGAAGGGTAGGTGCGAAGTACGCTGCAATAAGAGCTTGAGAAGGGGGGCCGGATTCGAGTGGTGGGTGAGCCGGTCGAGGGTTGCGGATGCGGGGACGGCGAGGTACGGTAGCACAGGGTGTGGCCTGGAAGATTGGAGAGAGGGGTGGCGGGGGGCCTCCCCTGGGTGAGACAGGCCGGGGGCTTGCGAGATGGGCGACTGCTGTGCAGCATGTCTAGCTCTAGGACGGCCTGGCGGATGAGAGGGTCAGCAGGGGGAATTTCACGGACGCCCAGCTCAATGCGAGGGTTGGCCAGTTAGATGTTGCACGTTACTCTACTAGATGCGTGGCAATTATTTATTTATTTATGCGTGTTTGTGTGGCGCGGACTTTACCCAAAGGTGGCAGAGGGCTTCACAATAGGAGCTTAGAGCAAAAGACCATTAATGTGGCTTAGCAGCACATCTGTCTCAGCAACCAAGAAAAACCATCGATCGGAAGACGGCGGGAACGAGAGCGAGAGCAGCCTACCTCAACCTGACCAGCAGCAAAATGGCTGCCTCAAGCATACGAAATTTTTCGGATTTGGGGGCGTGTTTTGCTGTCACTGTTTAAAGAACAGCAAAACTTACGCCCCCAAATCCGAAAAAGACGGAGCTTCTTTGGAGGGACGGCTCTCTCCTCCAATGGCTGGCCTCCGTTTAGGAAGCCAGCCACTGGAGGAGAGACAGGGCAGGGAGGCGGGTTCCAAAGTGCTACTAAGGGTCATTAAATCTCCGATCCCAGACTGCGCAAGCGCAGCTTTTAGGTCCGAGACCTAAAACACTAGTGCTACAAGGTACTACTGTTACGGGCACATGAATACAAAAGTGACATGGTTTATGTTAGAGGGACACCAGACCATCCCGGAAGAAGTATGCTGCAACATCTGCAGTGTGAGATGAAACACATGTTGGCATGGGCCAATTTAAGACACGTTTCCAGGTGCTCAACACTGATTTATTTAGAGCACTCAGAGATATCATTTTATATCATTTGGACTTGCTCCAGCCGGGCAAGATCAGGTGGCTCATCTTCCTCCTTGAGCACTAGACACTTGAAAGTATCTAGAACTGTTTCATCACTGGAGTGTGGGCGCTCCCATCCGCAGCCAACAATTTCTATTGTTCTGTATCTCTTTGGTGGATTATTTAATATTCACAGTCCTTTATCTCCTCCCACTGTGTGAAGGCCGTTCATTTTTAAAATTTTATAAAACAAACTCCCACTTTCAGAAGCATGGCAAACTCTCACTAAACATATAATGACTTCAGAGGATTGGCTGTGGCGGCGTTTCCTCTGAAGTAATTGGCATCTCATCCAGGCAGGCTGAAAGCTCTAAATATGGCAGTCTGTATGCAACCATGGACGTAGATTAAATGCCTGCATTGTCATGGTCAGGATCTAATTACCCCCTACATTCATGAACATCTACAGATGTTGCACCATGGTCAACCACTTGCAAGTGAGATCAGCTGGTGATCCCAGCTTCACCAGTGAATGTATAGAGGATGAGACAGATAACGTGAAGAACGCTTATGGACCGACTTTTATGAAGCAGAGATCATGAACTGTGTTCTGAAAATGTTTGTGGCTCTTCCAAGTTATTACTAATGGTGATGCCCAACATTTTATGAAATTGTATTGCACATCTTCCATTGGTAATGCCTCATAATTCTGTAAGGACCTCTTTCAAGGAACGCATCGACAACAACACACACAACAGCAAAGAGCTCTTCAACGTCGTGAAGGAACTCTCCAACCCCAGCTCCAACTCCAACGACATTTCGCTGTCGCAAGACCTCTGCGACTCTCTAGCCACCTTCTTCCACTGCAAGATCGCCGACATCCATGACAGCTTCAACAACCAGCCCCCCGGACAGACATCGAAACCTCAGACTCACTGCCCCCAAGCCACACAGACCTCCTACTCTCCTGAATCCAAGTCAACGACAACGAAACCATCAAAATCATGAACACCATCCACTCCGGCTCACTATCCGACCCCTGCCCGCACCACATCTTCAACAAAGCAAGCTCCATCATCGCACCCCACCTCTGGAGGATCGTCAACAACTCCTTCAAGACCGCCACCTTCCCAGAGAGCTGGAAGCACGCCGAGATCAACGCCCTACTCAAGAAACCCAAGGCAGACCCTAACAACCTCAAGAACTTTCGGCCCATCTCCCTACTCCCATTCCAGGTGAAAGTCATCGAGAAGATTGTCAACAGGCAACTGAAATGCTTCCTCGAGGAGAACAATGCTCTGGACTCATCTCAATCTGGATTCTGCAGCAACCACAGCACCGAAACTGTCCTCATCGCCGCCCCTGATGACATCAGGACCCTGCTGGACAACGGCGAAACTGCGGTCCTCATCCTCCTGGACCTCTCGGCTGCCTTCGACACCGTCTGCCACCACGCCCTACGCACACGCCTCCACAACACAGGCATCCGTGAGAAAGCCTTTGACTGGACCACCTCCTTCCTCACAGGCAGAACCCAGAGTGTCCGCCTCGCCCATTCCGATCTGAAACCACCAAGATCATCTGCGGCTTGCCCCAAGGATCATCCCTCAGCCTGACACTTTTCAATGTCTACATGACACCGCTCACCAACATCATCCGTTCGCACGACCTCAACATCATCTCATACGCCGACGACACCTAGCTGATCCACTCCCTCATCAAGGCCCCCATCACCACCAAAACCAACCTCCACGAAGGAATGAAGGCCATCGCCGAATGGATGAAGAACAGCCACCTGAAACTGAACACAGACAAGACCGAGGTCCTCATCCTTGGCTCCACCCCCTCCTCCTGGGACGACTCCTGGTGGCTCACCACAATAGGAGCTGCACAGACAACCACCGACCATGCATACAAACTGGGGTTCATCCTAGACTCTTCACCATCAATGACCCAGCAAGTCAACACCGTATCACCTCCTCCTTCAACACCCTCTGCATGCTCTGCAAGATCTACAGATGGATACCCACCGGAACCAGAAGGACGGTCACCCAGGCCCTCGTCAGCAGCAGATTGGACTACGGCAATGCCCTCTATGCGGGAACCACTGCCCAACTCCAGAAACTACTACAACACATACAGAACGCCTCATTCTCGACATCCCCCCCACAGCCACATCACAGCCCACCTGAGAGACCTGCACTGGCTCCCAGTTAACAAGAGGATCACCTTCAAGCTCCTCACTCAGGCTCACAAGGCACTCCACAACACCGGACCAGCATACCTCATCAAACGACTCACCTTCTACACCCAGAACAGTCAGCTCCGCACCGCTAACCTCGCCCTTACCAACATTCCACACATCCACAGAACGACCGCCGGTGGCAGATCTTTCTCCCACCTCACCGCCAAGACCTGGAACACCCTCACTAACCACCTACGGCAGACCAAGAACCTGCTGACCTTCAGTAGACTTCTCAAGACCTGGCTGTTCGAGGAGTAGCAGAACCCTCCCCCCCAGCACCTTGAAACCCTCACGGGTAAGTAGTGCACTTTACAAATGTTTGATTGATTGTAAGCTGGTCTGGGATGTATGTTTTCATATAGTCCAGGTTTCCTCAAACCTTTACAGAAGTCTATTTCCCTAAACTATTTCACCACTAATCCTTTTTGAGTTCCGGAGTAGCGTGCTACTTGCCAAACAGTTATTCAACGCCTTGTCAGGGGTAGTAAGCGTTATATAAATGCAATTAAAATTACAATGATGTACTATGGGTACTGTGGGGCCTATTTATGAAATAGTCACGCAGTGCAGCACATCGCCATGCCGCACTGCACTGTGTGACAGGGAAAGGGCAGAAATGCACCATATTGAAGGCAAATGGCACATTCGTGCCTTTTCCTCTGCACTGGTGCCCTTTTGCCAGCCTACCAGCAATTCAGACACCCTTGCACTATGGTGCAAGGGTGTCTTCGTTGCATTCAGGATTGTTGTTGCACAGGAAGGGGCACCTTCCTGCATAAAAACTGTCCTTAGAGGCATATTCCTCTTTCTATGTGTGCTGCAGAAGGCACCACTCAGGGAAAGAGGAAGTAACAAGAAGAAATAAAGATATTTTCTCTCATTACACTTCTCCTGGGAAGACGTATCGTTTTGGCGCATTCCCAACTCTGGTAAATCTGGGAATGCATCAAAAACCATGGGAGTTGCGTGGGAACACCCACACAACACTCATGGAACACCTTCCCAGGGCAGAGTAAGGCAATACATCGATTTGTGCTACGTTGCCTTACACCAGGTTTATGGAGCCACTCAGAGCCCCACAAAGTGGCCTTGCGTGGCTTCATATATCTGACTTAGGGTTTAAGTCGCTCTTGCACCACATTGCATGGTGCAAGAGCAACGCAAACCACCTCGTAAATAGGCCCCTATGTTCGGGTCTAGCCCTAAGACAGAGTACACTGTAAATGTTAAGCACAGGGTTCAATTACAGGAGGACCATAAGTAGAGATTTAAGGTAGCTGGATGGCAATGACTTATTTGTTGAGTTGTAAGTGTATGTTTTGAGTATGGGAGAGGTGTTGTTTGATGACTTTATAATTTGCTTTCCGGTCCCTCATATCAGTAAAGTTTCTGTGTGATGTGTGATGCACCTTTGTGGCACTAGTGTGATTGCCACATTAATTGCCAAAATTGTGGTACAGTGCTTAATTTGAGCTGGTTATTGCTCTTTTTTGCATTAGACATTTACTGAGAGCAAGAGAAGGAAATCAAACAAATGGGAAATACGATGAAAGAGAAAGATGGAAAAAGCTATACAAAGGGAAACAACAGGAACATGAACGAGTAAGATAAAGTGGCAGGGAGTGTCTGGTAGGGGATCAAAGAGGTCTGAGGTGAATTTAGACTACGCAGCTTTTGGTATTCAATGCACCAACATTAAATTTCACCGGCCACAGGCTTTTGAGCAGAACTTTGGGCACTGGCACTTATTCCTTTACAAATTATGCGCTGAGAATATCTGTGCTGTCGTGGGTGTATGTGAGATGTTCTACCAACTGTTGTGTTTGTGAGAGAGGACTTTAGTATATAGTTAGAGTTGGAAGCAAACGGTTTGCTAGTTTTATGGCATTTTCGTTATATGCTGCATATATGTGAGGTGATTGCCTAACTTCATCTTGTGAATGTTGATCTGTCATGTGGGAAAAAAGCTTACATTACATAGATAGAATTGATTTTGATTAGTTATGGTAAGAACTGAATAACACCAGTTAATATGTTACCGACGGGAAACAACCATTACAATGCAGTCATTACAACACACTACCTTTACAATGCAGTCATTACAACGCAACATCATTTACATCGCATGCCATTACAACGCATGTCACTATAATGCATGCCATTACAACGGATGCTATTATATCGCATTATAAGGTAAGTAATGGGAAATAGTAATTTTTACCCCTACACTATCCAACACTTACCCTACTGTTGCACTCACTGGAGTGGGAATAGTAATTTTTACCCCTACACTATCCAACACTTACTTTACTGTTGCCCTAAAAGTATTATGCGTTGTAATGGTATGCGTTGTAATGGAATGTATTGTAAGTGTAGTTTCTAAAAATGCGTTGTGATGGCATGGGTTGTAAAATCATGCATTGTAATGGATGTCGTGATGTAAAAACTGTGTGGTAAAGGTATGCGTTGCAAAAGTTTACGTTGTTATGTGTCCTATTTGTTACCAACCTTTTCTCAGAAGGTGAGAGCAATATCTGCTTTTGAATGAGCTCTAGTTCCTGTGATTCTTGCACTTACACCATAGGTTTAGTCACATGGGTGGCCATTTGCTGATAAGGCACCCATAGAGATTAGTGCTTCAATTGCAGGTAACACCAACTGAAGACTGTTGCTCATACAAAGTGGACCTTATCAATACTTTGAAAGATTTGCATTCACTTGTGGTGATCCTACAGCGGCACCTACATGGCGGTAGTACATTAACTCAGTGTCCTGTTAGTTTCAAATAGGAGAAATATGTCCTATCAGGACCAGACAGGTGTACAATGGGGAGGTGACCGAGGATTACTCAGCCTGTAAATTCCCCATTCGGGGCTTTCCAGATGTGAGATGCTAAGGCAGCTGGAGATTACTCCAGTCACTATTACCACTAACAATTCGACTTTGTTGTGGCATACGAAGGCTGGTGAGAGTTACCCACGTCTCCAATACCCCTTTGGCATGGACCCAGATCTGAGGTGCCTTGGTAGCTAATAATGCTTAGGCTTCGAATATCCTTCTTGACTTCACAGAGGAGACATATACATTCGGCAAGTCCACCCAGATGTAAATAGTGTAGGTGGCTGAGAAATACTCAGGCACCAATTACCAAGGTTTGCTCACATGGGAAATGCAGATACAGCTGACAATTGCTCAAGCTTCAAATTCCTCTATCAGGGCCACCACGGAGAAGCTTTTCTGTTCAGGTCTACCCGGATGTAAAACGTTCATGTCAAGCAGAGGGAACACGTACCACTAAGTTACACACTGCATATTTACACCTCCGAACAAACAGCAGAGGCCTTGTTTTTTTCTCCTTTTGAGTCCTTGGAAAGGATTCCATCTCCCGGGTCCTGGCATATAGTTAGGTTCACTTTGGAAAGAGAGTTCCTCACATGCTAAGGACCCAGACTGAAGGAAGCTGTTGATAATGGAAAGGGAAGAGCATTTGTGAAACGCACTGTTACTCCGAAGAGTGTCCTGGCACTCTGCACTTCTGTAAATGATACCCTGTGGAAAGCAGATTTAGGGTAAGTTAATAAGCCAAGGGCCATATTATCAAGAAAGGCGATAACATTATTGCCGCTTTAGCCGTAGAAAACTACTGCTAAAGCGGCGATAAGGGGCTTGATAATGTGCCCTTGTGAATTCCCATAGAAGCCCAGGTTTTATGTCCTTTACACCAGAACCTAGGCTTCTATGGGAATTCACAGGGGCGTATTATCAAGCCGTTCTTGAGAATATGGCCCCATGTCTTTAATTTCTTTCTGAACAAGGAAGAAGCTGTTTAGGAGGTAGTTTATTCCAAGTGGATGGTCCTAAAAAAGAAAAACATCTTCCTCTAGCCCTAGATCTTCGGATTCTGGGAATGTTGGCCAGAAAAGCATTGGCAAAACAAAAACATCTGGAAGGAACATAAAAACTCATCTTTGCCCTAAAATAACTGGCGACATCCTGGTTAACGGCCCTATACCAGAACAAGAGTCTTAAAATAGAAGTCCCTTTTTTACAGGAAACCAGTGCAAAGCCCGCAAGTGAGAAGATACCGAAAAGCTCAAAGGTAGTCCCAAGAAAGTGCTGTGTTGGCAGCTGCATTTTGGACCATCAGTAGCTTGTTAATGAGATAATCCGGAAGGCCCAGATACAAGGCATTACAATAATCCAGCCTTGAAGTCATAAACACCTGTATCACCTGTTTCTTGGCAGTGTAAGATAGAAAGTGCAAGAACCTCTTAGAACACAAGTGTCCAAAGCACATTGCTACTGCAGCTTTTACCTGAGGTACAAAAGAGAGACAATCATCAAACTTGATGTCTAAATTCTTCACAGTATTCACATCGCGTTCAGAGTAAGGGGCGTCTGCAGGCCAGATAGACTGCCAAGTTTCTGGAGCTTTTACTCCAAAAAACAGAAGCTCAGTTTTCCCTTCATTGCATTTAAGCTGTTGGTAGCATAGCCACTGGAAGACAGCTGACAGACAGGTTTAATTTTTTTACCAGGAAAATCTGCATCCTGCTCCCAGGAAAACAGAATCTGGGTGTTGTCACCATATTAGGGGCCAGATGTAGGAGCCCTAATACCGGTCGGTAACGGCCGAATTCGGCCGTTACCGACCGGTATTAGGGTTTTCAGATGTAGGGGGCCTATATTTTACCGATTCTGTAAATTTACTGAATCGGTAAATTTACAGAATCGGTAAAATACCAAATCGGTATATTTATCGATTCGGTAAATCCACATGTAGGTGGCACTCCTAAGAGTGCCACAGGCCCTTAAGAATCGGCATTTTACCACACAATCCCATTGTGTGGTAAAATACTGAATTCCGGTGTGCATGCACATCTGTGCATGCACACCTGTGCAATATGACACACAGACATGCCCTTAGGGCATGTCTGTGTGCCACATGGCACACAAGTCCGGAATTGGGGTGCTAGAGGGTGTCAAAGTGACACCCCCTGCACCCTTGCAGGATTCGGTATTTACCGATTCGGTAAATACCGAATCGGTATTGCCTATTGATTCCTATGGGCTTCATGGCCCATAGGAATCAATGGGCAATACCGATTCGGTATTTACTGAATCGGTTAAATACCGAATGCTACCGATTCGGTAATTCTTAAATTCGAATTACCTACATCTCCCCCCTTCCTATTTCCCGACTCTTAAATACCGAATTGGTAAAATTCGGTATTTAAGAGTTGGTAAATAGGAATAACCTACATCTGGCCCTAGATTATGTTAGCTCCCAGGGTCTTAGTAAGTAAGTCAAGAGAGGTAAAGTATATATTAAATAAAGTCGGGTTCGAGGGGTAGTCCTGAGGTACTCCCACAAGCAGTTCGCAAGACCCAAATGAGAAAGAATGGATCCAGACCGATTGCCCTCGATCTTCAAGGAATTAGGTAAACTATCTTAGAACGTTGCAGCCAATGACGTCAATCCAAATAGATTGGAGACTGGATAAGATGTTGGCATGGGTTACCTTGTCCAAGGTGGCTGAAAGATCTAAGATTCTCATCAATTCCTTCCCACTGGCATCTAATGTACTCCTGATGTAATCAGCCACTTCCACTACTGCCAACTTCGTACTGAAACAGGTACGGTAGCCAGACTGGCTCGTATGTCAAAGGTTATTCTTTTCAAGATACTGAGAGAGCTGTAAGTTGACATGTTTCTCCAATACCTTAGAAAAAGCTAGAAGCAAAGAAATGGGTCTCTAGTTAGAAGGCCCCAAATAGCAATGAGGCAATCATCCAGGGAGATAGAGTCAAACCTGGAGAGGGTCACTACAGAATTTTGTTCAAGGACAAAACATGTATTGTCCAACAAAGCACCCTCCATCTAAATGCAGAAGGCAAAACAGGCCTGAATATTCAGGATTTTATCATGAAAGCAGGATGCCAGCTGCTCACGCCACTCAGCTGAGGTTGCTTGGCAACTGGAGATAGCCTCAGGGGACATACAAGTTTTCACAATCTTGAAAATCTCTCTTGATTTATTCCCAGCTTTTTCAATTCTACCCTCCAGGTAGGCTTTTTCACTTTTTTGACCTCTCTATAATATTCTTTTAGGTCTTTATGGATCATGGAATCTCTTTGAGATTGAATGTGTGCATGGTATCTTGGTTTACCCTTCTGTCAGTTTTTTCTTACGAGGCTTACACTACACTCTGTGCATGGTACCACCTAGTGCAACTGCAGAAAAACCTGCAGAGCTAGGTGCGTTGGGGTATGCCTGCAAGATGGCCTCACGGGGAGAAGTGGCCCACTTCTGATATGAAGCAGAAAAGAGATTTCAAGGAGAACATCCACTTTAGTATCTAGTAGCAAGAAGGTTAAGGATAAGAGGTAGATATCTGAAATAAAAGTTCTTCTTAGTGATACTGAGGGCTCAAGTTCTCAAAGGGGTACTAGACCAAACCCTTGCACTCGCAACTGCTGTTCCATACACTCAATAAGTGCTGCACCCCATTGGACCTATGCCCCAATTAAGACTGAACTCTGGGTGTGGATAATTAATTACTAAAAAATCATTTTAAGTCTGACCATTAGGACTAGGGAATATAGGGGGGAATCCCTGTTCGAGATCGCATTGATTTATGTTTTCTCAGTTTCCATGCGCTTGGCTCATCAGATTTTTGTGGGCAAAATGTGTGCAGGTAAAACAATTAGCAAAACAATTTCTGGAATGTGCTGAACGCTGCTCTTTGGTCGAATCAAGCTAGCGTGACTTGAAATTCAGGAAAGGGTGCTCTTTGTACCGTTGTACTAACACCATAGTTTCCATTTTCTTGTAATCAAATGGCTTATTTCCTAACATGTTTCCTTCCATCTTTGTGTGGGTGGGTTACCTGGTGTTCAGAAAGACATCTACAAGAGTATCCTAATGGCAATCAACACCAGAGAGTTTTTCTAATTATAGTCCAGAAAGGTCTAATCATTTTGGTTTCTTTTATCCTACTGTTCATGTATATATACTGTGCTGAGAGTTTAAAGAGGTATTCCTGGTATTGTAGTTTCAACTGTCCAATTTCATTTTCTTTTATAGGTGTAATTATCTGAACATGCTTCCCCTAGAGCCCATTTGGACATCAAAGCCTATCAGACAGCACAACTGTCTGGTTGCTAAAAATGTAATGGGGGCATTCTGAAAGCTGACCTAAAAATGCATTCCGCCGATTGCTTACCATTTACTTTGGGATTTGTAGCTCGCATTCGCTTGCTTTCTATTTGTTGGCTTTCATTGTTTTAGGCTGGCCAGCATGTCTGCGTCCTTCCCCTGGAGCATTGCCTGTTCTCTGCATTCTTCCAGAAACACTCACATTTTGTACACAGGCCTTTACATTTTGTTCATGCCATATTTACTGTGCATTCAAAGACAGGGGTCAAATGTCAAGCTCTGTGTTCTGCGGGAGCTTGGTGTTTATTTTTCTTTCTCTTACTTCAAAGTTAGATGATTTATCTGACAATCTGGGAATGTGAAAAGAAAGGCTTTTTTTGTCTGTAAATGAACTGTGCATATATTTTAGAATAAATCATAATCAGGAAAGAACAAATGACGCACATCTTTTTGTAATTCTGAAGTGTGCGGGAAACAAATATTTTACTACTAACAAAACAAATCAATACACTAGGCGATTCCGTTTCCATACATTATCGTTTGTGCGCTGTATAGTGTTGTCAATAAAACTATGTGCAAATGGAATGATCATTTCAATTGAAAATGTGTTGTCTGTAATGGCAGTGCACAAACACACCATTCATACTCCACTCTTCGACACTCTACTCCCCTCTATGCACCTCCACTCTATAACACTCTACGCCAGGGCTTAATTTGAGGCTGTGGTTTCCAGTGCTTGGCATGGCACTTAATTGCCAACACTGGAGCCTATGACAGTCAGCCACATGATAGCGCTGTTTGTTCAATTTTGCGATGAACACAACAACAGTTATTTAATAATTCTATATACATTAAAAATGACTAGGAGCTGCCACCAAAACTATAAAGACAGCTTGAGTGGCGAGTCTTAGTCATTTTAATGTATAAAAGGTCTGAACTGTCATTGGCAGTGCAAAGGGTGGGGCAAGCTGCTGTGGTCGGCTGACAAGGGCCATGGCACTTATTTCTTTACAAATTAAGTACTGCTATATGCCACTCAGCTTTATGCCCAATACCACACTCTACTCTACTCCACTTTATGGCACTCTACTCTACTACACTCCACACAACTCTACTTCATTCAATGCCACTCTCCTTTATGCCACTCCACTCTACTCCACTTCATTCCAGTCCACTCTGCACCACTTCACTGAACGACACTCTCTGCCACTCCACTCTATGACGCTCCACTCTATGACACACTGTGCAATTGCACTTTACAACACTCTACTCCACTCTATGACTCTCCACTCTACGACTCTCCACTCCATGACACTCTACACCACTCCATGCCACTCAGTGACCCTCCACTCTATGCCCTTCCTCTCTACGTCACTTAATGCAAGTCCACTCTACACCCCTCCTCTCTACTCCACTCTATGCCATTCCACTCTACAACACTCTACTCCACTCTATGCCATTCTATGTCCTTCCACGCTATGAAACTCTACACCGACCTATGCCACATAACTCTAGGCCATTCTACTCCACTCTACTCCAAACCACTCTATGACTCTACTCCACTCTATGCCACTCCACTCAATGATGCTCCATGCCACTCCACTCTATGAAACTCTACGCTGCTCCACTCTACTCCACTCTACAGAACTTTATTCCACTCTACACACCTCCACTCTACGCCCCTCCACTCGATGTGCCTTCTCTCTAGGCATCTTCACTCTAAGAGCCTCTACTCTATGACATTCCATGCCACTCTATGGCCCTCCACTCTGTACCCCTCTACTATACGCCGTTCCACTCTTTGCCCCTCCACTCTAGGACACTCCACTCTACAACACTTTACTCCACTCATCATAATGCCACTCTACTCTACGATCCTCCACTCTATGCTACTGTATGATATTCTACAACACTATACGCTGCTCCACACCACTCTATACCCGTCTACTCTATGCCCCTACATTCAACATGCCATCCAATCTACACCCCTTCACTTTATGATCTGCCACTCTACAACACTCTTTGACACTCCATGCCACTCCATGCCACTTCACGCCACTCTACTGCACCCTACCCCACTCTAAAACACTCCTATGACAGTCTGTGCCACTGTAATTTACGATGCTCTACTCTACTCCACTCTTTGCCCTCCACACTATGCCTCTTCAATCTATGACACTCAAGGACACTCTACACCACTTTATTCTACTCTACGACCCTCCGCTCTACACTCCTCCCCTCTTCACCCATCCACTCTACACCACTCTACGCTACTCTACTCTATGCCCCTGAACTCTAAGTCACTCCACTGTATGACCTATGACACTCTACTCTACTCCACTGTACTCCACTCTATGCCACTCCACTCTATGCTACTACACTCTACATCATTAACATCTAAGAAACTCAACACACTATGCCACATAACTCTAGGTCACTTTACTTCACCCTATGCCACACCACTCTATACCACTCCACTCTATGATGCTTTATGCCACTCCACTCTGACACTTTACTCCACTCCTCGTTGCTCCACTCCACTCAACAGCATTTTACTCCACTCTACGCCCCTCCAATCTATGCCCCTCTATTCTGACTCTTCACTCTACGAGCCTCCAGTCTATGATACTCCATGACTCTCTATTACACTCTATGCCAATCAAAGGCCCTCCAGTCTACGCCCTTCTGCTCTACACCTTTCCATTCTTTGCTCCTCCTCTCTAGGACACTACACCATTCCACTGTATGACACTTTATTCCACTCCTGATTACACCTCTCCACTCCATGACCCTCCGCTACTCTACGACATTCTACACCTCTCCACGCTATGACCCTCCACTCTACAACCCTCCACACCATGATCTGCCACTCTACACCATTTTGTGCCACTCTACGCCACCCTAACCCACTCTACTTCACTCTACAGGACTCTACAGCACTCTGCTCCTCCCTATTCTTCTCAGCTCAATTCCACTCAAGTTCACTCTACCCCACCCCACTCTTTGCCACTCTAGCACACTTTACTTCACTTTGTGACACTTTACTTCATGGTATGCTACTTTTCTCGACTCCAATGCCCTGCACTCTACATCATTCCACTCTATGACACTGTACTCCACTATACTCCACTCCATGCCACTCCCCTCTACAAAACTGTACTCCACTATACTCCACTCCATGCCACTTCACTCTACAATACTGTACGCCATTCTACGTCATTCTATGCCGCTTAACTCTTGGCTATTCTATTCCATGACTCCAATCTAAGCCACACCACTTTACGATACTTCATTCTATGACACTCCACCATACAACACTCCACTCTCTGACACTACACTCTCTGACACCCCTCTCGAGTACAATCCACTCTATAACAGTCTATGCCACTCCACTCTACTGCACTCTATGCCTCTCCACTATGTGCTCCTTCACTCTATGGCCCTATACACGCCTCCACACTTCTCTAGACCCCTTCACTCTATGTCCCTCCACTGTATGCCTCTCAACTCTATGCCCCTCCACTCTAAACCCCTCCACTCCATGACCCTCCACTCTATGACCTGCCACTCTACACCACTCCAAACCACTTTACACCACACCACGCAATTCTACTCTATGTCACTCTACTCTACCCCACTCTACATCACTCTACTACACTCTATTCCACTCCACTCTACTCTACGGGAGGGCTTTTCGCTGCTTACTGGATGTCGCTATAATCTGTGGGGCGAGGAAAGCCTCCGAATTAATGAGCGATGCGGAGCTGGTAATGGCCTCAATATCGATAGCGACATCCAGTAAGCAACGAATAGCCCTCCCGTGGGTGGTTACTCATTTAAACAGAGAGCCTCATACAAAGCTGTTAAAAACTACAAACATTTATCGCACGCTCCGCGCATTTGGAGGCAACCATGCCCCCAGACGGACACCGTAATTACTTAAGAGCATTTCTCTGCTTCTTCTTTGAAAAAGAACACATTAATAATAGGGAGAGTGATATTTATTCAACAAGCTCACCCAGTTTGTAGAGGCGATACCGCCCCTGAGTTCCACACATGAAGAGACCTCGCTATCACACCACTTAATAGACATCCATACTAGCTTGGTAGGTCGCTGAATCATTACAGTACCAAAGCATCATTGACCAGTCAATACTTTTAACTACTCAAGTGTAACCGTTCATCTCCATCTTTACAGTTTTATACACCAATTAATTGGTGGTAATTTCCTGACGAAGGCACTTTACAGTGCCGAAACGCACATCAAAGACACCATCTCCACCACTTACAATAGTTCATTTTGTATTTTTTTAACAAGAATTTATGATATGTACCCAAAAAGATGATGATTTTAAAAGTATAATTGTTTTTGTTTAAATAATTCAAACTTATTGTTTTTTAACTTCTGTTACTCCTTGAACTCATTTCCCACATTATGTATGTTGTAAATTACCTGGAAATTTTATTTTTCCACTGTATGTTTACCCTGTCCCAGGAATTGAATCAATTCACTGGGGATCCTTGATGTTCACACATACAACACGACAGAAACACATTGGCAAAGCCAATAGTTCTTGCATAGCCGAGACTTATCGGCTTTGCCAATGCTGTTCCTACAAGCTATCTGCCGAATGCTTGTTGGGTTCTCTGAATTCACAGCGAAGCAGCTTGTGGACAGTTCAGTCCCATTCAGCATAACACTCTTTTCAGTCCCAAATCCAGCCTCTGCAACTAATAAAGAAGAACAACAATCAGTGTACAAGTAGGGAAAAAATACCTTCAGCAGCAATAGGTCTGAAATGTGATGGTGTGTGGATCGGTCATCCACATGCCATACAAATATCAAACCTATCGACTTTGAACATACTTGGTTGCCCGGGTGCACTGCCCAGTGAGTACAAACAAAAGCATTTCAAAGATAGATTCTAATTTTAATAAGTTGATTTATTTTCTGATGCTTTTTTCAGCATTCACCCGCCAGTGCTGCTGCACTACTCATCGATAACTTTCAGTTGTGAAATTGTTCCAAAGAGCCAATGGATAAACGGTGAGACTAAACAAAATCTGTGAGCTGATCCAAGATGTCACTGAAAATGTATCAAGCAGTCTGACGGTTCTGCAGCAAAAGAAGCCAATGTCTGAAGGAGCCTGACCTAATCCCCTTAAAATAAACTTAGTATGCAATATGTTTGCTACAAATAGCAGAGGTGCCATACACGTCAAACTAAAAGTCTGTTAGTATTTTTTAATCTGATTTAATAAAACAACCTAAAATTATCCATAAACAGAAACTAAAAAAGATAATGAAAAGAGTTCACATGATATGTAAGCATGAAACCATGAATGACAGGATCACTATTCACTAACACACATGAGGAGCTTTTAGTTATGGATAAGCCATTAATTATGCCATACTATTTGCAATCATTACTTCATCTTATTCATCCAAGCCTTTGTTTAGTCAACCTGAAATGTTGACTCCTCAAACAAAAGAATCCTTTTTCAGAGGATAACAGGTAGCCTTGCTTTTTTATGCGCATGATGGAAATTTACTTTTTATATCATGTCTGATAATGATCAAAGGCAAACAGATGCTTAAGCAAAATGCATTCTTTTTCACCGTACATTTACTTTGCTTTCCTAACTATTAAACTGGAATCTTCAATCTTCATGGGTAATGGGCAAGAGTGAATAATCTACACCAAGAGATAGAGGGATGATGGTGTGGCCAAAGGGGGGGGGGGTGAGGTGATTAGTGCTTGAAATAAAAGTATGCTAAAGAGCACCAGGGAGAACAGGATAAAAGTGGTTCAATAAGGCGCGTAGGAATTTGATATTTCCCCGGCCGTGTGCTATGTGGAGTGTTGTAGGATCAGAGACTGCATTGTGAAGACAATCAGAGGATTTTTCAGAGGAAAACTCTACGTGTTATGAAGTTGGAAATGGAACAGTTGGAGGTGTTACACAATTAAAGTATGTAGGCAAAGAAAAAGAAATGCATACATGAGCATGTTAGGGGGTGAAACCATACTAATTTATCAGGAGCTGGACCAAATAACTCCAGTTGAGCACAGTAGCTGGTCACTCTTTGAGTAAACATTGGCTTTTTGGACTGATAGGGTGTAATTGTGTGGGTGTAAGCCCTATGAAGACACTGGCAAATTGTATCACGTGGATAGATGGATGTGAAGTGTGAGACCTGTCAGCCTTAGGGTGGACTGCCCCCAAACCTTTTCCGTTCTCCCCTCCAGTGTTGTTCATTCATTGTTGTTGGCCTTAGGACTCTGTGCACTTTATCAATGATGACCAGTGCTGAAGTGCTTGTGTTTACTCACTAAAACATGGTTAAAACGACTTATACCTTATTGGCATATATAATTTACTTATAAGTCCCTAGTAAGGTGGTATACCCAGGGCTAGTAAATCAAAAGCTAGTAGTGTGCCCACAACACTTATTGTGCCACCCACTTAAGCAGCACCTTAAAACATGTCTCAGTCCTGCCATTTCAGCCTGTGTGCATTTTCAAACTGCCAATTTCACTTGGCAAAAATCACTTTTCAACACACATAAGTCACTCCTAAGGTAGGCCCGAGACAATCCATAGGAAAGGGTGCATTGTATTTAAAGAGTTGGACATGTACTTTTAAGATTTACATGTCCTGCTAAAGCAAAACTCACACATTTGTTTTTCACTACTCTGAGATCTACCTTCTCTATAGGACAACATTGGGTTACCTTATTACACTTAGTAAGGGATAACTTCTGTTTGGTATCAGGTAGGAATACCATGTTTGGTGTCTAAGGAATTGTGGTTTAAACCCATCTTTGATGTAACAGTGGTTTTTACGTGACAATCGTGAGAATGGCACTTTTATAAAGTTGACATTTTCTTGCCTAACCATGTGCTGCCTGAAGCCTGTTTCCTGTGTCACATGCCTAGGTGTAGTTGGAACTTGGCCTTTGTGACAGTAACACCAAAGTAGCACTGGGTGTGGACAGGATGGGCCACCTGACAGAATGGGAGGGGCAGAGCTGTGCATAACCCCACTAGCACTTCAAAGAAGCTGCCTCAGCCCACACACAAAGAACTAAACATTAGCGTTTTGTACCCCAGCCATCCTGGGACCAGGGCTGCCTTCCGGGGTAAGGAAATTCCAACACTATCTTTGGGTAGAAATGTCATCTACTTTGAAGCTGGCAGCAGGTATAAAATTAGGACCCTCAGAGCCACTCTTCAGTACACTACTGGACCTGTGACAGAAGAAGAGCTGCACTGCTGTCAGAGGACTGTCCATGCTGCTAGATGCCTGCCGTGCTGTCTGAGAAGGAAGACTGGACTTGCTCCCTTTATCCAAGGCTACCTGAAGTAACTCAAGGGGTCAGCTGTCTGAAGTCCTGTTCAGAATCACAGGGACATAACAAACTCCAAAGGACTCCTGGTAACTGCAGAGTGCTGCTAGGTGCTACACCTATTTAAATCTTTGAAATTACATATCTCTGGTTCTACTGGAGTTTTATTGTTTTGGTGTCAAATAATGTGTCACATTTTAGTCTATTTTTCAAAATTAAGGGGGGGGGGTTCTTGTGCTGCATACATACTTTACTCATTACCTGTAAAAGCCTTTCTGCTTTTTTGTGCCAACCTACCAGAGTGTTAAGCACAGGTTAATTTAGTGACTTTTGTGGTTTACCCTGACTCATGGTGGTAGTTGTTTGAAAATGGCTAACACCTCCCTCAACCAACAACCTAGTTTCTGACAAGCAGTAAATAATAAAGATCTACCCAGGTTTGTTTCAAGAAGAAGCATGACCAGTCATCTGTGTCTACTACAGGCGTAAACTAATTCCGCATCCAAATCTGCAATTCTGTCAGCTCTGCATTTGGGCAATTTGGTGATTATTGTCATAAGTTTTTACATCATCAAAGAGATCTCTTAAAATACCTCAATTGTCTTTTCAACCACCATGCTCTTGGAGTTGCATAAACTAGTGCTCGAGTCCTATGATGTAAGGGTCCCACAGCACTGAATCATCACCTTTCGGACCACCGGAGAAGCCCATTTTAGTGTCAATGTCTACCATGGCAAGTTCTACTGATGCAACTGCTGGTGTTTAGTAACCATTTGTGGGTGCATACACATTTACCAATTGGTGCCATACAATTGTGTCACAACTATGTTGTCATGAACTCCACTTTCACCATTAAAAGTGCACATAAACTGCTTTTATGGTCTGTCACAAAGTCTGGTGATAATATTGGACATAAAGCATGGGTGGAGGTGCCCTTCAGCATTGGATTTAAAATATTATGGGCCAAGTCATCTTTCTGCACTTGCCTGCATCTCGGGGAAAGGGCAGTAATACACCGTATTTATCCAATATGGCATATATAGCCTAATGCCAATGCGTGCACCCTTGCACTATGGTGCAAGGATGCCTGTGTCGTAGATAGGATTGTTTTTATGTAGGAAGGGTTTACCATCCAGCACAAAAACAATCCTGAGAGGCTTCTTCCTCTTTCTATGTGTGCTGCAGAACACAGCACACATAGAAAGAGGAAATAATGTGGCAAAATAAAGATATTTCTCCTTGTTATTCCTCACATGGGGAGGTATATCTTTTTGGCGCATTCCCAGGTTTACCAGGTTTAGTGAATCTGAGAATGCGTCAAAAACTATAGGAGTCGCGTGGGAGCACCCGCACAACACCCATGGAACACCTCCCCTGCGCAGAGTAATGCAATGCAGTGATTGCGCTGCATTGCAATACTCCATATTTTTGAAGCTATTCAAAGCCACATAAAGTGGCTTTCCGTTGCTTCAAAAAATGACTTTATTTTTGTTTCGCTCTTGTATCACCTTGCATGGTGCAAGAGGGACATAAACCAGGTCATAAATATGACCCTATATATACACAGCACACTGTACAGTAGATGCGTGCGAAACTATAGTTCCGCTACCTTAAGGGACACTCCTTATTTGCATAATTATCCATATGCATGAAATACATTTTTTTATTTCCTCTTATAGATGCTTTTTTTTTCTACCAAATAACCCAATTTTTCAAGCAGGCATGTTCAACACTTTCTTTTTAAAATTGCTTATTTCATAAAGTTTTGGGATTTTTCCATAAATTTCATGAAATATGCAGACCAAAGTGCTGGAAGTTCATGTAGGTATAATGTATAAACAATGTTCTGGTTTTGGTACATAACAGCAAGCTGCTTTGCCAGTGGGAAGTTTTGCCCACGTCATGCACTCCACCCAGTAGAGGACCGTGTTTGGGACCAGTGGTGGGGCTGATGAGCTGGTGGGGGATTTGAGGGGGGCATAGGGTTTCCGAAAGTAGCCGGGGAGAAATAATAGTAAAACAAAATAAAACTTACGTTCATCCCGTTGCGTCCCGCTTTGTGCTCCTCTACTTTAGGCACAAAGTCTCAGAATGGCCTGGGCCAATCCGGAAGCTGCTGTCACATGAGAGCACCTGCAGGACTGGCCTGAGTTCCCTTGACCTGCACTCAGGAGACAGACTGGGAGTCTCTCCCTGCTCTCTCCAACCCCAGCAATGCAGCTGGGGTTGGATTGAGGCTAGCGGCTAGGGCACTCGACCTGGGACCTAGGGATCTGGGTTCGAGTCTCGGTAACAACGCCAAAAACTCCTGTGATTCTGGGCAAATCACTTAATCTCCCCATGCCTAAAATGAATGTGTGTCCTCATGTAACGTAACTGGTGCTATGTAAAGTGCTCTGATAGCTGATTCGGTTCGGGTCTAGTTCGCGCTATATAAAACTCTGCAAAAAAAAAAAAAAAAAAAACTGCTCATGATGGTTTGGCCCTCTTGGGATGGCCAGCCCATCATGTGCAATGAAGCGAGTGCACTAGCACTCCCCTCAGTGCCGTCATCCCCAGGCCCCACCCTCAAGACTCAGAAGGAAAGGAAAAATAAAACAAGTGTGTTTTTGTTTCGCCTTTCATGACGTGTTTTGGGGGCGACGATTCTCCACCGTAGCGGAGGAGCCGCCGCTGGACAGTAAGGGTCAGATAAGGAAAATAAAACAAGACCTTATACAGTTAAAAGAACAAGAAACAATTAACAGTGATTGCCATTTTGCCCAGCTATGATAATCACAACAGTTGATTGTCATTGTGCACCACTGTGATAAAATGACAGTTTATATCATTACCCTATGCCGCTGGGGAACCTAGCTTGCTGCAATATGTCAAATTGTGAGTTCTGGCTATCTCTGTGCATGATTCACCTTTTCCAATCTCACATGAGATTCCATACCTTTAGATGCACAAATCTATCAACACATCCTTGCCTGTTCAGTATTGTGGCTTCCAGCAATCTAACAATGCTGGGATGGTTATTCTGTGCTAGTCCAATGTGTTCTTAGCGGTGTAGTAGCAGCATTAAAGCCATATTTGTGACATGCAAATAGGTGCCTGAATGGTTTCAACAAGGCCGACGCTGTCATCGCACCCCACCTACGAGACATCATCAACACATCCTTCGACACCACCATCTTCCCTGAGAGCTGGAAACACGCCGAACTCAGCGCTCTACTCAAGAAACCAACAGCGGACCCCACCGACCTCAAGAATTACCGCCCCATCTCGCTCCTCCCGTTTCCAGCCAAAGTCATCGAGAAGACCGTCAACAAGCAGATGGCCGCCTTCCTCGAGACGAACGGATCCCTCGACCCCTCACAGTCCGGCTTCCGAGCCAATCACAGCACCGAGACCGCCCTCATCGCCGCCACCGATGACATCCGAGCCCTGATGGACAATGGAGAAACAGCGGCCCTCATCCTCCTAGACCTCTCCGCGGCATTCGACACGGTCTGCCACCGCACCCTAGTACGGCGCCTCAGCAACATCGGAATCCAGGACAAGGCGCTGGAATGGATCATCTCCTTCCTCGACGGAAGAACACAGAGAGTCCGCCTACCACCGTACAAGTCAGAGGCCTCCGAAGTCATCTGCGGCGTCCCTCAAGGATCATCTCTGAGCCCCACCCTCTTCAACGTCTACATGAGCCCCCTCGCGGCCATCGTACGCAAACACAACCTCAGCATAATCTCCTACGCTGACGACACCCAGCTGATCCTCTCCCTGACCAACGACCCTGCCGCCGCCAGAGCCAACCTGCACGAAGGGATGAAAGAGGTAGCCGAGTGGATGACGACCAGCCGCCTGAAACTGAACTCGGACAAGACGGAGGTCCTCATCCTGGGCTCCTCACCCTCCGCCTGGGACGACTCCTGGTGGCCTCCCGCCCTGGGCACCGCACCCAAACCCACAGACCATGCACGCAACCTGGGCTTCATCCTGGACTCCTCCCTCTCCATGACCAGGCAAGTCAACAACGTCTCCTCGGCGTGCTTCAACATCCTACGCATGCTACGGAAGATCTTCTGGTGGATCCCCACAGAGACCAGGAAGACCGTCACCCAGGCCCTCGTCACCAGCCGACTGGACTACGGCAACGCCCTCTACGCCGGTACCACCGCCAAGCTCCAGAAGAGACTCCAGCGGATCCAGAACGCCTCAGCCAGACTCATCCTCGACATCCCACGAACCAGCCACATCTCCGGACATCTGAGAGACCTTCACTGGCTCCCCGTCAACAAAAGAATCACCTTCCGCCTCCTCACCCACGCACACAAAGCCCTACACGACCAAGGCCCGAGCTACCTCAACAGCCGAGTCAACTTCTACGCTCCCAAATGCCACCTCCGATCAGCCAACCACGCCCTCGCCGCCGTCCCCCGCATCCGAAGAGCGACTACAGGAGGAAGGTCCTTCTCCTACCTGGCCGCCAAGACCTGGAACTCCCTCCCGACCGACCTGCGCCTGACCCAAGACCACCTCTCCTTCAGGAAGAAGCTGAAGACCTGGCTGTTCGAGCGGTAGCGGCACCCCCCCCCCAGCGCCTTGAGACCCTACGGGTATGTAGCGCGCTCTACAAGTGTCACTGATTGATTGATTGATCTGCAACCACAGACCTCCACTTCTTGAACAGGATTAGATTTTGCATAGAGTGTCTGGCTCTTCACAGCCCTACAAATAATTCTAACCACTAGGGCTAATATGGTACGACATTGTGGTCCAAACTATGGCCTCTATTTAGTCATTTGAAGCCAGTTCGAATAACACCCATTTTCGTGTCCTCCTGAACTCAAATGTCCTATCAAAGCTATTGGCGGCCATCAGAAATGTTGATTTACAAAGAGCAATGATGCTTGACACTTTGTTTAGGATATGAATTGAAAACAATCATATCTTCTACCACCTTTGCATCCCTTCCTTTCAATGATATAAGCTTGGCGGTGATGATGGGCGCAAAGAGTGCAACAGACTTTTTTAAAACACGCAGCTGTATCATCTTTTCCTAAAATGAGAGGACTACAAAATATTGAAATACATATTATGAGAAAGCTGCCTCACTACTACTAGAAAGAAAACAATGTATGTAGGTGTTTGTTTGAGAAATACATGAACAACGTTTTGAAAGCAGTTGGATGCAGGAGATCTTTTGGTGGTGGCAGAAATAAAGGACGCATCAAAAGGTTCAGTGTTTATGACTAGGGCTTCTGGTTTTCTGTTTTTTTTTGTTTTATTTTTCCATCTGTATTCATCCATATTTCTTTTTTACTGAATCTATCTGCATTTATCCATATATATTTGCGGTTTTGTGGAAATAAAAGAAGCTGAAACTAGTATATTTCCACATTTATTTAACCGATAAATATTCACTCATCCTTGAATGCCTGAGAGATTTCAATATGGAAACCCACAAATGATTAATCAGCGCACTTATATGAAAACATACACTATCTAGTATAACCTTGTGCGCATCTACTACTTGTTATGCCTCTTTACAACACTTTTCTCTTTTTTTTAACCCCCTTGCCTGTCAATCGCCGAGAGCTATTCGCTTGGAGGCTACAAAAGACTGCATTTTAAATCACTCAAAAAACAACTGAATGTTTGCTTTTATCTGCATTTTAAAAAAATACAGAGAGGGAAATAAATGGGGTTCTGTCTGTATTTTTCTGTAAAAACCAGTAAAAACGGGGAGTCTTATTTGTAACCTAACATGGAGTCAGGCTAGTCTGCTAAGTATGTGAAAATAGGTTGCTTGAAAGGACATGCATACACAAAAGCCAAAGCAGAGTTGCCTGTCCAAGTATATTGGCACATTTTCTAGAAAAGACCGGTGCCTGTAGCTTAGCATGTTTGCAAGTGTTTGAAACATGGCCGCGCCACTCACAGCTTGGTAGCAATCTCCGTTGGGCTTTTACAGCTTTTGCACAATTTCGTTGCACTTGGAGTACAGCCCAACAATGCCGAGATCACTGCAATGCAAAGAACACATCAGAAAGAAATAACTCACAACGACCTCAAGTGCAGCATGACCCCCAATGTCAAAAGAACGGGGCCACCCCACAAAGTAATGATCTGACGATGAACACATAAAATATCAAATTGGGATTCGAAAGAACATCACAAACTTTTAATAGGTGAGGCTTGTTCTCATTTTATCCGCTACAGAAAGCTGAAACTAGCTTTAAAACATGGGCATCTAAGACCACACATGAAATAGCTTTTTCAGGGTCAGGATGCATTTCCTTATAGACTGGATTGATCTACAAACGTACTTGTGCACATACGTCTAGCATAGATTTGCCTATAGCATAATTTTATGGGTGAAACAAAATTTGAGTTTGTGAACGAACATGGATTTACTCACATGAAAATGTACTCCATGGTGTAATTCTGAGTATGGGTAAACCTTCTCCCAAAGGTGGATTGTTGGGTGTTCCATGGTAACGTTTTGCTGCACGAGAAGCTCTGCTTGGACTCTGTTCACTGCATAGCTCCTACTCGAGGAGTGCAGCTCCTGGGTCCAGTGCTGTGAAGCGTTTCAGGGCCTTCCACTATGTCCAAAATCTGCACTTGAGTCTTGCACACGGAAACTCACTTGCAGCTCTCCTGAAAGCGCCTTACAAGATGCAGCAATCTACCCGGTCTAGGCTGCTCCATGAAGAGTCAGTAGCGGCCCGTGTATGGGACTAGTGGTGGGGCAGGCGGGGGGGGGGGGGGGGAGGCTTGAGGGGTGCCTAGGGGTCTCAAAGGGAGGGGGCGGGTAAAATAATAATAAAAAGCAATACAACTTACCTTCAGCCAGCCGATTCCTGCATCTCACTCCTCTGCTTCTGGCACAAGCTCTCAGAATGCCCTTGGGCCAATCCTGAAGTTGCTCTCACATGAGAGCAGCTTCAGGATTGGCCTGAGCGCCCTCGATCAGCACTCCAGGGTAGACTGGGAGTTCATGCCTGCTCTCTCAACCCCAACAATGCAGCTGTGGCTGGAAAGAGGTTCACTGCGCATGATGGTTTCCCTTGTCTGAGACAGCCGGCCAGACCATCATGTGCAATTGAAGGGAGTGCACTGCCACTCCACTCAGTGCAGTCATCCCCTAGGCCCCGCCACCAAGACTCGCCAGGAAAGGAAAAATAAAATGAGTGTTGCTTTTTTTTCCTCTCCTGTAGTTTGGGGGTGTGGGGGGCGACGCTCCTCCCCCATAGCGAAGGAGCCGCTGCTGACTCCAACAAGTCCCTATCCTGAGTGACAAAATGCAATAAAACAGGATGTACTACTGAATATGATATCAACAATATCGAGATGCAAGAATATCGAGTACAGAATATTGAGCGACAAAAACTATCGAATGGTAAGTGCAAATAGGGAACTATAGGTTTATTATTCCTAACTCCACATAAATGTGCATTGAAGGAAGATATATGTATCACTTAGGTACAAATATGGGGAGTTAGCTATAGAAAATCTAGACTTACTTACCTGTCGAGATTTTTTTTAAAATAATTTGTTCTCGATAATCTATTCTATTGATATTGTGGGTTCGATATTCAGGGTGCACAACATAATATTATACCTCTGCAGAATATGTTTGCCTGGTACTCTGCCTCGCGGCCCCTTCGCTCTTCTTCGGCACAACTGCTTGTAGTCCCGAGGTTTCAGAGAGTTAGGATTGGCGGCCGCTCATTCAGTGTTGCAGCGGCCAAACTTTGGAACTCCCTGCCACTCTCTTTGAGAAGCCACAAGGACTACTTTCCGTTCAGGAAAGCGTTAAAAACGCATCTTTTTCCTAAAATTGTTTGAGCAGTGAAAAGTGCAACCGCTCGAAGTTCAAAGCGCCAGGATGCCCTTTGGGTGACAGGACTGCGCTCAATAAGTACACAAAATAAATAAATAAATAAGTGTTTTCGCACACCTTACACACCCTACCATATCCGTTTACATGGGATAAAAAGGCTGCACTAAATAACACACAATTGCATTTTTTCCTCACCACATGTGCCACACGAACACCCTTCAATGAGCGAGAGAAATCACGTTCATTGCCATACAATATATATTAATGGACCCGCAATTAGAGTGTCTGATTCACACTTTGATTATATATTTACCTGAAAGTTGTATCATTTTCCAGCTGCCATCTACTTGGCTATTGGCTAATCCTCTACTTATACAACGACCGATGTACCATCCGCTTGGGCAGCCCTCATTATTGTCAATTCAATATTGAGTAGCAATAACGACTGAAAGTCCTGACCATATTTCTCCTTATCATATTTAATTTATTTCTGCAAGTCACTAGTTCATTGTAAGTCAACAAATGACTTGAAATGTGCTTGTGAATTATTCTCAAGGTTCTATATTTTTAAACTATTTAATTCGTTTGCAATCATTTCTTTACCTTCATATAAAATAATATACTCATTTGTTTTTCATTTTACTTGAAATATAGCTGCTCCAGAGCTTATTAGATCATTATGCACTAAGCCATGGAGAAGGCAGATGGCATTTTCAACCGCTTCTGGGCAAGCATTAGACATCTTTTTTTTTGCCAACTTGAAAGCAGTCCAAGATCTATTCTTAGCACATGCACGAAAGCATTCCTTGGGATCCCGTTTCTGATCCATACCGCATTTAGAAAACCACTTAAAGTGCATACACTTCTATCAAGGTTCAAAGAAAATTCTCCATATATCTCCTCAAACCCCATCAATTCCACTCTGGTTATGATTGAAGATGACCTTGTATTGCCCTTGTCTTTCCCAAGGTTTAACATTAACGTAATCTGGAATTTCAAATATTTATGGCTGATTACATTCTGTAATTAAGTTATTAAAAAATATATAATATTAAGATAAGCCTGGAAGTTTATGAATTGCTTTTATACTTTTTATTGTGGATATCTCAAGTATTGTATATTTTCTGAAGTTGTTAATTCTTTTATGGTTCTACGAACCGAAATACAGTTATTCTTGAACTTGATTCTCTAATTTATATAAATATTTATTTTCCAGTTGAATATTTACAGTGGTGTCCTTAGCAATGCATATCTAAATTGTGATGGTGGATAATTTGCAGGTGCTTCTAATGAAGTTCTGCCTGCTGTCTTGTATAACTTCAGAGTGCTGGCAGGTACTTGGTATACATTGCTAACCCCTTCCACGCTCATGACGAGCTGGGCTCGTCATGGCGTAGCCTCCTCGCACGCTGATGACGAGCCCAGCTCGTCACGTAAAGTGCGGTTTTAAAAAACTCAGCACAGGAGCGGAATTGCTCTAGCGCGCATGCGGTTAATAATTGTCAGATGTTGGGAGCTTCTTTGCCATGTGTCAGTAGTGTCAGCATCTGTCAATGGACTTACAGGTCCTCGACACCTTAGAAGGTCAAGTTCAAAACCTGGGCTCTAAGCCTCATCAGTTTTCGGAATCTGCTGTCTTCAGCATTCGCTTTGTCACCCGTTGACAAAGAAGTCACTGTGGTATCCCACGATGTGCCACTTACTGCTGCAAGTTGGACAACTTGCCAATCTTCTCATTAGAATATTGGTAATTAAGTGAGCAGGCCAGGACAAAGAGGGGAGAGCGCAATTCTGAATGGCTGACCAATAGCCAATCAGAATGGTCTATCCACAGACACATAATCAGTTTGTTTGAGGGAAGACAAGTGGAAGTGTGGAAAGAGCATATGTTTTCAGTGATTCTAATTGGCTGTCCTCATCAAAATAGAACTAGTTACCGCGGATAGCCTATGTAGATTGGCTGCTGGGCGACCCCCGGAAATAGTCATGGTAAGCCAGCCTTCCAATTTGATGGAAATGATCACCGTATCCTGGAACCTTTAATAGCATAAACTGCAGTTTGGATTGAGGCCTATGTCATTTTAGTAGAAAAAGGATATTTTGAAGAAAACATTGAATGGGCTTCAGTTGTGATTTTAGTGCACTTTTCTGGAAGACTATCGCCGGGGAATGCTAGTAACCTTGGGGCATATTATCAAGGGGGTTTATCTCCGCTTTTTTGGCTTTAAAAGCCAAGGAAGCGGAGATAAAATGATCTCCCTATTACCTAGCTGTCGCTAACACCAGTTAGCGACAGCTAATAGAAGATAGCGACCATCTTGGGCCCCACTTTGCATGTCAGTGATATTTATCACTAATGACATGCAAAGTGGGCGTGGGCTCCCCACTGGACCCATACCCCCCTTATGTACTGCATCAAATCCCTGAGACCATCGCAAACATCCTGACTCCTCTGCTTATAAAATCATCTCTCAAGGAGAGTTTCCAAAAAACTGGAAAATGGCCTGTATCAGACCTATTCTCAAAAAAGACTCCCTTGACCCTTCTGAGCCCAAACACTATCGTCCCATCTCCTGTCTGCCCCTACCTGCAAAAATCGTAGAAAAAGCTATGAACCAGGAAATAATGCGGCATGCGGAGGAAAAGAAGCTACTCGATCCTTCACAACATGGCTTTAGACCCCTACACTCCACGGAATCAGCCCTTATCATGGTCACTGAAAAAATTCGCTAAACCATGGACGAAGGTGGGCGGTCGGCCCTGATATTATTAGACCTCACAGCGGCCCTCGACACCGTAAATCACTCCATCCTATTAAAAAGACTTACGTCCCTAGGCTTCACCGGCCCTGCCCTGGCCCTCATCACCTCCTTTCTAACTCTCCGCACTAACCAAGTGATCTGGAATGGTCTACAATCCATCGAATTCTCTCTTCCGGGTGGAGTGCCACAAGGCTCGTCACTGTCACCAACACTATTCAATCTATACGTCACCCCCCTAGCTTCCCTGATAAGATCTCATGGCCTACAATTGGTGTCTTACGCCGACGACACACAAATCATTGTGTCCATCTCACAATCCATTGACGCTACAGTGGAGTGTTTTAGGAACTGCCCTACTCAGGTTAAGAACTGGATGAGCAATAACTTTCTAAGACTGAACACAGACAAAACTGAAGTCATCGAGTTCGGTCACAAACCCTCCATCTGGAACGACCTATGGTGGCCCGCCGAAGCAAGAACTTGCCCTCTCCCCGTAGACAAGGTCAGACACCTTGGCTTCTTATTAGATAAAGAACTCTCATGCAAAGCCCAGGTGAATCAGGTGACTTCCGCCTGTTTCCACAGCATCAAACTGCTCAGGAAAGTCCTACCCTACATCCTGGACATGCTAAGAAAAACGGTGATGGGAGCCCTTGTAATGTCCCGGATAGATTACTCTAACTCCCTCTATCTGGGAGCAGGTGAAAAACAGTTGTCTAAACTTCAGGCAATCCAAAATGCGGCGGCCAGAGCTTTACTGAACCTCCCCAGACGCCACCCTACGTCCAAAGCTATTCGGGAGCTGCATTTGCTCCCGGTCAGACGTCGCATTCAATTTAAAGCTCTCTGCCTGGTTCACAGATCTCTACACGGCAAGGGACCTGACGACTTCAATAACCTACTGCCCCGATATGTACCCTTGCGTACACTGAGGTCAGCCACCCACGACCTAGTCTGCCAACCCAGAATAAACAGAGCCCGATGGGGGGAAAGTCTTTTTCCTACCAGGCGGCTAAAATCTGGAACTCGCTACCCCCAGCACTTCGTGCCCAAAAATCCAAAACGAGCTTCAGGAAAGATCTAAAGATCTGGCTTTTTACCTAAACCGATCTGCCCCACTGCCTTCCCCTCCTCTCTGTATCTTTTAGCGCCAAGACGCCGCGGCATTCGTGCGTTCTACAAGTATTTCAGTCAGTCAGTCAGTCAGTCAGTCATTGCGGCCGATTTTTATCGCAATTGCGATAAACCTTGGTAATACCAAGGCTTATATGCGATAAAAATCGGCGCAGCTCGGCGATAATTTTTTCACGCTAACCAAGCAATAGCGATAATTATCGCTATTGCTTGGTAATATGCCCCCTTGACCAGGAGAAAAGGGCGATAGTCCTCTAACATCCACCCACTGACATTGCCACTTGTCTTTGATCCACATTACTAAGCTATTTAAAGCAAACACTGAAACATTAATGTGCGGGAAAAAACAAAGACGTTTTTAAAAAAAACATAGTTAAGGTGACATTATGTTTCAACAACAAAACCGAAAACTCCTGAAATTCAGTTATGCAACACAAAACACAACTCGCGCCTCAGGCAGTGGCGGCTCCTTCGCTATGGCGGAACATTGCCCTACTGCTTTTAAGCAGTGCAAAGTACGAAACATAAAATGCTAATAACTTTGCGTTGTTATTTTATGCTAAGTTCTGCTTTGCTGGTGGGTGTGTTTGTGCTCGGCTCTCGGAGCAGAGCAAGGGAGGAGTAGTTTGCCCACTCCTAAGCACCCAATGACTTTTTTGTCTGCCCGCTCGGGCCACTAAAACCAGTCATGCGCACCTTCCTGTACTCCATGCAGGCTGCATTACAGTGACTTCCCCAACCAGCGACACCCCCCCCTGCCCCGACACCTACGAAACATGCTGGTCCCAGGATTATAATTCACCCCAAAAAAACTACTTGTGACCTCACATATGATGTTATTATATTGCAAGTAATGCTGATGAGATCACTGGTGACACCCCATATTAATTTACCATTAGCTTTATGAATTACATCACTAAGATTACATCATAATTTCGTATGTATGGCTCACATAGAGAGTCTCTATTTTTTATTTCACTTTCTCAAAGTCACACCTTGCTCTGAAACCACAACAGTTGAGAACAAAATTGGTTATCAACTGGTGTTATGTCATAAATGAATTCCAGGCCAGGATGACAAGGCTCCCTAAGAGCCTGTCAGTGCTGCTCTGCTTGTCTGCTTTGAAAGCAGAAAGCACAGGGGCAGGAGGGGGAAGGACGGCAGGGAAGGTAGTGAGTTTTGGTTAAGGATAAATGGTAAGATATGTATTTTTCAAATTTGCGGCATGGAGTAGAGGGCATGTTATGTATAGCTCTCCCATTACCCTCTGCCCTTGCGCAGTATGTGAAAGCAGGGGTAGATGATTTTGTGGATCTGAGTGACATCACAGACAACTCTACCTTTGCTCTCGATGTCTATTTTATGTTCTTCAGAAACCCAAGGTGAAAAACTTCCTCATATTTAACTGCTACCCATCTATAATTCTACATGATACGATATGTGTTATTTAATTGTTTTTTTTGTTAAGCTCATCTTTTTATTCGCATAGATATTGTGAGTTCATAAACAGTCCATTTGCAGGTGGTGGGAGCGGTAATTAACCTGAGGAGATGACGGTGGCATGTCGAGCAACCTCTGAAAATATTTTTCCCTACTGATGAAGGTATTAAACCAGAAACACGTGTCTAGGGATATGATTTAAGAATAAACGGGCACTGGCCATGAACTCTTTGAACATTTTGTGACCCTCGAACTAAACGAAGAATAATGAACTGCAATGACCATGAGGCAATGGGGTAATCCGGCAGTGACATGTTCGGGGCTCTCCCACCCCCCTTTTGCATTTGCAGGTGTGTTATGATTTGCATGGCAAGAATGAGAATTATGGTTTGTACAACAGCCTATAACTTGCAAATTTCAGAAGTTTTTAGGTTCCAACATTGAACCATAATGCCACTTTACCTGTTTTTCTTCAGTGAATGCATTGTTTTTTCCCCATGTGAATACATTACTGGTTGCTCTACATGAACCATAATTTTTAAACACGTCTTTTTCTTTTGTATATAGAATGTTTAGTTGGAAATGATTATTCAATGGTGCAATGGGGGCTGGTGATTTATTGTGAAAAAACCCTGAATAAGGTGACCAGCCAGCTGAGTGTGAGTTGTTATTGGAATTAGCTTCTGGTGCTTTTATTTAGGGCTCCTGTACTCTGATAATTATTTATTTATTTATTTAAAGTATTTATAGAGCGCTGCTGACACCTTGCAGGTTTCCTGGCGCTGGAGAATACTCTTAACTGAGGAGAACAAGAACGAGTGGCAGGGGAAGAGAGTTAGGGAAATAGCCAGGTCTTGATACGTTTCCTGAAGGGGAGGAGTTGTGAAATTTGGCGGATGTCAATGGGCAGACCTGAATTTATAGTATGCCGGTGTTAGGGAATGTTTGGCGCAAGGAAGGAACCAAGATTTGAGCCCACCCTTGAACAGTTTCGGATAAATCCAGACATTTAGCCGGATGGGTGGCCATAACAAATATGGAAAGCACAGCCTTCAGCACTGTCTGCCTAGTCACCTGATCTTGGGCATTACTTTCAAAATATAATCCCATTTTCACAAAGAAGTGTCCACTTTCTGAAGGTATGTTGGCTCTCCTAGTTCTAATCTTAGATCATTGATTCTCCTAATGTCACCTACTTTGGCCGGATGTACCATGTTACAACGCATACCGTTACAACTACCTACTGTTACAACGCGACCATTACAACGCATACCATTACAACGCATAGCGCTTTGAGGTGCTGGATAGTGGTAAGTATAATTTACTATTCTAACTCCAGTCCCTGTGGACCCTAGGGAAGGTGTTGGATAGTAAATTATACTTATTCCCTATCCTAGAGCGCCCCCCAGCGCAATGCGTTGTAATGGTATGCGTTGTAAAAGTCGCGTTGTAATGGTAGTGCGGAGTAAAAAATGCGTTGTAACAGGTGTATACCACTTTGGCCTCTATCGATTACTCTTTCATCTGTGGTTTATATTCACCATGAACTTGGCTACCCATGAAGTGTATGGTATAGGGTCCATGTTGTATATATCACAAACTTGCTTTACTATGGGGTTTGTATGTATGGTAGCTGTAATGATGCTTCAAATATTTCTGACCTATTTTGCACATACTTTAATAGCTCTAATGCTATACCCATCTATAGAGCAATGTGTACAAAGGAAGCTTGGATGATGACATCAATGATGTTATAGAACATGTTATGAGGGATGTAATAAGCATTAGATGGCGGGGAGGATGTTTTAGTTATCTCTGTTAACTATAACTGCTGGATTTCTGAAAAACTTTAATCCTCATTCCCAAGCATATTTTTAAATGAAATGTGGTGGGAGGACTGTGTGGCCCCCTCCCGAGCATTCTTAGGCCCTGCAGACTCTATTACCCACGGCCTTTTTTAATGAAATAGGAGTAGGGTTACCTGGCCCCCCTCCTGAGCCTTGTTAGGCCCTGGGGACCCCATCCTGCAGGGCCAGTTCTTTAAATTGAGTGGTGGGGACTGCATGAACCCCCTCCTCAAATCTTGTTAAGCCCTGAGGACCCCTTCCCCCTGGAGTGTTTATTTGAATTAAAGAGGACGGGGCCGCATGGCCCTCTTCCCCAAGCCTTCTTAGGCCCGGCGGACCCCATCCCCCCAGGTCCCTTTTTTAAAAATTAAAGGGGAGGGGGGCTACATGGCCCCCCCCTCCCGAGCCTTGTGTGGCCCTGAGGACTCCATCCCTCAGGACCACGATTTCAATTAAAGGGGAGGGGCCATGTGACCCCCTTCCTAAGCTTTTTCCAGCTCTGTGGACCCCACCCCCTAGGCTTGCACTGTCAAAGGTGGGTGCCATAGTGCCCACTCAGAGCACCCAACATATACTTGGAGATAGAATTGCTTCCACCCGTAGACATTTCCTACTAATTCTGCTCCCACCGAGGGGGGGGCGTAGAAATATTTGTATCTGTTTCCCTGCCCGCATCAGGGAGGGCAGGGAAACAGATCAAAACTCTGTTCTCAACCGGCACAAGCATTTTTATAGCTACCGCCAGCTGGGAGTAGACTTTGTATTTGCTTCTACCTGGCGGGAGATTCAAAAATGCTTCCTAGTACATAGTATGTGACCTAGCCCATTTGGGATGGGGTCCCGGGCCTTAAATGGCTTTGGGAGTGGGGCCTCGTGCCCCTGCCCCATTTGAAGGTATTTAAACCCCAGGTTGGGCTCCCTGGGACCTTTAAAAACTTGGGGAGGGGGTGTGTTATGGCAGAGTTTTTGGCTTTATTTAGCAGTGATATAGATCATTAATCTTGCTCGCATCTAGTATAGGTATTCTTAGCCTGTGTTGGCCCTTTTAAGCCCTTTTTTCCAGACCTATAAGAGGATAGCTGCTTAATATGCCTTTATTCTTGACTTTAACCTGTCTATTGCCTATTGGCTTTGACATATTAGACACATTGGTATGGTTTATGTGGGTATTCTGACAGAGCTAAGGAGCATTTCACCCCTTTCAGGCCTACAGGCCTAGAGCTAGAGGGACTCCATCTTGATGAAGCTGAGAGGCTTTTTAGGGTAAAGGCAATGTTTATAGTTAATGCTGTTGTGTGCTAGAGGGAAATCCAGTTAGGACTGCTTCTTATCCGAGAAATGTGTTTTTCTCTTGGGCCCAGACGTAACAAGCAGATGGCCACTGCGTTTGCGTGGAAGCCTGGGAGCGGGCACAGGAATTCGGTAGGAGACAGCCCTCCGGTGGAAATTTCCATGAGGGGAGAGGAATCCATATTAGTGAGCTACAGGAGAGGAGGAGTGGTCAGTTCAGTTTGGAGTGCAGCTCAGCATGGTGTGCAGTTCAGCGTAGTGCTCAGAACAGCTGGGAGCACAGAACAGCTGGGAGCTCAGTTCAGCTTGGAGCTCAGAACAGCTTGCAGAGAGAGAGAGGATGTCTGCTGGAGCTGCAGAATAGAGTGCAGTTCTTAAATGGAGAAAGAAGGCAGACGATTGCTGAAGATGAGGAGAGAGAAAGCAGTGCAGAGAGCATCAAAGAAGGCTGTCAGCTGGAGCAACTGAACCAGAGGCGTGGTGATGTGGTGAAGGAGGGAGAGACAGAGAGAGCCCTAATCCCACCAGAGGCAGAGAGAGAGCCCTAATCCCACCAGAGGCAGAGAGAGAAATCTTCCTTCTAATAGGTGAGGTAGTCTGAATTAGTTACACTTACACTTTATGTCTAATCTTTTCCCTTTCAGCGGAGTGTTCCTGTTATGTTTAATCCTTCTCTTTCAGCGGTGTGTTCTACCTATAGTCTTTGTCAGTTCTGTGTAAAGGTTTATATTGTACTAATAATAAATGACCCCATTAATTAGTGAATTAGTGTGCATGAGTTCTTTTATGATAAAGTTATCCTGGCTTCAAGCCAGTTGCTGTTGAGCCACTGATGGATCAAAAGGGAGTAGGAGCGCTTAAATCAAGAAATAACTCAATCACATAGTGTGTATATCTTTATCCCCATACAGTGAGGGTAACCTTTCCTGGTAGGTATTACTGTTTGTACAGATGCTACCCCTGATCAGGTAAGTAATAGTGAGGGAGAGAGGAGACTTGCAACCGAGGGACTAAGTTAGTACACCATCCCATAATATTATTGTAGTAGCAGACCCTTAGTGAAGAGACTTCCCAATATATATATATATGTATAGGTGTTCATAGGAATGTGGTCGTCGTTGATATGCGGCGTTAATGAGAGCACTGAGTAGGAGATCAGTGTGGATACCCACTAGATTGTGGCTTGAGTAAATGAGAACACTAGGAAGTCGAACTAGTGTGTAGTTTTGCAGGATTGCAAACAATTTGGAGAAGAGAGCATTGGGTTCTGCAGGCCCGTGTGTAGACGCACCGGATTGTGTGTCATATCTGCCCTAGGGTAGAACGGTCTGGGTCAGGGTGGCCGCGAGACCAACTGATGTGAATAAGTGTGGTGTAGGGTATGGATATCCCTAGTAATCAGTGAGTATTCTTAGTATCCCTATAGATTTAGTGGTGTTTTTAATAATATGAGCTTGTATATTGCGAGTTCCCCATCCTCAGGTAGGTACCAGGTGCCTGGATAGTTAGTCCTGAGGAGGGAAGGTGAGTACGTTCTGGCTGGGTTGGAGGGGCCCCTAGGGGCTGATCCCACCTACTCCGAAAATCCAGCCATTACATTTGGCGTCTACGAACAGTTTACGAAACCTGTGTGATCTGGCCATGTGCTTAGAGAGTTTCCCATGTGTTCTGAGGGAGTGCCCTGAACGCTGGTTCCATCTGGCGTGATGTTGCAGTTTATGTAGCCTGTTAGACCTATGGGCTTGAACAGTTGCAGCGTGAGGAGATTGCATTACATCATGGCATTTGGTTTATTCAGGGTGGAAGGAATGGTTTTCATCTTGGTGTTTAAACTGTCAGAGTTGAAGGATGGCATTACATGAGGAAGCCAGTTACATCTATGTGATGGTCCAATTGTATAAATGTGTGTAAAAAGTGCTTTTAAATTGCCCATTAAATTGCTTGCTGCATTTGCTTATGCTGTGCAATGTGAAATGTGTTCATTGTTCTATGATTTGTGGAGTTCTTTGAATATAGCTCCTTGTAAATATGACTTGTGAATAGCGCCATGTTATTGTGGCTTGTGAGGTGCATGTTCTCATGTTGATCTGCTGTGTTCCTTGTGCATTGCGCCTTGGATACGTTGTTTGTGAAAAGCTTGTCTTGTAAATATGGCTTGTGAATAGCGCCATATTAATGTGGCTTGTGAGGTGCATGTTCTCATGTTGATCTATTGTGTTCCTTGTGCATTGCGCCTTGGATACATTGTTTGTGAAAAGCTTGTCTTGTAAATATGGCTTGTGAATAGCGCCATGTGGTTATGGCTTGGACAGGGCATGTTATCATTACGTTAGGCAGGAGAGAGCTGGATCTCTCTCGGGTGCTTGGGGATAACGTTTTTGAAAATATGTGTACGTGTTATTTGTAAACGTGAAGAAATGTGCTCATGACTTTCCCATGTATCCATGGACATTGGGGAATGATTGTGCTTGAGCTGCCAAAGGGTTAATATCTTGAGTTGAGATGGCAGTCTTTATTTTTTACATGCTGTCAACATGCATGGTTATTTGACCTGACTATAAAAGTCAGTGGATTATTTTAAGGATTATTTGATGGTTTGATTTTGACTTTTTTTTTATTCCTTGGTCTGCCTATGTGCTTTGTCAGTTTCTTGACGGAAAGGTACCATCTTGTGTTTTGCGAAGGGTTCTGTTCATTTCACATTCCTTTTGAAATGCGTCTACGAATTTTTGTGTGGGTTTGCCTTGGAACTGATGTGGTTATAAATCAACCAGTCGGATTACGGAGAGAGCTGTGTTCTTTTAAAATGAGTGAAATGTTAAAAAGATGGCCCGTTAGAGTGCACGCTACGGAGCTGTTTTCATTAATTATTTCTTTGAGGGTTTCCATCTAGATAGGAATGTGCTGGTTGCAATGATCACAGGTTGAGAATAATCAATCTTGCCCGACAGTGCATGGTAACATGTGCTTTTAATTAGTGGAAGGCAACCATGTGCCTTTGAAAAAAAAAAATGTTAAAATGTAACATTATTATTTTCCCAAATGTAAATTAAAATGTATTCTTTTATAAATGTGTCAGCAAAATCTTTTTTATTAAGTGAACCAATTCAGTTAGAAAATAATACGTTGTTTATTAGTGTATGAATGTGGCCCTTTTATTAGGCTGGCTTGAATGGCTTGCATGTTAAATTACACTGTAATGTAAAATGATATAATGCCCCTGGTTAAATTAAATACAATGTTGAAATGTATCTGCATTTTATGTTGTTTTACAAATTGTTTCTCATTCAGCAGCTGACAATGGTCCATGTTAATTCGTTTTTTTCCCAAATGCAGAATGTATAATCTTGTGTGCAAAAGTTAGTTGCCCCTTTCTAAATAAGTGCCCATATTTTAAATGTCTTGTCTTTAGCTGAATTAGTTAGACAAAAGTCTTTTTAGAAACTGGAGCTTTTAATTAGTAGTACACTGTAACAGAATTGTTTTTTTTTAAATGCTAGCTTTCGTTGGTTAGCACAATCAGGCCTGAGAACAGGCAAAGGAATTTGTTTGTCGACCTTGGCAGACCTGCTGGTTTGTGCAGACGAGTTTTTTTTCCCTTCATTCTGCAGGTTTCGATCACGTCCCTGTTCGTTATGATTGGCTACAATCCAATTTTCTTCCGCGAACGGCTTGTTTATTTAAGGGCGGGGTGACCTGGCTCTTCCCTTGGAGTTAGTTAGTCGTAGTGCGCCTGGGCGGGCTTCTCTGACCAGGGAAATGGGAGGCTTGCAGTGCCCTGCTGATGCTGTGAGCTCATCATTTGGCGGTATTCCAAATTACTTCATACTGTAGCCTGGCTCCTGCTCTGAAGGGAGGGGCTGGCTTAGAGAGGATTAGGGTATGTTAGGCCCTGCTAAATATTAATAAAAGTTAAATTTTGAATGTTTTTAATTAATTAGGATATTTTCTTTTCAATAATGAAAGGCACCCGGGGTGCTTTTTAAATGGAAAATTTTATTTTGCAAGAATAATGATACTTGTTCTCTTGTTCCTAGGATTGCTGAGTTGTGGTTGTGCGTGGGTCCGTCCCCCTTCCACTTCTTTTCTTGTTTTAGCTTTTTACTTTCATGTTTTTATTTTAGTTTATTATTTTTGGATGATGGAATCAGACCAGACCAGACCAGACCAGACCAGACCGGAAGGGTGATGGATGGCCGCATCGGAGGAAGTGTCCGGATACCGAGGATGCAGGGTGGTGGCCTACACTGAAGAATTTGGACTGAGTTACATAATTCCTTGGCCTGCATTTTTTTGTTGACATCACTACGAGCAGGCCCCACTTTAAAAAAAAAAACCCACAAACATGTTTTATTTGGGACAGAATTATACATGTATTTCGTTGCATACTCCCTTGGACAAGCAGGCCCCACTTTTAAAGCAAAAAACCATGTCACCTATTATAGTTTTTCTGTTTTCTTCAAAACAGTTTTTGCCAATGAAGGACTTTTTTTTGAATGGTGGTGCACACATGTGTTCCACAGTATGATGTATAATGGATGTTCTTGGCCTGGTGTTACACCAGCTATCTTGTAGAAATGGGGTTGTTTTTTTTTTTTTACTGTTCTTACATTTTCACCTTGATTGATCAAAGGGTGGTTACCTTAAACTTTGAATTGTTCTGGGTGGTGTGTCTTTTAGTATGATTATGTATTAATGTTTGCCCAGACCTTGAAACAGTACTTCTCAGATTTCACTTTAAATTGACAAATGTCAGTAGGTAGGCCTCATTTAGGCCCATTGTTATTTTCATCCCACAAACAAGCCCCTACACCAGGGGTCTCCAACCTTTTGTGTAGTGGGAGCTACTTCTGGTCAGTGAAAATAGTTGTGAGCTACTAAACCCCAAGCAACTCGCGCATTTTTCCGGTGACCTCCCCCGCCCAGTTTCATTGGCGTTAAGCCTATTTCTACAGAGCCCACGGGCCCCATACTGTGGTTTGAACACAATAACACTGAAAGAAAAGACTTTGCATGACAGCACCTTGAAATGCATAAGTTGAAGGTGCACTGTAAAACATATATGAGGCCACACAAATTGTGGCCTTTAATGGCCTCATAGATATGGAGGCAAGGCATCGTAAATCGATGTGCTGCATTACTCTACCCCAGCGAGGTGTTCCATGAGTGGAGCATGGGTGCCCTTTCCTGTGTAAAAAGAAATCTGTGTGCAACACAGGCACCCTTGCACCATGGCACAGGGGTGCCTGTGTTGGCACTAGGGGGCAGCAGTTTGTGTGCCAGTGCAGGGTAAGAATAGGAATGCATCATATTATGTTGAAATTTAAATGCAGGGCATTGATTGCCACAACAGTGAGACAAACAACTAAAGCACAAGCCACAACAATGAAACAACAAAAGCACAAGCTGTGCAAGCGGAGGCAAATGCTTCTCGGACTGGGACCGGAAAGAGGCCCTGGCACCAACTTAGAATTATTTGCCCCATAAGCCGGGTCTGTTGGCTCACTGCACTAAAGCAGCCACTGCAGGGGACTGTGTCCGACCTCATGGTCACAGGTTTAAATCCCAGCAGGTCCACTCAGCCTTTCATCCATTTGAGGTCAATAAAATTAGTACCATTGAGTTGGGTAACAATAAACATCTGTTATTCAGCGCCAGGACACCTTCGGGTAATCGTGCGCTTTACAAATAGACCTGTTCAGTTATGTTATTTTGTTAATATAGGGCAGGCAAATCAAATAGCTGAAAAAAGTGGCCCACATTGGCAAACTAAGTTTTTAAACTTAGACATGTTGTATGTAGGAGGTGTTTTTCAAGGTATGGAAGACTTCAGTAGGCTATTTGTGCTTGCAGCAGGCAATGTTGGTACTATCTGAAAAATTAACAACACAAAAAAGCCCACCAGGCAATAAAATCGGCACACTAGATGCCGGAAATCCACAGACAAGCATTGGCACAGACCATCAACCAATAAAATCGCCCCACAAACATCCCTATAAAAACAATATATAACACCCCGAGTGGCCACACGACACCATGGAGCAGTCATGGCCTCACTGTGGAGAGGCCAGAGCTGGGAAGCCAGAGCTGCCTGTGTCCCTGAAGAGCGCACAGTGGTCAGTAAGTGCAAAGTGGTGACGAAGCAAAGGACTGCGAGCTGTTTGTGGAGGTAGAGCAGGTGCAGCCTTAGGTGGCTTGATGGCCCTGTACTGAACAGTTTCTGGGGGGGGGGGGGGTGTCAGGGTTGGAGTCTCTGTCTGGACTCTGGAATCAGTGTGGCCTTTGCCAATGTGGAGTGGAACTCTGGTTACCTGTCAACTGACATTCACTGATTGTAGAAGGCTGCACTTCACCTGGCAGCGAGAGGGCTGCATGGTGAAGGAAGTCCTGCACAACTCAATGTTACTCAGCAAGAACCCCCCACCATGCTACCCCTCCCAGGGCAAAATAGTCAGTGATATGAACATCCACCTACCAAGAAGCACGGTTCTATGCCAAGGCTGGTGGGCCAAAATCTTATTTTACGAATGCACTTTTGATTCAGTATTTAGTACTCACACCTAGACAATGCCTACTCTGGGACTTGAAGACCTTTTGTTTTCTACTAGTGGGCTTTCTTAGACATCTCCTTACCATTGGTTGGCTTCACTGCCACGCTCATTTGTTTGCTTGGTATTGGTCAATCACTGTAGTCTTCCTTCCCCTTACAGTTTTTGTACCTCACACCCACTCCTCCAGATCATGGACACATTACGTGTGTCATTCCACTGCTCATTTTTATGGAGGACTAGGTAGCTTCTTCTTTGCCTTTACAATTGTATCAGTGACCCCCCTTCTGCTGGCAGTCTCCCTCCCCAAATCTGCCCCCATCCTTACGCTGACTCCTGTGTTGCTACTCCCTCCCCCACTCCTTCTGTTGCCTGTGTTGCTTGCCCCCTCCCTCCTGCCCTCCGTTGTTGCTGGTTCCCACCCGCCCTCTGTTGCTTGCCTCAACCATCCTCCATGTGTTGTTGATTGCCGACCCGTCATCCACCTGCGCACCCTTCCTACTTACTTGCATCCCTCTGTTGTTGCTTAACCCCACCTGCCCTCCCACCATCCGTTATTGTGAACTATTCATTACCAATCGTAAGCAATTGGACCCAAGCGAGATCTTGTGCAGCTCCATTTTCTGCTTTGCAAAAGGGTATTGTGGGGGTGAGCACTTTAGGGGTGCGGTCTTCAACGGATCAGGCAATGGCTCCAATATTCATTATTGAGGCCTAATGATAATCGGATAAGAACTGGAGTACGGAGTGGAATCTGAGCCCCAAACCTGTTGTACAGTACCACTACATTGTTTCCTCGAGTCTAGTATCTCGGGATACTAATAATGATTGCTCGCTATCATAAAGGACGAGTCCAAGCTTGTGTTTGCAAAAATGTGGTCATGGTTAACAGCTGGGAGAAAAGGAGGCGTGAATATGGGAAAAAGTATTGTAGTTTACTTAATCATTTAGCACATTTTTCTGTTTCACTGGGAATATATTTCACCCCAACCTCAGACACTTGCACCGTCGAGTCTGTAGTAAAAAATGACTCGGACAATTTGGGGGATCTGCGCAGATATACAGCGCGGTGCAACGAGGAAAAAGGCATGCGTGGTTCCCAACAGAACTTTGATGTGAAAACCAGCAAGGAGAAACCAGGGGTGCGCCGTAGAGTCACAATGACAACACACATAGGAGAGGAACGGGGCTGACGAGGCAATCGAGAGCGGTCCCATGCAGGGTCATTGCACACTCTTAGTCTTACATTACTTTTACGGGGGGTGAGGGGGGGGGGGCGTCCTAAACTCTGGTATAACTAAATTTTACCTGCAGCAAATCGGGTGCAAGTTTGTACGCGCGGGTCCCGGCCTGCGAACTGCTCCTCAATGCTCCGCCCTACCGTGCTTGCCTGAGCTCCGCACCCGCACAATGGACAGTGCGGTGCCAGTGACGAAAAGGCACGTAAACATCACGAGAATGCGCCCGGTCACGAGACTCTGCAGCAGGAAGTCATCCTCTTCGGCCCGCCCCACCCCAGCTACGCTCAAGCCAATCAGAGCAGCTGCTTTGAGTGAGGGCGGGCAATGGACACTGAAAACAGCCTGAATAGCCCAAATAACGCTAATATGCTACTAAATTGAGCAGCCCTCGGTGCGAGCTACTCACAGGGTCTCGGCGAGCTACCGGTAGCTCGCGATCGACCGGTTGGAGACCCCGGCCCTACACCAATAGTTTCATGAGTCATCATTAGCTTAAGTTGCCTATAGTACGTAGGGCTCATTTAGGCCCTTTGTTGTTTTCTCATTAGGAGTTGAAACACATTTAGTTCTTAAGTTGACAATAGTAGGTAGGCCTCATTTAGCCTTAAGTTGTCCGAAGTAGGCCCCATTTAGGCCCCTTGCTGTTTTCATTCAACACATAAGTCCCTACATCACTAGATTTCACCAGTTATCATTAGAAGTTGAGGCACATTTAGTTTGAAGATGCTTTGGTTAGTTTCTGTTGTTATCAGATCCAATCTCAGATATGTTTCGGCATTCAAGTCAAGGGTGCTTTGATTTGTTTTTAGGTTTCTATTCCCTACAATTGAGTTTCAGGTGGAATTTCCTTGAGTTGTCATTGTTTTTAGGGAGTTTTTTAGGTTTTGATTTGTTGATAGATTGTGTTGATGTTTGTTTATCTGGATGTTATTGTTTATAAGATGTTCGCAAGATAAGGATCTAAGGGTGGATGGCAGAGTTTTGGGCTCTATTTAGCAGTGACATAGATCATTAATCTTGCTCACATCTAGGATAGGTATTCTTAGCCTATGTTGGATAGATTATGTTGATGTTTGTTTAGATGGTTGTTGTTGTTTACTGATGCTCGCAAGATAAGGATCTAAGGGTGGAATGTTATGGCAGAGTTTTTGGCTTTATTTAGCAGTGATATAGATCATTAATCTTGCTCGCATCTAGTATAGGTATTCTTAGCCTGTGTTGGCCCTTTTAAGCCCTTTTTTCCAGACCTATAAGAGGATAGCTGCTTAATATGCCTTTATTCTTGACTTTAACCTGTCTATTGCCTATTGGCTTTGACATATTAGACACATTGGTATGGTTTATGTGGGTATTCTGACAGAGCTAAGGAGCATTTCACCCCTTTCAGGCCTACAGGCCTAGAGCTAGAGGGACTCCATCTTGATGAAGCTGAGAGGCTTTTTAGGGTAAAGGCAATGTTTATAGTTAATGCTGTTGTGTGCTAGAGGGAAATCCAGTTAGGACTGCTTCTTATCCGAGAAATGTGTTTTTCTCTTGGGCCCAGACGTAACAAGCAGATGGCCACTGCGGTTGCGTGGAAGCCTGGGAGCGGGCACAGGAATTCGGTAGGAGACAGCCCTCCGGTGGAAATTTCCATGAGGGGAGAGGAATCCATATTAGTGAGCTACAGGAGAGGAGGAGTGGTCAGTTCAGTTTGGAGTGCAGCTCAGCATGGTGTGCAGTTCAGCGTAGTGCTCAGAACAGCTTGGAGCACAGAACAGCTGGGAGCTCAGAACAGCTTGGAGCTCAGAACAGCTTGCAGAGAGAGAGAGAATGTCTGCTGGAGCTGCAGAATAGAGTGCAGTTCTTGAATGGAGAAAGAAGGCAGACGATTGCTGAAGATGAGGAGAGAGAAAGCAGTGCAGAGAGCATCAAAGAAGGCTGTCAGCTGGAGCAACTGAACCAGAGGCGTGGTGATGTGGTGAAGGAGGGAGAGACAGAGAGAGCCCTAATCCCACCAGAGGCAGAGAGAGAGCCCTAATCCCACCAGAGGCAGAGAGAGAAATCTTCCTTCTAATAGGTGAGGTAGTCTGAATTAGTTACACTTACACTTTATGTCTAATCTTTTCCCTTTCAGCGGAGTGTTCCTGTTATGTTTAATCCTTCTCTTTCAGCGGTGTGTTCTACCTATAGTCTTTGTCAGTTCTGTGTAAATGTTTATATTGTACTAATAATAAATGACCCCATTAATTAGTGAATTAGTGTGCATGAGTTCTTTTATGATAAAGTTATCCTGGCTTCAAGCCAGTTGCTGTTGAGCCACTGATGGATCAAAAGGGAGTAGGAGCGCTTAAATCAAGAAATAACTCAATCACATAGTGTGTATATCTTTATCCCCATACAGTGAGGGTAACCTTTCCTGGTAGGTATTACTGTTTGAACAGATGCTACCGCTGATCAGGTAAGTAATAGTGAGGGAGAGAGGAGACTTGCAACCGAGGGACTAAGTTAGTACACCATCCCATAATATTATTGTAGTAGCAGACCCTTAGTGAAGAGACTTCCCAATATATATATATATGTATAGGTGTTCATAGGAATGTGGTCGTCGTTGATATGCGGCGTTAATGAGAGCACTGAGTAGGAGATCAGTGTGGATACCCACTAGATTGTGGCTTGAGTAAATGAGAACACTAGGAAGTCGAACTAGTGTGTAGTTTTGCAGGATTGCAAACAATTTGGAGAAGAGAGCATTGGGTTCTGCAGGCCCGTGTGTAGACGCACCGGATTGTGTGTCATATCTGCCCTAGGGTAGAACGGTCTGGGTCAGGGTGGCCGCGAGACCAACTGATGTGAATAAGTGTGGTGTAGGGTATGGATATCCCTAGTAATCAGTGAGTATTCTTAGTATCCCTATAGATTTAGTGGTGTTTTTAATAATATGAGCTTGTATATTGCGAGTTCCCCATCCTCAGGTAGGTACCAGGTGCCTGGATAGTTAGTCCTGAGGAGGGAAGGTGAGTACGTTCTGGCTGGGTTGGAGGGGCCCCTAGGGGCTGATCCCACCTACTCAGAAAATCCAGCCATTACAGGGTGCCACATGGCCCCGTTCCCCATTTTGAATGACTCAGGTAGGGGGACCAAAACACCCTTATTGTATATCGCCCAGGGGTAAGCTCCCTGGGGCATAAACCCAATGAATGTGGCCCAGCGCCATTTCTTTTCCAATCCTGTGGGAGATTGGGGCAACCTTTGCCCATCATTTGCTTTTGTGTTTGGCCTGGGGCCTGGGGGTTAGGGTATCCCTACCTACCCCCTTATATTACTTGACATTTGTTACTTCAGGACAGGGGACTAAGACCACGAGTACTGCAATGGCTGCCAGCAACAATCTTCTAATGTTCCCGGCATTTTACACAAACTGTAGAGCTAATTTAAATTTTTATCAATCTAAGAACCCTCGTATCGAGCTAAGTGGAAATAAACCCTTTTGCTTTGAAGAAATCTCACCCCACGGAGTGTGCTTCAACCTGTGTGATTCACAACAGCTGGAAATCTCTATGAAAGATCAAATCAACAAATACCTTAAAAGAGGATACCCCACCACTGTCCTTGATGAATCTATGAAAAGAATTAACACTATCCCAAGAGAAAAACTTTTCATACCTAAGTCTAACACAACAGAACAAAAAACAGTATGTGTTCTTAAATACTCTACTGAAGCCATGAAAATCAAAAAGATCATCAATTCCCACTGGAACCTAATAAAAATGGAACCAGACTTAAAGGATCTGTATAACGACAACATTACATTTGCGTTCCAAAGATCAAAAAACTTGAAAGAAATTCTAACCACCACATCTAACAAAACGGAAAAATCAAAATTCAAAGGAATGTGCAAATGCTTTAATTGCACCCACTGTAACAACGTCATAGTGGGCAACAAATTAAGACACCCAACTCAAGGCTATGAAATTGATTTAAAACACACCAGTACTTGTGACACAACCAATACCATCTATGCTATCAAATGCCCATGTGGCAAGATATATGTAGCCCAAACGGAAAGGAAAATCAAAATACGGATACCAGAACACAAATCTAACATCCGACTCCACAATCAGAAATCTACTGTAGCTAATCACTGGCATGAAGCAAACCACCAAATCTCCCAACTTAGATTTACGGTATTGGAGACCATACCACAACGCAGCGATATGGACCCCACAAAACAAAGACTAAGAGCCGAATTCTTTTGGATCAAAAAATTGAACAGTCTTCAGCCATCCGGAATGAATGACCGGATTGAATATTCATGTTTCTTATAAATGGCATCCTTAAGGACTGTTCTAAACCCCCCTCCCTGAAACTATCGACATTAAATGATCTACATGATGGATGACCATCTTGGCATTTATAATTGTGTTTAAACTTGTATTACTGTTGATGTTTATCATTAATTATATTATCACTCTCCATGATCTTAATGGAGTGTATAGTCATTAGTGATGTTTATTATCCACACTATCATGTTCACTTACATTCCATATCCGTTTTTCTATATTCATCTATTCGTCCTCTTTTCACCTCTCATCCCTCACCCCACGCTCAGTCCTTTCTTTATTTTCATTGCCCCTCCGGTAACCTCACACCGGGCCATTTTCACACTATATGTCTTTTAATATGCTACTACTGCACGACAGTTTATTACAGCACCGCTAACTTTCCAGATATATATTTGGATTTTTTTTCTCCATGATGCTGACTCTCAGTACGTGATTTTCTCGAGAAGTCTTTCTTCGACTTCCATAGCTAACTTACTCACGTGATCGGAACTTCGTGAGCTCTTTAAAACATGACCGCGAGTAACTCCTCTATCCCGCCCGGTATCGAGCAAACCTACCGCATCATCTGCCCAACACGAAGAGTGATCACCGCGATTCCCCTAACTCACGTAAGTGCTACTCGACCCTTCACGGACGACTACGGCTCTTCGTGAGCCTTCTCTCGATATTTTCACTCTGTACTTCACTCACCCCTATTTTCGTTAAAGTCTTGCTACTCCGCTGCACCCATTGCTTCACTAGTACAATTTTAGGAATGTCACAGAAAGTTGTACTTTATGGTGTACCAGTAGTTTTAGTTCATTTACATGTTTGTGTGTATATGCATGAATTTTGACTTCATATTAGGACGAAGGCTAAGGTCCTGTATTTGTTTCTCCACAGGCCCCTGACGAAGGGTCACTTGATCTGACCCGAAATGCATTGGGCAGAGTTAGAATGGATGTACACTTGATGACTCAAAGATATTGAATGTTAAATGCTTCACAAATGAATTAAGAAAAAATCTTTAATCAATAAAAGACTAAAAATGGAAAAGAAAACAATGGAGTCATGAACTTTTGTTAATAAACTGTTGAAACAAGAGAAGAAACAATTTAAAGTTTCAAGTTAAATCTTAGCGCACAGTTAGTGAAAGTTGGTCAACTTCCACATAATCCGTCAACCTGTGAGATGCACATGAGCACTTTGTTAGATAAAGAATAGGGTAGTGAAGGAGGATAGAAATACTCTTTAAAAATACCTGCCTGGTAGCCTTAAAGTTTTAATCTGACCGCCACCAAGTATGATTAAAAACGGGAAAAGTTAGGAAGTTCCTTCTTCTTCTTAGGGACTAAACTAAGTGCTCCCATGCATCTCACAGGTTGTGGAATGCTCAGTTAATGGAATGGGAAGAAACTCTAAGAAGAAGTATTCCACCAAGGGGTATTATTTTCTTCTCAGTTCAATGGTAAGGTTCTTAGATTGATCCAATTGAGTTGGGCTCTATAGTTTTTTGTTTAACGTTATGTGTCAGAGGAGCGTTAGCCCATGCTCTACAGTACCTATTCATTACCCTTAATATGTTTATGGGAGTCATGTTGCTGGCAGCCAATCAGAGCACTTGTTCCCGTGGGTGTGAGATGGACCAAGGGAAAAAAGCTCCCTTGTCCAAACAGAACGCTCTATGTATAAATTGGCACTCTTACAAGAGATTCTCGTGCCTCTCGCTGACCCAACTGTACAGATATACAATTATATTTTAACCTTAATTTCTCAAAAACTACTGAACAGATTTACACCAAATCAAAGCACACTATGTAGATATAGATGCAGCTTCCTGCCAAATTTGGTGTAATTCCGTTCAGTAGTTTTTGTGGTAGCCCGTCTTAAAGAGGTGTATGGAAAATGCATGGGGAGATTGAGTTTTGGGACCCCCCATTTCATCGGCACAAACTAGTCAGAAAGGACACCTTTTTGGGAAGATTTGGGGAAATTTGCCAAACTGTGCATCGCCACTAGGCCACAAGGTAATACAAAATATACATTTATATGGGGCCCAGTAGCGTCCCTGCCTGCACTAGAGCAGACATGGAAACATATGTCTGCTACCACTTGGCGGGAACATTTTTAAATCTCTCGCCAGCCAAAACAAATATGCCTTCCTTGTCTGCAGCAGTTGGTGAGATTCAAAAATGCTCTATCTATCTATAGATCTATCTATCTATCTATCTATCTATCTATCTATCTATCTATCTATCTATCTATCTATCTATCTATCTATCTATCTATCTATCTGTCTGTCTGTCTGTCTGTCTGTCTGTCTGTCTGTCTGTCTGTCTGTCTGTCTGCCTGCCTGTCTGCCTGCCTGTCTGTCTGTCTGTCTGTCTGTTTGTCTATCTATCTATCTATCTCTCTCTCTCTATCTATCTATCTATCTATCGATCTATCTATCTATCTATCGATCTATCTATCTATCTATCGATCTATCTATCTATCTATCTATCTATCTATCGATCTATCTATCTATCTATCTATCTATCGATCTATCTATCTATCTATCTATCTATCTATCTATCTATCTATCTATCTATCTATAGATAGATAGGTAGATAGATCGATAGATAGATCGATAGATAGATAGATAGATAGATAGACAGACAGACAGACAGATAGAATGATAGATAGATAGATAGATAGATAGATAGATAGATAGATAGATAGATAGATAGATAGATAGATAGATAGATAGATAGATAGATAGATAGATAGATAGATAGATAGATAGATAGATAGATAGATAGATAGATAGACAGATAGATAGATAGATAGATAGATTGATATACAGGGACATGTGTACAAGAAAATGCCGGAGTGCGGTGTTACGCTAAATTTGGCAATGCCACGCTCCAACATTTTTAAAATGTAGGGAGGACCAGATGTACAAAAATAAGGGGCACCCCTGTGTTTCCTCTGGCACTGGCGGTAAAAAAACTGCCTAGCGCTAGCCTAGGCACCCTGCCACCATGTCTCAAGTGTGCTTGCACTGCAGGGGCGATTGAGTATGTGAAGGAATTGACACATTCCTGCACATCAACAATCAATAATGTCGAATTGCTCCTTCTATGTGTGCTTCAGAATGCAGCACACATAGAAAGAGCAAAACAAAGAGGAGAAATCAATATTTTCTCCTCGTATCACTATTCTAAGACCAGGCGTTCCTAAAAAGCAATATGTGTGTGATGGAATGCCCACAGCAACACCCATCGAATGCCTATTTCGCGCAGAGGACTGTGGTGGAAAAGGGAATATTTACACAGTGGGGCTAAGCCACTCGAGGTGGCGTACCTCCACCTTGTAAATATGGAGAATGACGCTATCCCACCGGAGCATCCGAAAATATTGACTCTCTGGTGGTGATTGGGGCTTGTAAATATGGTCCTTAGTTTGCTGCTCCTGTCTTTCAATTGACTAACTGGCTGTTAGTCAGTGCAGCTCTCCAGCGGACTTCAGCATGTTTTACAAAGGTCACAGAGGTAATTGATTCTTTTCATTTCTGTTAGCATCTGATATAGGTCTCTGCCTACATTCTTATTATACCAAACCAAGTCATCAATCTCACTGGAAAGGGCAATCTATCCTTTGCCTCTTTGGGCCGATACCAATTCGGGTGTTGAATTCCAATTCCTTAGGTAACTTCAGTTACCACGCACATCTGAATTCAGAGTGCTGCAGTCTGTAGAGCATTTCATAATATTTTTCCGCAGTCATCCCTATCATCATATAAGGATTAAAAAGTGTGCAGTAAATAACAATACATGCATATGCAATTACCCATTTTCTTATAGAAAATTCAGAACAGGAGGGCTCTACTGCACGCTGTAAATGACCTACCCTCGTTGGCAGATTGGCAGGCCGCCCATCTCCATCTCAGCTCAGAATCGGGCCTTATTCTTTAATTCTGCACTGTCTACAATGTTCATACAAAAATACTTGTTGTTGAAATGTTTCAAACTGTTTATATTGGTCACCTGTCTTTAAGTCATAATGGCCATTCATTTGTACGTTAGAATTAGTGATCTATTGAGATAACTTGATTTAAAGATTTAGGGCCTCATTTATGAGTTTTTGCAGTAGGGCAGCACCACATGCCTTTCTGCTACGCTGCCTTACAGCAAAAGAAAAGGGCAGGAATGCACTGTATCTATCAGATACGGCGCATTCCTGTCCTTTTACTCTGCGCTGGTGCACAATGGGCTGTTGTGCGTCAATGAAGGCACCTTTGCACCATGGTTCAAATGTGCCTGAGTTGCGGGGATGATTACTTTTGTGCACAAGGGGAAACCTTTGTGCACAAAAACAATCACAAGAGGCTTTTTCCTCTTTATGGAAAAATCTGCAGCACATATAGGAAAAGGAAAACCGAGGAGAAATAAAAATATTTCTCCTAGTTGTGCCTATCTTACGCCTCCCCTGGGGATGCATACATTTTCGGCGCTGCCTCAGATTTACAATTTCTCGTAAATCTGGGGCAATGCCAAAAATCCATGGATGTTGCTGTGAATGCCCCCAGCAACACCCATTGCACGCCCCTTTAACGCAGAAAACTGTGTTAAAGGGAATGATGGAGCAAGGTTGCACACGTAAAGTGATTTGCTTGTATTCAACCCTCTCGAAAATAATAATAATGTACTAGCTAACACGTTTTGTCATATTAATATTGCATTACACGACATATTAGGCATCTAGGGGAAGCTTGACAATGTGCTTTTACTAACTATAATCCGCTTGCATTAAAATGGCTGCTGCTTCGCGGGATTTTCTATTGCGCATGCATCTGTCATGCTCACGTGACATGCTTGGTGGGAAAACCTTTGCTTCTGCGCACTAGAACTAAGATGGCTGTTTTGTGTCCCAACATGCAAGAAGCTTGCATCACTGCTTTTGCTAAGCTGTTCGTTCTGCCTAATCTTTACCACACTAGTTAAAATAAAATAATGGGAATAGAGGAGAATGAAGTGGTATACATTGCATTCATTTATTCTTTTCTACTTTTACATGTTTCATGTTTTCGGCCTAAATACATCGCTGAACTCCATCTTTAGAGAAACTGCGCCGGTGCGACAGAAGCCCTGAGTCACTGAAGCTGTGGCATTGAACTCATGCCAATCAGACATGGATGGCAAAAACTATGGGAAGAGTGAACTCCTCACCCTACCAGAGAAAGCTGAATTTAATAAAATGTTTTTAATGTTTTATTGTTACATTTCACTACCGGGCGGAATAAAAGTACATGAGAAGATAAAGTTATGGGAGGGAACAATTTGAATACATGATTGACAAGTTACCTCATAATAATATGGTGTGATGACTACTCCTCGTCTTTTGTCAAATAAAATTGTGGGATTCACACATTTGCAACATTTGGGGGTGGTACACTGACCTGGAAAATAGTATAACTAGGGTAGGCTTAGTTAGTTAGATTATCCGACTTGTCCGAATAGCTGATACGTCACTGACCCAATGCACTCAATAGGTGATCGAGAGCAGAGTTGCTGGCGGAGCACTCTGTCAGAAGATTCGATGACCCAATCGGGGTTCTAGAGAGGAGTTCGATGACCCAATCGGGGTTCGGCTGCTAGCTGCAGAGAGGGTTTATAATGCTGGTATTTTGAACTTTAGCTGTGGTGCCGGTTATGCCTGAGGTGGTTCTGTCCTGATCCAATTTGGTCCGTAAACTGTCCTGATTCTGGTCTGCACCTGTTCTTTTCTGCTGGCACCTCTACTTTGGGATTCCTTTTTCTTTGACTCAGCCTGTGGCCAGGGTTGGTCACCACACCATTCTAGGTAACTATAAAGTGTGGGTTTGTCATTGTACTGTTTTCCCTTTTTCTTTACCCACCCTTTGTCTAAATGTTTAATGATATTTTCTCTCCAATTATTTGCATATGTTTATATTTTAATACTTCATTATCCTGAATAGAATAAGAAAATATACAATTCATGTTTTTTCAAAAACTTTCCAAATCATTTTCTTTGATAAAAGAACTTAAACCTTTCCAGAGTTTATGGTTATTTATGAAATGCTGAATGTTATTGTTGCTACCTATTTTCTTGCTAACTCTCTTGATCCTCTAGGACTATAGGTATCGGTGACTTGGATTGGTAAGACAAATGGTATAGATCCAAATGGTAGAAAACCCAATTGATTGAGTGTAGGTTTACCTGCTTAATGTATACATAGATATATGGGCCCAGGTGAGTATGTTGAGCAAGTGAGCGCACGCTCTATCAGTTATTTTGGTAGCAGAGGATGGTTAGGGATTAGTTTAGATATTTAGTTAGTTATGTATTGATTATTTATCGATTATTGATTATCAATTGTATTTATTTTATGCATTAACCAAAACTGTTTGTACCTGTTTTATGTTTTGTCTGGAAATGCTGTGGACAGAATAACAGGTGGTGAATGGAAGTCACTCTGTAGTGAGGTCACTTGTCCGAGGAAGTAATTGCATGGTTAGGTAAAACCGGAAGCACTGTTTTAGGGATTTTTTCTGTATAAATGTGTGAATAATTGATAGCAAAGAGTTCGCTAGTAAAACTTTGGTGTGATATCGACTAGAAAGGGTCACAATGGAGGAGCAGCAGGTTCTTCTGAGCTTGATTGACAGCATAGTGGTTCGCTGGTGAAACTTTGGCCTTACATAACCTAGAAAGGGTAAGCCAGAGGGAATAACAGGTTCTCTGATGCTTGCGTAAAAGGTACACAGAAGGGATCTACTTGGAGTGTATGAAGAGTAAACGGAAGGAAGTTACTCGCAGTGAATAAAAATCAGTCTTTTCTTTGAATTAGTTACTCAGACACATTGGTGTATGTTTTTACGTTGTTAATTAATGAAAATGAACATTTAAAAGAGAATAGAATTAACTGTCATATTACCTTGCAAAGGCGGGAGTCAGTTGCGGAGCTGCGCTGACGTCACTCAGAGTCACGCTGGTATTGGTTGAGACAGTGGGTGTGTAGCTGAGGTAATATTGTAAAGGAGGGATGAGTACAGGAACGTGAGAACTCGTATAACGAGAAAAGCTGCGCAACAATTGGTTGAATTATTTGAATTCTAATTGTTGATTGGTCATTGAAAATAAGAAACGCCTTGGTATTGTGAGATTTTAAGTAAATAAACTGAGTGTCATCACAAAATAAAGCGGCATAAAATATATGTGGCATTTAGATCCAGGATTCATAGAATATAGAACAGATAGAAAATATCTAGGTTTTGCTAAAGAACAGCCGATTAGAGGGAGACCTTATATCATGTACGGAGATAAAAGAAAAATGTCGTTTGTTCAGAAAGTTAAAAAAATCATTCAAAAAAGACAAGCCGATAAAAACCAGAGAAGGGATTATTATTCCACCACTGAGCACGCTCGCATGATACATGATGGTTGAAAGAGGCTATCACACTTGCATATGGTTAGAAAACTGGATAGAATATGCAAAAGATGATGGAATTTTGGCATTTCCAGAAGATGGTACCTTTAATGGCAGTGTTTTGTACAATTTAAGAGCACGCTTGAATGAATTAGATCAAAGACCTAGATTAACCCAATACGAGGCATTAGAGGAATGGGAAACAGAGGCTTATGAGCAAGACAGATCTAGAAGTGACAAAAGTATAAATACATTGTATCCTAAATTTCCTAAACAGACAAGAGATAAGCAGATGAAACAATGGAGACAGTCTATGTTAGTGGAAGGATTATATCCTGTCCGAGCTTTAGAAGAACAAACAGGGAGTAAAAGTACAGAGAAAACTAAACATCTAATGACAAATGCTGATCCGGAAGATGATTACTTGGAGGATTTGTTAATGAAATTCCGCCACCTTATAATGAGGAGCAAAATCAAGCAAATCCTAGTGCTCCGTTCTTAAAACTACCTTTAGTTCCGCAGTGTGTTACATGAGGCATCATTAGAAAAGTGTTACAGGAAAAGGAACGAGAACCTATAATTAAGCAAAGGAATGAGTTAATTCAGAAAATTACACAGTTAAATATAAGTCCTGAAGCCTTGACGATTCCAGTGACTATAGGTCCTGTTGTTTCTTTATATGGAGATAAACAAACTAGTCCTAGACCTCCTGTTTTAGCCACACCTATAGTGCACCTAAGGAAAGAAACATTAATAATGGTTGATCAAGCAAGTGAATGTGAGTCAGAAATTTCTTTGATGGATTTACCTATAAGAGAACCAGTGAGTAGCTTAGCTAGGAAAACTATGCCTGTTAATTCCAGAGAGGTGCAAATAGAAACTTCTTCAGGTATGAGAAGTGCTACTGTAGTTACCCCAGATGAAATTGAAAGATGGTCTCGAGAAATAGAAAAACCAAAGTCACAGTCAAAGACATTGGATATTTTTAAATTAAGAGTTGAATTGGAAGAAATGATTGCTGGAAATGTGGGGTTAGATCGGTTAAATGCATTTAATCAAGATGAATTGTTGTTTATATGTCGAAGTATCACCCGAAATGCAAAAACATTTCATGAAAGGTTAACGAGTTTGGCAAATGAAATGGGAACTGACATTGGTAAATCAAAAGTGTTACAGAAACCATATTGAGCTGAATTTTCTGACAAAGATTTAGAAAACATGAATGTGTCAGGTCGTAAATAACAAATTAAGGAATTGTTATCATTGTTGCAGAAATGGGGTAATTTAGATAGATGGAAAGCTAGATGGTTAAAGAAAAAGGAAGAATCTCAAGGAAAAAGCACTGCATCAGAATACATGTTGAAAGAAACAGAAAAAGTGGAAAGGTTGTGTCCAATGAGAGAAGTACCAGGTGGAGGTTATGTCCATGTCTCATGGTCCCGACAAGATACTTTGTCATTTACAAATGACTTCCCAAAACTCAGAGAGAAACCTGTAGAATGGTACAGGGAGGTCGAAAGATTTGTAAAAGTCTCAAAAGTATTGTTAAAAGATCTAGGTGGGTTTTTCGACATTGTTGTTCCTGTTGATTTATGGACAGAATGCAAAATTGCAGTAAACTGGGCAAGTGATGAGTATCCTAGAGACCCAAAAATCAGATGAGGTGATGAGAAAGTATAGTCAGGTAATACTGTATTTAAAAGGAAAAGTTCCTCTAAAAGAGACAGACTGGGCTAGAATAGATAGAACTACCCAGAATAAAGCGGAATCTGTGCATGCATATTATGAAGGACTTTTACAAGTTTTTAAACAGTATAGTGGTTTAGAGAATATTGACACCAAAGAAATGACGCATTTTATCTATCGGTTTGTGTCTGGACTAAAACCAGAAATTTCGCAATGGATTAAAGATCATAAAATCTGTTGGCAGGTCAAACCTGTAGATGAAATACTGAAATATGCAAAATATTGTGAAGATAAATTGGACAATAAACGTAAGAATTTAGAAGAAAAAGTAATGAAGGACCAGGTAAAATTAGCAGAGCAACAAGAACTTCAAATGAAGAATATTCAGACCCAAGGAGATGGAAATGGTAATAAACCTAGGGGAAAGTTGAACCGAGATGAAGCCAAAAAGAAATGTCCTTGTCATGGGTGCGGCAAGTTGAGGCATTGGAAGAACGACTGTAAGGCTGTATTAAATAATAGCTTGCAAAATAATAATTTAAAATCACAGACGCAGAATGAGGTATCGAAAAAGCAGTAACAATAGGTAAAACAAAATCAGTTACCATTGGCTCCTATGCCAAATCCAGGGAGTCAGCACACATACAGTGTAGATACCACAAATTCGGAAGGAAGTGGTAGAAGGGACACAGTGACACCACAATTTCTTTTTAGTGATTCATACTTTGATGAAGACAGTTTCTGACGGTGCCTGAGGGGGGAGGACGAGGAGTGCATACTTGGCGCATCCTTACAGGTAGATGATTCAGGTCCATACATTGAAGATAAGGTTGAAGGAAATGATGTTACCTTTCTGTTGGATACTGGCGCTACATGATCTACTGTGAGAAAAGCAGACGTTCCAAACCTACCCCTCTCGGGAGAAGCGATCCAAGTAGTGGGCGTTTCTAATAAACAAATCAGTACCCCAGTTACAGAACCAATGGAAGTCAAAATAGGCAATTTTAAAGAAATGCACAAATTTGTTGTATGTGATTCCAGTCCAGTAAACCTGTTAGGTAGGGATTTGCTGTGCAAAATGAACTGTACTATCTTTTGTACACCAAATGGTGTTGAAATTCAAACCCCAGATGAAGATGGAATATATAAAATTATGTTAGCAAAACAAGAAACTGAGAAACAAAAGTTTACCATTAAAGATTTGCCAAAAGAATTACAACATACGGTAGATCCTAAAGTGTGGGATTTTACAGGAAAAGATGTAGGATTAATGGCAAATGTTGACCCAGTAAAAGTGACAGTAAAAGAAGGTGCAGTTTACCCAAATGTTCGACAGTACAAAATTAGTGCAGAAATAAAGGCAGGAGTTGCACTAGAAATAAAACGTTTAGTTGAAGCAGGAATTTTCCAGGAGATAATGAGCAGTCCATGTAATTCACCCATAATTGGCAATAAGCAACCGTTTGGCAGTACAGGGTCGTACAAGACCTTCGCAAAATTTATAAAATTGTTGTCCCATGTTGTCCAGTGGTGCAAAACCCTGCTGTGATTCTGTATCAAACACCGTGGGCAGCAGGCTGGTTCACTGTAATAGACCTATGCCATGCATTTTTCTCCATACCATTACATCCAGATAGCAAGTTTTTTTTTGTTCAGATTCGACGACCATATCTACGTTTGGAATCGCGTCCCTCAGGGGTACACGGAAAGTCCATCGATTTTTAATCAGATTTTGACAAAGTGCCTTGAATCTCTGCTATTGCCCGAACAATCAGTCCTGGTGCAATTTATAGATGACCTGCTGGTGGCATCTAAGAATCGAAAAGACTGTGTTACTGAAACAATTGCTTTACTGAATCATTTAGGTAATGGAGGACACAAAGTATCACCTGAGAAATTGCAGTATTATACTACATCAGTTTAATATCTGGGACACCAGATAGAGAGAGGTGTCAGAATGGTTACTTCTGAAAGGATCAGAATATTTCAAAACATGAGTCTACCTCAAACGCAGAAAGAAATCAGAATGTTTCTTTGAGTTGTAGGTTACTGCAGGCAATGGATTGTGGGATTTGCAGTCCTAGCAAAACCATTGATACAAAAGACAAAGAAAAGAGCAAAAGACCCAGTAGAATGGGATGATGAAAGCATGTCATCTTTCCTAAAGTTACGAGACTGTCTGTGTTCAGCTCCAGCATTAGGGATGCCTGACTATTCAAAAGATTTTGCATTGTTTTCTGATACACGAGACAATTGTGCACTTTCAGTTCTAACTCAGACCCATGGTCTAATGAGACGTCCTGTTGCATATTTTTCTTCTACACTGGATCCAGTGGCAGCAGCATTGCCAGGATGTCTGAAAGCAGTAGCAGCAACTTGCATGAGTCTTGAGCAAAATGAATCCATTATTATGGGACATCCAGTAATTGTATATGTCCCACATGCAGTTGTGATTTTGTGAACCAGGACTACAACTCAGTACCTAACACCTAGTTGGCTGACTAAGTATGAACGAATTTTGGTAGGTGCAGAAAATGTGACAATTGCTAGATTTAATATTCTGAACCCAGCAACATTGTTGCCTGAATCGCACTTTGCAGAAGTTACAAATGAGGTTGAACACAATTGCATTGATCTTACAGAATACTGTACTAAACCACGCCCTGACATAAGAGAAGAGCCACTAATAAATTCAGAACATGAGATATTTGTAGATGGTTGATGTATGCGACATGAGGAAGGAGGTTTGAGTGCTGCTTATGCGGTTTGTATTCTATGGGGTCCAGTTGAAGCATCATATTTACCTGGAGTAAAATCTGCACAAGTAGCTGAACTAATTGCATTGATAAAGGCTTGTAAATTTGGGAAAAATCTGTAAGTAACTATTTATACTGATAGCCAATATGGCTATGGAGTTGTGTATGATTTTGGCCAACTCTGGATGCAAAGGGAGTTTCTGACTTCATCAGGCGCTCCTATTAAAAATGGGAATTTTGTGAAAGATTTGCTAAAAGAAATCCAATTACCAGAAACTGTAGCTGTGGTCAAGTGTGCTGCTCACCAATCTGGCAATGACAGAGTGACAGCAGGGAACCGATATGTTGACCAATTAGCTCAATATTGTGCCAAAAATAAAATGGCAATAAACAAAAAAATCGAACCCAAAGGAAACAGCTGCCAACTTATGTTGCTTGAGAATGTGAAAACGTGGGAAGAAATGAGAGATTTGCAAAATGCTGCAGAACAGGAAGAAAAGGAAGGGTGGGCAAAAATAGGTTGTCAGAGAAGGGCTGGAGATGGTGTCATTGTTTACCTTGATGGAAGGCCTGTGTTGCCAAACTGTATGCTTGCTCCTATGGCTAGGATGTGCCATGGTGATTCTCATCTACGACGAGATGCCATGATAAGATTATTCAGACAAACTTGGTTCAATACAAAGTTCAGGAATGTTGCAGAGAGTCTTTGCCATAGGTGTTTGGTCTGTCAACAAATGAATCCTGGGAAAATAACTGTAGTGTTGCCAGGAAAGATTGGAAAGGCAGATTGATTTTATTCAGTTACCCCCTTGCAGAGGAATGAAGTACATTCTTGTCATTGTCTGCCTATTTTCAAAATGGGTGGAATCTAACCCTACACGTAGGAATGATAGTATCACAGTAGCAAAATTGCTACACAGAGAGCTCATACCACGTTTCGGTTTTCCAGTAACAATTGAATCAGACCGAGGAAGACATTTTATTAATGAAATAATTGGTCTAATCTGTGAAGCATTTAAAATTGAGCAAAAGCTGCACTGTGCATACCACCCAGAGGCCTCTGGAGTGGTAGAACAACTGAATGGCACAATCAAGTCAAGATTGGGAAAAATATATGAATTAACTCGGTTAGAATGGCCAGATGCTTTACCTCTTGTTCTGTTGGGACTCAGAAGTATTCCAGACAGAAATACAGGCTTGAATCCTCATGAAATCCTCATGGGAAGAGCAATGAGGCAGGCATAGGTGCCAGGACATAAGCTGCTAAATATATCTGATGACTTAGTACTAGAGTACTGCAAAGAACTGGCTGACCAGATTGGAGAAGACGCCGTCACCAGACAAACCACTCCAGCACATGATCTGATCCCAGGTGACTGGGTTGTGGTAAAGGAACATACACAAGAATCTTGCCTAGCTCCAAGGTGGGGAAAGCCAACACAAGTGATATTGGTCACCACTGCAGCAGTAAAGTGTGAAGGAATTCCGAATTGGTTCCATGCCAGTCACACAAAAAGAGTGGCTGGACCTGATGAAACTGAAGCTGAAGGTTGTGCAGTTGAGGAGTCTCAAGAAAGTGATTCCGAAGTAGTTGATGATGAACAACGGAGCACCAGCCAGGATGAATCGATTCCAGTGATTGACATTCCTGCAGATGTTGTGAGAAGTAGAAGCTAGACTTATTTAGATAGACAGAGTGATAGTGTCAGGAATAGAAGAACGTACTCAGATTACAGAAATCAAAAGCCAATAGTAATTCTGAGGAGGAACAGATAAGGAGAGATCAATATACTCAGACATTCCAGATACCTTTCACAGATCCAAATTCTGAGGAGGGACAGATAGGTAGAAGGGCGAAGGCTCAGGAAGAAGAAGAGCAAGAGATCAAGATACCTGAGCAGGACCAGATAGATGTAGAAAAAGTTGTTCAGGAAGAAGAAAACAAATCAAAGTCAATTGCAGCACACTCCTGAACAAGGCCAGATTAGCATCCAGGCAGAAGAAAAAGAAACAATACCTGGACCAAGTCAGATAGAGAGGGATACAGATGATGAAAATATACAAATTGTGCCACAACTGAACGAAAATAAAAGAACAATTGAAGAAAAACAAAGCACAGTGCCAGCTAAAAGACTCAGAAAGTGGAGAAGTGTGGCTCACTGGTTAGAGCAGGCAGACCCTGAAGCAGAGGTCAGACCCGGGACCAGGGTTCAATTCCCGACGCGGCAGGGTCTTGAGCTCAAATGTCCATGGACTCGATAATTCTCGCTTCGGTGCCTGACCTAATCATGGGTTCACACTCTGCAACTCTGGGCATTAAGCTTGCTTAATCTCCACAACGGCCCCCCCGCGGCGGAATGCCTGGCTTTCACCTTGGGGATGCCCTGTAGGGGCTATCTCACCGGGAAAAGCCAGGACGGGTTCCCAAGGCAAGCGCGGAGATACCCCTTCGGGGGTCGATTCAGGCGCTATATAAGAAACATAATAATAATAATAATAATAAGATAAGGGGCCTGGTTTTGTCAAATGAGTAGAATTTCGGCTTAAATCAATAAATGAAGAACCAGAGCAACTAAACAAAATACCAAGTCGAACTGGGCTTTCCACAGAACAACCAAGAAGGAATAGTCCATGATTGAAAAGACTGAATAATAAATTCAGAGGCCCTGAGTGGACCTATGTCATCCTTGAAGATTTAGAAAATCTAGAACTAAGTGATGAAAGTGATGATGAACTAAGTAATGACCCAACAGATGAAAAAGTGAGACCAACTTGAAAATTCTCACGAATTACATTTCTGAAAAAGGTCTCAAAGAGGGGCTAAGTCTCCTTAGTCAGAAAATGGCTGATCATACTGTTAATGGTAAACCGAAAAGAAACTGCTTAAAACATGCTGTAGAATATGCACATGTAGTGTAGTAATAGTACTTATAGAATGGTTAGGACTGACAGTAGCTATTCCTTATTTAATAGATAAAAGTAAAAAGAATGACACTAACATTCATAAGAAAGTAGATGTACCTGAAAAGTTAGATATACATGGAATATTAGATCATTTTAGTCAGCAAAGAGTAGAATTAGAAACATCAGATGAGGAAGGATTGCATTACGATGAAATTAGAAATAGAACATACTTGAATGTATTTGCAAATCTGTTAGTACATTATGTAGAGGCAATGGAAATAAGCGATTGCTATGTATGTATGAAGCTACCATTGTCTGTAGCGGGAAGCATCACTTACCATCATTTGCCCCTGACTTATGGTATTTCATGTAGTATTTTAGATAGTTTATTGTACAAGAAAGGACCCTTACAATATTATTATTCTAATTTAGACATGATTTTCTCAGAACTTCCTATTCATAGTAACTTGAATACTGTACATACTAACAGTAACATAGCTCGTTATATGGGTGAATATTTTCTAACAATAGATATAGTTGAAGCACACAAGAATAATTTAACATGCATTTTTTCATGAAGAAGAAAAGATATTTTTGAATTTAGTTGAGAAAAGGAGAGAGGATTTCCAGAGGAAAGCTACAGAACAGAAACGAAAGATTCCTAAATGGGCAGAAAATAAAGAATACACCTTGAATGGCAAAACTCATGCTGCTATGTTGCTGGACTTTGAAAAGAAAGGGAAACTCTGTCTCCACAGGGAGAGAACAAGTTATTATAACAATATATTCCTTGGTTCTAGTGAATGTGAACACAATTATAAAATAATTGGGGGTTGGGGTTTCAAAGATGGAACTGAGCCGGTGTTTCCTGGAATTTATTATATCTGTGGGAACAAAGCATATTACAAATTACCTGATCATTGGTATGGGAGTTGCTATTTTGGAATAGTATTCCCAAAGGTATATCAAGTCAATAAAATTACTGGAAGCAATGAAGACACTAATGGATTAATACGTGGTAAAACAGCTAGTTTTTCAGAAATTGTAGGTGATATTCAGTGGGAGTAGTTTTGAATACTCAAAGAATTTGCAAATTGTCAACAGTGGTGGATCGTTTATCGACTGATACTGCTGGAGGTTTCTTAATGATCAATACTGAAGTAGTTGCAGTAAGGTCAATGGTTTACAAAATCGATACATTGTTGGCAAAAGGGGGCGGAGTCTGCAGAATGTTGAAAGCGCAACACTGTTGCACTTACATACCTGACAAAAGTGTAGAACTGACGGGGTATGTAAGGAATATTACACATTTAGAAAGAGAACTCAAACCACTGGAGGTTGATAGTGCATGGAAAAGAGTAACAGATGATCTCTCCTCTATAGGTAGTTGGTTTTCTAACGCAGGGAAATGTTTTGTAAGTAAAATACTAATGCCAATGGTGGGAATAGACCTAATAATTTTAGGGATAATAACTTGTTGCAATTGTCGCAAGCATAAAAGAACATATAGAGTAAATAAGAGAGAAAAGAAAAGAAATATTAACAAAATCGAATTAGAAGAGCATAATGGACATTTGTACAAGAAAGTGAAAGATCTTCATTTGAGAAATGGAAAGATTTTTAACAGAAAGTTTGAAGAAATTGAGTTGGGTGAAATGTGAAAGTTGGCATCTGTTTCATTAATTGGTGATGATATAAAATATCATCAAAGAGGGGATTGATGGAGCAAGGTTGCACACGTAAAGCGACTTGCTTGTATTCAACCCTCTCGAAAATAATATTAATGTACTAACTAACATGTTTTGTCATATTAATATTGCGTTACACAACATATTAGGCATCTAGGGGAACCTTGACAATGCGCTTTTACTAACTATAATCCACTTGCATTAAAATGGCTGCTGCTACGCGGGATTTTCCATTGCACATGCGTCTGTCATGCTCACGTGACATGCTTGGTGGGAAAACTTTTGCTTCTGCGCACTAGAACTTAGATGGCTGTTTTGTGTCCTAACATACAAGAAGCTTGCATCTCTGCTTTTGCTAAACTGTTCGTTCTGCCTAATCTTTAACGCAATAGTTAAAATAAAATATTGGGAATAGAGTGGAAAGAAGTGGTATACAGTGCATTAATTTATTCAGTGTCTCTAAAACTGTTTCTTTTCTACTTTTACATGTTTCATGTTTTGGGCCTAAATACATCGCTGAACTCCATCTTTAGAGAAACTGCGCCTGTGCAACAGAAGCCCTGAGCCACTTAAGCTGTGGGATTGAATTCATGCCAATCAGACATGGATGGCAAGAACTATGGGAAGATTGAACTCCTCACCCTGCTAGAGGAAGCTGAATTGAATAAAATGTTTTTAATGTTTTATTGTTACATTTCACTACCGGGCGGAATAAAAGTACATGAGAAGATAAAGTTATGGGAGGGAACAATTTGGATACATGATTGAAAAGTTACCTCATAATAAAATGGTGTGATGACTACTCCTCGTCTTTTGTCCAATAAAATTGTGGGATTCACACATTTGCAACATTCGGGGTGGTACACTGACCTGGAAAATAGTATAACTAGGGTAGGCTTAGTTAGTTAGATTGTCCGACTTGTCCAAATAGCTGACCGGTCACTGACCCAAAGCCCTCAATAGGTGATCGAGAGCAGAGTTGCTGGCGGAGCACTCTTTCAGAAGATTTGATAACCCAATCGGGGTTCTGGAGAGGAGTTCGATGACCCAATTGGGGTTCAGCTGTTAGCTGCAGATAGGGTTTATAATGCTGGCGTTTTAAACTTTAGCTGTGGTGCCAGTCTTATCCTGAGGTGGTTCTGTCCTGATCCAATTTGGTCCGTAACCTGTCCTAATTCTGGTCTGCACCTGTTCTTTTCTGCTGGTTCCTGTCATTTGGGATTCCTTTTTCTTTGACTTAGCCTGTGGCCAGGGTTGGTCACCACACCATTCTAGGTAACTATAAAGTGTGGGTTTGTCATTGTACTGTTTTCCCTTTTTCTTTACCCACCCTTTGTCTAAATGCTTAATGATATTTTCTCTCCAATTATTTGCATATGTTTATATTTTAATACTTCATTATCCTAAATAGAATAAGAAAATATAGAATTCATGTTTTTTCACAAACTTTCCAAATAATTTTCTTTGCTAAAAGAGCTTAAACCTTTCCAGAGTTTGTGGTTATTTATAAAATGCTAAATGTTATTGTTGCTCCCTATTTTCTTGCTAACTCTCTTGATCCTTTAGGGCTATAGGTATCGGTGACTTGGATTGGCAAGACAAATGGTATAGACCTAAATGCTAGAAAACCCAATTGATTGAGTGTAGGTTTACCTGTTTAATGAATACATAGATATATGGGCCCAGGTGAGTATGTTGAGCAGGTGAGCTTGTGCTCCAACAGGAGCGATATTTACAAGGCAGTATTAAGACCAAAAAAGTGGCTTAGTGCTGCCTTGTAAATATGGAGCAGCAGTCTCCTGAACCATTAGAGCGTCACTAAAATTGACGCACCGGTGGCGCAAGGGGCTTATAAATAAGCCCCTTAAAGATTGAAACTTCCTGTATTGGTAATGGATAGGTTCCATGTTCATCATATCTTTCCAGATAGAAAACTTTACATTTTGTAAACAGCACATGTAATTCATCTTTTGTTTCCAGATGGAACACGGCCTGTTCCATTAAATCTTTTCTTTGTTTTATTTTCACGATTTCTTCTCGAAGTCTCCTAATTAGTATCTCAGTGCTTAAACTGTTAAAAAATTGCAGCAACCAAAGTGTTTTTAGCATCCTGCCACCATTCTTCTGGCTGTCCAAACTCCCCATCTGTCCATGCCTGCACAAAGTCTCTGTATTTCGGTGCTTCCCCTGAAACTCCCAAGCCAGGCATAGCAACGCCGACAAATATTCAAGGAACTTGTGATTGTTTCTTCAGTTTTAGCACATTTTGGGAAGCTGTTTCTCTTTTTTGACTTGCCGTACCGCCGGAAAATGGCGGTAAGGAAAAGACAACCCTGTCAGTGTGCATATGCGAAATGCCTTCAGATATGGTCCAAAGACTGTGGGGGATGAGCAGAAGCGAAGCCTACAAAGATGAATGCAAGAATTTTCAAATTCTACGGTTGCCTAGCCTTGATTCCACCTCATGCCTCTTTCTTCTGCCCCTCTGAACTACCCATGTCTTTGTGTAATTTTTGCGGTTCTTTTTCATCCAATTTAATCCTCCTTAGCAATTGTTTTCAGCATTCTTTCTCTTTCTCCCTTTTTTGCCCTTTTCTGACCTTCACTCACTTGTCAAAATAGGATGATGAAATAAGTCCCAGCCTCCAAAAATGAGTGCAGGTGCCCACCACCTATATCACCTGGCATAAAATAGGCACTGAAGCACCTACAAACTACTCTCTTAGTGGCACACTCCATTTGCAATGTGGTTAAGATATTGCCTTGTCTCTGAATAATTGTTCATTAACATGCCCTGTCTTTTCAGTTTAATCAAAAATATTTTGAATTTGTCTGTGCTTTTTAAAGATCTTTTATTAAGACATCAAACACAGATATACCCTCAGCATATATGACACTGTTAAAAATGTTATCACCGCCTCATGCATCCACCCCTTCACCCTTGCACACCCCATTGTTCCACATGGTGCCTCATCCTCAGTAGGGATCCCCCTCCACTTGATGAGTTCGTTGGTACATAAAATGCCCCTGTGAGCATTCCAACCGGCCCACATTTTCTCCCTTTTCTGGTGCATTCTCTACTCTCATAGACCACTCATTCTGCCAACATACACCAATCCAAATATGGAAACATCCTTTACAACGCAACTTTTACAAAGCACTACCATTACGATGCAACTTTTACAACGCAAGTCATTACAACAAATTGCGCTGGAGGGCGCTCTAGGATAGGGAATAGTTTAATTACTATCCAACACCTTCCCTACTATCCACGGGGACTGGAGTTGGAATAGTAAATTAAACTATTCACTATCCAGCGCCCCCCAACGCAAGTCGTTGTAAAAACTTGTGTTGTAAAAGTTGTGTCGTAATGGCATGCGTTGTACAAGCATGCGTTGTATTGACATACATCCATCCAAATAGCGTTTCCATGCATCTTTATCTGGTGACTGAGCGGACCCCCAGGCTTTAGCAGTGGGCCTCCAGGTCACAACTAAGCCCGTCGTCATCCAGATTCTAGTTGCCGTTATGGCCTCAGTCTCAGTCTAAAGATTCGAAATACATTGCTTGGCCTACAGATCAATGCTCGCACCCCCAAATGCCCTCAAGCAGTCAAGGACCACCACCTAGTACCTTTGAATGAGCAGGCAGTCCCAGAGGATATGAACGAAGGTGCTTGTCTGCCTGCATTCCTATGAGAGGGCACTGGGACATTCTTACCATCACTCAGTGCTCGGAGACACATTTGTAGTTGCTTGAGAGGTAAAAGGGCGTTAACATCAATTCAAAGTTTGGTTTACAGTGTGGTCTTTTCGACTACACAATGAGGGTCTCATTTATGAAGCCCTTGCGTCACTGGAACGTCACTTTTTGTGAACGTTCTGTGGTGCAGGAACCTGCTCCATATTTACAAGGCAGCACTAAAGCCACTTTCTTTGGCGTAATTACTGCCTCGTAAATGTGATACCCTTTAACGCAGTTTTTTGTATTAAAAGGCCGTGCAATGGGTGTTGCTGGGTAACATCCAGGGCATTTTGACACTGCCCCAGATTTCCGAGACATTGTAAATCTGAGGAAGTGCCAAACACCTACACTACCGTAAGGGAGGCACAAGGAGGAGAAATATCTTTATTGCTCCTCGTTTTTCATTTTTAATGTGTGCAGCATTCTGCAGCTCACATAAAAAGAGGAACAAGCCTATTGTGATTGTTTTTGTGCAGGAAGGTTTCCCTATCCCCACTACGATGCAAAGGTGCCTGCGTTGGTGCACAGCAGACCATTTTGCGCAGGCGCAGCGGAAAAGGACAGGAATGCTCCATATCTGATAGACACAATGCATTCCTGCCCTTTTCTTTTGCAATAGGGCATTAAGGCAGGAAGGCCTGCAGCCCTGTCCTACGGCAAAACCTTATAAATGAGGCCCTGAGGGTCTAAACCTATGAGTTAAATGGATTTATTACAAACTCAAAGCCAGACTGATATAAATGAGTTGCAGAAACATATTGTAGAAATACGGAATCACTTATGGAAATCCAAATCATCAAAGAAAGTTAAAGCCTCAATAATAAGAAGCATACAAGAAATTCAGTAGCAGCAATTCCAAAGATGAGGAGGAGAATCTGATGATTAGATTGCAGGTTTCAATCCTTCTGTCTATACTTAAGGATGTCTAAAGTCATCTAGTTAGTCCTATCCTATCCTAAGCTGGGGATTGGGTGAAATTATTGATCTGCCACTGAGTCCCACCCCAGAGGTGGCGCTACTGGGGTATGTGGTTAACTTTCCCCAAAAATGCGAACATTTGCAGCCCTAAGTCTGTTGCTAGCCAAAGAGAGATCGCAATCCATTGGGGCCACAGAACAGTCGCCACATTGCAGTGCTGGATGAGTAATTTAGCATCATGCAACACAAATAGCGAGATATATTCCACCGCCTTACTCTCCTCTTCTCGCCCCAGAGACATATGGGGTCCATTCAGGGGATACATTGAATTACATAGGCAACCCTCCACCGCACAGCTAGAGCAAGGCATAGTCCCGACTGGGGTGGGCTGAACTGACCATTACTCTCTAACGTAACTTACACAAGAGTAACACAAATATTTTATTGATGCGACTTTATCAGCATGGATTATACACCGTGTCTGCAACACACTGGGAGGGATTAATGCCGGGGAGACGGTGGGGATGATCTCCAACAGTGTGGCAATGACAAGGATTATGAGACTCTGATTTTTGCTATCAAGTGGGACTCTTTGACAACATTATGTGCAACATATTTGTACATCCTTGACTACATGGTATTCAATGTGTGAACTGTGACAGTGGACGCTTATGTTCAAATTGTTCATATGTGAAAATTCACAAATAAAGTTTTTTTTTTAAAAGCTGGGGATTGGGAAAACTCCAACTAAATCAAGGGAGCAGGAAAGGTGTCAGTATAGTGGAGACTTCAGTAAACAATCTCCAAATCAAGGAAATGTATAGCTTAAAAATACACACTGAGAAATATAGCAAGAGGTCTGTACCTTTTAGAGACCAAGGGGTATCTGCTGCAAAACTAACAATGTGAACATCAATTAACACACAAAATCTGTGTCGTTGTCACCTGTACAATTACATCTTTTCATGGTATAAATTAGCTACATCCGTCATTTCTCCCATCTTCCAGTTGGAACATCAGGGTCGTTTTTAGCCATTGGAGTCTGACTCCTACTTTATTAACGTGTCTTCTTCTTGACAAAAGTTTCCTCCTGTACCTCTCTATCTGTACAACATACAATATGCCTTTCACTAACGAGCAAAACTTTCACATTGGAGGATAAACATTAAGGCCTTTATTCAGGCTAACTTTAGCAAACCAAAATGTGCACTTGACATTTATATATATATATATTATTTTTTACAAAATCATGCAAGGAATTTACCATTGTATCTGCAAGATACGAGTGACTATTTGAGAAAGATAAGTAATGTTACATGGGACTCAAATTGCATTCGGATCACTTTGGACGTCACGTCACTTTATACAAGTATACAACATCAAGATGGAATCAAAGCCATTGAATATTATTTGAATGAGAGACTTATGTGCTTATACATGCACAACAAGATGTTGGTTAATATGATAGTAACATGCTTGGAAAATAACTTTTTCCTCTTCCAAAATCAGGTCTATCAGAAGACTAGGGGTGTGGCGATGGGGACTTGCTTTTCCCCTAGTTATGCTTGACTGGGGGTTGGTGTGAAATGATCCAGTCTTGGGGGATGAGATACCTAAAACCCCTGACCTAACATTTAGAAAAGCACGCTCCATGAGCAATATGTTGGTTAAAAGTAGTCCAGAGATCACAAAGGTAAAACCTGGTTGTCCTCCTGCAAGGGATTTGTGAAATCTTCCTCGTGCAAAGCATGTAGGTTTGTTAGAAGTAGAAGAAACAATTGCAATTGATGTACGGAATGCTGGACAATGCAATCATTCACCCCCAGTCACAAGGATCTGGGTTTAATCCATCATTCTTTTTCTCACCACACCACCCCAGTTTGGAGCCAGCCATATGCAAATCAATCTTGACACTATACCTTATGGGAACAGTCCAGCCCGAATTGCCAAGCCAGGTCCTCCCTGGACTGGAAACAAGCATCCTGAGACTGGTTTCAGGGCACCACCCTTCATCAGCCAGCCTAGCGTGAATCCAGTGGTGTTGTGAGCAAGGGACCCACGTCTAGGCATACCCTTCCGAAATTTGAAATGTTCCACGTGCAAAGCATGTAAGTTTGCTAGTAGTAGAACATTGTATGTTAGCCCATTTAAAACAGAAACAGTCCCTCCATCTAAACTGTTATCATGCAAGACGGAGTACGCAATATATGTGCTGGAGTGTCCCTGTGCCTGCGATATGTAGGCAGCACCAAGTTGCAGGTCCACAAGAGGATACTCCAGCACATTGGGGCTATCAACAATTGCGACCCATCGTACCCAGTTGCAAGACATTTCAAGGACACACATAGTAAAAATTGAGAGCATCTAAAATACTGTTTGATAGACACAATTCCGCCATTATGAAGGGGAGGCAACCGTGAGGCTCGCCTACGCCGACTGGAAACTAGGTATATCCTAGAGTTAGACACAAAGACACCATTTGGTCTAAATTCCAGCGAGGATTTTTATACCTGCCTTTAACCAACTTTTAGACTTTTCTTTTGCTCTATTGCACAAATTTAAGATACATTGCTCATTATTTGGAAATTGTTCATATTAAGGGTGGGCGTAGTTCGCGAAGTAGAGCTACGCAAAGCTACGCGAAGTGCACTTCGCGAACTTCAAGTAGCACTATGCGAGCTGCGAAGTAGCATGTTCGCACTGTGCAAGATGCGTTTTCAATGATTGCACAGTGCGGACAAGCATCCGGCACTGTGCAATTACTGAAAATGGCATTTTCTGCTGCTCGAGTAGATTTTTACTCGAGCGGCAGCTTTCTCAGCGCAAACTGGTAGTTTCTCATTGCGAGCGGTCGCGAGCATGCGCAACCACTTGCAATGAGAAACCTGACATCCCCGTGTTGAGAATCTCGCCGGGATGTCATTTTGCGTTCCTGCGGTCGCGAACATGACGTTGAGGACCGCGAACAAGCAAAAAACGACTGCTGCACTACGCTACGCTGCACTACGCGTGTTCACACTGTGCTACGTGCAGCTCGCGTAGTGCGAAGTTGCGCAAACTTCGCAAACTACGAGAGCATAGCATAGTGCTTCGCCCAGGGTTAGTTCATATGCTTCATTAATTTTTAGTCTTCTAATATTAGTACTTAGCACTTTATGAACTGTGGTTGGTTAAATTGGGTGGCACTTTTAGCACTTGCACTTTAATAAAACAATAGAAGAATTGAGTCTACGCCCACTTGGGGCCATACTGATTTGCATCAGTACTGAATACATATAAAAGAGAAAACAAGCATGCTGAGGCATAATATCAGTGTATTTTCCTTAATCTTCAATATTAGATTGAGTTTGGTAATGTTTATAGTTGATAAAATGTATTAACATGCTAGTAGTTATCTGTCTTTTAACAAATGTTATTAGATGCGATTTTAAAAAGCGCAAATAAGGTGTTTTTAGGCTAATGTTTTAGCTTACCTTTTTAACATATTGAAATGTTTTTAAGGATTTTGAAATTATTTATGCCAACATCATCGTATTTAATGTATTTATCGTTTTACTGGTGCTATTACTACTGGTACGATCGTGAAATAATTCTTCTATGTTTACTTACCATGTGATGAGTCACGAGTCACTGCACTAGCACTTTATAAACAAGAAGACACTCTGCATGCGCTTTGTGTGAACAAGACCTCTTTTAGGCGAAATGCTTTGTGCGGAGGTGTAGAGCATCTAATAAAATCCTTTGCCCAGAATTTAAGGTCCGCTTTCGTCTTTCTACAAGAATTGGATGATGTGTGGCGAAGTCCTAGGAGACATATATATAGCCATCTCTTTAGGGGATGCTAGCTCTTCCTCCCACTCACCATCCTCAAAAATCCCTACATCACACTCTGATTTCCTCTACAATTGTTGTATGACATCTGCTATCGTATTAATCTGTTTTTTGTTTGTCAGAGGTTATAGCCTTCTGAGGCATATACTCATGTAGAAGTCTATTCTCTAGCAGTGAGGGCTCCGGAGGGTCTGAACTCTTTAGGAGGATCGTCTGCAGAGAGTGTCTCACTTGTAAGTACCAGTAGACCTCGGAATGCATCAGTTGGTACTCCTGTCATAGTTCAGGCCAAGAGATAAGCCTCCTGCATTTCCAAAGCTCGCCCACCCTGGTGATCCCTATTAAGTTCCACTTATCAAAACTCGACTGGTCCAGCAGGGTCTTCAGGATATTAGCCTCCTACAAGGGTGTCACCTGCATGATAATGCCTTTCCACCCCAGAAATGAATTGGCTTTGTTCCAGAGCTGTATTACCATCTGTGTGGAGCCAGTGCGTTCTCTCTGCACTTTGCCACAATGCAGGACCAGTGGGGAGCCAGGCCACACCAGCATTGTCCTATCCATATGGAGCGCAGGTCCTGAAAGTGGGAGATAGGCCCAACCATTGATTGTGGCAAGTTCAATCTATCAATCAATCAGGGGTTTGTAAAGTGCACTACTCACCCGTTAGGGTCTCAAGGCACTAGGGAAGGGGCAGCTGTGGTACAGTCGAAGAGCCAGGTCTTGCGGTCCTTCCTGAAGGTGTGCAGGGTTGGGGAGCACCTGATGTTCATGGGGAGATCATTCCAGGTCTTGGCTGCGATGTAGGAGAAGGCTCTCCCACCTGTTCTGTTTCTGCGGATGCAGGGGACCTCTGACAGGGCGAGGTTAGTGGAGCGGAGGCTCCTCTTGGGTATGTGGAAGGATACTCTCTTGTTGAGGTATTTGGGTCCAATGTTGTTGAGGGATTTGTAGGCGTGGGTGAGGAGTTTGAAAGTGACCCTCTTCTCGACGGGGAGCCAGTGGAGTTCTCGTAGGTGTTGGGTCATGTGTTTGTGGGCCGCCCATTTCTTTTGGATGTCAGACATGGCAATTACCCCATCATACCACCCTCCTCAATAGCTTGGACGAGGCTATAAGCACCGGGCCCCTTATGGGATATAGTATGGATTTGTGCCAATTAATAATATAGCCCGAGTATCTTCTGAAGATGGTGATGACCTACATCAATTGAGCCAGGGGCATCACCGGGTCAGTCACATACAGTAGGATATCGTCAGCGTACAACAATATTTTGTCTACCCATTGACCTTCTCGCTGCATTCCCCTTACCAAAGGGTCTTGTCTTGTCTGATCTTGTCTGATCTGGTCTTGTCTGATCCAGGCAGCTAAAGGCTCCAGGGTCAAGGCAAATATTCAAGGGGAGTGCCTTGCCGGGTGCCTCTCAAAAGTTGTAATTCTTTAGAACAAATACCATTCACCTTGACCTGCACCAAAGGCCCATCATAGAGGAGTTTAACCCATTGGATAAATCTATGGCCAAATCCCAGGTTAGCCAGCAGTGCAAAAATGTAGTGCCACTCCAACAAATCAAATGCCATCTAGACATCAAGTGACAGCACCAGAGCAGGTTCATTCAGGTTAGTAACTTGTCCCAGCACCTCATGAATATGTCATAGATTGAGTGAAAATGTCGTAGATTGAAGGTGGTGCTACAGTGGGGCATAAATCCCGACTGGTCCAGGTGGAGCAGGGTGCTAATCATTTTGGTCAGTTTTGCCAGTATCTTGATCTCCACGCTGAGAAGACATATCAGCCTCTATGAGGTAAATTCTTCAGGTGGTTTCCCCGCCTTATCTATAACCACTATGGTGGACATCCCTTGATTATTCTGCAACTCTACCTTCCCGATACATAGCTAGTAGGTGTGGGGCCAGAGTGGAGCTCATCGGTATATACAATTCAGTAGGTATGCCATAAGGTCCAGTGGCCTTCCCTGACTGGAGCTCTCTCATAGCCACCCAATCTCCTCCTCGGTAATGTCCTCCTCAAGTAGTAACCCTTTGCGGCATGTGTATGTCGCAAAGGAAATTCTGCACCTCTGCTGCCATTTTAGTAATCACCAGCGAGTAAATGCAGGCGTAGTAGTCAGTGAAAGTGTTGGTTAAATGATAACTATCTCTCTATCTTTTTTATATCCTGCTATGAGGGACATTGTCTGGCCCCTAACCATGGTCTTCTATACTTCCCACAATATTGGGGTAGATTGAACTGAGGGAAGATTTCAGTAAAGTAGTGGTGTGTACTAGCTTCCAGGGTGCCAGGGAATGATTGGTGGTATACCTTCCCCTCCACTTCCTACCCAAAATGTATTTTGCCCATACTGGTGCGTGGTCCGTGATTCCATGAGCAAGGTGTTGGACCCCCAAGTAAAACTGTGTAAGGGCACATCTTATGCGTAAGAAGGTAGCCTATCCACGATAGACTCCCAAGCGCCTTCAAGTAGAAGGTGTATCTTCTCTTATCTGGACTGTGAGTGTGCCAAAGATCGTCCAACCCTAGGGCTGCTAGAATTTCTCCAAGGGGGCTATGGGGTGCCCCTGATTGTCTCTGGGGCAACCGATCAGGCTTGTCATTGAGCGCATTTAGTGTCCAATCCTCCCCTGTACCTGATAGGGCCACATTCCTCCCCTGTGTGACCACCCAGGTGTGGTGGGTCATGAGAGGAAGGGAGCGTTTCACCAATATGCAAATCCCTCTAGACCAGGATGTATAACCTGCATGTGACACCATTTTAAATCCCCATCTAACCAATGCTGTATATGTATTACCCAGTGGATGAGTTTGCTGTAGAAGCACCACGTCTGGTGCATATCACTTGAGATATTGAAGCACTACCCCTCTCTTGATCTTATGCCCCAACCCATTAACATGCAATGACATTAATTGTATATCAGTATCCGTAAATCACTTACCCATAACCCATCTTTTATCAAGGCCCTCAGAGAACTGATCTGAGTACTCTCTAGTTAGGAGGTTTGGTTATGGGGGCATAAAAAGCCCTTGTGTTTCGATGCATAGAAACAGTTTCTGCTGAAGAACTAAATACCTAAGCAGCCATAAACACCAAAAAACATTCCCACTGTAACACCTCCTCTCTACATCCCTGCATGGTGGACTTAAAACTGTCCCCCTAATATTGCAGAGCACCTGTTGTCCCCAATTAACTTTATTCTAATTGAGTTTGGTGATCAATGCAATTCCTACTCCGCCCACCCTAAACACCCTTGGAGGTCTTTCTGTTTGCTTTTAAACAAATTTTGGTCCAGAGGACAAGGTCGCCTTCATCAGTCACTGAATGAACTGTGTCTCTTTGTTCATGGGCGCTACAGACTATGCAGCGTCTGAGTCTCAAGTAAACATCAGTCGCTACCGGCAATAGCCGACATGACACCCGGTTCAATCTGACACTTCACCAGTTTCGGCATGCAACTCCCTCAGGCGCGGTTTAGCTTGTTTCTCTTCACTCCTGTCCTCACTCACCTGATGGTCACTGTTTCTTTGCGGTCATTCGCCGTGCCCAGGCTGGTTACGTGCTCCTGCAGCTTTAGCCTGTATCCATCCCTTTATCCACTCTCACGCTTTGTCTGGGGAACCGAAGTACCATGCCTTCTCCTCAGCCACCACTTTAAATTTTGCCGGGAGCATAATGGCATATTTCAGTTCATATTGCTGCAGTGTTCTCTTCACTTCTGTAAAGCTATGTTGGAGTCGCTGGTCCCGGATCTTGACATCCGGGAAAAGGCTGATGTTTGCAACTTCATACTTTAAAGGAGTGCTATCAAGGGCGGGCTGCAGGATGACGTGGTGGTCCCTATCATTAAAGATACGGGTGATGATAGTTTGAGATGTTGCGCTCAGTCTCATTGGGGGGCCCTGGTACCCTGTGTGCTGGCCTGACTTAAAAGAAGTGGGAGAACCCTCATGGCTTAATGACTTTAGTGATCAAGTCAACAATAAAAAGGTCTGTGCTGGGGTCCGCTGCTCTTTCCGGAACTCCGACCAACTGTATATTATTCCCATGTGAACAACCCTCATAGTTCTCCAGAAGCACTTCCATTTCCATTGCCTTGGCTTGTAACTGCTCAACTTCGTTCTTTAAAGTCCTGGTTTCTCCCCATAGAGTCACAATGGTGTCTTCTGCTTCTTTAACTCCCCCCCCCCATATTACGCAGATCAGCCCGGATCAGTGAGATTTCAGTGGTGACTGAGTCAATTTTTGACTTCATAGAGTCGTCGACCCCGAATGGCTGCCATTAATAATAATATTAATAATAATAAATGTGGGGTATAAAGCGCACAGCTACCTCTAACGGAGGTATCCCAATGCTGGGTTGCAGATTCACAGTGAGGCAAACAGGAGAAGGGATTTACGGAAAATTAAAAAGCCAAGTTTTTAGTGCCCTCCAAAAGGCCTGTTCTGGTCTGGCTCCATCATGAGGAGATGGAGAGGCAGAGCATTCCAGAGTTTCGCAGTTCTCACAGCTAATGCTCTTCCGCCTATCCTGGCCTTAAGGAAGCAAGGAACCCTGAGCAGTTGCAGATGGTTTGATCTCAGGACCCTGTCCTCATGGTATCTTTGCAGGCTCTGCCTCAGATAGCCCTGGGCCTGATCTCTGGTGGCTCTGTAGGCAAAAGTGAGCGCCTTGAACTCAATCCTCCTATTGATGGGCAGCCAATGGAGGTGCCGCAAATGCGGAGAAATGTGATGGCGGAGTTGCACATTCGTAATTATTCTGGCCTCTGCATTTTATATTATCTGCTGCCTGCGGACCAGATAAGTTGGCAGCCCTCGATAGAGACTGTTCGAGTAGTCCAGCTGGGACGTGATAAATGTAAGGACCATTGTCTTTCTGCAGTCCTCTGGAACGGAGTGTAAGAATTTTCTCAAAGCTCTTAACTTAAAGAAGCATAAAAATTAGACATGGTGAACCTAGGTCTTACAAGAGGAATCATTGTCAAATTTAAACCCCAGGTTTCTGTCCGAGTCCATCGGGTTTGGTGGTGGGTTCAGCTCTGAGGGCTACCATAGCTTAGAAGGTGGAGGTGCCGATTGACTGAAGAATAAGACCTCTGTTTTCTTGGCATTAACCTTTAAGCAATTCTGTCATCCAAGCCGAAATGTTTTTCAGGCAATGCTTAAAAATTACAAAGGCAGCCTCCGAGTGTTCTTTGAAAGAGAACACCAGCTGAATGTCATCAGTGTAGGAGACCACTCTCACGCCCCATGTCTCAACCAGGGTTGTAGGAGGAGCCAGGCATACATTGAATAGTAAAGTGGTCAATGCTGAACCCTGAGGTATCCCGCAAAACAAGTGGTTTCTGAGAGGAGACATAAGGGCGAAGAAATACTTGTTGTGAGCAGTTCTCCAAGAACGACTGGAGCCAGGACAGAGTAGTTCCCCTCATTCCCATCTGTCTCAGTCTCTTCAAAAGAATTGGGTGGGCCACAGTGTCAAATGCTGTGGACAGGTCAAGCAGCACCAACATCGCTGAGCTGCCTTGGTCCACTGATTCACAAATGGTTTCAGAAACTTCCAGAAGTGCTGTCTCCGTACTGTACCCCATTCTAAAACCCGGTTGTGAATCATGAAAACAATGATTCAAGGAATTCAGCCAGTTGTTTCTAGACTTCTTTCTCCAGAATATTCGCTGGAGCAGGCACAAGGGAGATGGGCCTAAAATTATTGTGTTCCGCTGGATCTGCATCTGGTTTCTTAAGTATAGGCAGCAAGAAGGCCTGTTTCCAAGCAGCTGGGTAAATTCCAGTTGTCAGGGAGGAGTTTAACATCTGGTTCAGGGGAAAATTGAAACAAGGGGCCAGTAGTTTGAAGAACTAAGGATCTCCCAGAGATCCTGATTTACATTTGTACAAATCCCTGAGAGACACCTCGGGTGGCAGCAGGTAGAATTCAGACCGAGTGCCGGGGAGTTTCTCGGTTGGACTTTGCACAAGGGAGGACATTGAGAGGGGAAAAGCGGAGTAGATCATTTGGATCTTTTCCTGAAAATAGTCTGATAGGTCAGCACTGAGGGTGGGAGATGGCATGACTTTGCTATCTAGAGCAGTGGGATTAGTATAGCTTTGGACAATTTTAAATAATTCTCTGACCAAGTTGTCAGGTAGTTTAATATTGTTACAGAAATAATCCCTCCAAGTGCTACGCTTAAGCCTATGGAAGTTTTCCTAAGCCTCTCTGCAGGAGCCTTTTGTCACAGGATTGTTGGATTTTCTCCTGGAACGTTCCAGTTTCTTGCAGAGACTTTTCTCCACTTCTATTTAGAACCATAGGCTGAGGGTTTTTTCTTTGAATATGTCACTGGCCTAAGTGGGGCCACTCTGTCTAAGGTGGAGGTAACCCAGCAATTTAAGTGGGATACATCACTGCCTGGGTCACCCGTGAGCTGGAGGGGAGCAACTTTGAGTGCTGGCCCCATAGTTTCTAGAGTGACCTTCCTCCAGTTTCTCCTCCTGTCAGAGATTGACCTCAAGCTAGACCATTTGGATTCAAGCCAGAAGCTGAACAGTACTAAAAAATGATCTGACCAGGTCGGGGATAATGGTGATTCCACTTTGAGATTAGGATTGTTGGAGAAGATAAGGTCTAGCATATGGCCCACCATATGGGTAGAGGCAGTCGTGCACTGCGTGAGATTTAAGCCCTCTAGTGTTTCTACCAGATGAGATGCCTGGGGGCATTTTTCAATATCCATATGGATGTTGAAGTCTCCTAGCACAGTGAAGTTGGCATGCTTCAGCGAGAGCTCAGCGACAATGTCGCATAGCTCTAGCAGGTGGCAGGATGGGGCGTCAGGAGGTCTATATACCATTATCCCTGCCACCGAAGAGGGTGAGATTCTGTCACAAAAGGTCAGAGCCTCAATGTTCCCAATGTGCTCTATTCTCATAGTGGAGCTCTCCCAGCCAGCCCTCGTGATAACAGCCACACACCCTCCTATCTTGTTACCACCCCGATTGGCACAAGTAATCCGAAAGCCATCAGATAACACCAGCATCAGGTCGGGGCTAGACCTCTCCCTCAGCCTGATTTCTGTCAGAAACATGAGATCCCAGGAGGTTGATTCCAGAGAGAAAGTGATGCCCTCTGGGTGTTTGGGGAGGGATCTACACTTGATCAATCAGGCCTTAATCTTGGTGCTATTGGCCATGTTGGTGCATCGTAGGGGGCTTCAATGCGGTCATACTGCCATTCATCTTCCCTCCACAGAACGCCAGGGTAAAGAAACATGCGCTGCAGCAATACTCATGGATGAATGTCCCCAGGTCTATCTTGGCCTTACCTGAGCATGCCACTATGTTCCTGTTTAAAAGCTGATCTCTGGACCAGGCAACACTGGTCAAAGTAAAAAAACAGGCAGCATGGCTGGCACTGGCTGTGGTCAGGACACGGAAGGGCGCAGACAGGCTAGCCTTTGGCGTACCAGTGGCACGCCCGCTGCGTGTGTTCGCGCCGCAGCTCACATTAAGTAGGGGTCGGGTCGGCCCGTCAACAACTAGACCACTGACTTTCAAGATGGCGCCCAGCAATGTCCCAGCAGGGACAGGGAGAAATGGCCTCCACTAGTGCAGCAAGTAAGCGTCCCAAAAGCTTGTCTTCCCAGCAGGGACATCTTAAGGGTTTTGGGGGCCCTGGGCCAATTGTATTTTGGGGGCCCAGTTTTGGATCAGTTTTGAATCGATGATCCAGTTTCAGCTCTTTCAGGTCCTCTTTGGCCAGGTCCCTGACACACTGAAAGACACAAGGGTCTAAAGTCAAAATCTGTTTCCATCTAATATTCAGGGATAGTGACAATGATTTCAATATAGTAAAACAGCAGCAGCTCACTAATATTACTGCATATAATCTCAGTGACCCTCTCCCGTTTCTAATATGAGGTGTCCTCTTTCCATCTAAAGAAACTTTTTTATGGGTGTTGCATGGTGTTCAAATACATAAACACAACATTTCTCTGCAAAAAGTCTGTAATAGACTTCCACAAGTTATCCATATTAAAGATGAATTAAAGGTAAACAGGATTTAAAACCATCTAAGTTTAAGAATCATTCAAATTCATCAGGGCAAGACTCTCTGCAGAACAGAGCTGGCCCTGGCAGCCGCCCCCCTGAAAGGCTGGGGCCCTGGGCCAGAGCACACTTTGCCCATGCCTTAAAACATCTCTGCTTCCCAGCACTTCAACAGGTAGGATTTAGTGATTCTAAAATAAACAGCACTATTAAAAGTCCACACTTCTGCACCTTGCAACATGCAGCAGTGCAGGAGCCTCACTCACGCCTGCAGTAGAGGAAGCATAAAACATTGAAAACAGGGTTAAAACTCAGTAAACACAGGCAAGCAGCAGGCTTGTTAGAGACTGGGATAGTGTAGCTTTTAGTTACCCCCACTGGAGTCCCCTCTCTGTCAACTTTGGGGACGACTCCCCCTCTTATGGCGGATCGCCAGACCCTCCCCACCAGTCGGTCTTTTAGGAGGGTATTTTGTCAAACTTGGTCTGGTGTGAAGATCTGGCTCCTCTACCTCCTGTAAAAGTGGACCCTGGCATTAAGGTTGGGCATGCATGGAAATGGAGGAGTACTCACTGCTCACTGCTGCTTGTCTAGGTCAATCTAGGAGGTAAGGGACACCTTGCAGTTTCTCTGCTTTCTCCCTCCTGTCACCAATGTGTCTCCACTTGCAGGCCAGGGCCCCTCTGTGGGCAACTGTCTGTCCACACCTCTGCCTCTCCAGGCAACGTCGTGACAAGCTCTCCAAAGGGAGTTGTGAGGGCTCTCACCTTGCAATGCTTGGGCCGCCCCGTCTACCTCCAATGGCCCAATCCCAGGCAATTCACAATGTCTGCCTCCAATCAGTCAAGGCACACTGGATCATAGCCCCAGATACCTTCTTTGTGTCACTGTGTCTCATAACTTGCCCCGGCCCATGGATGTCTCTCAGGCCAAGATAATGCCACTTTGGCGTCTGTCTCCAGGTGGCAGCACTCAGTGCCAGTCATATCTGCCCTTGGGGCCCTTTCGCGTGCCTTCCAGGGGACCCTAGTGGGGGTTGGGCCATCCACTCGCTCATGCTACTTCCCGCAATAGGAGGGAACAATCCCTGGCCCGCCACAGTCACAGGCCAGGGCAGTGTCCTCTGATAGTGAGTCTCAGGTTACCGCCTCCAACTACTCCAAACGGTCTACTACTGATACAGTTCCCATGGGGTGGGTGGGGTGGGTGAAGGCTTGCCAACGCCATCTGTCCCCCTGGCAACTTCCAGACATTGGTTGGCCGCACTCCCCCGGAGCTCACACTCATGCTCCGTTCGCCAGGCTAATTGAGTGCGGGCCGGGGCCTCCTAATGGACTTGGTCCGCTCTGGGTCTCAGCAGTTGATGGAGAGGGATTCTGGACAATGGGGTGAGAGTAGGCATGAGCGGATTTTGCGGATTGGCAATCCGCGAATTTGCGGATTTGCGAACTCGCAATCCGCAAAATCCGCGAATTCCCGCGAATTTGCGGATTTTTTTTTTTTTGTGTTCGCCCGTGTTTCTGCCAGTTCGCGAGGGTTTTTACAATTTCGCAATTTGCGAACTTACCTGTCGGGTCGCAAGTTTTGCGAACTTGTTGTTTCTACGTGTCCAACCTGTTTGGGACACTCTTCTTCATCACTGCCACTCTCTGTCACCACTGCCACTCTCTGACTACTCATGCCACCCTCTGGCCCACCCATGCCACCCTCTGTTTCATCACCACACCCTCTGGTTGTCCAGTGTACATTATTTTCGGCAAAGCAAAGCACACCTTCCCTGCCTCAAGTGACCTGAATTAATTTGGGGCTGATTAATGTGTCACAGAATATTTTTTTAGCTGGCACCTGCTTCCTTAGTGCGCCCTGATTAGTGATCTTTTGCACTTGCTAAGTGCTTTCATTGTTGCAAAATTAGTTACAACACCTGCCCTGCCCCAACTGACAATAATGAATTAGGGGCTGATTAATGGATTTTAACTTCCAGCCTGGCTCCTGCTTGTCTCCCTTAGCTGTAATTCATGACCTTTGTGGCATATGTGTAACTATTCTGAGGTTCAGAGCAGGGTCACATAATAGTTTCAACTGGCAACTGAACTCTGGAGGGGCCCCTCAGGAAGCACTACAGGAAATGGCTACTAATGATGTGCCTGAACTTTTGAACCTGGTAAGTAGTTACTTTCAGTTTTGCTTAGATCGTATTTCTGCAATTTCGCACTTATTCGCGGGGCGCGAACTCACGCGAACAGTGCGAGCAGTGCGAGCAAAATCCGCTGCTCGCGGATTTGCGGATTTTGCAGGAAATTCGCAAATCTCGCGGATTGCGGATTTCCCGAAAATCCGCAAAATCCGCGAGCGGAACGGATTTTCCGCCCACCCCTAGGTGAGAGCCCTACTAGCATCCCATGGTATTGCTTACCCCAGGACTAGTGCCAGTTTCACCAGATCAGTGCCTGGCCCGGTTTGTCTCTCACGCCAGGCAGCCCACTGACGAGCACTCTCCTGAGGCTTCACCCGTGTCACAGGACTTTACTCGCATCGGTCTAATCAGCAGCGATTCTGAGCTCCAGTTCGAGGCCAGAGTCTCTTCACACCAGCTGCTACTGTGGAGTGCCTCCTTTTTGTTTAACTTGGTATGGATAATAAGCCAGATGAACTGGGATTTCGGAGTCCAGGATGTGGAGCTGCTTCAGCAGGCGGCAATTAAATTCGGCGGTTGGCCACGACCCCCAATTTTCCTGTGTTTTAATGTATTTTAGGTGAAGATTGTTTTTGAAAACAGAAAAACTAATGACATGGGGTGAGTGGAACTTGTGGAGTTTCACAGAGTTTCATAAAAACTCCATGAGATTCCATGGAGTTCTGCCAACAGGCAGAAAATATGCAGCTTGCACTGAAATTTAGCACCAGTAGAGCGAGCAGCACTAAATAATCTGCGTGAATGGCACTAAGCATTGAGCAAGAAGGCGCAACCATTAGAGTTGATTTTGCTGCCACTCGACTAGAAAATCTACTTGAGCTGTAGCACATCTCCTCAAGCGGCACCCCTCTTGACCGTGACCTCTCACAACTGCCCGCGACTGACTGTTAGAAAATCATACTAGGGAACGCCAAATCTCGCTTGCGCTTGCCAGCTCGGATTTTCTCGAGTTTTGCAGGTAATAAATTCTGCCATGCGACGATTGGCAGAATTTGGCTGGAAATCTGAATTAAAGAGTAAAACAGTGTCCAAAATTCTGCCAATTCCGCAGGTGGAATAAAGCGTTCCACCCACCCCTATTAGTGACCCCCTCACCATGCGAATTTTCTCCCATGGTGTCGGGACATATTTTGCTGCCCCTTACCAACAGGTTTTCCCGACTGTGACGAAGAGTGAAAACTGGCCATTGGACCTCCATCCCTAAATCGGACAGGGAGTCGAAAGGCCAAACGTCGGATATACCTTACTCCGTCTGTGGAGTATGTCAGCAAGGGAGATGATATGTATGTCTTATGGCCTTTTTACAAGCTCCCACATGCTAATCTGCTTTGGTGGCATAACCTGAAATAATATTTCTTGAAATAATGAGATTTTTAACAGTTGGTGTAGTAAGTGATTAATTGTGTTTGGAGCTGCAAAAACACAAACGATGCCCTCAGGGCTGACAATGCAAATACACCTTTGAGCATTCCACTGTCTAATATGAAGGCTAAGCCTGAGTATGAATAATTAACACCTTTAAGGCAAAACACACTTTTTCCAGTTGGATGAAAGAAAAACAAGAACTGCTTCTAATTAAATAAATCACTATAGCGATGTTGTTCAGACGGTGCATGTTTCCTTTAATTAACTTACATAATCATTCTAATAAAGATTGCATGTAGGGGTTGGGATGTCCCCTGCATGGTATATGAGCTTGATTTCCTTGCCTTGAGCCTCCTACTGCATTCGAATTCTATACCATGACTTTTATTTTATTAATAATAATACTAATAATAATAAAGAAGATTATAGAGCGCTATGGCTGCGCCATCCCGGCGTGTCCCTGCGCTGTAGGACTGTGGGGCCAAAAAAGACATAAGAGCTAACCAGCAGCAGATACCAGAACCCAACTAGCATGTAAACAAGTGAGTTTTTAACAGACAGCGAAACTTCCTTTCTGTTTGCTCAAGACGCAGGTTAACCCCTTCCATGCTGTTGACGAACCCCAGCCGTCATGCACTACGGTGCTCGTGTGCTGATGACGGCTGGGGTTCGTCATGGCCCGCCCCTGTTCGTGTTGTTTACAGCACACCAGGGGAATAGCGGCCGCATGGAAGGAGTTAAGTGGAAGTTTATTCCAACTTATGGCAGCAATCACTCTAAAAGAGCGACCTCCCATTTTTGCCCTCTTAAATCGATGGGTCACCAAAGTGCCCATTCCACAGGACCGCAGTGCTCGCACTGGCTCATATCTGGTGATCAAGTCAGCCAGATATGGGGGAGCCTTCTGCCACAAGATCCGATGACAAGTAAGGAGGGCTTTAAACAGTATTCTTTTTTTAACAGGCAGCCAGTGGAGGGCCGCCAGAGCTGCACTGGATGCCGCTCTTCTGGGGAGTCTGAGCACAAGCCGCGCTGTCGCATTTTGTAGTACCTGAAGCCGCCCTATGCTTTTACAGGATGCTCCCAGAAAGAGGACATTCCCGTAATCAATCCGGGAGGTGATCAAGGCCTGGGTCATCGTAGCATTGACCTGAGACTCATCTAGCGTGTGAGCACAGGCCTAGGCCTATCCCTGCGAATGTGAGAGTCAGAATTGTGCCTGTGACCTGGAGAAGTGCACCAAGTGGTGGTATTGTGGTGGTTGCATTTATGGTTTTTGTGTTTATAGTGGGAAGGCTGGTACTGACCCCTCATGTGTCAAGTTCAGCTGTTTTATTATATATATATATCCCACAACCTTGCACTGACGACATGCATGTATGTTGAGTGTTCTTGTGTGTACAGTGACCCTGCGATACATGAGTGGTAGGAGGACTCTCTGGCTGTGTGAGAGTCTGAGTACTGAACTCAAGACAGTGGAATCCATTCTAGATGCTCTTGGTTTAGCATGGCTCGAGAGTTGAGTTTAGTATGAATTTTAAGGAAGCAACAAATACCTTAGCGTGTCCAGGCACTAATCATAGGCACAGGGAACCAAAAAAACTCTATAATTGAAAAATATGTGGTTTCAGAGCTTTTCAAAATACCATATGGTTTGACTTTTCAGGAATAGCAAATCACAGGCAGTTTCAGGTTTATACGTGATGACAGAAAAGGCCCGACCACCTGAGCACATTTTATAAACTCTAAGCCTCGAAAAAAGAAAAGCGGAATTAGAATGCAGGTATATGTAGTGGTGTGACAGCGGGTGAACAAACCTGTCTTATATTTGGAAGGACCCACTTCATGCCCTTCTTTATGACAGTAGCAGAAGGCTTTGAAAATAAAGCGCTTGCAGACTGAGAGCCAATGCAAGTTAATCAAATGAGAAGTACTGGAAAGTCTAGGAAGACCTAATTAGTTTGAGCAGGTGCATAATCAATTTTATTTATTATGATTTTGGCTCTCAAAGAGGGCCACATAAAATATACAAAATATAACACACAACAGTTACAGCGCGACAATTACATTGCTCAAAGAAAAATACAAAAAATATCCACAGGTAAATACAAAACTGACATATGAATCAAACAGCTACACAAATCGGACAGTCAAGGTACATCTCCATAGACATATTAATAAATAGCTAAGAACCCTTTAAAGAAGTTAAAAATATAAAAGCAGAACATTTCATTCGGGGGGAATAAAGTGCAAGCAGGAAATCGTTCAAAGTGACAATGCCAAGATTCAAACAGATTACTTTTATCCATCTACATCGTAATTTACGAAGCGCCGGGCAGACCAGCAGCACATGCATACAGTCCTGGATATTTACTTTACAAAAATTACACAGAGAAGAGGAGCCATTCCATTTAGATAACAGTCGGTTTAACGGTAATAAATCATAGCGTAAAAGAAACCAAAATCTACGGATACCATGTGGTAGGTTCCATCTTACATAGGGCTGAGGGAGTTTCCACAGATAGGAATCAAGGAGATGTTCTACCTTTCTTTTTCCACAAATTACTTTTTTATCCGTCTGGAAACACAAGTCCCATGAAGCTGCTTTTAAAACTAATTTTAACTGTAAAGAAGAATACAAAAACAAAGCAGATTCATCTAATTTGAGGAGAATTACAGCTTTTCGAAAATTACGCACAAGTTGAGAAAACTCATTGAAATTACCCAGTAGTTCACTTTTGAGGATAGCTCTCATTGTCCCTACCTTAGCTCTTGCAAGGCAGGCCACCCATCTAACAAGGGCAGATAGTCCCTGTACCCAGGTACTCCTGAGTCCAAAATCCAGCCTGCAGGCCGCTAAGGGACACTCGTTGTTTAGGGAGGAGAGAGATCTTAGAAGTTTACCCTCTATCTTATGGCAAAAGTCCCACTTTTTCATATCAATAAGTTCAATACCATACAATATTGTTGCGGGGATTTTTGATCTGTACACTTCCAATAAAATCGGAAAGTGCCGTTTCCCCGTTGCATGGTAAAGAGAGTTTAGACCTTTGCCATGGGCAATAGCTTTGCGTGTACAATGTTCTATGTGGAGTTTCTCACTCAAGTTAGCCATGATAATTTTCCCCAAACAAGTATAGGACTTTACCACCTCAAGTTTTTGGCCTCCTAAAAACCAACCAAAATCAGCGGAGCGGCACCTCTTCTTACCAGCTATACACATAACTTTACTTTTAGTGATGTTGATCTTCATCTGATGCGCCACAGCAAACATATGAAGCGCATTTAGCCGATCTGCCAGTCCTTTGGGGGATAAATCTAAAATGAGGACATCGTCGGCGTACATCAGGCAAAATATAGGGGACCCCCCGAGCACCGGGGCAATGCCTATACTAGAGGAAAGGGCTGCAGGTAGGTCTACCGTATACAGAGAAAACAAAAGGGGGGCCAACAAACAACCTTGCTTAAGGCCATTCAGTGATGGAATTATATCTGAAAGACCCCTTTCGCCTCCCATCAACACCCTGCACCAGGTCTCTGTATGTAGAGCCTGCACCAGCTCCAATAGGTAGGATGGCAGACCAAGCGCTGCCAATTTTCTCCACAGCGTTCCACGATCCACTTTATCGAACGCTGTGGAGAAATCGATAAAGGCAGCATACACCACCCCACCTCTCACCTGAACATACTTATCCGTGACCACATGCAGGGCGGTAAGGTTGTCTAACGTACCGTGGTCCCTACGGAATCCAGTCTGTTCTAGCGGCAGGATATTATTCTCCTCGACCCAATCGGAGAGGGCTTTTAGTAAACATTTAGCGAACACTTTTCCGATGGAGTCGAGGAGAGCAATAAGCCGATAATTACTGGGGCTGTCCCTAACTCCCTTCTTAAAAATAGGGACCAGGATACTACCCCTCCATGAATCAGGGACTATTTTTGTCATAAAACATGCTTTAAACAGGGGAAACAGGATTTTACTCCACCTTACAGGATCAGATTTCAGAACCGTCATCGGGAGTTCATCGGGCCCCATTGCCCCGGAGGCCCGCATGTTTCTTATCGCCATCTCAATTTCCTTCTCAACGGGGTAGTTAATGAGCCCCAAGGGAGTAGCACTATTGTCATTATCTTTGCCTAAACGACCACTGTTGTTAATATTATTACTTGAAAACCCATTCCCAGCATAGAGTTCCCGAATATAAGATATCCAATCCTCTTCCGCTATAGGGATAGGCGAGGGGCCAAGTCTAGACCCACACCCTTTACCAATTATTGTCCAAAAATCTCTAATCCTGCCATGGACCACCGATTCCCTCAAATTAATCCATGCATTATCCTCCCTTTCTTTTTTTAATTTTAATTGGACTCTGCTTCTCTTTCTTTTTAACCTTGATATTTCTTTACCCCGATCGATAACCCTATCAAGATATTGTTTGCGAACCAGTTTGTTTATTTCCTTATTCAGGCAATGCAGTATACTCGGGACCGCTGCCCTATTTCTTGGTCGAAAATTTTTTTTGGCATAAGAAGTGATATTACCAACAAATTCTTCAAAGTATGCTATTTCATTCCCATGCCACGTATTTAAAACTAATAGGGTCTCGTCTAAAAACTCCTGTACCCCATTAATGGCCTTGGGATTCCAATAGCACCTCCCCGAGGTGGCATGAAAAGCGACGTCACTACCCTTAAAAGACCAAGGTGCCATTGTCAAAGGCTTTAAGGAGAGAGTAACAAACAATATACTATGGTCGCTCAACGGAGTAGATATTATCTTAATATCCTGCACAAGGGGAAACAAACCGTAGTCTGAGATAACATAGTCCAATATAGAGGTCCCAAACGGAGACTTGTGAGTGAATTTTGCAGGCACATCAGATGGAAATCTCCCATTTAATATCAGTCCATCGACGGCCTCTAATTCATTTAGTAGGATCTTCCCTCTTTTATTTGTCACTAGTTTATCAGGGAAGAGTGCCTGTGGAACAAAATACGCCTCTTCTTTAGGTTTATTCCTAAATAAATTCAGGCTAAAATTAGATATTTTACAATTCAGGTCTCCTACCAACAGAATGAACGGGGGGGATGGGACAATTTTAATTAAGTCAATATAACGAAATACCTGCTTTAAAAGCACATTAAAACACTCTTCCGGAGGAATATAAACATTCAAAATTACCACAGGGGATTTTATCCCATTATAAAACAAATTGTCAATGGTTATAGCATGGAACAATTTGCTAGGATCCATGTAATGACTAAATTTCCACTGTATTTTATTAGATAATAGGCAAGCAATCCCGCCCCTGGCATGGCCTTTCTTAGAGGGAACGGCGGGAACTTCCAGAACATAGTAATCTTTAGAAACCTTCAGCATATCAATACACCACGTCTCCTGCAGGCAAATCACATCTGCTCCTAGAGAGAAAAGCAACTCAAACTTCTCAGGGCTACTGTGAATCCCTGCGGTATTCCAGGAGATAATATTTAGTGGGGTGTTAAAGGTGCTGAAACAATCTTGGATCATCTTTAAATTTAGTAGATAAGGCACTTTGGAGCCAGTTCCACTGGTTATTATCATCTTCCAGTGAGGGGTTCTGAGTCAGCGGAAGAGGCTTCACTTGTGATACCAATCGTTTTCCCTTTGCTACCCAAATCTTTAAGTCCCTAAGAGGGGAGGCTACCACATTGTGTCCCTCCCTTCCGGGTACCTCCCCAAACTCCAAGATTTTATTTCCAGGGTTAAAGATCGGGAGGATATCAATGCCTATACGTTGGAAGTTTTCAGCCTGCTGAAGTATCAGATTTACAATAATAGGAGAATAAAATTTCACCCTTATACTTCTTACATTGGCTTCACCAAACAGGGAGACTAATTCAATATCCCTAGTTTGGATATGATGTAAACTATTAATTTCACTAAAGCGCTTAAGAAGCCAAGCTCTGTTTAAAGGCAGGTCAACGTCGAATAAGGGTAGAAAGTCTAACACAAGAGTTTCAAGTGGGATGTTTAAAGTTGTTAAAGAGCGATCCGGGAAATGGCAATCTCCATCCCCCGAAACTACACAGAACGGAGAGGCCAAAGGGTTAAGGGCCCCAGGTGGCTTTTGTATAGCTCCTACAGTCATTGGTGGTTGAGACTGACTGGTAAGGAGGCCCCCCCTTAGAGAGGTAGTTTCCAGGGGCATTGGAGGACACACATCACTTTCTACCTTGAAAAAGGTACTAATGGGTATATTTTGTTCAGTATCAATCTCTGCCTTTCCAGAAGTAGAAGATAGCTCCAAATCAATCACTTCATTCTCCAGTGCAGAGACCGGGTTTTGAAAAATTATCCGGCGCTGCCTTTTCTTCCTATATTTACGAGTTGGTTTCCTTTTATTCCCCTTGTTGCTTCTGGATTTCACATTTTTTGCCTTAGCCTAGTTTTTAACCTCGGGAGAGTTTATTTTATTTTCCGACATGAAGATGGGAAAAAGGTCTTGAGCCACTTTAGGTTCAGAAATGGATTTGTTTTCCTCCGTTATTACTAAAACTGAGTCATTTATACAGTTAGGCACTGCCGTTAAGGATGAAGCCGCCGTATGTGGCATCAAAACCGATGTCCCAGCTTTCGTGTCAAGCTCTACTAAAGCCACGTTTCTTTCCCCCCCAGTCCGACCCTGTTCGGTCATGGGGGGAACATTCCCAGAAACCGATGACTTTTGTAGCAGAGTCTTCAATATTTGGGTAACGGATTCCAAAATACAATCCGAGTTGCCAACAAATTTCCCCAAAAGAGTTAGAATAGAGGCTAGTAATTGTTCCAACGCAACCATGGAATCAGAGATAGGTTTTTCACAAGCTTCCAATGGACGGCAGATGCCAGAAAGATTAAGGCCAGGGGTCCTGGAAGTGACTAACAAGTCCGACATATCCTGAGCATTCAGTGAGGGGGTACTACTATACAGCATTAGACCAGATGGGGTAGCCCCCCCAGAGGATTTATTAGGGACCAGGGACCCCCTATTCTCTATATCTACATACCGGCCACAAAGTTCATGATCAATAAGTAATACGGATAGCTCACCATCCAGCTTATCCTTCGACGTGGTTTGAGACATAGGAGGAAGATTCATAGATTCCCTCTCATGTACTGATAAATTGACTTTACTTTCCCCATTCCCTTCAAGGAGAACAGGGGAAGAAGGCACCACGGGCACAGGTAATTGTAGTGCAAGCTGCGACGAAGAGGTCTCCAGGCATGCACTAGGTTGCATTGGAACCTCCTGAGATGGGGCGCCGGAATCTTTTTTAGGAGGTAAATTAGCGTTCTTAGGGGAGGGCAGAGCACAAAGTTCATACAGATGGCATTGACCCTTAAGGGGGGGATTATTTACTGATTTATTTCTTGTGCGACTAGTTTCCTTATTCGCACTAGGCATACCACCCACTTCCCTACCAGAACGAAGTATCTTAGACATATTAACAACAGTGTGGCCAGGAGATTTCAGTAGCAACAATAAATTACCTCCGGATGAATGAATAAAATGTAACAATGTACCACAATAATAGTAAATGTCCTGGAGATGCAGCAAATGCCGCCCGAAAATAATGTCAAAGGAAGATGACTTGCAATGACGTCTTCCGCATATGGTCAGGCGCATTTCTGGTGGAAAAAGTATCAATCACATTTAGGGCATGAAGTGAACGGTGAAAATAACCGGGCCCAGCCCAGCCTACCTCGGCCACTGAGGGCCAGAGAGGGCCCGCCCTTGTCCCGGGCTTCTCCCGGGCGCTACCCGCGCGCTCCCGCGCAGCGGGAAATAAAGATTCTATTTATAGACTGACCTTAGGAGGGGGCGTGACCTTGAGGGAGAGCGTCACCAGGTGTGTTCGGTGAGGCAGCTGCTGGGACTCTTGGGAGTTGGAGTCCAGCAGTCTGCGCGCTCGCAGCCCTGAGTGCCTCAAGCCCTTACTTCAGATGGCGATTCCAGCAAGGAGCTGCTCCATATGAAGCGGGACCCGCGGAGCGGGTCCGGCGAAAAGTAGCGCTTTCTGATGCGCTTTAGCAGGAACTCAGAGTGCTATAACAGTCCTCCAGCGCTAAACACAGGAACAGCACGACAGGCAAAGGGTGCAGCAAGGTATCCGCTGGTGTTTGAGGATCCGGCGCCTTTTGCAGGGAAGAAGGGGGCGTGGCCTTGAGGGAAAGCGTCACCAGGTGTGTTCGGTGAGGCAGCTGCTGGGACTCTTGGGAGTTGGAGTCCAGCAGTCTGCGCGCTCGCAGCCCTGAGTGCCTCAAGCCCTTACTTCAGATGGCGATTCCAGCAAGGAGCTGCACCAGATGAAGCGGGACCCGCGGAGCGGGTCCGGCGAAAAGTAGCGCTTTCTGATGCGCTTTAGCAGGAACTCAGAGCGCTATAACAGTCCTCCAGCGCTAAACACAGGAACAGCACGACAGGCAAAGGGTGCAGCAAGGTATCCGCTGGTGTTTGAGGATCCGGCGCCTTTTGCAGGGAAGAAGGGGGCGTGGCCTTGAGGGAGAGCATCACCAGGTGTGTTCGGTGAGGCAGCTGCTGGGACTCTTGGGAGTTGGAGTCCAGCAGTCTGCGCGCTCGCAGCCCTGAGTGCCTCAAGCCCTTACTTCAGATGGCGATTCCAGCAAGGAGCTGCTCCAGATGAAGCGGGACCCGCGGAGCGGGTCCGGCGAAAAGTAGCGCTTTCTGATGCGCTTTAGCAGGAACTCAGAGCGCTATAACTGTCCTCCAGCGCTAAACACAGGAACAGCACGACAGGCAAAGGGTGCAGCAAGGTATCCGCTGGTGTTTGAGGATCCGGCGCCTTTTGCAGGGAAGAAGGGGGCGTGGCCTTGAGGGAGAGCGTCACCAGGTGTGTTCGGTGAGGCAGCTGTTGGGACTCTTGGGAGTTGGAGTCCAGCAGTCTGCGCGCTCGCAGCCCTGAGTGCCTCAAGCCCTTACTTCAGATGGCGATTCCAGCAAGGAGCTGCTCCAGATGAAGCGGGAACCACGGAGCGGGTCCGGCGAAAAGTAGCGCTTTCTGATGCGCTTTAGCAGGAACTCAGAGCGCTATAACAGTCCTCCAGCGCTAAACACAGGAACAGCACGACAGGCAAAGGGTGCAGCAAGGTATCCGGGCAGGTGCATAACATAAGAAGGAAGGCCAATAAACTGTGTTTGCCGTAATCAATTCTGCTTGCAATCAAGGCTTGAGTTTGAGACTCATAGATGAGCTTGGCACAAAAGGATTAATTTTCCTGTGGATCTTCATCATACCAAAACAGGCAACTGTAAGTTTAATGATATGCAGCTCCAAAGATAGCTTAAGCTCAAAAATAACATACTGGTTATGAGCACTGGCACTAGGCTCAGGGCAAGTGCCCAGGCATTGAGGCACAAATTTGAAAACCAAATGGAGGGGTTTCCGAACACTAAAATCGCTGGGGCAGATTTACGTTTCCTGGAGCATCCCTGCAAATCAGCAGGGATGCACCAGGAAAGATGCATGATGCAAGTTTACCCTTGCGCCACCACAGATGCGCCGCATTTACGATGCGACGCATCATGGTGCAAGGATAAATAGATGCACGACGTATCTGCCGGCGTAAGGTTGGCGCAGTGCTGGAGTTGTGTCGCAGGCGTGACACAACTCCAGCACTGTGCCAACCCGGCCTATCTTCCACATGGTGCGTCACAGTTTACGCCTGCTTCAAGCAGGCACAAGGTTTTGACTCAGCGAGGTCAGAAAAGTGACTGAGTGAAATCTTGTAGATTAGTGGAGCATGGGGCTTGTAAATCTGCCCCTCAGTCTTTTTCACATTCCACACAGAGAGGACAAGGACACCTTCCCTAGACTGTGGAAGTTTATCAAACGCATTCCTGCGTCTGCAGGATGGAGATCTGCAAACTGAATTGAGGAGTATGGGATTTTCTGTTCTTTTAGAAATTCTACACCACTCCACTTTGTTAGCAAGGAGCTGCTGATGAGTTCTTCCTGAGCACTGCTGTTTTATGGATGCAGTGGTGAAGGGTGGGCCTGCAGTTTCTGTTGTTCAAGGTGAGCAAGTTTCTAGGTCAGGCTTTCTCTTTTGTCTGTCCTGGATTATTGCTTTACAAAGGCTGTTGCCAGCCAGGTACAGAAATCTCACACTATATTGTGCCCATGTGATGGGTGTGCCTGCTTGGAAACAGCCCCATTGCTACATGCAGTGGAAAGCACAACTTACACAAAGGTTGTGCTTAGAGAACAACCTAAGAAGTACACGAGAGAGAATCACCCCAAATCAGTTCTGAAGTTTGAGTCAGCGAATCCACACATTTTATGAACAGTGGGTGTGGTTGGTAATGTTACCAATTTCCAACCACACCCACTGTTCATTACATGTGTATAAAAGTGGGACCCAAACCACCCCACTGTGTTCCAGTCCCAAGTACTTCCTTACTAAGGAATGGAATGCTCCTCAGGTTGCTCAAAGCGTAGCGGCAGGAAACTGCAGCTAAAACGGCTATAATGGGCTTGCTAAAATGTCCTGCATATCTAACCTGGGCTTCTATTGGAATTCTATAACACACATTAGCAAGCCCTTTATCGCCGTTTTAGCGGCAGTTTCCTGCAGCTAAAACTGCAATTATTTTAACGAGGTTCTTGCTAATATGCCCCTTAGTGTCTTAGGGTCTAGACGTCATGCCTGCTGCGAGAGGGATGGAGTGGGCCTGGCCCTGCTGCGACTGTCGAGGAAGAGAAGCCCAGGGTGTTCCGATAGTGTGAGACTCCCTTTGAACATTAACTCTTTAGAGAGTGAAGCTAGAAGCAACCCACATTAGGAGGGGGGCTCCCCTGATCTCTCTGTATGTTTCCTACCTGAGAACTGCTCCAAAGATGTTATCAACCAGGCGTGGCTGTATCTGCTGTCCACTGCTGCATTCACTGCTGTGAACCTGATAGAATTGATTGTCAAAAATGCACTGCAGCGGCGTCACTATGGGGGTGCGGGGGGTGCGGACCGCACCGGGTGTCACCCCATCATGGGGTGACACCAATCTGGTTACGCACGCTGGCTCGCCTCGCTGTGTAACACAAACACAGCCCTGCTCTGCTGCTTTATGTGGTGTTGGGGTACGAGTCTACTTTACACTTTATTTTAGTGCAAGCGCACGGTGCGCACCTGCTTATAATACAAATTAAAACACTGCAGTCAGTGCAGTGCAGTGCACGTCGCCACGCACGCATGCACCACCTACTATAGTGGTGATTTGATGAATGTTTTGTCACGCATTTTTAATGCCAATTAAACCTAACGCGCCGGCTGTGCTGCTCCAGATTGCCGCCACCACCTCTGGCAGTGTGGTTCATAGATGGTTAAATTGTTGTGCTCCTCAACTCTGGCTGAGTGAGTCACAGAGTGTGTGCGCCGCGCGCGCGGTAGTGCTACAATATTACATTTGCGGCCGCAGTCTCCTGCTAGCCTGGCTGCATTAATTCATTATTTCCCGGGCCGCCCGCTACGCCTCGCGCCAGGCTGTCTTCCAGCCCACACTCTTAAGGCGGGCCTGCCCATAAATCCGGATGTGACCTCACGCAGTCCTGCAGCGCCAAAGAAGAAGCAGGGAATGTAGTCATCTGCGGCCTCGGCCCAAGTAAGTGCCTGTGTGTGTATGTGTTAATATAATAACACAGAAATGCCGACTTACGCCTCAACTCGTGCAGAGCCTTCTTTCTAGTGCTTCTCTCCGTCTCGCAACTAAGTCATCCCTGGTTGCACTCGCTCTCTATAATATGTAAAGGCCTGAGTTTCGGCCTCTTCTGGCAGTCCTTGCCCTCGCCTCCGGTCTGAACTCTTACTTTCTCTCAGTTCTGACCCGAACGCCTGCCTCATTTAAGCAGAGCCGGCCCGCCTAGCTCTGTGACAGGAGTCGGCGCAGGCTGGCTGAGGCAGAATGATTTGTTAATTGTTTTTATTCCGTTTGACCTGCAACACAGGTGTTTTTCCTGCCTCAGCTGTGCCCGCCCCCCGAAATTTTAGCTTTCTCCTGGCAACACTGGAATGAAGTTCTTCACCACACAAGCATACTTACACTTTCACCATCCACGAGCCTTGCTTGCAATATATTATGCATCTATATATTGTTAAAATAATGAAAGTAGCAGCTAATCCATTTACACTGACAGATTTACATAACCGATCTTAAACAAATCTTTATTTTCCACCCAAAAATTGTTTTCTCTTTTGAAAGGGCTCAATACTTAGGTGAGCACAACGTGTCATACATCTAAACATTCTTTCTTTGAACATGTGCAAAACCAGTATAATGTATAACTTTTTTTAGGACTTCACTTTACACCTTTGTGATAGTGCAATTTGTATTTATTCATTTATTTGCACGATCGCATGTTAAGAGCAAAACACCACCGGGTTTTGCGCTGACACGTCCCAGCATTCTTTTTGATCTTATTGCACTAGCAACCAATAATGCCTAAGACTGAGTGATTGTATAACCAACCTAGTTGCACTTGCTATGCTATTAATTTCTCTTTTTTAGGCTAGCACAAGTCATGAATGAGCAGATCAATTATATCATCTTATTAACAGCTGCTGTGCCTGCCTGCCCTCTGATACTGAAAACTGTAGTCACTGTCTGTCTGTTTAGTGCACTTCCATTTCTGGTGTTTTACAGAAGTTTTAAGATGATCTTAGAGTTTCTCGTTGTTCAAATCGGGGTAATTTCTGATATTTAAATGTTTTCCTTGTCTTCATTGCTTGATTTTGCTCGCAATAAAGTGTCACTCAAAGTCCTCGTAATGTCACTCATAATTGGTCTAAAATTATGACAGTGTCACACATAGCAATCTGAAACCTTGGCAGCTATGGAAATGTCCAGGCTGAGGAGAGTTCTTTCCGCACCTCGGGAACTGGTATGCCATTGCCGGCTGTCCCGAGAGGGTACACACGTTTGCAGAAATAAAACACCTTGCTGCGGTGAGTCCTTCTTTCATTTCTATCTTCCAGGGATTGTGCTGTGATTGCTGGCGAAACTGTTTTGTGACTTAAGGATGGCTTTAAATGCTGCAGCGAGGATTGCTTTGGGTGTCTACCTGTGTACTACAGTTAAACTACTTATGATCCATTGCATTTGTACTCGCAGTCGCAAACATTTTCCCAGGGAGCAAACTTGTAGTGTATGTGGCAGAGGGCCGCATTGAAACCAGCATGGTGTCAGTTGAGGGGGCAGGTGTAGGTAAGGTGGGTGTAGGGGAGGTGAAACATACATATGGTGGCTGAATTGCACTATGTAAAACCAGGACATTTGGATCAATCCTGGCTTCCCCACCTGATCAAACTGTGTGATCCTAGGCAATGGTTTTATTTCATTTTCCCTCCTTTTACTTCATTATCACATATAAGAGGACCTCCAAATACAAGACTTGGGATTTGCGCTGTACAAAACCTGTGTTTAATTTAATAACCTATAATGTTGTTTCTGTGTAATAGCAACGCAGGCTGCCCAAAGGATGCACATAACAACTGACTTGCCTCTTAGTTCTCTACTGGCATTGTTGTCAGGGTGGGTGGAAGCGTGAATGTTTCTAAAATCATGTTTGAAAACTATCACTTTAAAAAATTACTTCTCAATGAACTGATATAACCGTATGTACTAAGATGAAATGGCATAGCAAGTTAACAGAATACACTTTTTGAATTTACTGATCATAATTTGCTGCAAGATTCAATCAACATTAAAATAAATGATTGCCTTTTTACTTAACGTATTTTTAAGGTTAGTGGAGTCGAGTAAACAGCATCCCATTGCTTCTTTGAAACAGGGAGCCACATTTAAAGGTCAGGAGGGCCTCATGTGGCCCCGGGGCCGTACTTTGAGATCTTTCATCTTTACAAGCTTCCACTCTTTGAGGTTATTCTTGATAAAAACAGCTGTGCATTGAAGTGTTATCGCAGCTTCCAACCACATTGCCAGGGCTCCCTCTCTGTTTACACCCCAGTCTTTGTCCATTTACAGAGGGATTAGAGCACAGTTAAGTATGGCTTTTGGACAAACAATAGTGGCGTAAACACAGCTCTGTTCTTGGTACTACCCATGCATGCAGCTAGTTCAATGCCGGACTAATTTCAAAGCATGTGGGCCCTTGAGGTACAGGTTTCTGCATGTTTGTGTATCACTCTTGGCAAAAAGAATGGCGTCAGCAGTACAGCAAGGGTAATCCATGAGAGCGAGCCCTCTGTCCCAAAACGAGGACCCCACAACGATCTGTACGCGGCCGCTTTGACCAGTTGTGTTGGTTTGCCCTGGGTGGTTTGGTATCGAATCAGTCAGTGCACAAGTCCCTTTGAGTGCTGATTATGCTAGTAGGTTAAGTCAATATTCAACATTGTAAGATTTCCAGAACTCTTTAGAAATGGGTCTGTTTTTGTCGAAACCTGTGTGCTGCAGTTATGCACTTGAGGCATAGCCTTATAAATCAGTGGACAAAAATGAAGGCCTTGAACTGGAAGGGACTGCTGGCATAGTTCCTTCGCCAAAACACATAACATTTCAGAGCCAACTGGATTAGGTCTTTTTGGGGGAGGGGGGGTTTAGAGGCAGAGCAGATTTTTTGTAAGGACGAAAGGCTTCCTATCTTGGATATCACTGGACGTGCTCCTTGTTGTTTTAGAAGCCCGCTGGGGTATTAGTACAGTGCCCCCTCACCAGTCTAAGGGAGACAGGCAGCTAGCTGGTGGCAGCTATGCTAGTGAGTGGAACAGGGGGGATTATTTACAAGCCCCTTGCGCGACCAGTGCATCACTTTTAATAAGGAAAAAAGTGGCGGACTGGCGGTGCAAGGGGCTTGTAAATAAAATAAGCCCCAGGGTTTTTACTGGTATCCTTGGTATCTTCAGGAGAGGAGTCAATTGGCATCCACTCGGTAAAATATGCTAGACTCTCCCTTAACTAGTACTTTATGCACTCCAAATGCATTTGTGAATAGGCCTCGTAACGTCTGTCTTGCTAGTCCTCTTTCTTTGCTAATCTGGTGTTGACAAACCTTTGCCCAAGGGATACAATGACTTCTCTCCGAGTGTGCATGTGCCGGTTATATGTCCATGCAGGTGGGCAAGTCGTAGGCATCTTGCGTAGGCCTACATGGTCTCTGTCTCGCTCTACTATCTTGTGTAGACACTATGCGGCTGTTAAGTCATTACCAAATATGGGACCTAAATTTACAAACGTTACTAAGTAAGTCCCGTTATTTGCCATTTGTGTTCACTGGCGGACTCGGAGCGGAGGAGGTCCATGCGGTAAGTCGTGAGGGGGTGACACTATGAGTTACCCGCACCGGGTGACACCAACCCTAGTGACGCCACTGGCAACGCTACATGCCTGGTCAGCCCGGGAGGCCGCAACTACCCTGAGACTGAGCGAGATAAATCTGCTGGGGACGAACAGTAGAATTAAATTAGGGCGTTAATACACAAACACTGGTTGAAGCACCCTCTTCATTGGCCAACCCTTTTCATAATTTTCGCACTCCTAAAAGTTCTTATGACATTGCTAAAGTCTTGAGAGCTGTACTCTTGAAACTCTGAAGGTGGAACTTGAAAGGCCTTTCTTTTTTTATTAATCTGGACCCTTCATCTGCTGCACGGACCAGGATTTTCATCTCTTTTTAGGGTTGACTGACCAGCCTTGAAAAATATGCCAAATGTGTCATCTCTCCTAGACGGTCTGATATGAATCCCTGATTCTAATTTACATATCCGATTTAGGAATAAGGTTGCTATGACACAGACATCCTTCACTACTCTTCTGTGTGCTTGAATGTGTTGTATTGCTGCACATGCCTGCTGGAGTAAATTCACGAAAAGATCGGTGACCAAGCTTCCTTGTTTTGGTATGGATCTGTTCTGCCTTTCCTTATGTTATGTTAAATTTACTTTTGTTGAGTCCTGTCCAATGGGCTTTTAGGTGCAAAGAGTATAACACGATCATATTTCAGAGAGTTCCTATTGGTTAGAGACACATTTTTAAGTCTTTCTGAAATGAGAGGAGATGGAACTCCACTAAATGTATCAGCAATGGGTCGATTGCAGGCCTTGGCTATTGCATTAAAAAAAGACCTACCTCCCACTTTTAGACATTTTGTAGAAGGGACATCTAGGAGGGCCTACTGTTGAGCATGTGGCTGCCCAAAATAGAGTGATATAGAGAAAGGTATGGCAAGATATTTAAATAGAATTCTGCTCTTCATAGGCAGCCAGCTTAAGCCTCCCGATGTGGTCGACACATGATCAGATTTGGGGACGCCCATTACCATTCCCAGAGCAGCATTTTGCACCAGTTGATTATGGGCAGCAGTTTTGACAGGCAGTGCTAGGTAAACACTATTTCCATAATCCAGATTATCAGCATACAAAAAAACACCAAGGTATTATTATTGTTATGAGCACTCTTTTATGACTCTTTACTTTTTCAATAGCTATACATTTTGGAGTTTTGGCATAGCAATCCGTGCTCCAGTTCATTGATATGCAGTACTCAAAAAGTATGTATTATCAAAAAGTTTTTGTTTATAAAGAAATAGTTAAACATTTTTTTAAATATTCAATAAAATAAATTTTTCCATGACATCGAACACTGCACATCAGGCTCCATACAGTGGAAAAAACATTCTCTCAATTACAAACGTTAAAAACACATACAGTTCGTATGCAGAAGCAGACAGAAAAATCAGGGACATGACATTTTAGTGAATTAAGAAAACTGTACAATTCACCCCTTAACAATACCTATGGTGATTGGCACTTCAACATCACCGATGTTTGGGTCTTTTATTGCAGCACGTTTTTCATCAGGACAAAACTAATTCATTAGGAATCCTATACGTAAAATTAAAGCAAGGTGCAGACCTCAACAATTTCCATCCCAACAGATGATCTGAAGCCTAACATGGATGTTTAGCGAATTATTAAAATGATGAGATGAGCTTCAAATCTCAACTTCAGAGGACTAATTATTTTTTAATTTACAGCCTCATAAGTATCCTAGCAGATTAGTCTAGGAAGTCGGGACTGAGTCAACTACAATTAATAGATTTTTTAAAGGTCTAGCATTTTTATACAAATGTTCGCAGTAGTAATGTAATCAAGTTGCTTACCCTTTACTTGATTTATCAAAAATCTTCAATATTGTTAGCAAATAGTTACTCCCAGGAGCAGCTCGGAAAACTAGTATGGTAAAAAGAATGTGCACGCGCATTCATCTGGCATCATATTAAGACACATCAAAGTAGGGTTGATATAGTAGAAAAGAGAGATTCCTGCGGAACATTTTTCAGGTGCAGCATGTGCCTTGCACCAGGTCCCAAGGGCGTCAGGTGACCCTCAGGAACCAAGGGGCATATTATCAAGGGGGTTTATCTCCACTTTTTTGGCTTTAAAAGCCAAGAAAGCAGAGATAAAATGATCTCCCTATTACATAGCTGTCGCTAACACAAGTTAGCGACAGCTAGTAGGGGATAGCGACCATCTTGGGCCCCATTTTGCATGTCAGTGATATTTATCACTAATGACATGCAAAGTGGGCGTGCCAAGGTGTTAGCGACTGGAAACCGTCGCTAACATCGCTATCTCCTATTACCAACTTTTGGATATATTCTCCAAAAGCTAACACCTGCCCTGAGCAGTTCATAGTTATGTTATCCAATGGGAGGTGGATAACATGGCTAAGAGCATTAGCTTGGTAATGCATGAATATCGCTGACTTTTCAGAGATATTCATGCATTGCGGCCAATTTTTATCGCATTTGCGATAAACCTTCGTAATGCCAAGGTTTATCTGCCAAAAAAATTTGCCGCAGCTCAGTGGTAAATTTTTGTCTCTAACCAAGCAATAGCGATAATTATCGCTATTGCTGGGTAATATGCCCCCAAGTTATGACTGTCTATCACTATAAATATTTGGGTTATCCTCCCCGTTTTACTTGCATACATGATGGCCTATGGCTCCCTTCGTATGTCACACTATGCTGCTCAGTTGGGTAAGGTAAATTCAACTGAGCAAACATCACTGAAGGTCTAGATTCCTCTTTCCCTGCAGGAACAATGCCCGCTACAGAAATTCTGCCTCTGGTGCTCATTAATGGATGCCACTGATTGCTATGGTATGCTATGGTTCAACACTTTAAATATGATAGGGTCTCTGGTTTAGAATTTTAACAGATTTCCACCAGTAAAAATTAACAGGAAAGGTAATTGTGTTTATAATTTTCACATGGAACATTACTTTTGCCGGACTTAGATCTCTGTACATTTTACCTCTGCTAAGCTTGTGTAAAGTTCCTGTGCACCCAATTTGAGCACAGTTGACATATATGTCCCTTGTATAGGATATACAAAATGGACCCAGGGCCTGGAAGTTAAATGCTATCTGTGGACTGCAGCACCTATTGTACCATCCACTTATGCGACAGTGAAGACAGGGCTTCTGGCCCACTCAGAGAAGTCTGACAGTTGCTGGATTGCTCTATGCTGTACAAACATACCAAAATCATCTTGTTTAAATATTAAATAAGCAACCCCAAGCCACCTTGCTGCCCGCAAGGTAGAGTGCATGATATATGGGAACATCTGTGGCATTAGAAATTGCATGTTCTCACATTGACTAGGCCTAAAACGACATTTTCACTAGTCAGGCTGTAGCTGACACATTAGGAAAGTCAAAGTGTAGATTATAAAATGTAATGTATTGCTTTTGTCCAGTACAAACCACAGACCACTTTCAAAGATTTATTTCTATATTTAATAAAAATCCAAATGTAATTGTAAAGTCAGAATTGTATTAAATATAAAGGAAATGTAGCTTTTATAAAGTTACATTTACCCTGCCTGAAGCAGTTGGAGGCTAATTGTGTTTGATCTCCAGCCACTTCCCAGTCTGTACTTGGTATGAATGTACAGTGAAAGAGTTGTATAAACAGCTCCCAGATCAAGGACAATGGCCTGGGTGTTGGGAATTGTTTTCTTCTCCTGGCAGAAAGTCCAGAAGTGTGGATCCAGTATAATAATTTACTTAATCTGTTCCTGCCCTGTCATAACTAAAGGTCAAGTGACACCTGGAAAGACAAGTTAAAACCAAACCCACTGGAGGACCACTACGCCCAGTACCAGCTTTGAGTGACCACAGAGATGGGGGCTTCTCATTACTCCTGCCAAACACCCCTTGGTGGGTACACAGGCCCTGCACAAGGGGAGAAGAAAATGTGACAATTTGGGCTCTGTCTGTGAAGTAGAATTTTTCCAGTTGAGGACTGTACCTTGGATTCTTACATAACTTAGTCTCTGGACTAGTAGATGGAAAATCCACGGGATCAAATGCTGATAAATGATCAAGTTAAAGTTGTACTGAGGCTCCATTGAAATGTCTGGGTCCTGATTGATACTATTGAATTCTTCTTCCTGGTGTGAAAAAGGAGTCTGTTTTATCCAATGACAATATGTGAACAAGCCCAGATATGTTAAGCTTTCTTTCGCCCATTGGAGTGGGAGCTGTGACTGTATTCATGCCCTCACTGTCAAGGGAAGAGATCAACTTAGCAATTGAAATTTGTAAACATTCTTTTTAAACCTCGAGGTCTGACTAAAGTGTTTCAGTTGGCTCGCACTTCTAGCTGGGACTCTTCCTGGTTGGAGATGAGCAATAGTACATCGGCAATTGTAAATTGTAAATTGTAAATTGATACTTGTATAGCGCACTACTCACCCGCAAGGGTCTCAAGGCGCTTGTACGAATACCGCTGTGGAACCCATCCTGGCTTTCCCTGTGAGGCGTCCACTCCTGGGCACCCCCAATGAACATGCACAACGTAAGTATAGGTAAGTATATCATTTTATTTAAACATTTATTTAATTTAAAAAAAATATTCAATTAATTTTAAAAAATATTAAAAATAAATTAAATAAATGAATTTAAGTAATTTTAAAAAGTAAGTATGAGTATAGGAGTATATGTTTTGGGGTACTGAGGTATATGTTTTGGGGTGTTTGGGTATTTTAAGGGTTCAGATATAGTTTTGGGTACAGGGGTACAGGGGTATTTTTAGGGTTCATGGCTAGGTTTGGGTTATGGGGTACAGGGGTATTTTTAGGGTTCAGGGCTAGGTTTGGGTTATGGGGTACAGGGGTATTTTTAGGGTTCAGGGCTAGGTTTGGGTTTTGGGGTACAGGGGTATTTTAGGGTTCAGGGCTAGGATTTGTTTTGGGGTACAGGGGTATTTTTAGGGTTCAGGGCTAGGTTTGGGTTATGGGGTACAGGGGTATTTTTAGGGTTCAGGGCTAGGTTTGGGTTATGGGGTACAGGGGTATTTTTAGGGTTCAGGGCTAGGTTTGGGTTATCGGGTACAGGGGTAGCTTTAGGGTTTAGGGATAGGTTTGGGTTTTGGGGTACAGGGGTATTTTAAGGGTTCAGTTTTAAAAATAGTACTTTAAATAAATTAAATAAATTAATTTAAGTAATTTTATTATTTATTAAAAAAAGTTCTTATAAAATAAAAAATAAAGTAATTTTTACCCCTACACTATCCAGCACTTACCCTACTATTACACCCCCCGGAGTTAGAATAGTAATATTTACCCCTATTTTATCCTGCACTTACCCTACTATTACTCCCCCCTGGAGTTAGAATATTATTTTTAAACACCTACACTATTTAAAAAATATATATATATATATATATATTTACAAATACATTAATAAAAAATTAATTTAATAAATAAAATTAATTAAATATTTATTAATTCCTTTAAAAAAATGTATATACTTACCTATACTAACATTGTAATGGCATGCGTTGTAATAGCATCTGCTATGTAATGTCATGCGTTGTAAAGGCATTCGTTGTAAAGGATCCTGCGTTGTAAAAATATGCGTTGTTAAAGTATGCGTTGTAACGTCATACATCCGAGTATCTGCAAGGTCTCCCTGAGTAACTTCAGCTGGTACAGAATTATTTTGCAGGTGAAAACTGAGTGCCGGCAGGTCATACCTGCAGGACACAAGTCCTAAGAAACGAAGTGGGGGGAATAACCAAGTTAAGCAGCATGTAAGTGACAACAAAGCGCATGACATCACAGCACATGACATCACAGAGCATGGCATCATGGAGCATCACAGGAAGTGCTATCACAACCCATTGACCTCACAGGAAGTGATTTTCCAAGAAGTGTTATCAGATCTTAAGATCTCACACATATCTTTAGCAGGTCTATCATGAGTACATTTAAGCACATTACAATATTTACCAAATTAAATTTTAAGTCACAGTTGTGCCAAAAAAGTGACGCAACTCTAATGCAAATCTGGGCCTCAAGTTATACATTTTTTTTAACTCTACCACAAAGAAATTAACAACAATCTGTTCTGCTTAATTAGTTACAAAGACCGCATTTTAAAATATCTTATGAGGTTAAGGCACCTGCTGCATAGATCTTTGTGTGCACAGTAAATCACAGGGAATAATAATAATGGTAAGATAACTCTGAAGGATAATGCACTTGCTGGAGAGATCTGTGTTTTGTCTACTTGCAGTTTGGATCAAAGTAGCATAAATGGCTAATATGTCTCCTGCAAAGCACATAACTGACAGATTTTTATTGTATCTAGTTAGGCAAGTGGGTTACTGCTTTTAACATAGAGATCTTTTTATTAAGTGCAGTTCATAAACGTTAATCCTTCGAATATAGCACAGGGAGCTATGAAGGACAGGTGCCTCTTATACCTTGTAACAATGTTTTATGTAATACATCCTGTACATTGATTCACACACATATGATTTACTGTCAATGTGTACACGTTATGCAAAGCGTTCAGACACCCTGGATTGGGATGAGTAGCACTAGAACAGAAAACAAAATAGTGGCATGTAAATTATTCTTTTTGTGAATGCTGGAGCCAACCAACACGGCTGGCATTCTTACAGTGCAATTGTATGTCTTATATACAAGGACTGAACAAAGTCAAAAGCATGCCTGTGAAGTAATTAAATGTGAGCCATTAGTCCAATTGGTCTCACACTGCTCGTCCTACCAGCGTGTTACCCCAAAGCATTGTGGTCCATGAAGTAAGCATCAGCGGGTGCGCCTCTGCCAGACTCTTGAGCAAAAATCACTGTCGCGTTGGCCATCCCTGGAAGTAAGCATCAGCGGGTGCGCCTCTGCCGGAGTCTTGAGCAAAAATCACTGTCGCATTGGCCATCCCTGCTCATGGTGGCGCACCTGCGCGCCGCGAAAGGTATCAAGACCTGAGAACACTTTTGGCAGCCTACGAAGCAGCCCCATACACACGCCTATTCCCTGCTGATGAGAGGTAACAACCTCGAAACACGTGTCCAGGGTTGGCCAGCACAACGGTGGATATGCTCGACATTTTTTCAGAAGCGCACACGCTGGAACGAACAGCATTTACCATAATGCCCAGGGGCCAACTCGCTGGTAGGAGGAGCAGTGTGCGACCATATGGATTGTTGTAAAATGTGAGCCATTGTTTGTCCTCCATGGTGTTGGTAGCTAGCTGTGAGGTTCCAGATAGCTCCCAGCCAGGATACTCATCAAAAGGAGGCCTGATGACCCCTTAACTTCGGTCTTGGTTTTGGCTCACCTGAAATTTAAAACATAGCTCCCCCAGCTGCTCGGAATGAAATCAGACAATGTGCTGGCACTGCTGAAACTGTAACTGCGTCTAAAGATTTCACCGGGACGGCTCAGCATGTTTCTGTGGAGTCCAACTTCTTGTCAGGGGAGACGGCGTTCACCCAGTGAAAAGTTCGGGTAGACGCCGTCTACCCACGTGTACCCTCGACTTGTGCGCCACCTACCTGCAACCACCAGCTCAAATTAGGCACTGCCAAATACACTTCAGATCATTGGTCACACCTCAGAAAGGGTTTCTGCGGCCCTCCTATCTGAATAGCCTCACATTTTGCATTAGTATCGTAAAGAGTGATCTGGAAAGAAAATAAGTGTGTTATGGTGACCAAGAATGCAGGTTAGTATGTATGCCCTCTCTCTTTCTCGCAAACAAAGAGCGTGTACAGCAGGACTGCAGTGCACAGTTCCTTCACGAAGAACATATGACAACAATAATTCGCATTTGTACAGAGCGATATGAGGTCAAGGGTTTGAAGGCGCTAGCTGCCGTCTGGGAAATTAAGTGAGTTATTGCTCAGAGTCACATGATGCTGAGCTGATGCTGGCACCGGGGATCGAACTACGCCCCCCCCCCCCTCCCCCTCCAGAGACAGCCGCTCTGGCCGCTGCGCGACATCCCTCCTACAACAGAATCAGCAGTAGCTTTTCTCACACACCGTGAACAATAATGCAAAAGCAGCCAACATGTGAATGTCACACTATAGAAGTGCAGAGCAGATAGCCGCAGTGGGAGCTTCCCTCACACAAAAAGTTCAGCACACATAACATCCGTTTCTCTCAGAGGTAAAATGGGCAAAACAAACACTGAAACACGCAGAACATGCCCAGCAAAGGAACCAGTAATACGAGCTTCCCCCACAAATGGAGAATGTAGGCCAAAATCATCAATAGCAAAAGGTTTCCTTAGCAACAGTACAAGCTTATCACACAGACTGGAAAAGGGTATATAGCACGTACATCTGCTGGGCGAGCATCCCCCACAGGCCCAGATCAGGTACAGTGCAAACATCAGCAATAAAGCCTTCATAACATGCTTAAAAGATAGAGAAAGGTAGAGCATATGCAGCTGAATTGCAAGCTAGCTCCCCACACACAGAGCAGGCACCAGGACAAGCTTCCTGCACATACAGAACAGGCACTGCACGAGCAGCAGCAATGCAAGCATCCATAAACACACATGGAAAGATACAAGACATTGACCAGCAGTGCTTGCTCACCTCAAGCTCCCTTGTAAAGGTCACAGATACCTGCTCCAGATTGTGGGAAGGGAGTTCAGCCTCCTTTTGACATTTGTTCTCTCTGCTGAGACTGCCACATAGGATGCCCGGCAGTGCTAATGATGGCGCCATTTTGTCACGGTAATGAAAACTGGGAATACGAATGAGGTCATCGAGACACTTTACAAAGGTTGCTGAAGACATTACCAGATGGCGATGCATCCCGGCTGAAGCCAACCTGGACTATAACAGGAACATAGGGGTGATAGAAACTGCAATCACAAGCCAACCACTTTAGCCTTCCACCTCTCCGCTGGTAATTTAATTGTAAGGCCTCTGCCAATGAGGCTATCAAAGGAACACATCAACGGTGGACATCTGCTTCCTTGTCATACATGTTAGAGGAAAAGGTCCTTAAAATGGCCACTTGGCCTCATATTACTCTATTGTCCTGTGATGAAGACGTGGAGGTGACCAGAGGGTAATCGGAACTATCTTCTGTCAGGCCGATGCCTATGCAATGCCTCTCCGCCTCGGACTGATGCCCCAACTTACCTGAAATGTGTTCTGGAGAGTTTGCAGCGCAGAACCAAAAAAACAGGCAGTGGGGTGAGTTGACACTCCCCTTATACTGTGTCAGGGGTGACGGTGGTCGGCCATGTTGGGGAGGGATGAGATGCATAGATTGCAAATTGCTTTGGAGGGTTCTGGTGTAGAGCTTAAGCTCACTTCGTAACTCTGGTGGCGAGGAAGACTTACGAGGAGGTAATACAGGTATGCAAGGATCGGCCTTTCCAGGAATCTGATACCTCTGAGAGGCTGCTTGCTCTAGGGAAGAGTTAGTCCCATGACTAAGTTATAATGGTGCCTATAGGACGCCACATGGGCTGGGTAGGAGTCATTTATATATGTGTCAGGGAAAGGCTTGTGCAGGGAGGCCACTTCCTGGACCTATTTTTAGTGATAATGAAGCCCACTAGTGTAATGTCAGTACACCTGATCTAGATTTCATCCTATGTCATGAATGAACTACAGGCACATGGGATAGGCCATTTTGGGTGAAGCGGGATTAGGCAATACTTTCCTTAATGTGCAGAAAGGGGTGGATTGGTTTATTCTGACTGTGTCACAATACGGATATCTTTGCTCATACTGATGAAATGGAATTTTCACCCAATGTGAGTGGTCTATACTGGAGAAACTCTTCCGGGAGTTTTTGCAAAGCTTGTCATTGATTGGAGAGCGAGCTCTGTGGATTATTTAGAGCAGGAAAAATTATAAACTGGAGCCCCTAGGAATCTGCGTTTGCACGGTGTCTTCGACACAAAGTAAACGCGTCAACTGAAACATATGAAACATGCTGCTCACGTTCCCGCCAAAAGTAAGAGCGTTCTCAGCCGCTCTTGCTAAATTGACAGAAGACAGAGCAGCTGTCCTTCTACTAACGAAATCCGACTGCTCAATCGGCCCGAGGGAGGCCCGCATTTCAGTAAAAGAAAAGGACACATAGGGTTAGATAAATGAGATGTGTGGAATTCAGAGGAAGGAACGCCCTTCTCATTCAAGCACTCTTTTGGAAAAAGCTCTCTGATGGCGCTTAGGAAGCCATTAAACCATCCACATCTGGTCACAAGGGGCTGTGAGGAGGTTACTGGTCAGCATTCAGTCTGTTGGAAGAGTTGCCGCTTTGTAACTTGGCACGTCCAGCAAGATAGGTCATACTTGCGTGAAGTGGGCATAGGGTACCTGAAGCCATATTTGAACTTTGCCTTGTAGCAGACAGCGGACCCAATTTATCTACAAATGGATTGTAAAGGAGAAATAAATAAGCAATATATTTCCACACACAGTAAAATAGAAAAATGAGCAATGCAGAGGAAATCCGATTAAAAAAGTATCTAAAATGTAATAAAGAAAGAAAAAAATAAAGTGGGACACATTAAAATCGTCCTGTCCCAATCATAAACCAATATCCGACTTGAAGTAAAAAATCAAGACATTTTATGTGACGCTCTGAAGGATGGCATGGAGGAAAAGACCAGACAGTCCCTAAGGTGGGCACATATAAAGGGCTTAAAACATCTGGGCGCACAAAAATACTGCAGCTGCATATATGCGTGTAAGAACTTAGAAAGCGGACTGTGGGAGCCCACGTTCTTGACCACTGCAGACCTATCTTGCCTCTTTACTTGCTCATGCGGGATCGCCTCTATAGTCATACAATGGAGCCATTTAAAAGTGGATGGCCAAGGGAGATGTACCAAAATGGCAGATGAGCCCAACTCTTGCCTCTGTGCTCCCCCTGCCTTTTGTAGACTGAGGGGGTGGTGCTCCTGGCAGTGGAGGTACAACTAGCTATGCTTCTGGGTACAGCTGTTTAGCGGACCTGGAACCAAAGGAACTGGCATTAGAAGGTCACCCAATTAAGGGCGGTCCTCCATCATCATTCCTACTGGTAGATTCTCTGCCCGGGCCTACCAATGGAACCATGGAAGCCCCAGACAACAACAAAAATAAAATATCCCCTACACACTGGGAGAAAATTTACAGGACATGGAGAACATTTGTAGAGGAATTCTTGGAGATGTGCCCCAGTTTAAGGGTCTTTCTTCAAGGTTGCACGGCTTATGCTGGTTGTGTCATGTTTTCATGACACAGTGGAAAAGTTTATATTTTTTTTGTGAAATGCCCCCGGCAATGCATCCCGGAGATGTACTAACACTATGGCAGACATCTTTGTTTTTAGCCATCTCTGTTTTTAGCGGCTGACGATCTTTAAATGTTTCCATATATGTTACGCCTTGCATTTTTCTCTGTTCTTGCCATGTACCACAAGCTGAGAACAGGAAACAAAATCAATAGTTCCAGTGTCCCTCAAAGTGAGAGCAAATAACAAAGGAAGTTTCATCAGAGTACCAAGGGAAAAATAAATAATAAAGGTGGTTGTTTATTCAGTCTCACCCTGAATGAAAACCAATAATGAAGGACGTTGCATTATTGATGTCAAGAACAGATAATGGAGGTATTGAGAACAGGTGATGAAAGTATTGACGTGATTGCACCACATGCTAAGAACCAATAATGTTGGTTGTGACTTCACTGCACCAAAGCAATATGACGCATAATGAAGAAATTACAACTATACCTTAGGGTGAAAAATGGTAATGAAGGCAGTAGCATTAATTTACAACAGGGCAAGACCAGACAATGAACAAAGTAATATCAGTGCACCACAGATACGTAATATAATAAAGAAAGCTACAGTGGCAGCTGCCGCAATGCTGAAGTGGGGAGAGGGGCGGGGGAATAATAATTTTTAAAAACTTAAATGCATACGCGGCCACCTTGGTCCCCTTCTCAAGTTCTCCTGTAATCCCAGAATGCACTGGGGCACAGGCTCCCCACCCAATCTCGGCAGTGCTCTCTTATTATGAGAGCAGCGCAGGTTCTGTCTGAGCGGCGTGGTTTGCTTCTCAGACAGTGCCTAGGCACCTGTGACATTTCTCCAACCCAGCTGTGCAACACAGCTGGGTTGGAGAAACCTAAGTGCACATGTCTGTTTAGCTGGTCTAACACGACCGGCCAAACAAACATGGGCCCTTACAGTGTACTTACCACTCCTCCCTGCCCCTCCCTACACTGCTGGCATTGGCCCAATCAGTCAGTGGTCATGTTATTTCTCGCTAGACCACTGACTGACTGGCCAGTGGGGCGACGCTCCTCTGCCATTATGAAGGAGCCACCCCTGGGAAGTGATATCAATTCAACCATAGAATGTGAAAAGAAAAAAGAAAATACCTAACTAACACCCACGGCTCTTGGGAAGTGAAAGCACTGTGTCACAAGTAGGAACAGCTAGTCAAGGCCAAACAGGCTGAAACCCGTCTGGGTTTGCTTATGGTCTCACTCAGAGGGAACCTTGCATAGCAGGTTGGGCTGCATTGCTCCTTTTGGAGCAGGACCATGACAGATTTGCATATGGCTGGTTCTTGTCTCAATTGGCATGGTGGGCAAAAAAAGGAAGAACTGTGATGCATCCTGAGTACATGCCAACAGCTGAAATTAATTCAATCATTCCAATCATCGCTTTTTTTTGCTTTATTTAGTGCGATGCTCTCATGGCGACCGGTTTGTCAGACTTGTGTCCAGTGCTCACTATGCAAGAGGACTCAAGCTGCACCAAAGCTGAAGAGGACCACATAGGCTGAAACCAACCTGGTGTTGTTTGTGGTCCTGTTCAGACGGTACCTGCCCTGCCAGGTAAGACTGGGCAGTTCCCATTGGTCCATGACCAAGACTGGCTTGCATATGGCTGTTTCCAGTTTGAGGTGACATGGTGGGCCAAAGAACAATGAACTGGGAGGCGACCACAAACTACTACCAGTGGATGAGATTAATTTAAGCAGTTCAGTTCAAGAAGTCTTTATTCGATTGATGCATCATAAAAGACGTAAAATACAGTAAATACATATTAAAAACATCTAAAACCAATATTAAATTACTTATACAGGCTTCTATGAATGAGTACAAAATTGGCATTACCACATGGATTACCAATGAGCATCAGATATAGTAAACTAGTCACTAACAGGTAAGCAAACAAACATTATTAAACCCCCAGCTATTTATTTTTGATGAACCTGATTCTAAGCAACCAGGCCCACCCCAAATATTTAGCTACCCCCACAACAATTATTGGGGTCAGGTTAGTTTTTAAAATTCTGCTTGCTTCGACAGCCGAGCGGGTACCTAGGCTTATACAAACCGGGCTTAACCATTTGGCTCTTGGGGCTGTATACAGAGGACACACAAACAAAAAGTGGTTTAAACTTTCACTTTGGCCAAGACAGTTTGGACAGTGCCCTGTCCCACCAGAACCCCACTTTTTAGTGAAATCCCCTAGAGGCAGCGAGCCACATCTGAACTGGTGGAATAATTTATGATCCAGGGGCTTTGTTATCATGTCCCAATACTTTTCGAGCTTGGATGTGTCTTTAAAGACAATAAATAGACTTGTAAGATTGCCTGAACACAAACTCAGGTGTCTATTGTAAACCACCCAGTCCCAATAGTGCAATTTTAGGTCTTTTTTGAAGGGAAAGATTGCTGATTCAGGACCAGACCACAAATCACCATACCCCAGGGCGGAAAGGGTAGAGATTAAATCATTAAACCAGCCCATGTTTGAGGAGCTAGGACGATCTCTGACCTCCAGGCAAGCCCTAGCATAAAAATGGAATTCCGGCGTTGTCCATAGACGTCGCCAGAAGGCCAATGGACGGAATCTCGCTTGATCCTCCACCGGTTGACACCCGAGATCATATAATAGCGGGATCCGTGGGGTTGACTGGGGCAGACCCGTTGCCATCCTAAGAAATTTATTTTGGGCTGATCTCAAGGGATCCAGTTTGCTAAAGCCCCATAGCTCCGCCCCATGAGGGTAAAGCCTTTGAGCCATATATCTTAATGAGTGGTGAAATTGGCCGGGTAAAGGAGCGTTTATGCTCTTTAATCAGCGCGCCACCTATCTGGAGATGTTTTAGGGCCATAAGCTCAACCTGGTGGGACCAACTAAGTGTCTCGCTAAAAGTAACTCCCAAATAAGTAAAAAACTTGGTTTGTTCCAGTGGAGTACCCCCCATAGTAACCCTTGCACTAATTTGATTGTGTCCTCTTAAAACCATGAATTTGGTCTTAGACACATTCACTTCAAGCTCATGTTCGCTGCAGAAAAACTCAAACCTCGACAAGGCTTGTTGGAGGCCCTGTCTGGTTTTTGAAATCAGGAGAGTGTCGTCAGCGAACATGAGCAGGGGAATTTTCATTCCGGCCAAAGTGGGAACGTCCGTGGGATGGTTTTCAAAATACTTAGTTACCCCGTTAATATATAAGGAAAAAAGGGTGGGGGCCAACACACACCCTTGCCTAACACCTTTGGCCACAGGAAACCTACCTGTCACCTCCCCTGGTTTGCCCCAGCGGACCTGGGCATAGGTATGTGCATGTAGGTTCACCAGGAGACGTACAAGGGGGGGTGGCATGCCCAGTTCTAATAGGCACTTCCACAACCCAGCCCTCGGGACGAGATCAAAGGCAGACCTCAAGTCCACGAAGGCTGCGTATAGATTACCTTTACCCAAGACAACCGTCTTCCAATAAAGAAGCATAAAACGGAAGGCCTGATCTAGAGTGCTCACATGAGATCTAAAGCCAGCTTGGAGAGGGGTTAAAACATTATACTCTTCTATCCATTCCTGAATCCTGGCAAGAACAAGACGGGCTGTGATTTTTTGCACCGCGTCAATAAGGCTGATCGGCCGATAGTTGGATGGAACCGACGATCACCTTTTTTATAAATAGGCAGGATTTCTGCACCTGCCCAGGATTCAGGAACCCTAGCACCTGTGGCCAGAGCATTTGCCAACTGGACTAGGTAGGGTACCCAGAGGTCATGATCCTGTTGGAATAAATCTGCAGGAATGCAGTAGGGACCAGGTGCCTTTCCGCTTGGAATAGATTTCAAAACTGCTTCAACATCTCTGACCGTAAACTCTAATGAATCATCCGACAATGGCCATCATATGTTTTCCTGCGCATCACTGAGGCACCTAAATTGTTCCTCAAAGTAGCAAACCCATTGTTGTTGGTCCACCGAGGCTGGGCTCGGACGGTCGTCCTGGGATAAGCCCCATTTAAGTAGGTGCCAAAATTGTTACATGTTCTTAGAGCCACATGCTTCGGTTAGAGTTGACCACCGTTCTTCATCCCAATTGGCCTTGGCAGAATGTTTAGCAACATTAAAAGCCTTCCTACAAGACCTGATAGAAGCAGGGTTCTTAAGTTTTAAAGCTTTGAATAATTCTACATGGGTCCGTCGGCATTCTTCATTAAACCAATTGGAGGATTTCTTGGACCCCCTATTACCCCTTTTGGAAACAGACTTTGTGAACAGTTTTTTTAAAGACGTGAACAAGCTGGTATGCGTGTCTGTAATAATTGTGTTAATCACCTCCTGTGAATCACATTGGGAGATTTCAGCCAGGGAGATAGAGACCAAAGATCTGATAGTTTTGCGTGCTTCAACATCTACAGAAATCTTTGGCCAGCGTACCCTCCTCATGTTGTTAGTGAGTACAACTGCCTCATGAACTAGGTTGGGCAGGCATTTAACCAATCCCAGAAAGCTGAAATCCCTTAATTCCGCCACCAATGGATCGTGATCACCTTCCGGACGTGACTTTACTTCCATGTCCACAAACACAGGCCACAGTTTAACATCCAATAATATATAGTCAATACGACTACTGTGTCTACCATTACTAAAGGTGTGTTTGCCCAACCTGTCAGAACCTACTCGACCGTTTAGGGCACGTAATCCCCGATCCAGACACAACCCTTTAATAAAAATAGCCGCTTGGGACCATTTTTTTATCGAGGGAAGGTCGAGTTGGGGAATCCCCCAGGCCTGATCCTCCGCCTCTGTTAAGAGGCCATCATCCAAACTCAATGGTTCGAAACAGGTGTTTAGATCGCCCATTACAACCATATGACCAGCCACCGGAGCATCACTTAAGAATTCATCCAGTTGGAGGAGGGCAGATGAAACCCTACCACCCTGGACGCCCCTAGCATATATGTTAATCAATAAAATATTCAACCCACTAGTAGATTTAATGCTAACTATTAAAACGTCTGGGCTATCAATAAAGACTTCCTCTGCTGACACACCCTCATATTGACGCACCCAAACTGTCAGGCCACCCATAGCTCGACCTCTATGTCCTCTGATAGCTGGTTTACTAAAGTTCAGGTAGCCAGAAAGGAACAGTGGTAAGAGTGCCCATGTTTCCTGAAAGGACCATACGCCACCTTGACGTATAAAATTGATCCAATCAGGAATACAAATGCGCGACTCAAGACCAGCTATATTCCAACAACCCAGGATGGTACCATTTCTAGGTATTGGGGCGCTAGATGTATCTTTAACAGAGGAGTAGGAAATGGTATTCGAGAGATTGCAAGGGGGCAGCTCCAATAATGTCGTCAGTATAAGTACAATAGGAGCCACCCTGAATACCTGGCGCCCCATAACCACTCTCAACAGTTATACCTGGCACCGTGTTAACACTCTCAACAATTGGATCAACTAATAACATTGTTTCGGGTACCATATCCAAATCACCAGTCGCACACAAAAAAGCAGAGCCCCCCTTAGGACTTTGGGCTACTTGGTCCTTTAAAGTTTTAACATAACAAAATGAGTTAGCTGGGGCATCTACAGTGCCCGTACAATCTGAATTGCCCTCTGTAGCCCAGGATGGAATGGCTGGTCAATCATTAGACGCCAGCCCTGATAGAGGGTCATAGAGGTTCCTCAGCGGGATGTTCCAGTACTCGTTACGCTGAATGAATTTACTTTGCTTGTTACGATCGGGATAGAAGCTTTGGGGCTGGTTGAGGTGTGGAAAAACTGGTGTGGGGGGGAGACCAGAAAACAGGGGCTGGTTAAGAAATGAAAAAATTGGTGTAGGGGGAGGGCCAAAAAGCTGGGGCTTAGGGTTAACCCAGCTCGGGGTATGTGAAGAGCTATTATAGCTTGATTGTGCGTAGGAACAAAACAGAGCCTCTGGATTGATTTGTGGTCCATAAAAGCTGGGAGTAAAATCGGACCATTTAAGAGAATGTTGTTCTCTTTTGGAACGATGTTGTTCAGATGGTTTGAGCAGAGTCTCGGGATAGAAATAGCTGAGATTCCGCGTGGAAATTCCACCCTCGTTATTTCCCACATACCAATCTGTAAGGTGGGATACGACCCTGTGATCCCTAAAGTTAATGATCACTGTATCCCCCTCTATGTCCTTAGGGCGTAAGCCCACCCACTTGCATCTTCTGACTGAAATAATGTCCCCATTAAGATGGGCAGGAAGGGGTCTATTGGTATTCAGCCAGAAAATGACTTTGTTTTTTAAATTTTCGTTATTTTCCCGGTTCCCATTAGAAATTGGGGGATCACCCGTCAGGATAATTACAAAATTGGCTGAATCAGGAGGAAGTTCCACAATATTCCTACGTGATAGAGATTGTCTGTAGTTAGGGTTATCAATTTTAGCAGCCCCATGTTTTGCAGGTGGTAAAAAGTCCCTCTTTAGATGGTTTGTTGGAGACCTCCATAGGCTTCGCTTTAGCAAAATTAGTGACACAAGGGGGTTTAGATGCCATATCCGGGGCCTTCGGTTTTGAACTACCTTCGATATTGTTATTTTTAGATTGGGAACTAGAAGCAATATTTATAGCACTAGGTGCAATAGTTGAAGCACTAGGCATAGAAGGTGGACCAGGCTGCCTATCAGAACTCGTAGGATGGGATAGACCAGCAAATGCCAAAAGACAATCCATTTTTTCTCCCAATATCCTTACACGCTCCAGTAAAGGTAGCATGTATGATTTTATGAGTTTCTCTAAAATGACGTAAATCTCCTTATTAAACCCAGTTGTAACAACCTCTGGCGAAGTTGGATGATGTAGGGTAACTAGAGGGGCCTCAACCACAGGCAGTGCCATAAACTCAGTAATAGGGTTGGCTGTAGAAGGAGAAGGGATTTGGTGACTAGAACCTTTTCTTTTAACACCACCCTTTTTCCTTTTTTTTCTAGGGGGGGAACACACAACCTTTTTGGCCTTGGTAGGTTTAGATCCAGTGTCACTAAAATTAGGTAAGGGAATGTTCTCACATGGACCAACACAGTCTAAAGACCAATTAGTTAGTGTTGATTGTAGGTTAGGTGCCATAGTCTGAACGACTGGGGTGTTAAGGTCAATGAGGCTAATAGAAGCAGAAGAAGGGCTATTTATATGGCCCTCACTATGTATACTAGAACAAGCTGGGGAAATATTAGGAACCCTAAATATATTGGGGATTTGGTCCGTACCAAACATATCCGCTTCAATGGCCGTCTTCCCTTGAACAGCCATTTCCTGTGTGTTATGTGAGTCTTGTTTCGTGGACAGTGGTAGATTCTTGAGATGTTCAATTGAGCGATGACGCTCAGCGCGTCTCTCAGCTAAAAGGAGTTCCTTATCAACCTCCTTGTGAGCCTTCTCGAAATATTTATCGAGCGGCCCAAGGAAGGAAACACCCACACCAGATGGAAGAGAGGTAGTCATATCAACAACTGGACTGGATATAACTATCTAATCTCAGAACCCAGCTAACTACTCCACAGAAGTACAACAACAACGTGAAACAAATAGACAATACGTGTCAGTGACCTGGCCCAGCCCGGTTCCTCGGCCCCTGACGGCCACAGACGGTCCCGCCCTTGTCCCGGGCTTCTCCCGCACACTCCCGCACAGCGGGGAAAGCCCCTGTTCTTAATAGGTGTAGTGAGCGTAGGGGGCGTGGCTAGCAGGGAGAGCGGGGCCAGGTGTTCCAAATTGGCCGAGCAGGGACTCCTGGGCAATGGAGTCCCCGCACTCACGCTCGCAGCCCTGCCCTGCCCCTGCGCTCACAGGTGATTGAAGCTCCGAGCAGCACGATGCGGGACCCGCGAAGCGGGTTCCGCGAGCAGTCAAGGATTCAGGAAGGCACACAAGGCAGGCAGCCCAACAGGAACGTCGAAAATCCGGCAAACAAGGGTAAAAGCATTCCACCCATCACATTTCTGCTTTCATGATTAGACAAAGAGAGTCCACAATCTACGAATGACAGCAGTGGCATTTTTTCAAGAGTAAGACTCAGTAGATAAGTACACAGCACATATTCGGTCACGTCGCCAACAAATTCATGAGAGAAACTGTTAAAGACTTAAAAGTGGAAAAGGAAACTTCAAAAATACTGACAACAGTCTTATACCCCTCACAGACCAACAGTTGCACACTATCAGTAGCACTCACACCCCACAGATCACACACACAGTACCAGCGAGACCCTACCTGAAGATTTATTACACCACTCATATGCTATCACTCTCATTACTAACAGCACCCCACTACCATCAGAATAACAGTCAAACACAACCAGAAGCACTCTTACATCCCTCACAGAGTAGGGGTTTTAGACAATCAACAACACTCATAACCGTCAAAAGTAGCAGCCTAACGCTACTGATGCTCATACTTCTTACACACTAGCAATTCGGCACTACTGAAGCATTGTCACACTTCTAATAGAGTAGCAGTCACACTCTACAGAAAAGTACTCTGACATCAACTACAACTCACATTTGAGGAAAACTGATGGAAGCACTCTCACACCCTTCACAGGCTTGCAGACACTCACTACCCATAGCTGGACTGGAAAGCAAAATCATCCGTGGGACAAATATTCATAACAGCCCCCTGTTGCAGCAGAATGCAGCTAGAACAGAAATACATTCAGCATAGTTAGGACTTGGCAGTCCATCCTGCTTTGAAAGTAGCCCCAAACCATCAGCCCACTTGGTAAATGCCAGGGTGGCAGAATGATTTGTCTTGGCCCTGGCAATAGCACTCTGACACCCTTCATAGACTACCAGTCACAGGTCACTGAAAGCACTCTCATACTCCTCACAAACTAGTAGCTAAGCCAATATGCCTGGCTTATATCTAATAGTGTCTCTTCATTGATTGGGCAGTTTGTGGGTGGTATTGAAAATGGGCAAGAGGGTGAATGCAATAATTAGCCAAAGGGTGAGTGCAAGGGAGTGTGAATGGGTGCAGCATGATGAGTGAATGAGTCCATGGTAGATGGATGAGTAACTGCATGGATGGAAGCATCCAAGCAATTGCAGTTATGACCTAAGAGTGTTGCCGTTTTTTCTTTTTGGTTTGCGTAAATGTGAGGTAGTCAGGGAGAGTCTCCAGCTCACAATCCCAGGTGAGGCTTTTTAACACTTTACCTTGTGCTTGAACTCCCTCTCTCTCTACATCTTGACCTTACTCCTTTCCATCTCTTTTCCCTTATCTATATCTCTCTCTTTACCTAATCTCTCTGTCTCTCTCTCTAGCACTGCCTCTCTCAGCCTCTCTTTATCTCTCGCTATCTCAAACTTTTGCAACCTTTACATCTTCTTTCTTCGACCCCCCTGTTCTCTGTTTTACCTCTCTATATTTCAGCTCACTGTGTCTCACACCACAGCTATCTGTCTAGTCCTCAATCTATGCAGTCTAGCTTTTCCTGTCTCTTGCCACATTTTCCCCCACTACATCTCCCTCTCACACTCTCTCCTCTCAATACCTCATTGCACTCTATCTACTTCTATGTACTTCATCTTTCCCTATCTCCACCTCTCTTTAGCTCACATATCTCCAAAACTCTTTATAGTTTTTATTTTTTTACAGAGTTCTATATAGCGCAATCTTGGCCCGAATTGGGTATCAGAGCACCTTACATAGCACCAGTTGCATTACATGAGGACACATTCATTTTTGTTAGACACAGGGAGATTACATGATTTTTCCAGAATCACAGGATGTTCAGCATCATTGCCGAGACTCAAACCCAGTTCCCCAGATTCAAGGTTGATTTGCCCTAGCCGTTAGGCCAACTCCTCTATTCAATTCTCTACAAAATCCAAAATCTCTCCCTTTCTCTATCACTTTCCCCACTGTTCCTCACCTCTGTCTAACTTTCTCTATCTCACCTTATGTTTACCTCTGACTCTCCCTAGAAGCTCGGCTGCTATCCTTAGTCCTCTACATTTCTGCCCTGTCTCATTTCACATCACATCTCTCTACCCCACTCTATTTTATACCATGCCTCTTGCTATGCCTTAGTTTTATTTATATCTCTCACTCTGACTCCAGCTGTACCTAAGTCACTCCTCTTACTTTATAACTCTCTCTAGCCATCTATTTTTACCTGTATATCTCTATCCCTGTCTTGTGCACACTTCATGCTACCACTCTAACTTAGTTCTCTCTACCTTTCTCTCTGCCTACCTCTGCCTATTTCTCTCTGCCTATTCTTTCTTTATCTTTATACCTACCTCTGCCACTCCCCCCTCTCAATCTCGCATCTTTTCTACTTCATGTCTCTCTACCTCTCGCTCTATCTGCCTCACGTCTCTTTCTCTACATCTCTTTACCTTCTAAGTCACATCCTCTCTCATTCTACCTTTAGTTTCTCTCTCTTTCTGCTTTATCTCTTTATCTTTTTCTACTATTCTCCTCAACACCTTTCTCTATATCTATCTCTATCTCCCATTTCTTTACCTCACTGAAATACCTATTTCACCACATTCTCTCTATCTTCTAATCTTTCTGCCTCACATCTCATTCCTTCTCACCTCTTTATCGATCTCTGCTTTGTTTTCTTTTTCTTTTTCTTCTCTCTACCTCACCTCTCACTCTACCTCTCCCTCAACCTCTGTGTCTCTGTTTGCCTCACTCTTTCTTTGGCCCATCTATACTCTGTATCTCTCTTTACCAAGCTCTCCTCAAATCATCCCTCATGCGCTACCAATCCTCTCTCTGCCATCCTTTCTCTAGGCCAAACCTCTCTTTCTATCACTATCTACCTCTTTATATTTCACCTGCCTCGCAAATAGACTCCCTACCTGCCTCATGACTCTGTGTAACCAGCACCCTCCCTACCTCACCTTGCTATATACACTTTCACCTATCTCTCTCTACCTCAATTTCTACTCTTCCTCCCTCTACATCTCTTACTACCTCTACCTCTCGCTTGCTACCTCACTTTTGTCTCTACCACATCTTTCTCTCTGTTTCTTCTATTTTTCTACCACTCTCTCCACCCAGCTCTCTCACTCTACATCACCTCCAAACCTTACTTCTTTTACACAACCTCTCTTATTCCCCTCACACTAACTCATCTCTTTATACGTCACCTCTACCTACATCTCCTCCATTTACATCTCCTCTGTTCACATCTGTCTTTCTACATCACCTCAATTTATCCTTTTCCCTCCCCTCCCTCATATGTCTCTCTCTTGCTCTGTATAAGTATTCTTTCCCTTTCCTTCACTAGCCGTCTCCACTTTCTTTCACTGATTTCCAGTGTTGTTTGCTCAGGGGCAGCTGTAGTGGGTGGGGGTGGGGGGGGGGGGGGAAGGTGGGGAAAGGGGGGAGAGGGGGTTAAACAAATATATATAACTTACCTGCCGGATAGCTGGCTGGCTGCTGGCTGCCGCCTCCGTCCTCTTCCTGGCTTCGGTGCAAATAAGAAGCAGGAAGCACCAAGGCTCCCCTAAGCAAATCACAATGCTGCAATGCAGCGTTGTGATTGGTCTGAACACCATGGTTCGGCTCTCAGACAGGGAATGCGAGGCTGAACATGTTCTCCACCCAGGCTGTAATACAGCCTGGGTGGAGAACATGCAAAGTACGCATGATTGGTTGACCCGCCCAAGACGGCCAGCCAAATATTCATGTGCACTTACAGAGTGCCACCACTCCTCCCCATGCACTGCCCAGCCCCACCCGGTAAAACTGCCTCTGCACGGAAAATAAAATGTTAAAAACCTTGCGCTATTTTTTTATTTTTCCTTTATTGCAGTGCTGAAAGGCAGTGGGGCGACGCTCCTCCGCCTTAGCGGAGTAGCCACCCCTGCTCATTTCTCTTACTCACCAGAGCTAGAGGTCAGGCAAGAAACGTGTAAGCTTAAAGAAAAAAGACTGAATGAGAAGGAGAAGGGAATTAAGGAAATTGTCTGGTTTCGTGGGTGGAATGGTAAAATCCGCAGCGCCTTCTTTGGATTTTCAGTTTTGCAGCAAGATTGACATTTCTGAAGGGGGATTTAATTGTGATTATGAAAATCCAGCAATTATAGCTGCAATTTTAAGTGCTGTGTGCGTATGAGTCATTTTATAACATTCTGTACGTGTCCTCGCTAAACTTCCACCAAGTCACCCATTCCATTTCTGTCCTGAGTGGCAGAAGCAGGCTAGCTAGACCCAGGATTTCATAAATAATATTTTCCTTGCAATACAAAGAACCTTCGAGCTCTAAATGTCAAACGTGTGTTTAAGACTTGCTTGGACTTTGCTTACTGAACACTGAATGTAGGTAGCAAAAAAGTGTCTTTATACACTGAGTCAATAGAAAAATAAAATATCTGCATCAAAGCTAGGGGTATAAAAATTTACTTAATTTACATCTGCATAATTCTGAGAAATGTTGGGAAAATGATGCATAATCACATGAAATGCAATTTGCGTTAAAATGTAATGCAAAAAAAAAAGTGGCTCAAACAAAAACCATTTGCGCTCTGGTCGTTCATGTTGTTTCCATGAGTGGGCACGACATTTTGGCAATAAACATCGCATAATTATGTGAGGTGGTGTAATGGTGTCATTTTGGGAACTTCACGTAATAAGCCTAACACAAATTTCACAAAATTACATGAGAGTACACTGGCTAAACTACAATGGACCCTGGGCCTGATCAAAACCTAGGGGCATATTATCAAGGACCGGTGTTAAAATTATCGCTGTTTTATCGGCAGTTTAAACAGCGATAATGGGCTTGATAATACGCCCTTGTTAATTCCCATAGAAGCCCATGTTAACATCAGAACATGGGCTTCTATAGGAATTAACAAGGGTGTATTATCAAGCCCATTATCGCCGTTTTATCGGCAAAACTGCCGATAAAACGGCGATAAATTTAACACCGGTCCTTGATAATATGCCCTAGTTATTTTCATCTCAGTAACAAGACAAACCACGAAGGTCAACACAAGGGCCTGATGGGAGGTCAGGGGTAGGTGTACAGGATGGAAGAGGGCTTCCCTGACCAAGGTGGGTTTCACAGACAATTGTGCC